>NC_081193.1:32644371-33844371 GCF_902713425.1 Acipenser ruthenus
TGTTAATAGATTATATTTATCAATTAACTAAATGCAAAGTGAGTGAACAGAAGAAAAATCTAAATCAAATCCATATTTGGTGTGACCACCCTTTGCCTTCAAAACAGCATCAATTCTTCTAGGTACACTTGCACAAAGTCAGGGATTTTGTAGGCATATAGTCAGGTGTATGATTAAACAATTATACCAAACAGGTGCTAATGATCATCAATTCAATATGTAGGTTGAACACAATCATTAACTGAAACAGAAACAGCTGTGTAGGAGGAATAAAACTGGGTGAGGAACAGCCAAACTCAGCTAACAAGGTGAGGTTGCTGAAGACAGTTTACTGTCAAAAGTCATACACCATGGCAAGACTGAGCACAGCAACAAGACACAAGGTAGTTATACTGCATCAGCAAGGTCTCTCCCAGGCAGAAATTTCAAGGCAGACAGGGGTTTCCAGATGTGCTGTCCAAGCTCTTTTGAAGAAGCACAAAGAAACAGGCAACGTTGAGGACCGTAGACGCAGTGGTCGGCCAAGGAAACTTACTGCAGCAGATGAAAGACACATCATGCTTATTTCCCTTCACAATCGGAAAATGTCCAGCAGTGCCATCAGCTCAGAATTGGCAGAAAACAGTGGGACCCTGGTACACCCATCTACTGTCCGGAGAAGTCTGGTCAGAAGTGGCCTTCATGGAAGACTTGCGGCCAAAAAGCCATACCTCCGACATGGAAACAAGGCCAAGCGACTCAACTATGCACGAAAACACAGGAACTGGGGTGCAGAAAAATGGCAGCAGGTGCTCTGGACTGATGAGTCAAAATTTGAAATATTTGGTTGTAGCGGAAGGCAGTTTGTTCGCCGAAGGGCTGGAGAGCAGTACACGAATGAGTGTCTGCAGGCAACAGTGAAGCATGGTGGAGGTTCCTTGCAAGTTTGGGGCTGCATTTCTGCAAATGAAGTTGGGGATTTGGTCAGAATTAATGGTCTCCTCAATGCTGAGAAGTACAGGCAGATACTTATCCATCATGCAATACCATCAGGGAGGCATCTGATTGGCCCCAAATTTATTCTGCAGCATGACAACGACCCCAAACATACAGCGAAAGTCATTAAGAACTATCTTCAGCATAAGAACAACAAGGAGTCCTGGAAGTGATGGAATGGCCCCCACAGAGCCCTGATCTCAACATCATCGAGTCTGTCTGGGATTACATGAAGAGAGAGAGAAGCAACTGAGGCTGCCTAAATCCACAGAAGAACTGTGGTTAGTTCTCCAAGATGTTTGGGCCAACCTACCTGCCGAGTTCCTTCAAAAACTGTGTGCAAGTGTACCTAGAAGAATTGATGCTGTTTTGAAGGCAAAGGGTGGTCACACCAAATATTGATTTGATGTAGATTTTTCTTCTGTTCACTCACTTTGCATTTAGTTAATTGATAAATATAAACTATTAACATGTCTATTTTTGAAAGCATTCTTACTTTACAGCATTTTTTCACACCTGCCTAAAACTTTTGCACAGTACTGTGTATATATATATATATATATATATATATATATATATATATATATATATATATATATATATATATATATATAAAAACAAATCAACCGTTAAAGTGTGTAAATCATAAAAAAGCTAAATGGATACTGCATGTTAATATTTTTGACTGCAAAAGCTTCGAAGCTGCAACAGAGTTCTTGATATCTGCTCTGAACAGCCAGCATGCTTACAGGAAATGCACCCCACATTTATGAGTTGTGGTCACTGATCCAATCATGAAGAGAGACTAAAATGAACTACATGGGTTGGTGCTGCACAAACAAAAACCTGACTTTCTCTGCAGGAAACACTGTCAGTTAACGAAACCTTACATAAACGTGAGCAGATTACTTTAAATTCCTGAACATAGATAATCCGCATATTGAACTTTGCACGCACAGGCTATTGGGGAGCAAACTGGAGCGCTTTTCAAAAACCTTTTGGTTTCATACATTACTGATATTGAAACCGTCACATTAGATATAAAAAAAAAAATGATCCCCTTTAAGTACACTACCATACTGGTTACAAAATGGTCATCTGCTATTCAAATATTTTGCTGTCAAACTGACCAAATATGGCTACTTTTCATTTACTTCTGGAACACCATTTACCTTACTAAAGCACAAAAAAATTAAACACTGCTATCATAGAAAATTGAATTAATGTTTCAATAACTCTAGGGCACAAATTTTGCATATGTTTTTTGTAAACCTCCGGTTAACTGAAATCCTGGAGGTGGAGATGGGGATTTGAAGTTGAGGTGTAACGGAATACTTTGAAACCTGGGTTTTTACTTCTGTTTAGAATGATGTAGTTTAGGTTGGTACACAACTCTGTAACGTGCAATGATTATGCAAATTCAATAACAATGTTCCCAGTAGAACCCAACCTCGTATTCCTCTTTGAATCCATAGCTGTCAGAAGTCTTCATCAAATTAATGTGCTGCAGCAAATCTGCCACCCTGATAGCAGGATGCAGCTGTCCGGTCTGATAGGGGGACTCGGTCCCTTCGCAGTGATAGCGTGGCACATCCAGCAGTCTGCTCGACTCTGCTGCTGCTGCTGCTGCTGTGTGGTTCTCATCTGAAGAAAGGAAATATAGCACTTAAATACAACTTGCATGCAGCAGAGAATCAGTCTACTGTATTTGCAAGATTTCACTTATTATTAAGCTCCAGAGGAGTGAAATTGGTAAACTCTTCAGGATGGTTTAAATGACTACAGTTCAGATTGTAAAATGCTGTAGATAATATTGATACAGACATGAAACTACAGTACTTTGAATAAACATATTAACCCAATTGTACAACAGAATTGCATTCAGATAAATTCACAGAATTGCAATAGGTTTGATTTGCCCACCTACCCGCCCTCCCCCAAAAATAGATTTATTACAGGTATTGACATCAAGTATAGTAAGCTGTAAACAATCTTGCTGTTGTCCCTTGTGTCTCTATAGGACTGAATTACTGTAATTGAGACACTGGAAGTATGTTTTGTATCCAGTTCCCAAAAAACATACATAATACACACAGCTAAACACTAGAGAAGTTTCCTTCTCCTCCAAAGTGTAATCTATCTTACTTTTTTTTTTTATTGAAGTTAACAATATTTAATAACTAGTTAAGTAGTGCCAACAAACTTTCTACTTCCCCCTTCGTTTGCCTTTTACTTTCTAACTTACTGTACCGCTACCTAGGAAATCTGTTTCATTTTCTAATTATAATTTGCAGAAGTTAGGTTAATCCTTTAAAATCAGCACTGAGGGCCCTGCTTGATCTTTTTGTCACGAGAGAACTTCAGCATATTGACTGAAGCTAAGAAGGGATTCAAATAACTTACTTTTTTCAGAAATATCATTGTACATACATTTAAATTTTATATCTGTACAAAGATTTTTTTCTTTTCTTTTTTTAGGTAGATGGGTAAGATATAAAACATAATACCTAATTTATTAGGTTGAGAGAAAAAGAGAGTAAAAACCCTTGCACAGCTCTACTTAAAACACAGCCCCTGACCCCCTTTAAAATAAAAAATAAACAAAGAAACAAAAAAAACACAATTATATTGTGACTTTCTCCAGCCTCTTCTCCTCGCAGACAGGATTTAAACCTTTGACCCTCCAAAGGTAAATGTGTTACCTACTGTAGTGAGCCATGTTCTTTCAGCTGCACAAAATTAAAAGCAACAATATCAACTATATTGTACTGTGTCAGATCTGATTTTCTTTGGGAACATGAACTTTGTTTTTTTAATCTTGTTACAGTCAACTCCAGTTTCCTTTTTATTGGGACTGTGGCATTTATTGTTTAGCGAGAAGGGAACACCTGCCTTGTGAGCCTACGTGAATAACCAATCCAACTTATGCAGCTTCTGGGAAACCATCAATAAAATCTTAATTACAAAAGCAGAAGTACTATAAGAAGTGATGAAGCTTTGTAATTAAATTGGGCACAAAGACTGTCAAACATAATCTACTGATTATAACCGGCTTACTGATGCCTCATTATTATTCTCAAAGTTAATTTCTGATAAGATATTTGATTGGTTTTGTGATTTTAGCAACAATGCAGTCAGACCCCAGACACTTTTTTTTTTAAAAGAACAAGGTTATTTGCTTAAATAGCTAAAAAAACACACTTACCAGTTATTGGCACTTTACCAATGAGGCACCAAAGAAAAACATAAAAAGGGTTAAGCCAAAGTCACATTTACAGCAAAAATAAATACATTACACCTTTCTAAACCAACATGGGTATCAGATGGATATGTTGGTAACAAACATACAACTACTTTTTAATTGAAATACACTATAATACATTTTACTTACAGTGGTTGCCTGTAGCAACAAAATGAAAGCCAACTGCACATCACACAACACCACATGCCACAGGAAAACAATCACATTTAATGTCGACCAAATAAGACTGTTGAAAATTGCATTCTACATCAAAGTTCAAGCTGAAAAGGGCACATGGCCCCATCAGTCATGTTTTTTCTGCTGTGCCGTATACCTAATTCTGTCTAAACCAATGACTCTGAGGTCTTATTCCTATGTCAGATACTTTTCTAATGTAGCCTGGGGTTGCCTTTCTTAAAGGGCTAACTACTAATTTCCAAAGCAGCTCACCTCTTGTACTTACTGTACAATTATTTTTAAGCACAGGTTTCCAGGCACATTTGAAAAAATATTACAAATTACTTTAAAACAAACAACAACAAAAACCATCTGGCACGGACTAGTCTTATATTCTTAAATCAAGTATTAGTAACCCGGGTAAAAGTCAATGCTAGCATTACGTCCGGTAGAATACATGTAAGAGCAATTACTTGTAATGAATTCTTCACCAAAAAATATATATATTTCTATATTATGATAACTTCTGTTTTGCTGTCATCATCTTTACATTTTATTTCTAAAATGATATTGTTCGATTACATTAGTTGGACTTAAACATTAATATTTGTGCAGTCTTTGGAGATATTTGGCTAGGATAGAAGCAATGTTGTTTGCCCAATTTGAAAATGCAGTTGTCTGTTAACAAAAACAGACAACTTAAAACTGGCAGTTCTGGGAATATTTCTTTCACAGCTTCAGAAACAAAATGGCCAGAGGCAAATCTCAACTTAAGTGCAATAAGCCAATTCTGTTCACTGGTGTTGTTTAATATGGATTCAAAGCCAGGGGCTGTTCAAAAGGTTTTGACCCTGCACACCAATTAACTTGGATCAGTTTCAAGGCCTCAGGAGTCTTGTCTTAAATCTGCCATGTCTTAACTGTAGAACGGATATGACTTCAATGCAGCATTGCTTTGGCTGTGGGAATAAGGAACATATTGTTCTGAAAAACTGGAAACAATTGGAAGTGTCACCCTTTGTCTGTATTAAGCTGGCTTTACAGCACAGTTCAGACAGAGTAGATATCTGCAATTTCTGATAAGTGTGCAGCAATTATCTATTTGTAGAACAGGCCCGTAATTCCCCCTAAATAAATCCCTCCCCAACGGCACCATGGACAATATATGAAAAGAAATGTAATGCATGCAAGGAAACACAAGCCATGCGGGAACTGATGACAAAGGACTAGGTCCTCACCTAACACAGCAGTCGGCACAAGTGGATCATTGGGCACTGTGGGAAAATAAAGCTCATGAAGAAAGCTGTTTACCTTTTGTATTTTTAATAAGCCACATACTGCTTATTCATCACGAAGAGAAAAACAACCACTATTTTGGAGGGGGGGGGGGGGGAGGAGGAGGGGTTTAAACACACCAATTTATGTACTGCCGTTACTGGAGACCTCTGGACACAGTGTATTGTAATGTTTTCTACATTCAAAAGATAGTAAATTATTAATATTACATTATATGGGGTCTTGACAAAACATTAAGTCTTACATTGCGTAAACTACTGGTACTAATGTAATTAAAAATCAACATCTCAATGATCTAATTGGCTTCCATTGCTGTAATTTATGATTATGAAATGAATGAAGAATGACTTGAATAAATTTGAATAAATTTAGATAAAAGATCAGAACTGCAATTAGAAATATATTATATTTATTTGCTACTAGTTGTAAGTGTTGTTGTAACTAGTCATTTGTTTTAGATGTTGTGGGTGTTTTTCCATTTAAATCATAAAGTGTTTTGTGTCAGTTTCATGGATGGGCTTACTAATAGCAAAACTTTTACAATACATTTACTGGCTAGTAAACAGTTTCTACCCAGTACAGATATTAAAAAATGCAAAAAGAGCTTGCAAAAGCCAAAAAATGGCATCAGTTAAGATCATACATATCAAACATAAACTTGCTGTTTCTTTGTAGTAAATAAAGCACCAATGCCAAATAAATACATTTGACAGACATGAGACATCAGTCCTATCGTCAAGAAAACAAACTTTTTTCTGCTTCTGGTTGCACTTCTTTGCATCACTAAATGTAATTTCTCTCCGACATACTAAAGGAAACTGCAAAAAATGAAACAGTCATAACTCAGTGTGGTTTTAATAACCTCCGTTAAAAGGATATGCAGACACAGAAAAAAAAAAATGCATTTCCAATGCTACAGAAATGTAAAAAATGTTTTCCCACTGCAAAGGAAACGCATCACAACTTTCTCACACGTATCCAATATCTGGTGTTTTGTCCCTGAACATTCCTGGTACTTACACCTATTGCTGAAGTTGTGTGAGTCCATGAAGGTGACAGCCAGGGGATCCTCTGCATGCAGAGTGCTCTGATCAGCATAGCTCCTGTCCATTGCATTGACCATGTGAGTCATCTCCTGACGGGTGGTTCCAATGACATCCTTCCGCTTCTTGGCAAGTTTTCTATAATTCACCAAAAATCAATGTAGTGATCAGCTGCATGTGGACATTTAGAAACATTATCACAAACACACACACCCCTTATTGCTGATAACTTACATTACTGCAGATTCAGGATCTCGACCTGTAATTGACTAATGATTTAATGTACAGTATACAGTCAAAAAAAAGTAACCAGGTTCATATTTTTAGTTCCTAGCCTTGTACCTTTCTTTACATTAATTTTGGAAGTTTGCACCTTGTCTCACCTTGTTTTTTTGACAGCAACTTGACTGATGTGATTAATAACACAACAATATTTGATTACAAAAGGGATTAATGAGAAAATGTAACCAAGTTAACTCCCTTGGCTAGCACTTCTATGGCAGGCTTAATGGTAAAATCAATACTTCATTGTGGTGATTACAAGATTACAAAAGACTTTCAGCTTGAAGAAAACCACACAGATTCAACTCAAAGCTATATTAAAAATAACTTCGAAAAGCACCTCTCACACATATACCTAACATTTACATCAATTTCAATTCTATAATGCTGAATATAAAGGGGAAGTAAACAAATGTGTTGTCACTTAAATGAGACTTTACAAGCAACTTGTGTATATTAATCTTGTGTCATTTTATAAATATGCGTGTTTCAATAGCTCAGACTCCAACAATACCAATATAAGCATGTAGAAAACATGTGAATCAAAAAATTGAGAGAGAAAAAAAATAACTGAAGCCTGAACCTAAGGCAGACAAAAGTGAAAACAATTCATCAAGATTATCTCCTTTGCATAAAAAAAGCAAGCAGGTGGAGGTTTTGGCAGGAGCTGTGAAATTGTTTTATTTCTTGTTATGGTATTATGAAACTAATTATCTGTTGCATATAGCAATTTCCACTTATCTGGAAAATAAAATTAACAGTAAATAGGCACACACAGCAGTAGCCATGGTAACAACAGTTTCATTCCTTCAAAATTAATACTTTGTTTCACACAGGAGTTTAATACCTTTTTCAAAGCAATTAAATAGCTTTTTTTTTTTTTTTTTTACATATAACAATATCAAACACATACATTAGTTCTGTATTAAGAGACTGCCCCCTGCTGCTGTAATTACATTTGCCAGTAAAAGGGGCATATATCAAAGTCTGTGTTGTGATTTAATAGTACAATGCAATTACAACAAATTACCTGTTTAAAATAGCCACTTTTTTCCACAACTGAGTTTTGCTGTAGAGTTTAAAAGGTGCAAGCAGCTTGCAATGTATTTGATTGCTTTTCACAATTTCACTATTTTTGGTGTTGGCAGTAATTACGAATTGAGTTATTTTGCTCTGATATTGAGGCATTATCGTTTTACTCTAAATTTGCCTTTGCCTGGTTTTGAGCTTGTCTAAAAATCCTAATTCCTGAGACTGAACAGCCTTCTTCATTCCATTTACATCATGTGATAACGTGAATCGAAAAGCCAGTGTCACAGGATTTGAAGGTAAAGGCAGATTTAGAGAAATAATAACAAAATATGAATATTTTAGCAACACAACCACTCCGAACGATTGCAACTATAGAATAGTAAGGAAAATGTAGGGGGGGGGGGGGAGGAATTATTCAGAACCTACTTACTCTAAGGTAGATGTATTAATCACTTTGTAGAAAAGTAATTTTCAAACATTATGGCTAAGAAGACATATTGAAATGAATGCATAAACAAATGCAGCATTCTTTTTTCAAATGTTAAAACAAGTTATTTTGAATAAGATACCAGTGTTTGGGCGACCAATGTATGATGTATTTTTTCTTTATGTAATTGTCTGACTTTTCTGTGTTTTTCATTGAAAAAAGGATACTGCATCTTTAAAATATTTTAAAAGTACTGTAAAAATGCACCCGTTTTCTACTTACAGGTAATATGAATAAGAATAGTAGCTCCTCCTGGCAAGCAAATCAGAGACAGTAGAATCAAGATTAATTGGTGAATGCAAAGTGTGAATCAGTTATAGCAACAAAGCAGAAAATAATGTGAGTTAACAACCATTCATTTGGTTAGCATTTCAATTTGTTCATGATTTTCTTATTACACTGAGTGCAATTGAACTAGTTATTAAAAACTGGTTGTGCAGGAAATCATTATAGATAATTGCATGCAATATGTATTTATTTCAGTCTTAAATAAACAAAAAATAATAATTGTAATGGATTATATATTTCAACCATGCATTAATGTCAATGTTTAAAACCTATTTTAATCTACCACATGTCTTGGAGACTTGCACCAAGACAATCAATACACAGTAACCATAATAATATAGTAAATAACATTTGTAAAAAGCTAGATTGTATGATTATATAATACAAAGTTATTGCCTATTGAAAAACAATTTAGAAAACGTATTTCAATTAAATCACTCCCTGGTACATTTTAAAGATGCAGTATCTCCCAATTTGCATGGACATAATAACGGATGGTATTTCTGATGTTGTAAAAATTCACATGACATAATTAAACTGGCGTATTATGCAATTGGAATCCAATTATGTTTTTTTTTTTCATTTTAATATTAAAATAACTCCTTACATTTTAGTAATTATTGGCAATGAATTACTTTAATTACTCATTGCATCTTGTTAATTATTGACAATGAAACACTGTATGTCAACACATTATCCATTTAACAAACAAATCTACTTAAGAAATAGTATCATAAATTGCATTCAAATTTAAGCCCAATATATCCTCTCTCATCAGTTTATCTTCATACAAAATCAACACATTCACTTGAGATGAACCAGATTTCTTCATTTCCTATCTCTTCACAAAACTCTCAAATCTACAGCATGTTCTTCGTTGGAAGGTCAAGCATGTTTTATTCCACTTATGTACGCAGCATATATTATTATTATTAATTTCTTAGCAGACGCCCTTATCCAGGGTGACTTACAATTGTTACAAGATATCACTATGTTTTTTTACACATTATTTTTACATACAAATACACATTTATACAGTTGGGTTTTTACTGGAACAATCTAGGTAAAGTCCTTGCTTTGAACCCACAACCCTCCGGTCAAGAGTCCAGAGCCCGGTTGAATAGACCAAACAGAACTGTTTCTTATTGAAAAAAGAAAAGCCTTTTGTACATGCACATAATAGAGATAGAATTCAAAAGCAGCAAACACCTCTATATCCAAGGAGAATCAAGATCCATCAGTTGATACTCAGATACAGGAAATACTCATATAATTGATAAACTGAAAACCCACTACTTTAATAATTGGCTACAATGCTTTGGCTTTCACCTTCTTCAGATAGCATGGTAGAAATAGCTAGATACACTGACATTGTTATTTATGAAATACAATTCAAAGCTGCTGCAGTATGTCCACTGTTTTGTCATTTCAAATATTTTCACAAAACAAACTTTTAAGCTGCAGTCTCAAGTGCAAAAGCACATCATGAAAAAACACATTTGTAGTGCAAGAGGTCCCGGGTTCGCGCCTGCCCTCCGCCTGTGTGTGGATTGCCTCCCCCTGAGTGATGCGCCTGCCTGTGTTAACCGAGATTGCTACAGTATGTTGTGTTTGGATTATATGGCATTAGAATATTATATATATATATATATATATATATATATATATATATATATATATATATATATATATATATATATATATATATATATATATTAGTAAAAACAAGTAGCTTTCGAGTTAAGGTGAGTGAAAGCAATAAATTAAAAAACAAATGGGTTGTAGGGAGATATGCAAATAAAGCATTACAAGGCAACTTGTAAAAGTTAGGCAACTTTCACGCGATTTGATTGGCTCTTGATTTGATTGGCTCCCTATAACCCATTTGTTTTTTAATTTATTGATTTCACTCACCTTAACTCAAAAGCTACTTCTTTTTACTTACTCTCCTGAGCCTTTCTGAAATCAAAATACAGTTGTACTGATGAGCCCCAAAAAGGGCGAAACGTATGCAGCTACTGTATTTTGACTTTTAAAACGCTGTGAATGTAGAAGCCGTTGGGCAACTTTCACGAGATTTGATTGGCTCTTGTAATGCTTTATTTGCATATCTACCTATAACCCATATATATATATATATATATATATATATATATATATATATATATATATATATATATATATATATATATATATATATATGTGTGTGTGTGTGTGTGTGTGTGTATGAACACAGTGCCTTGCATAAGTATTCACCCCCCCTTGGACTTTTCCACATTTTGTAGTGTTACAACCTGGAATTACAATGGATTTAATTAGGATTTTTTGTCACTGATCTACACAAAATAGTCCATAATGTCGAAGTGGGGAAAAAAATCTACATATTTTTCAAAATTATTTACAAATAAAAAACTGAAAAGTCTTGATTGCAGAAGTATTCACCCCCTTTGCTGTGACACCCTTAAATAAGCTCTGGTGCAACCAATTGCCTTCAGAAGTCACATAATTAGTTGAATGGAGTCCACCTGTGTGCAATTAAAGTGTCACATGATCTCAGATTAAATACACCTGTTTCTGGAAGGCCCCAGAGTTTGTTAGAGAGCATATCTAAACAAACAGCATCATGAAGACCAAGGAGCTATCAAAACAAGTCCGGGATAAAGTTCTGGAGAAGCACCAATCAGGGTTGGGTTATAAAAAAATATCCCAAACTTTGAACATCCCCCGGAGCACCGTTAAATCCATTATTAAAAAATGGAAAGAATATGGCACAACCTCGCCTAGAGAAGGCCGTCCACCAAAACTCAGTGACCAGGTAAGGAGGGCATTAGTCAGAGAAGCAACCAAGAGGCCAATGGTAACTCTGATGGAGCTGGAGAGATCCACAGCTGAGATGGGAGAAACCGTCCATGGGAAACTATAACCCGGACGCTCCACAAAGCTGGGCTTTATGGAAGAGTGGCGAGAAGAAAGTCATTGCTGAAAAAAAACCATATCAAATCCTGTTTGGATTTTGCCAAAAGGCATGTGGGAGACACAGCAAACATGTGGAAAAAGGTTCTGTGGTCTGATGAGACCAAAATTGAACTTTTTGGCCTTAGCGCAAAACGCTATGTGTGGCGCAAAGCCAACACTGCTCATCACCCTGAGAACACCATCCCCACGGTGAAGCATGGTGGTGGCAGCATCATGTTATGGGGATGCTTTTCATCGGCAGGGACTGGGAAACTGGTCAGGATTGAGGGCAAGATGGATCGAGCCAAATACCGGGAAATTCTAGAGGAAAACCTGTTTCAGTCTGCAAGAGACCTAGGACTGGGTCAGAGGTTCACCTTCCAGCAAGACAATGACCCCAAACACACAGCCAAAGCTACACTGGAGTGGTTTAAAAACAAGAACCTGAATGTCTTAGAATGGCCCAGTCAAAGCCCAGACCTCAATCAGATTGAGAATCTGTGGCAAGACTTGAAAATTGCTGTTCACCAACGGTCCCCATCCAACTTGACAGAGCTTGAGCACTTTTGCCAAGAAGAATGAGCAAAAATTGCAGGATCCAGATGTGCAAAGCTGGTAGAGACCCAAAAAGACTCGCAGCTGTAATTGCTGCCAAAGGTGCTTCTACCAAGTATTGACTCAGGGGGGTGAATACTTATGCAACCAACAAATGTCTTTTTTTTTTAGTTTAATTAACTTTTGTGTCACAATAAAAAATATTTAGCACCTTCAAAGTGTTAAGTATGTTGTGTAAATCAAATGGTAAAAATCCCAATTAAATCAATTTTAATTCCAGGTTGTAACACTACAACATGTGGAAAAGTCCAAGGGGGGTGAATACTTATGCAAGGCACTGTGTATATATATATATATATATATATATATATATATATATATATATATATATATATATATATATATATATATATATATAAATTAAGCACACAATGCTACACATACAAGACACAGGCAGATAGTGGTGCAGAAGGTAAATCAAGCCATGGCAAAGTCTAAATGAGCCAAAAAGCCTTTTAAATTCATCTTAATTGGCAGAACAATCTTGGGAGGCCCCTAGATTGTTCTGCCAATTAGTATTCATTTGAAGATATTCATTACACATCAGCATGATTTGCCTCCTGTTCTGTCAGTGCTTGGTATACAGCATCACAGCCATCTCCATTCTGCTATTTCTGCTTTTTTGTATTATTTTCTCACCGTCATATATTCTAAAACTTCTCTACTCTCATCTCTTTTTTTGGTTAACAATTGTTTTGCTTTAAAAATGTGGAAGCTTGGGATGTATACAGTTTAGCATAGAAGTCAAATAGATAATAAAGTTAAAGCAGATATTTTAAATTGAAAAAAAAAAAGAAATTCACACCTTAGTGAGTTGTCTGGCTTTGGATTTCACATTAAGGCTAACAGATCATAGCATTATATAAATTATATAACAGCTGTAATAGCCATGCCTGTAGTTGCTAATCTAATCTATCCCTAAGAATTTTTTTTGGCAAAAAAAAGGATATTACATTTTATGTGTATTTTAGGTCAGAAGATACCAAGCTTTACTTAATACCATAATCATCAATGAGGATGCAATGAATGGAAAAATCCAATAGATGGTGCTAATGTTTTCTCAAATTTTACTTTAAGCAGTTATTCAAATATCATAAAAAAAATACTTAGGATGCATAGGGGTAGATGTACTAAGTGTTGCACCTGTCGCAATAGTCGCATTGCTTTTTCTCGTGCATGGACAGTTGTGCTCAATGCATTTTTGAGGCGAACATGAGACAGGATGCATAGAGCTGCAAATAGTGCTGCATTGAAGTACATGTTCGCGCTGACAGTAAAAGAACATACTAACAAATAAGCAACACATTAAACTAAAACAAGAGTGTTAACTGAGAGACAAGCAATCCATTTATGTGGCTTTTACACACGCTTTACTGAAAATAAAGCGTGGGGCAGCAGTGTGGAGTAGTGGTTAGGGCTCTGGAGGGTCGTTGGTTCAATCCCAGGTGGTGGACACTGCTGCTGTACCCTTGAGCAAGGTACTTTACCTAGATTGCTCCAGTAAAAACCCAACTGTATAAATGGGTAATTGTATATAAAAATAATGTGATATCTTGTAACAATTGTAAGTTGCCTTGGATAAGGGCGTCTGCGAAGAAATAAATAAATAAAAATAAAAATAATGAGTTTGTCAGAGCGCTGCACTTTGCTGGACAGCCACTGTTTATTGTAGAGAGGTATGTATTGGTGACTTTGTGCGACAGTAGTCTGTCCATCAGCTAAAACACTGCCTAACGCCAACAATCTTAAATCGGAAATATGACAGAAAATGGTGATGCTTTAGTTGGTAAACTTCTATGGAATGCATTGATGTAAATGTCCAGTGTGATTTTTGACGTGTCTCCCGATGGCTTGCACCACCTAGTTCTGTCAATGATTTTATTTTGATGATTTCAAGGCAAATAAACCTGGCTTGTTTTGTGCTGATGTCATGTTCATACCATCTGTAGATACCATTTCTGTCTGCACAGCGATTGCCCAAACATTCGCAAAGTACCAGCTGACTTGGGAAAACGTGGCTTTGACTTTCACAGATTCTGCTCATCATACATGCCAGGGACATTATTAATCAGAAACCAGAACTGCTACGCATCATATTCCACACGTACAGTGTGTATACGGAGATTCTTCCCCACCCCCGATATTTGTACTGATGTTTAAATTAAAATCAATTTTTTTCCAACTCTATCCCTATTTTAATATATGGAATGAATATTTATTTATTTATTAACATAAAAAGCTTTTTGGGGATGAAGGTGGGGGCCCCCATTATAGAATCTGATGAGATTAAACTGCCCTTCATTTATATTTATTTATATATTTATATATATATATATATATATATATATATATATATATATATATATATATATATATATATATATATATATATATATATATTATGATTTATATATATCACACACACAGAGTTGTAGTCAAATGTTTACATACCCCAATAGAAATGTATAATTTCTAGAAACTCCAAAAATGCTGATTCAAAAGTATTCATACCCTGACAAGGAAAATTAAATGAATAACTAGTTGAGGCACCTTTAACAATGCTAACCTCTTTTAAACGATTAGAATATTAGTCAATAAGCTTTTGGCATGATTCTTTAGTGATTTCTTCAACTAGTTCATTCAAATTCCGAGGACTTCTTGTGCACAGCCATCTTCAACTCACACCAAAGATTCTCAAATCGGATTTAGATTGGGACTTTGACAAGATCATTTCAGAACCTTGATTTTATTTTTCTTTAACCATTCTGAAGTAGATTTGATGTGTGTTTTGGGTGGTTGTTGTGTTGGAAAGTCCATTTGTGCTTTAAACCAAGTTTTATAGCGGAGAGTTTCATCCGATTGGCCAATATCTATTGGTATGCTATGGAATCCATTTTACCATGTTTTGGAACTACATTTCCTG
The DNA here is from genome assembly GCF_902713425.1 of Acipenser ruthenus. Taxonomy (NCBI): domain Eukaryota; kingdom Metazoa; phylum Chordata; class Actinopteri; order Acipenseriformes; family Acipenseridae; genus Acipenser; species Acipenser ruthenus. The sequence continues at coordinate 32,659,686 of NC_081193.1, forward strand.
TGCCATTAGAGGAACAGCCCTATATAAAGATATTACCACCTCCATTCTTGACAGTAGATATGGGGTACTTTTCTTTGTACGCCTCACCAGACTTTCTCCAAGTGACCAAATAGCTCAGTTGTTGTTTCATCACTAAACCTCTGACCAGAACTCATATCCATCATTCAAATGCTGTTTTGCAAACTTTAAGCGATTGTCCTTGTGATGTTTTCCTAAGAGTGGCTCTTTCCTTGGCCTGTGACCATTAAGACCTTCACCATGCAATACTTGACTTATGGTTAAAATGGAAACCTCAGTCCTACTTGCAGCCAATTCACTTTGAATATCTTTGGCAGTCAATCTCGGATTGTTATTAACCTTCCTCACAATTCTTCTACTTGTTCTTGGTGAAAGCACCTTCTTTCTTCCAGACGAGGGAGCGTTGTGACAGTACCATGAGTCTTATACTTCTTGATAATAGAAACAATAGTTGAAATTGGGATACTCAAAATGCTTGGAAATCTTCTTGTATCCGTCTCCACCTTTATGACAACAAATAATTTTAGATAGCTCTTTACGTTTTCCCACATTGACTTATTGGTAATGACAGCAATCATCCTATGCCTAACCCTTTTATACTCTCTAAGAATGTTCACCTACAATCCAGCATTTTCTAGAATTTTCTAGAATATGGGGTGGCTTGCATAAAAGTGGAGTAACTGAAGAGTATCTACTCTCAGGTAAACAGTAGAGTAAACAGCAGAGCAAGGTTAGTCTGCTTTCACCACAGCTGAGTAAGCTTACTAAAGTAGTAAATAAGAGTAAGTTAAACCTGGGTAGAGGCTGGTTTAGTAGAGGAGTAGGCTACTTACTTTCATTTAGTATTTGGAATATTGAACAAGACCTGGAAGAGTATTTAGAGATCGGTGTAATCCGGTGTAAATAAAAGTATCTGCTGACCTACAAGGAGTAAGTGAGGCATCAGCCTGCAGAATTGTAAATAGGGTTGCCAAGGCAATTTCCAGCCTTCACTTCCAGGTAATAAAGTTCCCAGGAGAGGAAGATCTACCTGCTGTGAAAGGCTGTTACATAGAGCTTGCTGGCTTTCCTGGGATAGTAGGGTGCATTGACTGTACACATGTTAAAATATTCTGCCAGAGTCTTCCTGAAGCAGAACTATACTGCAACAGAAAGGGATATTTCTCCATAAATGTGCAGATAGTTGGTGGGCCAGATATGAAAATACTTGATATTGTTGCCACATAGCCAGGATCCACTCATGACTCCAGGATATGGCAAAACAGTTCCCTACACAGAAGATCTAGTGAAATTGCTGGAGTTCTACTTGGGGACAATGGGTATGCTTGTACCCCATTTCTTCTCACTCGCCTTCTAAACCCACAGAGCAGAGCTGAATATCGCTACAATGTAGCACACCATAAGACAAGATCAGTGATAGAGAGGTTGTTCAGAATATTGAAAAGAAGATTTGCCTGCCTTGGAAACTGTTTAAGATTTAGACCATCTCGACGTGCCATAATAATTGTGGCAGTTGCAGTTCTGCACAACATGTCAAAACTAGCAGGAGAACTCCAGGAAGCTGATAAAGATGTTCATGTTCTGGCCCAACAGGATATCAATGTATCTCGGAGAGCTTTCATCATTCAGCACTTTTCGTAAAGTGAATTTAAATATATTTAATCAAACTAGCATGTTTTAAAACATATAAACATATCTACACACACTACTATAAATCTACATCTATTATGCTATTTTCTACCTAAATTATGTGTATATTCATGTAGGTTAAAGGCATGTAAACTAGAAAATAAACTTTTAAAAAGTATTTTATTAATAAATAATTTAATAATTACAATTGGCTTGATCAGTAGATGATTACAGTTATGGGGAAGGAAACTAATTATTTTAGGCAATAGAGAAGAATTTTGTGAAAAATACAATGTAACTAAAATCTAACAAGAACTTTTAAAACTACTGATTCCAATTCAACAATAAATAGGAACTACACATGTTGCTTGAAAGCATTCAATACAATGTACAATAAGTCATTGGAACTTAAGTACATACAATCAGATTTATATCCTTATGATGAGCACTTGTTAAAAAAACTAAATAGCTCAAAATCCTCAGACTCCGGATCGTCTGTAACATTAATTCTAATATCTCCATTTTTAAGCTATGCTCGTTTCTTTTCATTTCTGCCTCTTCAATTAGTATCCTAATGCACAGTTCATGTTCTTTTAGGAACACCTCCTTTCTCACAAGGAGCACTTCTTTGGCGAGGTTTACAAACATGCTGCTGTCTGTTCTCTTTTTTTTGCAGAGCTGTGGGCTGTGTGTGCAGTTTTCAGTAGTGTCAGTGCCTACTATAGTACCTGGATCCTGAACAATTAATTGGTCTTGAACTATAAAAAACACACACACACACACAATTTGTATAATCTTAGCTGTTATCATGTGTTAATAAAGATTATAATTGTAATTTTGTTCAGGTATTTTAATATGAAAAAAACAAAACAAACAAAAAAACACACACACACTTTACCTGACACCGATTCTGGAGGTGTGCCTGCTATTCTTATTTCTTCCTGTCTCATATCGCTATCTGGTACCTCTTCAATATAGGCAAAGTTTTTGGGGGTAATCCCTTTAATTGTGAGTGACAGGGGGCCGGTCTGTCTTTCTACAGGTCTGCCTCCAGTTCCATTTTTTTCTCTTCTTTCTTTTGCTATTTCTTTTTTTGCCTTTTGCTTCAATTCTTTCCATGCCACCCGTAGCTGTTTTACCGACCTTTTTGTAACCCATTCCTCCGCACTAAACTGCTTCTCTATTTCCACCCATGCTTTTTTCTTTCTCTCCTCAGTTCTCATGTCATGATTCCTGTCCTCTGTAGTTTCTTTAAACTGCCTGATAATTTCTACAAGAAGATTTTTTTTCTAAATCGCTGTAATTTTTCCCCCTTTGTCTTTTTGTTACTGTTTCCATATCTAGATAAAATAAATAAAGGTAGGTTGCCATGGTTAGTGTAATTCTGTTTATTTATCTAAATTTGTATTTAGCAAGCTGTTATTTAAATTTTATAGGCTTTATGTTATAAAACGTTCGAAAATAAGATGGATTTATGTTTTGTCACTGTTACCTGCATTACAAAGTTGTTTTTAAGATGTTTCCTCCATTACGTGTATAATCTCAAAATCGCCAACAGCCAATAAACATTACTTCAGATTACATTATATAAAAAAAGGTACTCTTTACGAAGTGTAAATATAATGCTAGAAATTGCGTATGCTACAATGTGTCGATATCGTTAATTATTATTATTGCCTTGCGCATCTCTGTCCGAGACTAAGAGACAGGTGGAAAAGATACCTTGATACCATGGTGAAAAAATAACTATACTTAACTGAGAAAAGAAGTTTAGAACGGTTCTGCTACAAAGGAAAATATCAGGGATTGAAAAGGGGCCTAGCGTAGTGAAAGGGGATAAGAGATCGATGGTGTGGAAAGCAACGGATATCGCCGTTGTTATATACTGTTTTCTAATACAGTACAAACATATTGTGATTAACACAGTTTAGTACAGTTTATTTACATGTGACACTTACCTCACTAAAGTTTACCTCCGCACTAAAAAAATAATGTCTACCGGATTGGAATGTTGAACACTTTATTCTATTTGTACAATTTACTCCTCTGATTAATTTTAACTCTGAGAGTAATAACTCATCTGTTAATCTTCTCTCCTGCAACCCAATTTTACTCTCGGAATAACTACTTCTGGAGAAGTAACTAATCCATGTTTATGCAAGCAACCCTAGGATCTGCATTATCATATTGAAATTTCTAGCATTTTACAATAATCTCATAGCATTAAAGGGTATGAATCCTTTTGAATCCACAAAAGCAAAACTTGTGCTACAAATGATTTTTCCTAAAATTCTTTGTTTGAGAAATTTCTAGAAATTATACGTTTCCATTTGGGTATGTAAACCTTTGACTACAACTGTGTGTGTGTGTGTGTGTGTGTGTCTATATATATATATTATTTGATTCCTGATAGTATTATTATTTGCACCCTTGCATGTATAGACGTTATCCGTCGGGCACCCTCTGCTGCAGCAAACCACAACTCAATTCCCGCTATTTATATGAACAGTCACACGACTGTTGCAATGTATATTATTATTATTATTTATTTCTTAGCAGACGCCCTTATCCAGGGCGACTTACAATTGTTACAAGATATCACATTATTTTTACATACAATTACCCATTTATACAGTTGGGTTTTTACTGGAGCAATCTAGAGAAAGTACCTTGCTCAAGGGTACAGCAGCAGTGTCCCTTGAACCCACAACCCTCCGGTCAAGAGTCCAGGGCCCTAACCACTACTCCACACTGCTGCCCATATAATGCTAGAGATCTCGCTAAGATGATGCAGCAACTATTTAAATTAGTATATTACGGCTCCCTTCATTATTATTATTATTATTATTATTATTATTTATTTCTTAGCAGACGCCCTTATCCAGGTCGACTTACAGTAACATAAGTTAACATAGTTTCTCTTAGTACATAGGACAAAATGTATACTTTGCCAAGTGTCGCAATGAAATTGTGGTATGTTTGTGCTCCGATTAGCCCATCTTAGTATATCTATCCCATAATGTTATTGTGACATGCCATAGCATTGAGTAGGTTATTAATATTGTCTGTTTATTTCACAAAAGCCAATGCAATCAAAAGAGTTCTTGTCAGATTTAAATCATGCATCCAAACTAACACACTATTACTGTGCGCCTCGCCAATTTCTGTTGTTATTTCAATTCAGAGATTATATACGATTTATAGATGTAAATATTTCCAATTTCACATGACTTTTTCAGATTGATACTGCATTTTTAAAATTACTGTAATTGACCCGGGAAGAAAACTAAACCCCATACCTTACAAGAGACCTGGTGAGGAGCTTTACATGTGAAGGACATGACAAAAGCTATGTGTATTTTATATAGTCTCCAGATTGTTATGCACATGGAAAACTCCGGCAGAGACGTTATCCACTTACCTCTTCTTGATAACTAATATGACAACCAGGAGGAGCAGGATGAAAACGAGAACTCCAGCGCTTATGCCAGCAATCTTCACCACTTCCGTTTGCTTGGCTGGATCTGGTATCACCTCTGGCTCCTCTGTAGCTGCTGCTAAACAAATTAGGGAATTAATCTGTATCAAAGCATGCAATTACAATTGACAACCATCCCCCACACACAAACAAGAACAAATATTTTGGAAAAAGCCAACATATGTAAAAGAGGGAAGCAGTTGATAAATATTTTTTCAGCAACTTTGATTTCATTTTAAGATTTGGTTTAAAACCTGTAATCAACGCATACACATACATTGTATGACAACCAGAAATTGCCTTACACTATAATCCTTTCTGTAGGATATTACCTTATACAGCTCATCATAAACACCAAACCAGAAGCCACTGTTAACATTACAAACCTCTCACTTGTTGGTTACATGGTAAAGAGTAACTTTGCAATACTTGCATTTTCCTCTTGTGCACTTTTAAAGTAAAATATTCGCTTTTAGAAATTGTAAATATTACTAACCATCTGTGTCAAAATTAAGCATTATTAAAAAAAATATATTGTTGTACAATAGTGACACATTGCTTTTTTACAATTTTAAGGAGACACTACCTTCATAGAATAGTAAAGTTGTTTAAAGTAGTCATATGTGTACTGAAATTACAGGTACACCAACATTTACATAAGAGGGTCTTTACTCTCCAAACCGTGCTTTCGACGGATGCACTGAATTTGGTGGATTCAGGTCCAAGATTCCACAGGATTAGAGTGCCTCAGAGTGACAGTATGAAAGAAATCGACCTTGCAGTACTACCTTGTGCTTGATTCACTAGGAGAGATTCTTATTTTATTAGGTACTACGCAATGTATCCAAAATGAACTCATAACCAGAATGTGATTGTTATGCCATTATTTCTGAGCATCTAAAACCACAGTCTTAAAATGACCTACTTTTAACTTGAAAGCAAACATGCAGCATCTGTGCCATTGCCCCAAGTACTGACCTAACGTGCCCCAATCTGCAGAGCTTTTACTAGATTTATGCTTTGGGGCATCTGGACAACAAGATGTCATTTGGCGATCCTGAAAAGCATCCAAATTTCCCAAAATATTCTTGATCAATTCATGGTATTATTAGGATCACATGTGCGCTGTTCCATGAATCTTTATTCACTTTACTTGGATAACTGTTGAGATAATGTACAACATTACACAGCTCCACTGTACCAATAGAGTGGGGAGATTTAACATTTTCCACAATAATAGCTTGCTTTGCTGGCAGCCTAAATGGCTTTTATCCCTACTCAGCAGGCAAATAAAGTATTTATAGGTGTAATGGATATACTAGATATACATGTTTTTTTGTAAACACCTTTACATCAGACAGCTGTTAGTTTTTTTGTATTCTTTCTTTATTTTGCCAGCTTCACTGCATTTATCCATAACACAGTAAACCCAGTTAAGTAGATAAGTTTCCACTCATGCTGTTATCATTGTAATGAAAAAACGCTAGGTTACTTACCGTGACCCTGGATCCCTGAAAGAGAAGACAACCAACAACATACTTATGGGATATGCCTGCCTGTTGGTAGGTATTACTGAGCTCTTTATATCAGAGCTGTCGATGGGCCCTTTCCTGGGGTGATGTCCTCGGTCCCGCCTACCCATCGAACCAATGTGACCTCGCAAGGTTTGTTGGTAGTCTTCTCTTTCAGGGAACCAGGGTTACGGTAACTTACCTAACATTCCCTTTCAATTCGAAGACGACCAACAACATACTTATGGGAAAGTATACCAGAGCAGTCACAAGGGAGACAGAACTGCAGCATACGAGGGGCGCGTCAGAACCACATAACCCAAGGTTAGTGGTTCGAGTGTGTAACCTCAAGGACCCTCGTGCCTAATGAAGGCAAGGAAGGATCTATCTCATTAAGGCGAGAGAACCTAAAAAAAGTATGTGGTGTAGCCCAGCTAGCTGCTGTACAGAGATCGGACAGCGAGGCCCCTCTAAAGAGGACTCAAGATGTGGCCAACCCTCTGGTAGAATGCGCAGCTACCCTCCCAGGTGGGGGCAAGCCAGCACTAACGTATGCAGTTGACACAATTCAGTGCGACAGTCGCTGCTTCGAGAGGGGCTGTCCTAGGGTCCATATACCGTGACAGACAAACAACATGCAGAGCTCTTGTCCTACCCAAGTAACACCTCAATGTCCGCACCGGGCAGAGGAAGTTCAATCTCCTATCCTCCGAAGAAAACTGAGGTGGATGGAAAGACTCCAGTTCCACAGACTGATTCATGTGGAAGGCTGTGGTCACCTTAGGGAGGAAAGCAAGGTTTGTACGTAGTGACACCCCGCTGCCATCTTCCCAAATACGCATGCAGGAGCTGTGTATCGATAGCGCCTGTGGATCACTGACCCACTTCGCGGAGGTGATAGCCAAGAGGAAGGCTGTCTTCATAGACAGGTACTTCAACTCTGTGGCGTGTATGGGCTCAAACTGGGCCTTCGTGACAGCCTCCAGTACAATATCAAGGCTCCATTCAGGGAGAATGACCCTCCTTGGAGGGTGTAATCGCCAAGCACCCATGAGAAACTGGGTTGCCAAGAAATGCGCACCCGGAGATACTGAATCAATGGGGCCGCAGGTGAGAGGCACACCTCCACCAGCGCAGGGCTGTCGAACACGAGCTCGACACTGTCAGCCGACGGTGTCTGTCGTGCTTTGGATGCAACGCATTGAGCCATGCTTGAAGCGGGCACATTCGAAGTAAGCCCAGCTCGATGGCTGATACAGCTGCGGCCATCAGACCCAGCAATTTCTGACACCACACCAAAATGACCTCTGATCCCTGTCGAAACCAGGAGATGCAACCTTGAATAGCTGCTACCCTGTCGGCCGACAGGTATGTGCGCATCGTACTGGAGTCCAGCTGGAGCCCCAAGTATGTTGTGCACTGTACTCGTGTAAGCCAACTCTTTGCATCGTTGATGGTGAGGCCCAGCCTCGCCAGATGCTCTGTCACAATTGCCGTGGGGCCACTGCTCCTTCTCGGGACTGGGAACAAATTAAGCAGTCGTCGAGGTAGTTTAATACTCTGATCCCCTGCAACCGCAAGGGAGCCAGGATAGCATCCACACACTTTGAAAACGTACAAGGAGCTAAGGAGAGGCCGAACAGTAGCATGGAAAACTCGTAAACGCTTCCCTGAAAGGCGAAGCGGAAGTAGTTTCCTGTCAGCATTTGGAACCTCTTCTCCTTCAAAAACTCGTTGAGGAGTCTCAGGTCTAGGATGGGGTGAAAGCCGCCATCCTTCTTTGGCACCAGAAAGTAAAGAAAGAGAATAGAACCCCTCTCCGCAGGGGGTCTGAGGCCACAAGGAGGGGCACACTGAGGAGGCTGCCAAGGGTGACAGCCCTGGAACTACCGACTAGAATGCTGTTGCGTTGGTGCCCCATGCCCTGCGTTTACCCTGTCTTGCGAGGGGGCCCGGTTTCCTGCTACCACGGTGGCCTGTAGGTGGTGCCTCAGAACACCCAGCAGAGCCGTGTGAACTGGGACTGTCCTGGTAATGGTGCGTGCGTGAGGAGGTTGCCAATGGCTTGACCTGCCGGCACAGGGAGGGAGTAGCTTGCCGACATGCCTCACATTCATGGTGGGAGCGCTGCAAGATCTCCTCCGCAGCTGGCCCAAAGTTATAACCCGGGGATATCAGCGCATCTAGTAGCGCCGCCTTGTCTGTGTCTGGGACCCTCGCTTGTGACAGCCATAGCTGTCTGTGAGTTACCACCAGGCTTGCCAGGCTCCGGCCTAAGGAGATCTGGAGCAGCGTGCCGGAGATGAGACGCAACACGGAAGCCACCGGCTCTGGGAGCGGTGCTTCCCTGAGGATGCCAAGTGTGCCTCCGTAACCCTGCACTGCTGGTTCGGGCACACAGGGTCCTTGGCAAACCCCCCACCAGCGGAGACTTGACTAAGGCTTCAATGGTGGAGTTGACCAGGGGAAACCCTGCCAAGCCCAGCTTCTTTGTGCCCTCTAACGAAGCAAGCCGAGACACACTGGGCCCGACACACTGGGGTGGGCGGCTGAGGCAGCCGGCAAGGTCTACTGTACAGCAGGGCAGGTAACAACGCAGCCCCGGTGGAGGAAAAACATGGCTGACTAGCTGCTTTTTGTTTGGTTTTGTTTTTTTAAACTGCAGTGCAGCTAATTCACAGAACAACGCAGACCAAGCGAGATCGTGTGATCTGATCACACACAAGTGGACGCATAACAACATTAGGAAATAATTTATTTTTGCCCAGCTGCACATAAGCAGCCGGCGCAATCGCTCAACGGCAGGCTTATAGCAGAGCCCAGCCTCGGCAGAGGAACTGTGTTCTCCCTAAAAGTGTAGCCAATACTGCACAAGCAGTTGCACACAAACGACAGACAGTAAAGAAGCAAGCCTGCAACGCAAGCGAGGCAGGCTGCTGAAGAAAGGAGACAAAAAAGAGACTTTTTTTTTTTTTTAGTCGCTGATTCCACGAAAGCGACAAGCCAGCTTTCAGCATGAATGCTGGGGAACTGCAGTCGACCTTGAAAAGCTCTTTTAGTAAAACGGTCAGTTATCAACACAGAAGGTCTTACCATCTTGAGAGGCAAAAAGAGGAATAGCTTACATGGGTTGACTGTTTTGATCCCTCAGTAGGTGGGACCGAGGACATCACCCTAGGAAGGGGCCTATCAGCAGCTCTGATATAAAGAGCGCAGTAATACCTACCAATAGGTAGGCATATCCCATAAGTATGTTGTTGGTCATCTTCGAATTGAAAGGGAACTAGCTCTAATCTGTCAACAGTGCGTTTTCCATCCATTTATCGAGCGAGTTTATAAGTTACTCGGTAAAATTGCTACAAAAATAGTAGCGACATAAAGGCGAAAAAAATGGTTTTCGATTTAAACCGTTTTCCATAGCATTTGTCGCATAAGTTTTACCGAGCTTAAAAGTTGGATGGAAAAAAGGCCTAATATAACTTACTTTTGCTTTACATATTATGCACTACTAAAACATGGAGAGAATTTTGAAAATAATTTGAATATGCATGTTTGATTCCATTATACATTCCCTCAAAGAAACAATATCCAATATTGACACCAACTGCAAGAGACTGGAAGAATTTGCACCAGTTTTGTTCCAAATGCACAGTCACCGTCAGTGCCTGACCAGAGAGTAGTTTTTTAGGCATTATTTTGTGTTCTTGATTTTTCAGTACATTAATATGTTGCTTCCCTTCCTAGCATAAAACCAAATTAAAACTAATTTTATTGGTGGTACCACTAGTTAGAAAATGTTATAATAATAATTAAAAAGCTAGGGTAATCTCCTGATATTTCTGAACAGCTGCTGGGTGGCATGGACAAGGTTTACTTCTACCATAAACACAAGTGTTGTAGCAACTTTTAATAGAACAAAAAGGTAATTTACCTCAGACTCAAAATCTTGTTCAATATGAACAACATGCAAGTAATAGGCTACCATAACCTTTAAAGAAACTGGTTTTACAATAGGTTCTAACATTACAGATAAAAGGTTATTTATCAATCCTATGTATCATTTAAAAAAAAAAGTATTAGTTTTGGCATTATCCATGTCTTACTTCAAGAATACTTATATCACTGTCGGTGCTTATGAGATTAATTTATGACAAATACTGGAAGGCATTCAATTGAAATTGGATTACAAAGATACAGAAATATCAGATCAAGGTTTAAAATGATAATCCATGTCCTGTCAATATCTAACAATCCACTTTCCTGTTAATGTTTTTTTTTTTTTTTTTAACAAATTACTCATGTACAGTATAACAAATTTATACTTGAAACATGCATTTCATCATCAACAAAACTAATATTCCTAAAATGGAAGAAACTTGTGTGCGTTTACTTGAGGCGCTAACTTTATTTAATATATTCTTAAATCACAATTACTTTCTACACTGCTTTAGGCATTCAGTATTAAACATTGTTTGAGAAAAAAAAAAAAAAAACAGAAGATATGGCTTTATACACATGATTTTCCATTATTTGCCTTCCACTTAGAAAATTCTAGGCAGAAAAAGGGTTATGCTGTTATTATAAGATAACCTTATCAAAGAGAGGGAGCGAAAAACTATATTCCCAGTAAAAATAAAAATGGCAGGTATAAGCAGGATGTGAAACAAAGACAATATGTTTGCACCTCATAAATGTCTACCCAAAATAAGACTGCATAAGGTCCTGATCTTACGTGATACTTCTACTTACTTTCATTTAGACATGTATTCTCTTTCCTCTAAAGAATAAATTAAAGTTTAAATAATGTATGGTAAAAAAAAGTATAGCATTACTGTAGGATTAATAATAGTTATCATAGTTGATATTTTATATATATATATATATATATATATATATATATATATATATATATATATATATATATATATATATATATATATATATAAAGTTTTGACACCACACAAAGACAACATACGTGATCTACCAAATGTATTAAAATAATGTGTCGCCTCTTTCTTCAAAGCAGAATGATATATCTTACGATAAACAATGAAACCGAGTACAACAACAAAAACAAGATCAAAATACCACACACTTCCCCAGCTGGCCAGGGATTTAAATAAAGCAAAGCACACTGGTAATGTATACTCGATAATAACTTAAGATGTATGAAGCTGCTTTTAAATTGCGCATAAAGGTCAAAAAAACAAACTGCATCCCTTAAGGTAATTAATGGAAATGTCACGTCTAATCTCATGGCTTGTAAATATACTGGCATGCAATCTATATTTTAAAATATGGCCAAATATTACAAAAGCATGGCAGTGAAAATGTGCATGTTTACTGGACCTCTGATCAGAGGTCAATATTGAGTTTAACACCACGGTTAGCATGCAGTCTATATAACTGAGTTTATGACAGCTTTGTAAAATTACTGGCAGAAAAGGGTTATTCTTTCTTATAAAATAAACTTGGTTGAACTCGAGTCATAGAATACAGTTGTGTACAGATTATGAAGCCAATATCTCAAAGCATTTGGTCACCTGGAAACCAAGAAAATGCATAATGACCACATTAAGGCAGCAACATAAGTCACAGGTCAAAGTGAACAGTACTATTACTTTTTGCCAGAGAAATGTCAAAGGCGTTGAAAAAATTAAGTCAGCATCTGGTTTATACGAGATTCAGTTGGAAATGTGTTAGCAGGTTTACAAAAACCACAAGAATGCTTAATTATACCACACACAGTATAATGGGTTAATATTTCAAAAAAAAAAAAAACTAAATATAAAACACCTGTACAGTTTTTCTACCTTATATTTGTTTATAGTTCAAAAATATATCTTTAAAACACACAAAGAGCTTACAAAAAGAAAGCTCTATTTTTTAAATCCACCACTCTCGTGTTGCTTGGCATCCTGTTCTAATGCCAAACTGTGCACCAGACCAGAACCACTTTATAGCACAAATATCACAAATAAGCTTTTCTTAATTCTGCCTAAATCCAGCTCGCGGCTGAAACAGTATCCTTTTGGCTGAGCTACAAAGAATAGAAAGCACTCCCATTATCTGAGAAGAGGTCTCAGTGCGTCAAAGTACTCTGCTGGCAGTACAAGTGGGCACAGAAAAAATGCTCTGAAATACAAATGCCACATTTAATTGCAGTAGTTTCAAATAAGCCTGCAAGGTCTGTCCTTCTGAAAGAAAACATCTTACCTTTTGTTGCAACCCTCACACACTGAGTTTTTGTTTCCTATCAAGAGAAAAAAAAAATGATTTAATGTAACTTTGACATCAGAGCTGTGGTTTATCCTACAAGTAATTTGACAAATGTATGAATGCAGGATCTTGCTGAGCAATCCAATAATACTTTGCTGTCACAGAGAGAACTTTTTAAACTTGTGTACAATGCAATCTACTCCTGTATCTTTGCTTTCTTACTAACTCCTAGGTTTGATAGGCAACAGAAACTGTGGAATCAGGATGCTTTCACTGTTGAGTTATTTTCAAAAGCAAAAAATGAAATAGTGCACCCAAGTAATATTTTTTTACAATCCAGTGCAGCTCTCTTCCGATTTTATTTATGTATTGCCCTGGCAGAAGAGAACATGTCAATGACATCGGCATGGGACTTGTAAAGATATGTTCTTTCACACATGGAGTCCTTCACAGCGCTTAACTTCCTGTTGTGCATCATTTCCCCAATATATATTCAGCATTTGGCAAGAGCTAGAAATGATTAAATGTCAACTGAGCTGATAGTGAAGGAATGACAAAGTAATAACAGGGGTATAAAGATTCATCCAAAAAAAACACACACAGCAGTCAGCTCGTTGAATAACATATTTTTTTACACTTGTAAACACAGAGGTTTTACTTGCCCTGAAGAATAAAAATGTAAAACTTAAATGTAACCAAGTTGTTCTGTGTAAAACAATTAACATACATATTAATCTTTATACTCCCGTGATTACAGTATATTTATTAAAGTTTACTTTAGAACCTCCACCTCTCAAATACAAGAAAAGGAGTAACAAAACAAGTTTTAAATGTATTAATACACTGACACACACATTTACGTTCCTCGTTTCAATTAGCCCACTCCAACAAAAAAAAGCAATCATTTACAGTTGTGTGTAAAAAAGGACATATCTGTGAGTAGATTGGTAAGCCTTTGTGGATTTAAAGTCATCAGAATATATTAAAAAGGCAACGTGGTCTGAGTATAGTAAAGTATGAAGAGGCTGTGTAGTCCAGAGGTTAAAGAAACAGGCTTGTAATCAGGAGTTCCCCGGTTCAAATCCCACCTCAGCCAATGACTCATTGTGTGACCCTGCGCAAGTCACTTAACCTCCTTGTGCTCCGTCTTTCGGGTGAGACGTAATTGTAAGTGACTCTGCAACTGATGCATAGTTCACACACCCTAGTCTCTGTAAGTCGCCTTGGATAAAGGTGTCTGCTAAATAAACAAATAATAATAACAAATAATAATAATAATAATAATAATAATAATAATAATAATAATAATAATAATAATAATAATAATAATAATAATAATAATAATGAAGGTTCTGAGGTAAAATGGAAAGATACCAGATGTATGCCACTCTTACCTTTTCCACACTGCTCACAGCCTGAAAGTAGATATTATAGTTTTTCCTCGGGGCCAAAGGGGGATTCCAAAACCCATTGTATGTTTTGTTGTCTCCCACTGTGAATGGAGCTGGGTCAGGCAGGCTTCCGGGTGGCAGCTCAGCGGCAAAATAATATGGAGAACCCCCACTGGCTGCACTCTGGTAGGTGACCGGTACTTGGTAGCATTCCAGTGAACTTGCCTCTCTCTTATTTCTGTGAGGGTTCAGTTCTTCAACAACAATCTGGTAGGCACTGTGAATAAAGAGACATTGTGAACCCTTACATTTCAAGGTAGAATACAAATATAGCATATTTTTGCTCACTGTTCAAAAGGTCTTTGGAGAATACTGCCAAAACTTTTTTTTTTATTGAACAACAATACATGTTCAAAACCACAACACATATGTTTAACACCCAAATATAAATTCATTAATTAAATGTCAATTGTCACGCCAAGAAGCAAATCCATCCCTAGATAAAAATGTTAAATTTACACTGATAATCATACAAATCAGGCTTAGGCAATAAGCAAATGGAGCACATAGACAGAAGCAAAGGGAATTCCAAATACCACAACAGGATTATCAAGGTACATTTTAAAAAGAAAAGGCAAAAGAAGTCTCTTGAGAATGTGTTATTTACCAATAATGGTTTCTAAAATTAATTAAAAGCCACCCTTATCTGTGCATCAACAGAAGAACTGCGTGACTTTTTTTCCCCATTGTGGCTATATTGGACTAACACCACTGAACAGGACCAATTGTAAAACTGCTCTCAACTCGGTCTCAGTGGCAGATGGAAACAAGGTAATACAGTGTTAGATAAAACTGGCTGAATATGAAACTTGTATGATAATGCTAAATCCAAGATAAAACCGGTGTTAACCAGTGTTCGAACAGAACATTCTTATAAAACTGTACTATACAAAACTCATCTTCAAGGCCAGACATGACTGCTCAAGGCCTGTCTTACAGCAGCAGTCTACAGTTGTTGTATCAATAGTGACAGAATCTAATGATAGTTTTCCCCACCTCATGACCTTGCAAACAGTACAACATCTATTTTGACTGAAAGCTCCACAGATCTAAAATACAAGAGACACACCATAATATACAGGCACAAATGGACATAAAATCTGTCCAGTCCACCAAATTACACTTTGTTACTGTGTCACATGATAAACTGTTACAATTACCTAAGCAGATAGCACAGTTTGTTAAAAGTCTCAAGCACCAATTCTAACTTTCTCAAAATAACCAAAGCCTTGGGTTACATACATTTAGAAAATCATATGATCTATGGACATTTTACTGCAAAAAGATTTAAGAGCTTGCACTGTCAAATTTGCTTCCGCCATTACGTTATGCAAGTCCAGCTATGGCAATGCAGAAATCCTTCAACCAGGTACTTTAAGATGAATTTCAAATCAGGAAGATACAATAATTCTGAATGAATTAAAAATTAAAAACAGACGACAGTGTTTTACTAAGTATTGTCTGTCTAACCATGCTCTGCTCTAATTTTCTTCATTATTTTTAGCACTGTTCTCCTTTCATATTTCAGATATTTGATACTATAGTATCACATTTTTTTTTTAAATGGAAGATTCCACATCATTGGCCCTATACTGAAGATTGTTATTCAAGGCATTATTATTAATTTTGACTATCCCCAAAAATACATGTTTCACTGTAGAAATAGGGACTAAATTAACAGGACTTCTCAGAAAGTCTACATAGATTAAAAAAAAACTGTAAATGATAAAAACAGATCCTTGTTTTCTTGTAATAAATATTTAATATACCGATATAATAGCTCACACTGCCTACATACAGGTTACTTCTAAGCATGAATGTCAATATCACAAACATACTTGCACATAAGGAAAATAAATTAAGAAAATAATTTGGGGTCCTGAGTTCTCTCCTTAAACCAAATCAATATTAAAATTAGTAAATTCAATTATCTTCAAAACCACAAAAAGGGAACCCCTTGAATAAACACACAGCTCTTTCTACCCGACCTCCTTAAAAACAAGACAAATCAATAAATTGTCTTTCATTAGAGACTTGATGAGGACAGCGAAATGTCACTCAGAATTAACATAACCCGGCACACTTTAATAAAGCTTACAGACATGCCAGATAATATTTAATAGCTACAACATGATTTCTAGTAAGGGCCACGGGGAGAAAAAAAGGTCAAATAGTTTGTATTCATCACAGTTGTTCTTCCTCTCCACTTCCCAGCGTTTCTAATTTTCCAATCATATACGAAGCACACCACAAACTAGTTGATTTAGTGAATTGGTGAGGCTAGAGTTATCTTTAAATCCCTTTTATGACAACTACCTGCAAACTCTATATACCCACTGATACGAATAGAGGAAGGGAAATGAAATGGAAGAGCCTGACAAAAACAAATCAAACAGAAGAGATATGTGGGTGATTCAAGGCTTGAATATCTAAATTCCCACAAGAGTTTTACTTTTATTAACTACAGGTCTATTTATAGACTTTGCCTAACCAAGAAAAACAAACCTCCTGACAGCAATGTCAAATTAATCCATCTTGGAAATTAAGTACTTTATTAGCTGCTAGGCAGCCTGTCAATCTGCAATACAAATGAGCTCAGCTCACATATTTACCTGATGGGAGCACCTTTGGCCGTGGCAGGTTTCAGCAGTACAGTAATAGTGGTAGCGGTCTCATTGAGACAAGTTTCAGTCATATCATAATCTGGTATTGAAGGAGCTGGTTGGAAACACACAAAAAAAAATCTTGGTATTATGTACATTAGTGATACATTATATGTAGAGATTCTGATTTTCGGTCCCCCCCCCAACTTTTCTACTCTTCTTTAAGAATTCAGTTGATACCTGTTAAGCCATTCATGTATCTCAATCAAATTTTAAATTTTAAGCTTTTAAGAGTTGTCTGCATTCTTGTCTAACGCTCAGTAAATCAATAGATTACCTTTAATCAGTATAATTAGTATAAAATAGGTTTTCTAAAATAAAAAAGGAAGACATTAAAAAGCTTTTAGCCCTGATTCACACTTGTTTTAAATGTGATTGTCATCTGTCATCTCAGACTATTAAAACACTAAGGAATTAATTAATAGAAAACTATTTATATTGTAAGCTGTAAATGCAATGGAAAGAAATACATTTAATAATTACCATGCAAAAGAAATGTAAAAAAATAAATAAATAAATAAACGGTACGTAGTTATTATTATTATTATTATTATTATTATTATTATTATTATTATTTATTTCTTAGCAGACGCCCTTATCCAGGGCGACTTACAATTGCTACAAGATATCACATTATACATTATTTCACATTATTTTTACATACAATTACCCATTTATACAGTTGGGTTTTTACTGGAGCAATCTAGGTAAAGTACCTTGCTCAAGGGTACAACAGCAGTGTCCCCCCACTGGGGATTGAACCCACAACCCTCCGGTCAAGAGTCCAGAGCCCTAACCACTACTCCACACTGCTGCCCAGTTCAGTTCAGCTCTTGTTTTCTGACAAAACTGAAAAAATGTGTACAAGTATGGGCAACATTTCCTGCTACAATGAGACAAATCGAAACAGTACATGTCCAAGAGTTACTTCTCAAAGCAACCTTAGTATTTGGTTTATAAGGAAATCAACTGCTCAGAAATGCTTAACAGACTGGAGTCTGATATGCATTATCTGAGCAATCTTTCATTTTTTTGATATGCCATTTTGTTACAATTACCTGATATGTTGGTGGTGACATTCACAACAGTTGGTGGACCAAACCCTTTCACTGTGCTGGCCCTGATAATGAATTGGTAGGTGGTACCTGGATGCAGCTGTGAGAATACATGGTGTGTGCTGTTCCATTTCAATGCAACTGTCAGTGGACGTTTTGCCACATCGACTGCAGGATCAAATGACCTAATGCTGCTATAACTGATCTATAAGGAAAAGAAAGAGGGGTGGGGGGTAGAGTCAAGTCTTAAGTTATGATTTTCATTGTTACAATAAGAGAAAAAAGTGAGGTAAAGTGAGGTACTGTACTGGAGTGTTTTCGAAAAGGATTCTTGATTTTGTTTCTCTCTCTCTCTCTCTCACTCCATACACTTATTCTCATAGTAATAAAAGCTGAATGTATCCAACAAATATTGTTTTCTAACTTTTGACTTGCTACTGCTTTATTATAATAAAAAAATCTGCAGTAAGTGCCTGTTCAATTAAATCTTTCGCACAGACATCAAGGTTTTCGCCTGTCTACTGCCTGAAGACATTAAGAACATTTCCATGAAAAATAATTAAAGGTCTGATATTCTTCAGAGGGCAAGTCCAGAAAAGGTTTAGTTGATTTAGAAATGGAGTCTAAATTCCAAAATTTTATAAAATGTGTATTCTGAGGGAAAAGATGATTAAATTTCATAGTAGCTTCAAGCATCTCAACAATGACCTTACTGCATTAAATTTTCACAGAATGGTTGTGAAATAGTCTACGGATGGGATAGACATTGAACAACAAGAAAAAATGATGAACAGTCTTATCTAAAGCATATTTACTGCCAGCATTGCTTACATAGCAGATATTACAAAAGATAGTGAGCATCTGTCTTAAGTTAACGTAACTCCTTACAAACGACGTTTCTGGCTGCTCAAACTGTGCCAAAATGTTTAGCTAAAAACAATGTAGCATCAACAGTAACATCTTAAAAGGTGAACACTTTGAAAGCCAAGCTATTCTCGGTAATAACCTATTGACGATCAGGCAGGGCATTCCACATTTACTGTAAGTTTGCAAGTGCAATGTTAATTAGATCTTTCAAAACAAGATTCCACAAAACAGTGCCATCTGTTTTTCTATTGCTGGGATATTGCTTTGCTTTAAATTATACTTTTAACTTCCTGTAACATTAAGGAACTCAACTATGCTTAATATATACCACTGGAAATCAATGGCATTGCATGCATTGACAAGGGACGTACTTGCTTCTGGGTTACTGGATTATAACACACCGTTGGTCAGAATCACCAGTATAGTTATTGGTTATGTACAGCCAGTGGCGGCTCGTCTTTAGAAGCTACAAATTTGCTACCGTTATCATAAAGTTTTTAAACCATATTCCCGAAAATACGACCCTAGGATTCTTTTTTTTTGTTGTTATACGTTGCCAAGACCCAAAGTAACCACTCTCCACCACTAATTCAGATTCTGCAGTTTGGCTAAATTTGGTAGTTCAGCCCAGGACTTTACAGGAACTAACGCCATGGCCAAAGAGATTGTGATTGAGATTTTAAAGAAAATAAATCCAAGGAAATGATTATCATTTACATTTTTTACGTTAGTTCATTTCTGTTAGTGTTTGACTAATAAAAAATGCTGAATATCTAAGAGGCCTGAACTAATTGTACTCCTTAAACCTCTACTGAATTACTTTTTGTTCCTCAGAAATCTTCTGAAAGCAATCAGTTTGTTTTATACATTTTCACTCCCCTTTGTCATACATATATTTTGTTCCCCCGAGGCTACACTATGCAGTTAAAACAAAGCACACACATCTGGTTTTTTAGTGCTTTATTTCGTAGCAAAAATCAAACTAGAAAGTTTATAAAAACAATACTTTATAGAAATCAATGGCTTTTGTTTTCAATATTTACAATAAACAAAACAATTATCAAAAACTGAAAATGAATAATTTGTTTGTAAACGTTTGCCAAGTTCTAAAATGTAACATAACTGTTTCTGTAAATCAAACATATGTATTTAAAACTAACTCTTGTGTGATTCATTAATTCAATTGGTGTGGCACTCCAGAAAGAAATTGCTTTCTGGTGTGAAGCAGACACAGATTACATTTTGAGCACTTCACTTTTGGAGTGGCTTTGCAACCTCATTTCTTGTATCTTCCCTTGTTTTCTTTTATTATTTATTGAAAATACTATCTATATTAAGTTTTACATTTGTTTAAAATTAACTCTATTGCATGATGTAGCTTTCAGGCAACACACGATCAGTATGTACTTTGAGTAAACTGTATGGTGCAGCTTTCAGGCAACAAAATCAAAATTTGGAAATTAAAGTAGGAGTATAACACAATTCTCAAACACACCCATGTGTGTTCTTGGCGATTTATAAGCATGAACTTTATTTTTTTAAACGATCGAGCGGCTTGGTGGTCCAGTGGTTACAGAAAGGGACTTGTTACAAGAAGGATCCAGGTTCAATCCCAGCTCAGCCACTGACTCGCTGTATGTGACCCTAAGCAAGTCACTTAACCTCCTTGTGCTCTGTCCTTCGCACGAGAGGTAAAACCGAGGTCCTATTGTAAGTGACTCTGCAGCAGCTGTTGTGATGCATAGTTCACCCCCAAATCTAAGTCGCTTTGGGTAAAAGTGCTAAATGACTAATAAAAGCTACCAACAACTTGTACAGAATAAGAGAAAAAAAAGTTGCTTTACTCATTGACATACCATGCCCTTTACGTTTAGCTTCCTGATGGGATGTACCACCTCCTCATTGGATTGTAAAATACGTTGCTTACTGGCAACATCATGCATTAAAACTGAAATGTTATCATCCAGGGGAGAGATTTTGACA
The DNA here is from genome assembly GCF_902713425.1 of Acipenser ruthenus. Lineage (NCBI taxonomy): Eukaryota > Metazoa > Chordata > Actinopteri > Acipenseriformes > Acipenseridae > Acipenser > Acipenser ruthenus. Next base: position 32,680,560 of record NC_081193.1, read on the forward strand.
ATTATATTTTGTTGCCTTCAGGCAATAACATGCGGTAGAGGGTTACTGCCAGTATGGAGGCGAGATGTTTAACCTTTTGAGGCAGACACACTTTGATCTGCAGAGGTGATTAGGCCCTAGCCATGCAGTAAGAATTGTCAGTGATCTTGTTCACCCATTTACTAGCCATTTTATAAGTACTAAATTAGATAAAACACAATATTTAATTATATATTTCAGAATACTGTCATGTACCTAGTGTTGCAAACTGATCCTAACATCTTTAATCTCTCCTAGATATTTGGACTACAATGGATTTAAAACTGTAGACATTTTGCTGCCATTACATTTCAACAAAAAGTGTTGATGTTGAAATCAACATCTTTATAACACGTGGTTACTGTATGTAGTTCATGCCGAATTTGTCAGCACAGTAATACTACAACTTTGCAAGATGGAGTAACTGTATATCAAGTTCGAAACCAGAACTCTGTGAAATCAGCTATGATTGTTTTTCTTAGCCAGACAGCATAGTTCTTAACAGCAGCTTTTATTACCTCATACTGAGTGATGACTCCATTGGGCTCCAAAGGCTCCTTCCAGTGGAGGAAGATTTTATCTTCAAATGGCATGGCTTTCATTGACTCACTGGGAACAGGGTTCGGCACTGCATTAAAATTGTGAAAATGATATAGTTTCATTAAACCGGACAACAGACAATTTAACAAAATTACCACTGAAATGATTTCAACCATTTCAAAATACAGATCCTCCTTTTTTTCAATGTTCATAGTCTCAGATATAGTACCAAGGTGTGACATGCCTTCTGCATTCTTTCCTCTAAAATTAAAGCGGTAAGGCAATCTTCTGTATTAAAGTGCCACATACAACTGGCTACCACACATTCTGGATAAGCATTTCTATGGATGCAAGTAAGTGTATGTATGTGTATGTATGTATGCAGAAACATATTTATAGGCACCTCCTAGACACCCAGATTGCGATAGTCCTAACATTCACAATTGGCTAAAGTCTTACCTTTATATATATAAAAGAGTCAAATGCTTAATAAGGGTAGGGAATTGCATCCCTGTGGGAGATAACAAGGTTTTCGGTTTCAGTTTAAAGATCCAATACCAGTTAAGGCCAGCACTACAACAAAGGCAAGTCATTTTGAAGTCAAAACTACTGCTGGAAAGTAGAATTGGCTCTATTTCTTCCAAACTGTCATGCAATTGGATATTTTGAAAAGCTATTCAGCAGAGAATATACCTTTCAGTTGAAAACACAACTACAGGCACTCTTGCAAAGAGGCACCTTTTCACTTGCAGCACAAAGTCCAAGTCCCTCTTTAAAACTGTGACCTAAATCTTGCTGAAACCTTTGGATATTCACAAATGGCAGTGAACAGCTGAATGCACATAACTGGTGTAGATTTTCCCCCAAAGATTACCAAATAGAAAAGGCTGTGTTTACAGAGTTTTACTTCCGAAGGCCAACTTTATTTATTTGCTATACGATATGAAATTGTGAAATGTACAAATAGACATAAAACAAAAGTATGGGTGGTTATTTCATGTTCAGTACTTTTTTTTTTTTTTTTTTTTTAATCTCTCATTAAAGCTTGTCAAACAACCATGGTAGCCAGAATAAAAATTCCCCTGACAAAAGTTTCAGAGCAAAATGTTATTTGGTTTTATTGGTTGAATTGATGTTTATTTCTATTCAGCTGTATGCATCATAACATGTAGGCTGTTGAAAACAATGTTCAGAATGTGAAGAGCCCCTGCATAGTAAACATCAAATCTGCCTTCACAGCAGATGACAGCACTGAACACATTTGCCTGCAATTCCTTTAGTTATGAGGAATCAACCAGCAAGCCTCACAAAAGTAAAAAACACTTATTTTCAGTGCAGATTTTCTAGAAATAAAAAAAAAACACATTGGTTTAAGAGCTCCATGCATTTAGCAATGCAAATTCTGAACAACCTGTTTAAGTAGTAAGAAATATTTCTATTCCACATGCATTGGAAACTATGAAGGATTAGATGACCCCTGGGACTTGAAACACATTTTGGAACATTATTAATAACCTCATCATGCCAAATTCGCCCATAGACACAAATCTAAACCTTTAACTTCATTGGAACTGTTCATACAGCTGGCATGTGAAGACTTTGGAAATGTTAACTAAGGATATTCTTGGCATTTAGTCTCATGCACCAGATAAAGACTGAGCCGCTGTGAGCCCCTCTAATGCTGTTTATGGCACTCAGGATAAGGTACTGTAGGCGTTACTTCAATATTCTTGGAATTGTAGTGTCCAAAACTTCAAACATGATTGAAATCAAACAGCATGACCCAGGTGAAAGTCTGCAGCAAATTAACTCAAATTTATTGACATATATGGAACACATATGTACTGCCATTCTGTAGTGAATGATACTATTATTTTTAATGGACAATTTTATTATTATTATTATTATTATTATTATTATTATTATTATTATTGTCCTGCATGAAATGGCAAGTTATTTAAGAGGTAGCCTGTCAAAAACAAATTGTTCAGGTTACAGAAAGCACACTCAAAACCATTTGTTTGAAAACAGAATGGCGTATCACACTTCAGCTTCGTGAGTCGCTGATACAAATCTACTCTCCTTTTGAATCCTCAACATCTTTTCCACTAAACACAAAAATGTCAGTTATGGTAAGAGTGGGAAAATCTTGACAAAGGACAATGCAATTTATCTCCCCCTGCTCAAGGACAGCATTGCAATGGAATGAAGTGGTTTTCAAAAGATTACTTTATGATCAAGTACTAAATTCAACCTATTTGTGTAGCATGTATGTTGAATTTATTCAGTTAATTTCACATAATTAATAAACAAATGTAAGGTAAATGGTCTTATTAAAGTAACACATTTTCAAATTTAAATTGTCACAATCAATTTGTTATTAGTTTGGCGACAGAGTTTACATTTTGATCTTAACCCATTAAGTACCAAATAATTTTTTCTTTGATCAGAACAATTTATGTAATTGTATACATTCTAAATCAATATTTCTCGACAAAAGAAAAAAATGTAAATCCATCTATTTGGCTACAAACTACAGCATCCTATTTTCAGGACACTCAAGCTAGACATCTGAAGGGTGATATTTGCAGACTTACCAGTTACATTTAGACTTAAATTTTGCACTTAACAAAATTAGGTACATTATCAACAATATTGATAAAGAGAATAAAAATAATAGGTAGATGCCAGTTAAAAACATTCCAAAAAATTACAAACTTAATGGGTTAACCATATGGTAGTACAATGCAGTATTAGCTACCTGCTGGCTTGTTGGGTAATGTAAAGGTACAAAAAGCATGGGGAAATGCTAACTGTAAAGGAAAACTAGCTGTTTGTTCTGTTACAAACAACTTAGTTAAAACACCTAAGCTGTCTTTACTAGCCCCAAATGCAATACAAATGGAACTGACTAAACAGAGGCGTCCAGGTACAGGGTTGTTAATCTTTGATTCGCTATTTCTAAACTAGGGAAACACACTGGTTTTTAAATATAATGTGCAACCGGGGGGGTGGGGGTTGGGGGGGGGGGGGGGTGGAAGGAGGTGGACTTTGCATGTACAAAAATCATTGACAGAATAGTTAAATAACATACCATCTTCATCTGTCTGGATAACCACCTCATCACTCTCCTTTCTTCCTTCAGGGTTGGTAAGGATCATCTTGAGGCTCACATTCGTATATGGTGGTAGATTTCCAACAACATGCCGGGGTGCCTTGGGGTCCATATCCAGACAGTCAGCCTTACTCTCATTATTACTATGGAAGTAGTGGTAGCAAATGGTGACATTGAATGTGTGGCAGCGTGTTATGTTGTAGCCCAAAGACTCCCAGTCCACTGCAATAAATCTGGCCTGTGTCTCTGCAATTTTCAAACTTTTGGGTGTCCTCATTGGTTCTAAAGAGAATTAAAAAAATATATGTATTTTAGGGATTTTCTGACTTAGGAGAAACATTAATGTATTGTCAAAAAAGGGTATTTTTAGTAGTCAAGCAAATCTCTAAACTAACCCTGTGACTTCATCTTGGTGCAGCTACCCTTATATCAGCTTATAATAACATCAAATAAGAAAAACTATGACAACAATGTGAAATCATAAAATGCCAAAAACGTCCATCAGTTATGCCATTATCTATCTATCTAAATAGATATACATGCATACACACACACACACACACCAGGTGGCACTATTAAGCAATAATTGAATTGGTATTAATTAAGCAATACTGCATTACAGAACAAGGGATTCTGTTATAGAGAATCATCCACCAGAAATGTGATACAGTATATAGCCAAAGTAAATGAAATTGACAAACTTCGTGGTAACATAGTAACTAGAAAAACGTGTTTAAATCACTGCTGGAAAAGTACACTTTGGTTGTAGCTGACCAATCATGGTTTCTTTTGCAATAGCCATAAACTGAATTAAGTAACTTGGAATGCAGCATCTTGTTTTCCGATCAAATACTACAGTAAACATCCACAAATTATGAGGCCATTATGATGAGTCAATGTAAATATTTGGAAAGGGAAAATGCAAATGAAAAATTAACTATGCTAAGCATCACAAAACTGTGAGAGCAGATGCTATAAGAACCACCATGAGGCCACTACGGCTGTCACAGCACATTTTTTTAAAGCTACTAAATTAGCCACTACATCACCCTGGAAGAGAGTCAAAATAATCTGGATTGTGATCCATCATCCCACCAAACCATGTGGGATACTAATTACACTAATAGTCCAATTTTACTGCCAGTTAAAGAAATGAAGCAAATATTAACTATTGTGTTTATCATTTCATTATGTACAGCATAGCTCTTCCTACGTTGAACACAAGCATTCTACAATATACACATACAGTACCACATAACGCTGCACCATCTTACAACTTGAATGCCATTCAGCCAACTAGAAAGCACCCACAACAATTACTGCATTGCCACAGACAACTGAGCCCCGATATTATACTTGCGAGAATAAAATGACCAAACTGTATACAATACTGTAGATAATGTACAATGTACATAGTTTAGCTAATACATAAAAACCACAGTTTGCTGTTCCATCAATATATTCCTGCCTGGATGCATGTAAACCTTGCTAAATTGATTAATTCTAACATACCATTAGTGAGTGTACAAAAAGTGTGCCATATCTAAGCATAAATTGTGCCATATAGAAGGAGGAGGACATTTTACAAATGTTTCTTCTCCCCCCCAACCCCACATTAAAAAGATTTAAAAAGGACAACGCATATCTCCCCACCCTTTTGAGTTCTAGTCTGACAACCACTTTGAGGGCTAAAAGCTCAGTAACCATTTACCTTGTGACACCGACATTACATATAAACGCTTAGTTGTTGCTAGATTACCTGGAGAACACTACCATGTACTTCCATATGCAATATCAAAAGAATCAAAAATGGAGACCTGCATTTGATGTGGAATGACACATTGTGACGGAAATATAATGGAGTTCTGGTTGTAAATCTCCCTCTCGACCTGTGAGGGTACTAAGTAGCGAAAGGGAAAGGCTTTGGACAGGTTGGCCTGACAGTTTATTCCCGATGAGACTCCGATGCGGGAATGTATTCACCTGGAAGGTAAACGAGGTAGCAGCTGCAAGCAATAGAGTCAGCTGTAATCGTTTACCAAGGGGTCATGCATGATTGCATAAAAGGGGCCGGAGAGTTGTAAATCTTTTCCTTGGCTTGGGTTTCAGTGTTACGAGGAGACTGGAAGGACTGGGAGATATCCCCAAACTGAAAAAGAGTTTGTGAGTGTTTTGTTGGTGTTTTCTGTTTAGTAACTGTCTGTGTTTGTTTCGTTAAATAGCACTAGACGGCTAAACAAATCCGGAGCTGTCACCAGGGGCCAGCACAAAGCCGGATCACCACAGCACTTGTTTTCACCAATAGCACGTAATATATTGTACTTCACCACAAGCACTGAGAGCACTCACTTTGGACCTGTGATCGTGTGTGTCTAATTGTGTGTGTTTTGTACCGTGTTTATTGTTTGCGGGACTGCAACCCTTTTTCATTACTGTGCAATACACATTGCTGTGTATTGCCAGCTCATTATTGTTTTCTGGCTGGTCATCAGACAATTGGATTTCTAATCATTTCACCCGTACTTTGTTGTCTGTTTGTTATTTGGAATTACTGCATCTGCACTCCACCTGCTATACACCTGCTACTAATTACCACTTTACCACACACATGTGCAGCTCAAATAAGTAACTTTACCCAAAGTCGCCTTGAAAATGCACTTAAGTTGTAGAGGGACCCAGTGTGGGCCTGGAATGTTTAAAACTGCAACTTTTAAATGAAAGTGTATTCCTGTCTCACAGTGCTATCACATTTCGAAGCACTTATATCTCATTTCTAGTATAAGTGGAATTGGGAAAGCGGTTTAAAAAAATAAAAAAGAGAGAGATTAGCAGTTAAAGGCTTCATCTTGTAGAGCTTGAGCTAGATAACCCATGATGAGAATGACACATTCAGGTTTTCATTATTTACTTATTTATTTAAGTGGAAATCTTATCAGGTACATTTGAAGGTAAAGAAAGGAAAGGAATGTTCTTGCAATACTCCACAGGTTAACTGTAATAGATGAAAGGCAGACATACAACCTGCTGACCCAATGTCATCTCTCGACTGTACAATGATTTAATAAATACTTTGAGAACAGAAAGAATGAAATTCAATTTCCTTACGACTAGCTCAACACCGTGAGAAACGATAGTTTAATATCAGTGCCTCTCAGCAGAGGCAATCTTCAGTTATTCATTCAGAGATAATTGCAGAAACAAAAGCACTGGAAAGTTAAAAGGATTCAAGGGCAAAACACAATACTGCCTGGACCCATTGTAACCAAAAACAACTCATTATCTAGCTGTCATTCACTGGGAAATACATTAAAAGTTATCACCAAACGTGTGACAGGAAGCTATTTCTAAAGATTATCACAAAGTAAAACAGCATCAAAAAGCGACAGGTCTTGTGTAGGAACTAAAGGGGGGGGGGGGGGGGCACAAGAGAAGAGAATAGAACAATATCTGGCAGTATGACCATTATGTTTATATCGTACAATATGTGAACTGGTCAAAATCAGTAGTGTTTTTTTCATCATCTGATAATGTCTCCTCCTCTTCTCGCACAAGAGTAGAGAACCTATAGCCACAGAAAATACACTGATGGAGTAACTGATGCATGCAGAACCACCATTTCTTAGCAGTAGCCTAACAGTTTAGATTATTAATCTGAAATTGACAATCTCCCAGATAAACATTTGACTTACATTTAAAATCAGTTGTACCACATTCATTTAAATGCTGACAAGTTGATAATACATTTACATCAAACAATTTAATAGAAGATATGTTCTAGCTTTGCTGCATTCACACCGTTCTTTCCCTAGCCAATATTTGCACTACAGACAATTACCTGTCCTTCTACTTCAGTACTGTTTATTCTATTGCCTCTGTGCATGATTAACAGTTTGTGTATCCTTCAGATCTAATCAATAGCCATGAAGTCCTACATTAAACTTTACAGATTAGACAACCATCTAATAAATTCCATTGAAACATGGAGGAGGCTCGGTTATGTTTTGGGGCTGTTTTGCTGCGCCAGGCACAGGGTTCCTTGAATCTGTGCAGGGCACAATGAAATCTCAAGACTATCAAGGCATTCTGGAGCGAAACGTACTGCCCAGTGTCAGAAAGCTCTGTCTCAGTCGCAGGTCATGGGTCCTCCAACAGGATAATGACCCAAAACACACAGCTAAAAGCACCCAAGAATGGATAAGAACAAAACATTGGACTATTCTGAAGTGGCCTTCTATGAGTCCTGATCTGAATCCTATCGAACATCTATGGAAAAGAGCTGAAACTTGCAGTCTGGAGAAGGCACCCATCAAACCTGAGACAGCTGGAGCAGTTTGCTCAGGAAGAGTGGGCCAAACTACCTGTTAACAGGTGCAGAAGTCTCATTGAGAGCTACAGAAAACGTTTGATTGCAGTGATTGCCTCTAAAGGTTGTACAACAAAATATTAGGTTAGCAGTCCCATCATTTTTGTCCATGCCATTTTCATTTGTTTTATTATTTACAATATTATGTTGAATAAAAAAATCAAAAGCAAAGTCTGATTTCTATTAAATATGGAATAAACAATGGTGGATGCGAATTACTTTTGTCAGTTTCAAGTTATTTCAGAGAAAATTGTGCATTCTTCGTTTTTTGTGGAGGGGTACCAACAAATTTGAGCATATATATATATATATATATATATATATATATATATATATATATATATATAGAGAGAGAGAGAGAGAGAGTGAGACAGAGAGAGAGAGAGACAGAGAGACAGAGAGAGAGAGAGAGAGAGAGAGAGAGAGAGAGAGAGAGAGAGAGAGAGAGAGAGAGAGAGAGAGAGAGAGAGAGAGAGAGAGAGAGAGAGAGAGAGAGAGAGAGAGAGAGAGAGAGAGAGAGAGAGAATGCCTATAATGCCATTTCTAATGTGATCAGGGATTCTGCCACTCTAATGCTTTTAAATCTCGCTTAAAGACCTACTTTTATAGAAAGGCATTTTCATTTTTGTTTTGTTTGTTTGTAAAGCGCTTTGAGATATTGCTTTTGAAGTCGCTATATAAAATAGTTTATTATATTATTATATTATTGCATTCTGAAACCATTTTTGCCACACTACTCTCGTATTTAGTTTGAACAAACTTGGACAGACTCAGTAATTTTAAACCTGCACCATTAAACTCTGTACAATATTCTAACCCTTCAACTGTCAAGCTTAATATATTGCAGCATTCATTAATAAAACATTCAAGTCTTCTCAACTCAATAATGAAAAGCTAAAAAGATAACCACAAACTTCACTGTAATAAATCCTTGCTGGTACAGATAGCTTTGAAAATCATCCAACGTAACTAATTGTTCAAATTCTGGTTAAATAAGCAAATATTTTTTGGTGAAGGAAAGTGATTATATCTTAAGTAATCCATCTTTATATATATATGTAGAACAGATGGTGTCATTAAATAGCAAAACAAACATCCTACTTTTGATTCATATGTAGAACACCAGGATTAGTTTTTTAATTGCATGAGGAGTCACTTCTGTTTGCAATAAGATTACTACTCTGGTCACCAGCGTTCTTAATGTCACTCAAACTCCAAACCACTGTGCAGGTTTTATCGCAATGGTTTTCGTTCTTGCCAATGCAGAATTATTTGTAAATCTTTCAGAGCTGAACAGCCTCTGAGATAATCTTTCAAGATGCCAATCAAACATGCCAGAAGAACATCACCTTAAAGAATGTTTTTGTTGTAACAAATTGTAAATGTGGGAGGAAAATAAGTTCAAGTTAAACTGAGGGATTAAAAAGTACATTGTAAAACATGCATTAAGCCATGGTAACACTGAGGTAAAAAAGGGGCCAAGATTAGAAATGTTTTATAATTAAACACAGCTTTGGAGAAGCACGAAAATATATTCCACATGGCAGGTGTTTTAAAACTGAAAAGAACAATTGGGATGGTGACATTTTTATGATGTCCAGTTTTCTGGGCTACCTATTCAGCAAATTGTAACATCTGATAGCAAGTATTAACCACAGCTGGTTTGTGTGATTTAGATAACTAAAATGTTTGCCTGTTATGGGTTGTTACAATCAGTACTGTTTAACATTCACAGCTTTGTTTTCTTATGGATATTTGTCCCTTCAAAAGACAACCATTTGATACCTTCCTGTTATTAATGTACAATTATAGTTAAGTGCTATTATTAAATGATTAATTAAACAATAAAAGTGTGTTTACATTTGGGCCACAATGTTAAAATCTAATTTATTATAGATTTTATACTATATTATGGAGCTCTGGAAGGGCTCCACTAAAGACCTAAAAGTATGGGTTCTGTTAAAAGCAAATTAAAAAGACCTGCAGTGATCTTTCTGATTCACAATTACAAAATGTTTAAATTAAAAAAATCTGTTTATTTATGAGCATTAGTTGATTTAAAAAAAAAAAAAAAATCGGTAGATTCATCCCTGCACATATTTTAATAAAGGTAACAATCGTATAGTGGCTGTCCTGCATAGTAATACATACACAAATCAATAGAACCTAAAAGAAGAATATGGCCAATAAGAATTTGATCGTTTTAAACGCATTTTTATTTCAGTAAATGTAACACATTTTCACAGAACAAGGTTAATCCATGAAAGAGTTTAATAGCAAAATATAATGCACAAGAACTGAGAATGGATTTTTTTTGTTTGTTTTTTTTTCATTGTATTAAGGACTTCCGGGTTTTTGGCATTAAAAAAAAAAAACACACACACAATTCAGGACCATGAAACAGGTAAACATCAGTTAAAACAACTCTCCTAATCATGTTCCACAATATAAAACTAAAGTTGTTTAAACTAAACATAAACAACTTGAATAGTAAATGTAATATTAACAGTACTAACATCAATAAAACAAAACGTTAGTTGCAGAAATGAACTTTGTACATCCAATTTTGTGTTGTGCCACGCATTAGCTACGTTTGTCTGGTTACCTTTCCAGCACACACACACTCACAAAATTATATAAAATACAATTTCTACAAGTTTTACTACTTAGAATTTATATGTGTGTGTGTGTGTGTGTGTGTGTGTGTGTGTGTGTGTGTGTGTGTGTGTTTTTGGAACATCTAAAAGTTACATTTCATTAACACTAGAACCACCTTTTACAAACATGTTTTGATTTTGAATATAACCTACAATATTCAATTTCTTTATATATAAGCCTGTTATCTCTACTGGACCTGGCAGCCATCAATTCCTTTGTTTTGTACAAGATAGGAGAGATTTCATCTTGAAGCTAGCCACAGCACTTCAGCAGAAACATTTCAATCAGAAAACTGCAAAGCTGCAGCAGTTCAACCTGGATTCTGTGTTGCAAATGACACATACGCAGGTTAAATTACATGTTACTTTCGTTTCAGATTAAAAACTACTTTTGTTTTTACAGTTTTGTTTGTGCATATACCGGTTTACACACTAGTTTATTTTGAAATGTTTGTTTTATTATAGTTTTTCATTTTGAAAAGTAGTGCTTTATATGTGGTAAGTTAGAAAACAGACCCTTTTATGTTTAATTGTTCATTTAAATACAGGTGTTTCGGATGTGCCGATGTTTAATCTGATGTGCTTGAATAAAACTTTTGAGTTGTATCCGACAGTTCGTCTTTCATTTTAATATTGATGATGTTTAAAATGTACTGTGAATGACTGCCGTCGGCAGGTATGAGTATAACTGTGATGATTCTAGTGTTGTAGTAGTCCATAAATGCACTGTGTGTGTGTGTGTGTGTGTGTGTTCTGGGGGGGGGGGGGGGGGGGGGTCTGTTTTGTACGGCCTTTCTGCTGAAGATTACGTGAGATTAAGTCAGAAGAACGGGATCTTGACCGCTGAAACCTTGTGAGCCACAAGCACGATTCCTGCTCCGGTTTACATGGGTTTTTACAACTATTTTTATCGAGAGAAACCCTGCCCTTAAAGTCGTGCTGCCAAAATGACGTCCTTTTGCTGTTTCACGATGTATTCGCGTGACATCGTCACACAGTCATGACTGTTGAGTCGATTTTCAAGTGCATGTAAACCAAGCCATTGAGGATCGTTCTGGACATTGCAGAAAATGTAAGTGTGTACAGCAACAACAAACCAGATACTAACTGTTGCAGGAAGCCTTCTCTCGTGCATTCTTTCTCGGCAGGGGGTGTTGGAAAATGCCCAGCCAAAAAATAAATAAATAAATATCTGCCCGATTAAATAGCAGAGGTAGGTATATTAAAGGCTTGAACCCATATTTATTTAAACAACAAAATAAATATAAGCAAGGGAAGGGTACTGGGAGCAAACACAAAATCAAGTGGTGATTCCATATTTCTTGCTTTCCTTTTCCTCTTTACTCTATCTCTCACTTTCCTCACTCTCTATCCTGTCACTTCTACCATTCATGCCAAGAACGGGGGCCGATTGGAATGCGCCCCCTATTTATGCCCTTGCTCTACCTGTTCCCCTCCAATCACACGCATCCCTTCCTCCCTACACCCCGCCTCCCGCTACTAGCATGCCCTCACAGTCAGTCACCTCCAACCGCGTTTCCCCTACCTCTCAACCACTCACACAAGTTAACTCGAGGAGGCCCACAGCCTCCTAGAAATCGTCACTAGATATAATCGGGTTCTAACATATTATGACAACATACACCGTAAAACAAAACACCCAACATATTCAAAGACTCAGCCACTTAATTTTAAAACACTGTTATACATAGACTATTATACATGTATATTTAGACCAATGATATATACATAAAGTTGTCTTTCGACAGACAGAAAATGGCTACTGTATTATAAAAGAAAATATTGAAACTAGCAAATTCTGTTTGTCATGTTTTTCAACCTAAAAGATTAGTTAATTTGTAAATTCCATTCTATTTCCAGAGGGGGTTGACTATTCTTGCACTTAAAAATAGACCTGAATGTAATGGGCTCAGGTTAATGCTTGATTAACAATTCTTCTGAAGGGACTCCAAGGGGTTCTAACATACAGTACAATGACTGGTTAATTATGAACTAAAACACTCCCTAGAGCTGGATTGTTCTGAAAAGCTATCAGACTAAACTGCTTCAGATTGATTTGAACTGGGTAAAGAAAAAAAAAATCCCATGGGAACTGGGAAGATAATATGCCTGCTTTACAAGTGACAATAGGAACCATCTTGCTGTTACTGCAGAGATGAGACTGTCATGTTCCAAAATGATTGGAGAACTAATACCATTCGAGATCAGTGTTGTAATGCAATTAATTCGTTTTTTGCATGACAACAACAAAAAACTGGTTACTAAAGAGTTCTTAAGTGTACTTTGACAATTTATTGATGTTGGAGAAAGCAGCATTGAAAATCCCAGGACATCCATTAATCATTCTATATGGAAGTAACAAACTGAGTGTCAGGGCTTGCATTTAAGATGATTAAAACAGAATTATATAGGGCTTTCATTGGTAAGCCAAATAAATCTGAATCTCATAGCTGGCATTGGAAATCAGCAATATTCTCCAACATTATCTATGCTTGCAAATCTACTGATTCTGAGAACAGCATATTCTAAATATGCAAAACTGAAATAATGGTAATATGATGACTGATCATTCCCATTAGAATACCATATCAAAAATGAAACAAACAGTAATAACACAAATGTTAGTGTTGAAGTATGTCTCATACAAGCTGTATTATACTTTTTGTGCAATTATCCTCGTTGACACAAATTCAGTTTAGAAAAAAAAAAAAACATTTAAAACATAGTAACACATGAAAATGTTGAACTGTATGTTGTATGCCATTTTTCAATTCTGCAATCATACTCCCTAGACTCCCTTGAAAATAAGACACTTGCCTGAAGGATTATTTTTGGTAATAGAACTAACAGGAAAGGAGTATGACATCACTTTGCTTGACAATAAAGCTATAGACAGTTCTTTTCTGTGGGCAAACATGATTTTATTACTAAAACTCAGGGATTGTGAAACTGTCAAAACATTAGCAGTACCAGCCTTGTACCCCTTCAACATGCTAGAGCATAATGCACAAAATTGTGTTCAATTTTAACATGGATGAACCCTACTATAACACGATTTATCTGTTGTACAAAAAGGTGCTAAATGGACTCCCCTAAAAAGATGCCAGAATAAATCGCAGCTTTTTCTGTATCTTATGCTGGTTGATTTATCTCGAGTGTCAAACTAGGTTAATGCTAAACTGCAACTATTAAAGCCCTATGGTTTACAGAGTGTAATTCAATATCTAAATTGTCCAACCAAATAAAATGTGCAGGACAGACAGAAGTGTGGATCTTTAATCTCAATCGGATGCCCATATACCATATATATTTTTGTTACATCTTGACAGTCTGCTTTAGGGGCTTTGCAATAATAACAAACCAATGAAAGAAAGCTGACAATGAGCAGTACTAGTTTAAGAGGTTCATATATTCAAGGATTGCAGAAGAAAATGCTGTCTGGGATTTAGTGCAATTTGTTCTCATAAGAGGAGACCTCCCGCATAATTTGTTTACTCTACATCTGGGTTTGTTCCAGATATCTATTTTTTTATTTAAATCGAACTATAATTGTCCACTTTTAAGATCTGGCATCGACGATCAGCCAAGAACTGTACTTCTAGGAAGAATATGACACAGATTTTTCTTATCAGGTTGACGGTTCAATTTCTTACAGGTGGCTGTGGCTGGTTGTAAAACAAATGCATCACTAACATCACAATATTATTAACTGAAAATGCTGATTAGATTTTCTACAGCTTTGTACGTCTTTTGGTTATCCAAACAGCACTAACATTAAGAATTACAGGCAAGGCCATACTAATTATAGTTATTTAGATTTTGGATTTCAGAAGGAGATGAGAGTGTCCTTAAGGTTTTCACTCTGAGTTTGTGCTGAATTTTGTACAAAACAGTTTACTAAATGAATACCAAACTGTATATACAGTGCCGTGAAAAAGTATTTCCCCCCTGTCTGATTTTCTGCATTTTTGCACATTTCTCACATTGTATTTGGTCAGATTTTTTTGTGGGTTGTAGTAGTATATAGAGGGAGTCAGAGAAAAAAATGACACCAGTTTGGTGCTTCTTTCATTTGTTTGGTGTGCAAGGTAATCAAACATGCAATCTTCAGGTGTGAAAAAGTTATTGCCCCCCCCCCTAGTTAACTCAACCCAATTAAAGGGATAATTAGGGTCAGCTGTTTGAACTCAGGCCCTTACCATCAGAGTGAAGTTGTCAGCACACAGGTTCTAGAGGCACATCATGCCACGAACAAAAAATTCCTGAAGACCTCCGGAAAAAAGTTGTTGATGCCTATCAGTCTGGAAAGGGTTACAAAGCCAAGGCTCTGGGGCTCCACCGAACCAGTCAGAGCCATATTGTCCAAATGGAGAAAGTTTGGGACAGTAGTGAATCTTCCCAGGAGTGGCCGTCCTGCCAAAATCTCTCCAAGAGCAAGGCGTAAAATCGTCCAGGAAGTCACAAAGAACCCTAGAACAACATCCAGGGATCTGCAGGCCTCTCTCGCCTCGGCTAAGGTCAGTGTTCACAACTCCACCATCAGAAAGACACTGAGCAAAAATGGGATTCATGGCAGAGTAGCAAGACGGAAACCATTGCTCACTAAGAAGAACATGGATGATCCTCAAGAGTTCTGGAACAGTGTTCTATGGACAGATGAGTCAAAAGTGGAACTCTTTGGCCGACATGAGCCCAGTTATGTCTGGCAAAAACCAAACACTGCATTCCACAGTAAGAACATCATACCCACGGTCAAGCATGATGGTGCTAGTGTCATGGTTTGGGGATGGTTTGCTGCATCAGGACCTGGACGCCTTGCCATCATTGAAGGAACCATGAATTCTGCTCTGTATCAGATAATTCTACAGAAGAATGTCAGACCATCCGTCCATGAGCTGAAGCTGAAGCGCAGCTGTGTCATGCAGCAAGACAATGATCCGAAACACACAAGCAAGTCTACATCAGAATGGTTGAAGAACAAGAAATATAAAGTTTTGGAATGGCCTAGTCAAAGTCCAGACCTAAACCCCATTGAGATGTTGTGGCAGGACCTGAAACGAGCAGTTCATGCTCAAAAACCCACAAATGTCACTGAGTTGAAGCAGTTCTGCATGGAGGAGTGGGTCAAAATTCCTCCACGGCGCTGTGAGAGACTAATCAATAACTACAGGAAGTGTTTGCTTGCTGTTATTGCTGCTAAATGTGGCGTAACCAGTTACTGAGTCTAAGGGGGAGATTACTTTTTCAAACGGGGGCATTGGGTGTTGCACAACTTTCTTTAATAAATAAATGAAATACGTATCAAATGTTTGTGTTATTTGTTCACTCAGGGTCCCTTTTATCTAATATTAGGTTTTGGTTGAATACCAGATAACATTCAGTGTCAAAAATATGCAAAAATGCAGAAAATCAGACAGGGGGCAAATACTTTTTCACGACACTGTAGTACCTATTATTGGCCCAACCTTTTGCCAATCTCCTACAAATGGCTAATTCTGAACACACTGATGAATTACTTTGTGTGAAAAACCTGGATACAACCATACAGGCCCATGAACAGCAACCTGGGTGCAAGTTGTCAGCGTTTCCAATTTGCTCAACACCTGCATTTTGTGGTTTAAACATGTCCGTGATCAGAATGGGGCACGCAGATTTCAAGCACAGTTCATTTGCAATATATACATTTTAAAAGTTCACTTAGACGTATTTTCATGCAACTTTTTTTTTATATAATCCCTAGACTATACATCTGAGGTTTGGGTTTCTATGCCAAGGAATATGTCCTCCTAATTTTAAGACTAGAACTGTCAATATGTCAGTTTAGTAAGAGTGCTCAGATATGTCTCATTTCATGATAGAGAAGCAGTAAACACCTGTAAAGCAATTATAGCTGCCAAATGCTGTTGGCAAGAATTATGAATATATAATGTTTCCTGCCACCTCTTAATGATCACATTTGAATAATCTGGCTAATTTAGTTTTCATTTTGATCTATAAAATGTTTTTTTTTTTGTCAAACATTTCAGTTGTTTTATGACACTAGAACAGATTTTACTTCCTGAAACTAACACAGGCCCAATTTTTTTTTAATCACAGGGAAAGGTACCAATGCTAAAGGCAAAGGTCATTGGCACCAGATTGAGGCATTAGGTGGGCAAAAAAACAGGTGCAAATCAGACTTTGCCCTAAAGTGATTTTGGTGCAATTTTTGCCCTGAGGTTTTATGCCTGTGCTACTGCCAGATAATTAAATTAGAGAAGTGGCCTCGTTTCATTTTCACCCAAGCTATTTTAAAAAGGCAGGGCAAACATTTGCCGTTGTGATAAATACTTTCACACAGCACCAATAACATTTATCATGTTGTATACTGTACAGACACAGTTTCTGCACTGTACCCAATATAAACTCCCATGGTGGGATGTTTAATATAATGGAAATACTAAATGCTTTTTTTATTATATATTTTATTATATAAAAATTACAGAACACACAATAAGTATTCAACATTTAAAGGGGAAGTCAGTTTCTCTTCATTTGCTAACCCCTTCTGCCTCCCTCTTTGGAAAGCGCTAACCAAATTGTGCCATTTAAAATCACAACATGCGAGATATGGACGTACTGCAAGTACTCGAGTTTGCACATTGCCTTCCATTTTTTTTTTTTTAACAAAATTGGGCAATATATTATTATTTAATTATTTAGCAGATGTTTTTATCCAAAGTGACTTTCAGAAATAAAAAAAAAATATATAACAATATATCAAAGTTAGGCAATAAAAATGAAAATAAAAAACACTCTTTTTGCAACCATAATGCTATTATAATTGCTTAGCCATGCGGTGAACGCACTGGCTGCATAGGCACGCTTGATGATCACCTCCGAGACCAGGGAACAGCAGGAGCTGTATTCGGATGAGAAGCAGAGGAAGACCGTGAAAACGATTTCCTGTGTGGGCTACTTTCCCGGGTGTGTCATCCGGTTTCCCTTGGCACAGAGCCATGGGGTGAGGACGCAGCCACCTTTCTAACAGAGTGTGATGGGGAAGGAGCGTTGTGCAGGAGTAAGGGACGCGGAGTGCTCTGTAGAGCTACGGGAGAGACATTTCTCAACCGTGTGGTTAGCCAGTGCCTCCTTGGCATGCTCTGGCCACAGGCAGGAAAAGCATCTGCTGTGCCTGTCCTCAATAAGCAGACTGGCCTTGCATGTCTCGCAGGGATAAAACCCAGGCAAGAAGCAAGCAATACAGTGTAAGGTATACAGATGCTGCCTCAATCTGCTTATAGATAGCAACCGGGCGGGTCAAAACCCGATCTAGACCTGTTTGGTACTAGTCCGGGGACATGACAGTGTTCGCGTTAGGCCATGCCATTGCGCCAATGGCCCCCTGAAATAAAAAATGTCCCACTGAATTTCTCTTAACGCGCCCGTGTGTCCCCCTCTCCAGACGCAATACCAATAAACAGTATTATTAATCACACACTTAAGGATTAGACACACAAATATCTTTACAGTGAAAATAACTTATTTGTTAAATATAACATTCAAAACCCCCTTTTCCCTGTCTAAAAATGGTTTGGTCCAGGATCGACCGTAACGTGACAAAACAAATGTACACCCTGTAAAGATTGCACCACTAGCATTTAAGTGTCCTGAAGCATCGTTAGTAACTGAAGAGTTGAAACAGTTGTTGATTTGGTGTAGGAAAGGTATTACTAGGCATCGCTGTCATAGCAGGGGGACTTGTTCCTGAAGACTTGCGTTAAGAAATATATTTATTTACCTTTTTTGCATTGCATCTGTGTTTGTCTTGTAATGCATGAGACTGAGTTCGCTCTTGTGTCCAGAAACTGAAATAATGTGCTTGTCTTCAACTCCAGCATCACTTTACATGGAATTTGAAAAAGCCTTGGCTGTTATGGGTGAAATTTGGAAATGTACAGCTTAAAGCTTTTTATAGGACAATTTTCAAAATCTGGCTGTGAGTACATTCGTATCAGGTATTGGGACTGTCAAGACCTTGGTGACTTTTGGTCTGTAATGCTGATGTTTGAGTGACATATTCATGGCCAGTGCCATCGGCAAGTACAACAAAGTTATTTTTACAGCGATTAGCGGTGTTTTCATTTCCTCGTCTACGAAAGAAAAACTGTACTCGAACCACACTTTAAGAGCAAGTCAGTAGATGTTTTTTCACTCAGTTCTAGAAGTATACAGTTTCTTCAGATCTGTTCTTGAAATCAGCATTTTATGATTTACATAATTTAAGCCACGACAAACTGCATGTTTAGATTGTAGATTTAGGTATTTGTTTGCCTGACGGAATTCAGAACCTTTAGCGATATCAGCATTTTATTCCAGGGGTGTTGCTGAAGATAACGGTTAATCCGGTAATTGAGTCCCCCCCAAAAAAGTGCCGGAACACACTAACTTATTAATGAGCGTTCAGATGTTTACAAAAACAGCAATACACGTACATATATTGCACTCTGATAAAAAAAAGATATACTTCATAAATGGTTTGATGTTTAAAATGATCACAGTTCTGTAAGATAAAATCTTTTCACCCGACAGGAAATTAGAATTAGACTACAGTTCAGTACTAATTAATAAAAACCCAAGGAGACAGCACACCCTAAGGGTTATTAGGATATCTGGCAAAATAATGACAGTTTAATCTAACAAAATATAAATTTTACACAGTTTAATAAGCTGCAAACAGCAGAAGTGGTCTATAGCTTGTTCACTGGTATTCATGTAGTATGGCCATCAGACCCTTTCAAAATCCAACTAACCTTTACAGGAAGACAAAATAATGGAACACTGCCTGATAGAGTTCATTCATTGCATCGAAGGTTAAACACTCTTCATTATGCTACAAATACTATTCATATGAGTCAGTAATGTGTTTTTCTTTACTAAAGAATAAGAGATAAGATAATGTCAGGAGGTCATTTAGTTTTATAAGCTTGTTCTGACAGGACTGCAGACTTTGCCATCACTCGCTTTGTAATCTGTGGGGACTTCGGTTCTATATTTACAACTGGTCTGCCTTGCAACTTTCAAAGAGTTTTGAAGCTTTGAAATTTTTTTTCCCCATGCACAATGTTGATAAAGTACAGTATAGCCTACAGTACCATCATTATAAGGTTGCATAATAGATTTCATAAATGTTAATCTGAATTTTCTTTATTGCCAAAATAGTGTTTGACATTAGTTTGCTTGTGTAAATTACCTGTAAGTGCCTAGAATGGCAGGTGATTGGCATCATTCTGTGTAGTGTGGAAGTAATTATGAAAGTACAAAAAGTGTCAGTTTCACTCTACCATCAGCACCTGTACAAATGATGTGTACAATGTACTGGTTGCTACTAAATTAAAAATACTGTTTATTATCCAATTTTTATATAAGTCTTTTTGTAGATTGGGATGGCCTATTTTAAAATTTTGTTAATATCTATTTTATTTATTTCATTTGTTTTGGGATGTTTGATATTTTATTGTAGATTAGGGCAGCAGTGTGGAGTAGTGGTTAGGGCACTGGACTCTTGACCGGAGGGTTGTGGGTTCAATCCCCAGTGGGGGACACTGCTGTTGTACCCTTGAGCAAGGTACTTTGCCTAGATTGCTCCAGTAAAAACCCAACTGTATAAATGGGCAATTGTATGTAAAAATAATGTGATAACTGTATAATGTGAAATAATGTATAATGTGATATCTTGTAACAATTGTAAGTCGCCCTGGATAAGGGCGTCTGCTAAGGAATGAATAATAATAATTATTATTCTATTTATTATATATTATATTTAGGGCGACAGTTTGGAGCAGGGGTTAGGGCTCTGGACTCTTGACCGGAGGGTTGTGGGTTCAATCCCAGGTGGGGGACACTGCTGCTGTACCCTTGAGCAAGGTACTTTACCTAGATTGCTCCAGTAAAAACCCAACTATATAAATGGGTAATTGTATGTAAAAAATAATATAATTGTATGTAAAAATTATGTGATATATTGAAACAATTATAAGTCGCCTTGGATAAGGGCGTCTGCTAGAAATAATAATTTGTAATGTGAAGCGCTTTGGGATGCCTTGGCATGAAAGTACAAAATAAATTTGATTGATTAATTTGATACATGGTTAATTTATTAGTATGTCAATTTGTGTGCATGCAATTGAAATTCAAAAATACATTTGAAGCAGCCTTGGTTAACATTGGTACGTAGATAAGGACCATAAACAGACAGAGGCTGGGTGACCTTGCTGTCACAAGGGAGTAATCGACCCACCCTGTATGTTTCCCCCATAAAATAAGGCTTCCATATGGGGTAGGTGAATATAAACACTTACCGTTTTCCACTCTCATTAGAATGGAAAGTATTTATTTATTTTTTATTTAACAACTTCAAAACGTTCCATTATGATCATGCAATATCATGCTGGATTTCTTCTCCAGAGCAAGGTTAAATAGACTTTGCAATCAAAGTACTGCTTAACTGCTATAAGGAATACTGTGGTTAGTGCAAGAAGTACTTTAAATACCAAAAATTCTGACAAATCCAGCAGTCCATTTTTTAACTTGATTATATTCCACCTTTCACATTCACAGATAAGTACCAATAAATCACTTCTACAAGACTATGTGGGGAACAAAAGAGAAGTGAATTACTAAGCTTCTGTACACCTCTGGGACAGGAAGATTCAAGCTAACAGTTCCCAGCTGAGAAATGACATGGCACACAAGTGCATATTCTGGATGCATGTCAATTATCCATATAGGAACTGTTGCACAAGTAAATCTTATTACCAAGGAGGCCATGGTTTTTAGTGACTCTCTCAATGTTTTTCTGTATTATTTTAGTTACAGGCTACATTTTCCCAGCCTCCATGATGTTGCAAGATGCATGGATTTCAGCAGGCTTGCAGGTTTTATAAATTTTTCAGGATATCTTAAATTTCCTATCATTTTATATCCTTTAACAAAGCTTTTGATTAATGTAACGTTTGTTAGATTTTTTAAAAATATTTTCTCTTTCATTCATGTTTGTCTTCAGGCTTTAATTTTGTTACGATAAAACGTGTGATGATTTTCAAATAAGCGTAATGCTCCGATTTACCTCAGATCAAAGGATTTATAAAATTGCAGTGTGGAAGAAGATGGAAATGTAGATGATGAAAGTATCAACATTAAAAAAGGGTCACAGTAATACCAGTTATTGGGATTTAAATCTTGTTACATGTGAAAAATGTTCCTCCACTAGGAATGTTTTTCTTTTAGTACTCCACAGTGGGTCACCAATTTGAACATGTAGAATCCCTGTACATAGAGCACAGCCCACACTGTTCACATCTATATGTACAACATTACAGGCACAAATTCTTTAAAATGATTTTTTTTAAAAATTTTATTAGATACATAAAACAGTTATATGGAATTCCCCATTTAATATTATTTAGTTACAACTAGAAACTTGAAATTACGATTATTTTATACCCTATACCCATAGTAATGCATCACTCCCCACTCAGAAGATGCACTAAATCTCAGATAGTACTAGTAGGT
This sequence comes from Acipenser ruthenus, assembly GCF_902713425.1. Taxonomy (NCBI): domain Eukaryota; kingdom Metazoa; phylum Chordata; class Actinopteri; order Acipenseriformes; family Acipenseridae; genus Acipenser; species Acipenser ruthenus. The sequence goes on from NC_081193.1 coordinate 32,702,827, forward strand.
AATATCATAGATAATCTACAAGTACAGTACTTGTTGTAAAATCTCTTATTCATCTCGTCTATTTTATATGCAATGATGCTTGCCATATCTCAAGTCCCTTAACACTAGAACCACCATGGTAGTCATTTTGATTTAAATTACTCTGCGTGTCAAACTTATGCGGCTGTCCGTTTATGACACTTCCTAAATACATGTATTAAATACCATGATAGCGTTTGAAAGGCAGGGTCGCGAAAATAAGGACCGCCAAAGCAGTCATTTTGACTGCCTTTTACAATACATGTTTTTTATTTTAAATATAACCTACAATATCCTTTTTTTTAAATATACAAGCCTGTTGTTATCTCTACCCCAATGGAGCTTACAGCAGAGAAGCGATTGATATGCTTACTGCTTTGTCCGAAAATGATTCTGATGCAGGCTGGTGGAAACAGGCAGTTCATGATTTCACTGGTGGAAACCGGCAGTTCCACAGTGAAAGCGAGGAAGGTGCCACTGAAGCTCCACGGCCACAAAGAGGGCTCCCCAGGCGCAGAAGAGGTCGTGGCAGAAGCAGCAGTCCTGGGGAATCCTCTGCAGTGCCAGCTTTGCCTGTATCATCTCCTGCAGCAGCTGCAGGCGTGCCAGCCATGCCAACCGCTTCACCCGCAGCAGTACCAAGGACAGCGACTCCAGCTGTATCGCCAGCACGAACAGGCATTCAGGAGACTGGGCAGGATGGCACTATTTGGGAAATTATAAATCATGGTGTTGACGCTGTGGGAAGACAGGCTGCACAAAAAATGTTTTGACTGAAACCTCAGGTCCCACATTCAATGCTGTACTGTAGCAGAGGCAAATAGCATACAAAATGATGATTGGCAGAAGAGTTAAAGAAAAAAATCAGCCTGGTTGGAACAGTGAACAAAGCAAGAGAGCTTCCACCACAGCTGTACTCCAGTACAATTTTGAAACACAATAATTGTGCTACACTAACTGTTTACAAGTGCAAGTCGAGAAAAAATGTAATTATTCTCAGCTCTCTTCATACGTCAGTTGCCTTTGGGGCTGCAGATAAGAAAAAAACGGAGACCGTGGATTTCTAAAATGACACAAAAGTGCAGAGTGGACGTTTTAGACCACATGGTACGTCAGTAGTCAGTGACAGCTGGTTCTCGCCGATGGCCAGTTACTGTATTGGACCTGGCAGCCATCAATTCCTTCATTTTGTACAAGGAATGCACCAGGGAAAATATCGGTATGAGAGATTTCATCTTGAAGGTAGCCACAGAGCTTGGGCAGAAACATTTTGATCAGAAAACTGCAAAGCAGCAGGCAAATGCAGCTCAACCTGGATTCAGTGACACATGCAGGAGAAATCAATGACAGGTAGCTAAATGCAAAAAAAAAATAATAAAAAAAATAAAAATATAAAAAAAACACAACTTCTAGTATCTGTGCCCAATGTGAAACAGCAGTATGTGGTAAGTGCCCAGGAAAAGCTGAGAAGTGTTACATCCATGTGGATTGTGCTACTTAGAAGTCAATTTCTCTGAAAGCGCATTCACATTACATAATGGGAATGGAGTTATTTCCTTTTTTATTTAAAAAAAAAAAGTTTACAGTTTTGTATGTATATATACCTGTTTACACACCAGTTTCTTTTGAAAAGTTTATTTTATTATATTTTTGTAGTGTTGTATATGTGGCAAGTTAGAAAATAAACCCTTTTTACGTTTAATTGTTCATTTAAATACAGTGTTCGTATTTAGCATGTATACTTTCATACATCATTTTATTGTAAACTAAATGCATTTTGCACAGTATAGAAGGAAAAATGTATTTTAGCCTCCAACCAAAGTATTTACTGCATGCTAGTTTATCCCTTCTCAGCATGAGATTTAAAGGCTTATGCTTACTTTCACACTTTCAAATAATTTCCAATGTGCATTTACGTTCAAACCAGGGCACTGGCCATGGCACCTTATATGGAGCAGATGAAGTTTGTTAACTAAGAGAATGTGGGGCAAAAAAAAAAAAAAAAGTTTACAGGTGTTTAAATCATTCCACTCTTTTATCCAGTGATTTTAATTGACTAATATGGCATGAAAACACAAATTGCATCATACATACTGTAGATTATGTGCAACCTCCTGAAGTTAGTATGTCAGTTTTTAATGAGACATTGTCACTTACATCTACAGGAAGTAAACGTAATATATACAAGTATGTAATGATTGGTTTGTAACAAAGTACATTTTAATTAAGATGTAATTAAAATGTGTTTCATACAAGGGTGGTTATACTTTCTGGATTTTTTTTTCCTATTTTGCTGTGACACCTCACAAGATACAATTTTCCAGCAAGATCAAAATGATACCAAGTATAGGTCTCTCTTTGTGAAAATGTGCTTACGTTTACATTACCTGCAGGGTTCTGTGGAGTGGAAGTATTGACTGTTTGCTAAACATCACGTGTCATTTGAATTAGCCACGTGCTTCTCTGAGCACAGCACAGGTAGGTCAACATTGCAGCCTTACTCAATACCTTATGAAGAATGCCGTTACCAAAAGGTTCATACAATCTCTTTCTTTCTCTCTTTCTTTCGTTTGGTTTACATTTGTACAGCTCTATATTCCCAAAACAGGTAATTTACACAATATCTTATGCCCATGTGCACATTTTTCATTTCGGTACTTTATAAAGTTAAATATGAAATTCTATCAAAATTGATCTGCTGCTAAAAAGGAAATCAATGTGCTTGGCATGCCCAACACTGTGGAACAAATCTGAAAATTGTTTAAAATTTGATATGAACGGTGAGATTCCCTTTAGTGACTGAAGAAAGAAGCAAACTTGCAGTCCATTCTCAAGTTAGCATACAGATAGATAGTAGGGAAGAAATGGCAGAGTACATGCGCTCAACAAGCAACACAAATTCATTCAGTTTCAGTTTTGAAATTCAAATTGAGCTGCCTGTTGAGACGCTGATAAGCACTCTAGCAGAATATAAATTCAACACAGGCCCCAAGATCTAGCACAGGTGGATTATGTGCAATGAAGTAAAAGGAATACATATCATTATGGATGTACAAATCTAACACAGCTTTTCGACCAAGCAAGCAAAACAAAGCACGATGTATAGGCAGAGTATAACAAGTGACATTTACAACCTTGTGCTGCTAATTTAGGAGCATAGATTCATCAGGGAAACAAAGGGTCATGAAGAAATAAACACAACTCAGAAGGTGGCAAATGCTATTAACTGGTATGCGGACATTTTTATCTGCTTCAGGTCAGCAGTATTTTTTAGCACATTTAGAAGACTAGGATTCCCCCCCAAAAGTGTATTTTTGTGGTAATTATACTATATGATAGGGTGACCCACTATGTTTGCCAAGCTAAACATGTGACTATGTTCTCTCAAATCATGCAGAAGGTAGGAATCACTTTTTTACACAATTACGAATGCATGAAATTAATATACCAGGTGAAGCAGTAGGATCGAACACACTGGGGACACTTAAATACTATATTCTGTGCTTTGAAAATGGAGTTCCACACCCAATAGGGAAAATGGTGAGCTAACAAGAGAATAAACATCAGACTTAGGTACAGTATATATTCCATTCATTCCCACCAGATTCATGCTTCTGGACAGATTATAAAAGTTACATTTCTGCTTTTAATTCAGCCATTAAGCACCTCTAGTAGAATAATCTACTAGATGTCTTACAAAATGACATTTATATGTAAATAATGTTTCCTCACATACTGATAATCTTAAGCGTCATAATGTTTGTTGGATGAAATCAGCCTATACATAATCATTGTGGATGCAGTGCAAATCACTCCACTAACTGCTGGACAAACATTAAATCACAAACTCCTCATTGGCAGATCCAGGTGAAGCAGTTCTCTAAACTGCTGATTCTTTGACTGGGGAAACACCACAAAGCTATTCTGTAGTAGTCCTTTCATCCCTTTCAAGAGATTTCATTGTTATCCATTTAAAGCACATTCTGCCTGTGAATGCCAGATAAGAGAGCTTGTGATCCTTATGGTTGTATCACCAATTCTCACAATGCAGATGTGGCTTTAAATGTCACGTTGTTTAATTAAGAATTAAGGTACGACAGGGTGTAGTGTAGTTGTAATTTTACTGGAGAATATTGGATTGATTATTAAGAACAGCTGCTAAAAATGTGATCGCTGTAATGTTATTGAAGAGAACAGTGAAGATGCTTGTGTAGAGGGAGGCGTTAGCCACTGCTTTTTTTTGCTACAGGTCATTTCTACTTGAGGACAAAGGACTGTTTGAATTTGGATGGTTTGTTGCCATTGCCTGTAAGTATATGGGAGGATGTATTTCCTTCTTCATGGCTTGTTTGCCAGTAGCGTCTGATGGATGCCTTATATTTTTTGTGACCTGTTATGGACATTATTTATTGTGATCCAAGCCCACCTTTGGTGAGAATATTAACAGCAGTAGATTGTATTGAATGGTCTGTATATCCGCCATATCATTGAACCAATGTAATTTATATCGATTTCCTCCAATGAGTCGGTGATGTTGTGGGAGGCACCGAGCATGTAAATAAAACGCAGGTGGGTTTTCAGTAATTTTCAATATGTATTTTTGTAGTGAAAGTACAGGTTAGAGTGGATTATTAAAGTCCTCATACATAATTCCACAATGTCTTGCTTGCTTGTTTGTTTGTTTGTGTGGGAGTTATGTTTTTTTAATGTTAGTGTTGCATATCTTATGACTTATCTTTTTACTGAACAGTTGTAAAACATGCTTTATTATAAAAACGGGAGGGGTTCATGGAGTTCCCATTTTCTTAATTTTTCTAATATCCTATCCCCCCCCCCCAATTTTTTTTTATGTCTTTAATTGTTCGTGGAAACCCAGCTGTGTGGATTTTCTTTTAAATGTCCTTAGCAAGCTTTAATTATTTTTAATCGTTACTGAATATCTGATCACATAGTTTTAAATTAGTATTTAACCGTTGGCAATGAAAAAATCATTTTACATGACAAAGAATACAGAAAGAACTGACGACTGCACAAGTCAAGTAACTACAGTAATAGCTCTCCATCTTAACTCATTCTCTATCTGGAACTGCATTGGATTTGACACTTCCCCTTTCACAAAATGCAAACTTCTAATAGATGTGTATCCTTTGTGGATATTCTTCAAGCCTCCACACAACTACACTATAAAAAAAAAAAAAAACACACACTGTAATAACTTTCCTACAACTCTTAATTATGTTACGTTTCTCATTTAATTGAAAACAAGACATGACAACTGAATTCTGGTTTAATTTTTCTTCCATTGTAAAAGTACAAAACGTTTTGTAAACGTGACACAAAGCAGGAGGATGTGAGAATTCGCTATAATTTCGAGACAGAACTACTCCAAAATCCATTGAACTACACAGTTAGAAATAACCAAGATATAAATCTTAAATGTTTTTATAAAATAGAACAAAAGTGCATTATGGTCACTGAGGCGGCTGGTGTACCATGTAATGCATCATATGTAAACTTTACATTTACTTTTAAAAACTATATTAGCACCCTACAAGTATGTTTAATAAATCATTATCCACAATGAGAAGTAAACCTGTCGGACAGGAAAACAATTTGTTTCTATTGGTACAGGATGACTGATCAATTAAGGAAACCTCCACTAACATGTTAAGCAAGTTTCAAGACATCACTTGACAATTGTTATGAATTTGGATAACATGTCAGTTGTTGGTTTTACTGCTTTATAACTGACTAAACATTTCAAGCCAATTCACTTGGAATACAGACAGTATTTGGGAGTTCACAATGTACTGCATAACTTATTTTTCCTCCTCTCCTTTTACAGCTACCAGCTCAAGCCTAACGTTTTTTTTAGCATGCACCATAGGGACAAATGAAGTTGAATTGAGTGTTTTAAATGATTTAGAATAACAAATGTAAAATACTGAATATGTGTGTGGTAGCATGCTGTTAATTGATTTTGCTCTGCTGCCTCTGTCTAATATTTAATGTCCAATAAGGCACCACATAAAACAAAAGTACTTCATCTCAAATTTCTCCTGATGCAAATTATTTATTTATTTATTTTTTTAAATACTGTTATTTTGCAGGTATTCCACTCCTACTGAATACAACTATGTATTGCAGACTAGAACGGGCCTGTATAAATGTGATTTTATTAAGTGCGCGTCAGGTCCAATTTATTTTCACACGTGCAGTTAATTTTAGACGCGCTGTTTAAAAGTATCCCCCCCCATAGTCAAACGGGTTTAAAAGGCTCTGCATACCAACAAAGCACTCACTAGGCATCTCCAGCCCCGTCCCACCCTTTCGCTCGCTATAGCTTTCACATATGCTAAGAAATAAATAATAAATAATAATAATAATAATAATAATAATAATAATAATAATAATAATAATAATAATAATAATAGTACATGCCGATCAATCATCTCCTGATCACTCGTTTTATCACCAAACGTCTCAATAATGAGATCTAAGTCATTATTTTATTACTATAACATCTCAAAAAAAGCTCTGCAAATGTCTGTGATATTCTCTGAGCGCTGATGCAGTAGCAGCCAGCTTGTTTCCTTATGGCCGCCGTTATCTGATGCCAGGGGCAAGTATGACTATTCGCGAGATACGCCCCTTTTTTTCGGCTTGTCTCGGCTCCTGTCGCTCCCACTCGGCCATTTAATGGTTTTCTTGGCTTTTTCCGGAGAAAAAACTACTAGAAACCCATTTTTTGCGTCTTTTTGATGATGTCGGACAGGGTCCGACTTTGGACCGAATAGGAATAATTGCAATGTCGGACCAGGTCCGACATAGGACCGCAAAGGGTTAATCTATGTAGTTCTGTGTGTGATTGTTTCTATATTGCTGCCTTCTTGGCCAAGTCTCTCTTGAAAAAGAGATTTTGCACCCCCAAAGACCTATTTAGAAGATTTTTTTTTTCAACCAATAAAAAAATCATTTACTACTCTCTTTCTACACAAAGAAAACAGCTTTCAGAAGGTGGGCAGTGAGCAAAGACATTTACTGACCAATCATCAATTTTGTGTACTATGTAATACGTGTCATTTGACACAATTTCCCTTAGGTGCCTACCACCCTATCAACACACACACACACACACTAGAACCGCCACGGCAGTCATTGACAGTCTGAGGTTTTCAAATTTAAATTACCCTGCGTGTCTGAAAGTTATGTGGTTGTCTGTTTATGACTTTTCCTTACTACATGCATTAACCCTTTCCGGTCCGTTGTCGGACCTGGTCCGACATTGCAATGATTCCTATCGGGTCCATTGTCGGACCCTGTCCGACATCATTATAGAAACACAAAAAACAGGTTTTAGTCGTTTTTTCTCTGGAAAAAGCAGAGAAAACCATTCAATGGCCGAGTGGGAACGACAGGAGCCGAGACAAGTCGAAAAAAAAAAAAAAGGCTTCTCATGAATAGTCATACATGGCCCTGGTATCAGATAACGGGACGGTCACAAGTAAACAAGTTGGCTGACTGAATCAGTGCACAGAAAACACAGACATTTGCAGAGCTTTTGAGATGTTATAGTAATAATATAATGACTTGGATCGCATTATTGAGGAGTTTGGTGATAAAATGAGTGATCCGGAGATGATCGATCGGTATGTATGACTATTATTATTATTATTATTATTATTATTTATTTCTTACATAGGTGAACGTTATAGCAAACGAAAGGGTGGGGCGGGGCTGGAGATACCTAGTGAGTGCTTTGTTGATATGCAGGGCCATTTAAACCCGTTTGACTGTGAAAAAAAAAACACTTTTAAACACCGCGTCTAAAATTAACTGCGCGTGTGAAAATTAATTAGACCTGGCGTGCCTGACGCACAATTAATAAATGGACCGCAAAGGGTTAAATACCCTGACGGCATTTGAAAGGCAGGATCACGGAAATAAGGAAGTTATAATCTCACCAACCTAGAACCGCCAAAGCCATCATTTTGACTACCTTTTACAATACATGTTTTTATTTTTAATATAACCTACAATATTCTATAATTTTTATATACAAGCCTATTATTATCTCTACTTGACCTGGCAGCCATCATTTCCTTCCTAATGAGTATAATTAGGAATGCACTGGGGAAATTATCAGGAGGAGAGATTTCATCTTGAAGATAGCTACAGCGCTTCGGAAGAAACATTTCAATCAGAAAACTACAAAGCAGCAGCTCAACCTGTATTCTGAGTGACATACACACAAGAGAAAACATACTTTCGTTTTAAATTAAAAACGACTTGTTTTTTTTACAGTTTTGTATGTACATGTACCTGTTTACGCACTAGTTTCTTTTGAAATGTTTATTTTATTATAGTTTTTCATTTTTTGAAGCAGTGCTTTATATGTGGCAAGTTAGAAAATAACCCTGTTCATGTTTAATTGTTCATTTAAATACGCTGTTTCGACTGTGCAGATGTTTGACATGCTGGAATAAAACTTTTGAGTTGTATCCGACAGTTTGTCTTTCCTTTTAATACTGATGTTGTTTAAAATGTAACCGTCATAATGACTGCCGGCGGAGGTTTTAGGTATGAGTATAACCGCAGCGGTTCTAGTGTTAACCAGGAGAGAGAGAGAGAGAGAGAGAGAGAGAGAGAGAGAGAGAGAGAGAGAGAGAGAGAGAGAGAGAGAGAGAGAGAGAGAGAGAGAGAGAGAGAGAGAGAGAGAGAGAGAGAGAGAGAGAGAGAGAGAGAGAGAGAGAGAGAGAGAGAGAGAGAGAGAGAGAGAGAGAGAGAGAGAGAGAGAGAGAGAGAGAGAGAGAATACATGCATGTCTCCAGTCAGTTTTTCACGATCATGTCGCCTTCAACCCAAAATTTTAGATATTAGAACTGCAATAGCCTTATGTTTTTGCCTATTGCTTCGCCCCATTGCCGCTATACTTTATGCATCCAGGACAGGGCAGACATCTGGAAATACTCACAAATTGTGCGTCCCTTCCTGCAATTTCATGAGGCAGTGTGTGATGCCCACTTGCAAAGATTTTTTTGCAACACAACCTCCTCCGTTGAGATGCGATGATCACTTTGGGCAGCATGTTCTGGGCTTAACCAATTGGCATTTATGCAATTTACAGAATGCCTTGTTAGTGTGAGTCAGACAGCCACTCCACACAGCGATGTCCCAATTCTTATTTGATGGAAGTATCATACATGTGGCATTCGACAGCATCCCTCAATTCATTTTTTTTCAATACCTACTTAAAGCCATCATGTATCTAAAAAATAAAAAATGTAACTTGTAATACTCAAATAGAAGCACACAGCAGTTTCCTGATGTAACTATCACTATTTAAACATATCCTGATGTAACTATCACTATTACCTGCTGTATTATTGAATTGTGGTTTGTCAAATTTGTACTTTACTTGAACTAAAGTTATTGTATTTCTTGCTCTTATTGTATTACTTGTATTGTAACGCTTGAAATGTTTTTGCTTACGATTGTAAGTCGCCCTGGATAAGGGCGTCTGCTAAGAAATAAATAATAATAATAATAATAATAATGCTATTTCAGCAAAGACAATCCAAGTTACTTGACTCAATGCAGTCATCTTCTGATTTCGCAGGCCTAGGCTAAAACCCCAGATGGCAGTACAAACAAGTTACCCATTAAAAAAAAAACAACAGTATCTGACCTTCTTGAGTCTTCTCCACTTTAATGTGAAGTGATTTTATGTCCACTTACATAATTTATGAACTGGAAAGACCACATTACAAAGTATATATTTTACATTATGTCAGGTTTCTCCAGGGTTTGTCTACATTACCAATCAGATGAGGATTTGAGAGGTGGGAGCAGTAACTTTCAGTCAATACCATACATTTCTGCTTCGGTAAAGACTAATCAGCTATTTACCTTCAGTGCACCAAAAGACTGCAGAAAACTTATTTCCACAAGGAATTCCCCATTTGTCACAAAAGCTTGTTAACATATAAAAGTAAAATGTTAACAAGTGTGAGAGTGTGTGTACAGATCCATACAGCATCTTGTTCTACAAGGTTTAACCCTTTGACTTATTATTATTATTTATTTCTTACATAGGTGAACACTATAGCAAACGAAAGGGTGGGGCGGGGCTGGAGATGCCTAGTGAGTGCTTTGTTGATATGCAGGGCCATTTAAACCCGTTTGACTGTGGAAAAAAATACTTTTAAACAGCGCGTCTAAAATTAACTGCGCGTGTGAAAATAAATTAGACCTGACGTGCCTGATGCGCGATTAATAAATGGACTGCAAATGGTTAATGGTGCATTTGAAGATATATATGGAAATGCATATCACTCAAGGGATGAAATGGTTATTCTAGCTTTTGGAAAAGAAGGTACAACAAAGCGCCTTCTCTGGCCACATCATCATATTTAATTTTGAATTTAAATACTTCCATTGATGAAAACTAATCCACGTCTGGGAGGTTACTAGACGTCCTCTGCTTTTGACCAACTCTGAGGACACCTGTTTTGTAGTCCCGTGCAAATCATGCTTTAGTTATAGTTTACTAGGAGTGTGCCGAGTAACATGTGTACACAAGTATCTGTGACAAGTTGTAAACATGCACATTAGGACACACGAACAATCTAATTTACTGTCAAATAATGGTAACGCACTCATCACTTTGAGGGTGGAAGTTTTGTTTGTGTTTTGTATCAATAATTGTCACTTCCTACTATGCAGCTCGGGTAATCAGCAAGGACGCACTGGCAGCCAATTGACTGACGGGGCTCGGTCAGGGCTCGGCTGGAGGGGCATATCCTGAGGCGCTCCCGACCATAAAGGGAGATTGCGCTGAACACTCGCTCTCTAACCGCCTCTACAGCTTGTCTGCTGTGTGCATCCAGGTCTGGCTGAAAGGGTCAGCATTCGGCTCAAGAAAATTATCAGTGAACCGTGAGAGCGATGTAACCTTAAACAAAAGTACATGCTTACTGTTCTTTTAATATCTGAGCTGTGTTTCAGTACATGGCACTGTTTAATTATTAATATGTATGCAGCAGTGTAGCAAATTGCATGTGTTGGAAAAATTAAATATAATTATTGTATAAATTACTAAAAAACAGAAGGTATCGAAAAAAACAGAAAATTACATATAAAGATCAAACTGCAAGGTGAATATGCATGTTGTATTTCATGTTATATGTATATATCTAAAATGTTTTATTTAATTCCAATAGAAACAATGTTAAACTGCACTCCCAGGAGAGGAATGTGAGGCACCCTTTAAAAGGAGGGAGCGACTAATACGCCGGTGTGACGTATGCACCGGTGTGTCTAATATTAAAGTACTGTACCAGTGCCACAATGGGATTACTACAGCCACGGGTATGGCTCACACAAACTTAACTGGCAACATCCTGATTATTTTTTCAGGATCTAACACCAAACTACTGTTCTAAGTTTTAATTTGTTACTCTCAATACCCTAAGTCACTTTGAATGTTAAACGTAAGTGTTCAGACTAAAAACGTCACACCTATACTGCTTCTCTGTTAACACTAGCTGTCAGTCTCTATGAATTTCCTTATTCCCACCCTCCTGAGCCATTGATTTGTCAACATTCAGACTAAACCCACCCCTGGGATCCGTAGCAAACAGATATTGATTAGAAAGCAAAGTAAATTTATCAAGTTTGAGTTTGTTGTAACTGCAATGCTTTTTGAGACTGGTGTGACAGAATAGGGGGAGGAGTCAGGCAAAGCACCCAGCTCCAATTTGTTTTAATGGGGGCCCTGCACAAAGGGAGGGGAAACCCCATAGTGAGGGCTGCTGTGATGAAGGCTGCGTACAGCCGTGAACAGATCTGTCTGGTCGGAATCAGCAAAGGTAGTGTGGAGACCTGTATTGTATTGTGTGTGACTGGGAAATGGCTTCGCCATCAAGTAGTGTTAGGTTAGGATTAATCAGAAAAAAAAAAGTTTCATTTAGAACTGTCCATTTCCTAAATGTTGTAAAAACACATATACATTAAAACACATGAGACAGAATACATATTCTAATATAATCAGATTTATAGTGTTTCCACTTTTTTATTGGCTCTAAACAAGTTCCTGTGATGTTTTGTTTCTGCTTTTGTCTCTGCCTGGCTGCTGTAAACTGTCTCCGTCTTTTAGACACTAAATGCCCCTCTCTGCGACATCACACGAAAACAAAAATATCAGGAAGTGAATGTCAGTCCCTCCCCTATCCATTGATATGTGTTTCAGGCCAGTACTTCAAGGTACGGTGGCCCTACAAGTCATCAAAATGAAGTGCTTTTTTGATTGTGTTTACATGATCACGGTCCTAGAAGCCCACTTCAGTATGATCGTGTTAACACGATCCCGGTCCTTAAAGGGTTAAGCCAGTCTAAGTACATTAATAGCCCATGCTGTAGTTTTTTTTTGGTGGTTTTTTTTTTTCAATCTGTTTGCTTGTGCACTTATTTTTTTCTTTCAGGTGGACAGGAAGTTGGGATTGTTACACGTACAACAACCAAAAATATCTGGCAGAATGCTGAGAGAAACAAAGGCATACGATTCCAAAATAGAAACCCAACTTTTATATTTGTGCAAAAATATAGAGACATTTAATAATTCACGTGGGATAAATGTGAATAGTTGATCTATTTTTTCTAATTTAAGATGTTTTGATTAGATGACAATAGAAAGAAAACTAGTTACTATGATCTGCAATAAATACATCTAATGTTTATTTTTAATTTATGATTGTGTTATTTACACAAAAAACTCAAACGGTGTAAATTTTACATTCATTAAGCCAATAAGTATTTGATAAATTTAATGCGTACAAAAGCCAAAGTCATTACTGAAAGTTGGGCGATTCTGGAATGTCAATCCGAAAGAAAACATGTTTAAATAGATTAACAAGAGTTCATATTTGAGCATTCCAGTGTGGATTGTCAGTGTGTACTCAAACACTCCGTATGATTTATCTTCATCAGCCACAGACAGAAATTACCAGACTCCAATTACTTTGCTTCCCCTGTTCAAGAAAAGAATAATGTCAGCCCTACCACAGGAGATTGTTTAAAAACGCCTGAGGTAAAGAAAGTAATCTACTGCTCTGACATTCACTGCCTGAAAGTCATTCACATTAACAACCATTCAAACTTGTTTAGCTCAAACCTATTGCTTTTTAGTTCCCCTTTGTCAGAAATGGCAATATCAATTCAAATTTAACTGTTAGAAAATTAAAACAAACTCCAAAAGAAACCAAGAAAGGTGTGCCTCAAACCTGGCAGAACACAACATTTCACTTAAAATGATTGATTTGAATTTCAATTTTCACTTCAAAAGCCTTTTGAACAGTATGTATTCCTACCCTCAAAATAGTGTGCTTGACAATTTATTGAAATGGAATTAGCAAAATATACAAAACAGCATTTTTTTTTTTTTAAACCACCCACTAGCTAAGAAAAACACTAACAAACAAATTACAGTTTTGATAAATCAGAATATAGGTATAATATATAACTTACTGTGCTTTTTCCTGTAAAGTTTCTACATACAAATAACCAGCTTTGCTTAGAGTCAATTCAGCAATACAATACAGGGATCACTCAAACAGCTATTGGATCTTCTTCATTGACTTCTGTTCTGAACCACTTTCACTTTTAAATGGGTATGTGTAAAACCTTATCTTGTAAATTACTGAAACAAACTTTACTTCAGACAAATATATATTACTGAGGAATGATTCTTACTGGTTAGTTAGATTTTTATTATTTATTCATAACCTCAATTTTAGATCAGGTTTTACCCGTTTTTCTACTCAATTCCAAAGGCCCAATTCAAATGTCTCCTCATCACTGCAAATTACTTCCCGATCAAATCAAAAGGAAGCCTCCATACCCGCACAACATAAGCAACAGAAGTTACCAAGCTGCTGAAATCTTGAGGCATTCAAATCAGCAAGTTTCCGATCGTACAACTCCCCCTGCACTCCACATATGCCTTTACTGGATGAGTGACTGGGTATAAAATGAAAAATATTTTACAAAGTCAGCAAGAACACAAGTGAGCTTATTTTATATACAAAAAGCTAAATATAGTAATCCGACTATATTCACACAATTATTGTTTTGAGATTAAGTGTTTGCAAATCTGGACCACATGTTTAAAAAACCTGCAGCTTTGACTGAACGGGGGGTTGTACAGAAAATAAGAAGAAAACAATTACTACTAATTATTTATGGATCAGTGAAGGCGAATGCCCAGCCTGATATGTATTGTTTTGTTTTCGAGATTTGTTTTTTTGAAAATTATTTTCCTCTTTGAGCAGTGTTTTTGTAAAAGTGTTTTGTTTGTTTTATTTGTTTTATTTTTTAATTAAATCCCTGCACCAGCGCTTCAACTCACAGTGCATGTGTTTGTGTGCCAACTTCCTGGTCTGGGGACGTCACCACCAAGCCGTCCTGCTACAGAGAGTTATATTTTTAACCCATTGCTGTCTTTTGAAAAATATGTTGATATGGCAAACACGAGATACAGCAAAGGTAAAGTAATGTGTTTCCTGTAAACACTACAAGGGTTCTGTAACCCTTAAACTGGAGAAAAACGCATTCCATGCAAATTTAAATAGTCTCTTAAATCTAAGCTGAAAACGTGGTCTGGACCAGTATTAGCTAGAAGCAAACCATAAATAAAATCACTGCTAGATTAAGCAAACTTCTTTAATAGCTTTTCTTGCTCCAGGGCCGATTACAATCGATAACCAGAGTCTAGAATTGATAAAGCCAATACACGGGGGGCTAGTTGTTTTCAACCGAGTGAAAACAGTGCAAATCTTCTAGACGGGTATGTTTTAATTTCAGCAAAAACGTTGAATATAACTTAGAAGATGCCTGCTTGTGGCAATTAGCAAGACAACATACTCCATCAAACTCAACTCACATTCATGCATGGGGACATACATGAATAAATACATCAAATCAACTGTTGGACAGGCTGAACTGTTGACCTTCCTATAGCTGCATGGCCATTATAATCCAACTATTAAATTAAAGAGCAATAAGCTTTTTAATTGAAAACAGTTCAGCCAGTAAACACGTTTACTCAATCTTTCTATGCAATTGGCAATATAACGGTCAGTTTTTAAAAGCCTCTCTCACCTTCTCCTGCCAATATAACATTTTATAATTGTAAAATTCTCAGCCTGCAGGCTCTCAACATGACATGCAGTTGAAACACACACTTTAAGTAAATCCTGTTCAGACACCTATAAGCACCAAACAGAATATGCCAATGCACTGTGCAAAGATAGAAAGACTCCCAGAGACAAGTGTAACATTTATGTATGCCTGATTTCTCCAGGATATTATTGTTTAATTTATTCTGACCAGAAATGGTCAGTTTTGACTGTCCACCTTGGTGGACTGAACATTAACAGGCAACCTCTGTTCCTTCCGTCAAACCAACAACTGCTTTACATCTGCTGAGAGGATGTTAATATGCTACTGAACCCTGGGAAGTGTGGCCCAGCCTGCACACTCCACCAGGACTCTGGTGAATAGAAATGCCAATGCAACGTGAGACCTCGGATGACTTTGACAACTTGGCACGACAGAGAATCTAAACAGCAAGCTCTTGATCACATGACTCGCCCTGTACTTCAGGAAGTAGTGCTTTTATGAGATGAACCAGGAGTAATTACATTTTAAAATGTATAAGTGTACCCAAGAAAACATAATTTGAAAAAAAGTCAAAAAGCTAAATATCATGTAACCCTACTGATAAAAGGCTACATATGTAACAGACACTAACAGGGATAAGCCTTCAGCATCCACCTTGGGGTTGGCTTTGTATAACCATTAATATAGCATGGTAAAACTATTTATTTTACCTTGTCGATACGAGTCATTTTCTCAAGGTCAGTGACACAAAGAAAGTTGTGTGCACATTGGCTTGGCATTTGAACCGCTTCCTATGTATATATTATTAAACTAAAATGTCCCTATGTGTGCCTAACAGATAATATATCAATATTTGCATTACAGTCCTTGGATTTCAGTTAAAAATGCATTAAAATGCTCTCAGTGACTTTCTGCCTACATTAATTTATAGAACCCATTAAATTTGTTTGGGCGCACTACTTTTTTTACACATCACATTAAAAGAATGACAAAAGCAGTTTAAGCTGAGTTAACCCAGGAGGCCAAAAGATTTAAATTGTAGCTCCAACAATACATAGCTGTCCAAAACCAAAGGCTGCTTTCCCATCGAAGGAGAGGAAACAGGGCTCTGATAGTTTCTTCAGCAAACAGTTAACCCCCCTTCCTCGTACAAGAGTCTCGGATATTCCCCAGCATGACCAGCGGCTGTTTTATTTCCAAAGTGACTTTTGCCTCCAAGCACGTTTGCTCTTAACAAATGCATCCAGCACGTCAGTGTCTAAAACTAGTAGTTTGCTTTTTCTAAGAGCGGGTTGAGCAAGATAAATGAAGCAGAGGTATTCAAAAATCTCACTGCGCCGCCTTGTGGAATGTTTAAAAAACTTGAATTTGTTCTTATGAATGCTAGTTAGGCTTGTTGCCGTGGAAAATCAATAATTCTGCAACCCAGAGTGCATTCCGCGAAATCACACCGTGATCCGCGATCACGTTTTTCATGGGGGACTAGTTAATGTCAGTCAGCAAAGAGACATTGAGAATCAAAAGAAACTGTTCAATAGTTTCTTGTGAAATCTTAAATTCATTGTACATTGCATCTGGTCAGACTGCGTTTCCACACGATAACAAGGAGATATGGCAACCATCTGCTCAATATTATTTACATTCTTGTCACTACATACCATATCTGCCAAATGTTAACTCGGTATTTGCATACTTTTGTACATAAGGCGTAAATTCCTCTCTCAAATAATTTCATAGCTGGTTTTCATGTTTTCTTTTTCATTGACAAAGGTTGAATTGTCTTAATTGAATTGTTACAATGAGAGGATAATCAACATAACTACTTATTTGATTAAAATCAGGGAAAGATAAGCAAGTTCATTAATATGTCATCAAAAATGTTATGACATTTGTAAACTACAGTATTACTTATGTGCAAGTACTGATGTACAGTAAATATAAAAAGTGAAGCATTATTCTCTGAAAAAAGGTTACTGGCATTTAATAAGAGAAAAAAATGAACCTTATACCCCTTCACTTTACACCAGAACCAAATGTGCACTTTCAATTTGCACATTCCTTTCCAAACAGAACTGCTTGGGCAACCATTTCCGAGAAATATTGGATGTTACGTTGGGTTCTTACAGTTTGTTTACATAGGACAGTTGTAATATTTATGATACAACAGCTGATGTGGTTTTTATTTTGCCATGCTAATCCTTCAGGCATGATAATGTCACAAAAAAAAAAATCAATGATTACAGCCCAAGGGTAAATGGCTAATGATTTACATATTTCTGAACCAATATTCCTTTACCATTTTAAAATACCTATATATTTGTGTCAATTAAAGTCACTGTCACAAAAGAAAGATAATGCTTGGTACTAGACTGCACACAAGACAGTTTGCTCAGGTTTGGTCAGGTTAACTTTACTTACCTGCACATTTTGTCCTCGTGATGAGGGGGGGGCCTGACTGACCAGTACCTCCTTCCCCAGGTCTGGTCAGCAGAACTCTAATCTCATACTCTGTGTCCGGGTCCAAGTGCCACAGTTTGTAGTTGGGGGCATTCACAGCATGGGTTTCAATCCAAGACCCTGACGTCATTCGGTACTCCACTTCTTTCAATATAATAGGCCCATCTCCAAAAATAGAGTTAGCATTCAACTGGATAAGAAGGTATGTAGGTCCGACACCAAGCAGCTGAGGAGGGGCTATGGGTCGAGGAGGTTCTGTTAAAGAGAAAGCAATAAGATTTACTATAAGAAATACTTAAGTACATAGGGTGTGAATGGATTCATCCAATTCTAATAGGTTATCGAATAAAAAATGTTAAAATGCACATGCTCACAAAAGACAACAATATAACAGTTGTGGATTGCTGATGTTAACAAGCAGATGACCATGTTTCCTAGGTGATTAATCAAAGAAACTTCTTCGCATCAGTTATCCCTCTTATCCAGTGGATTGTGCGATACTAGAAGTAATAGTGGTTCTTTATGTTTTGGGGTGTGTCTGGTTAAATTTGCTAGGACTTTCCCCTAGAACAAATCAGGATGTAATGCTGAACTTAGACCCTAGTTGTCACCAGTCTTTCGTATTGTTACGTTGACTTTTATAGTACAGACTAACGTACAGTACCCTGTCGTAAATTATTATAAAGATAGAAAACTACATTCCTGTTTTCAATTATGGCACAAATACAACAGCAACACTGTTGGAAAATGCATGTTTGGATTTTTTTTTTTTTTTACAAGCTTGATGCAATTGTGACATGATTGTGCAAGCCTGAATAAAAAGAGTTACGACAGACCTGTAAAGTACTTAAGAAAACAAGCTTAATATAATTTAAATATAACGGTTTCTTGAATAGTAGCAATAACTGAGATAGAGTTTTGATTACATAACCTCATCTTAAATGTAATATCCAATACACTGAGCGATCTTTAAAATGCAAGGAAATAATGCTTTATTCAATTGCTATACCAGCAAAGTTTAAAAAAAAACAAAAAACTTTGTGAACAGCTATGTGGTATGAAAATGGATGGTCTTTTAACTCATAAGCTTATTCTAATTGTGAAATTCAACAAGCTTGTATTTTGAATTCTGCAACATATCAACATAGTACCATAAAATGTATCAGCCCTTTCCAAATATATTGATGACATTTTACATTGTTTCAAATACTATAACACAAAAGCTCAATTTAACCAGATTTGTATTGAAATACAAAAAAAAAAAAAAAGTTAAATCAGAACAAGTCACATTAAATGTTACCTGAAGCCATGCAGGGTAGAGAGATGACAAAGGGAGGGAGGCATCACATTAAATTGAAATCTAGACTTACAATTAATTTCAAAGAGGATTCTTTAAGCTAAATATTTTTCAAACATAGTTCACTGAACAAACAATCCAAGTTCTCCAGGGTTGAGGACATTGAACCTGATCTGCTTTTTTTGTGCTAAGGCAGAGTAAGTAGCCTACTGTATACTGCTTGTTCCTGTGGGTTGCTAAAATAGTGTGTCTTATCCATAGAAGCGTATAATACAACAAACTCATTACACGAATGACAAAGTGCATGGAATGCATCATACTGCGTTTTACGGTATGCCAGTTCTTCTGCAAGGTTGTCATATTAAGACTCAATTTTTAACCAAGTAGTTTTACAAAGCAATTAGCTGCCACACCTCATTGCACGTGGATTTAAAAGGATTTTCAATCCAAATGAGTATCATAGATAAATGCAGTGTTCAGCAAAGGGTAGATTTTCCATGCCAGATTACCCTCATTTGTTTCAGTTAATTAAACTATAATGGGGATAACCACAGCACACTGGACTAATCCTGACAGTAAGGTAATGCAGTACTCATTGCAACACACCTTAAACATTTGCAGGGCAGTCAAACAAATATGCAGGTTGAGGTTACAACATAGTGAAAACTTTTGATAGTGCAAATTAAGTGACTCATCTCTATTAGATTCGGGGCAATCCAGACTGCATTTGAAAAGAATTGTAAAGTCATTGAATACCACCTCATCATAAGTACAATTTCATTAAAAATAAATAAATAAAAAAGTGAAAAGAATTGAAAAAAAAACCCAGAAAAAATCTAAAAAGGAATGACACACTATTGTTGTTTGCCGCTTGAGGGCAAATACATGCATTTATAAAATAACTCCTAGTTCAGCTAAATTATGCATGAATTTTAAATCAGACAATAAATGAGCAAGTAATTGTTTTGCAGCATTATTAATATTCGTCCTAACACAATTAGAAATATGGTGAAACAGAGAATCCCAGAAGTGCTCTTCACACCTGCTCATGCATGTAATCCCTGTACACTGGATAAACTTTTACACTGCTGTCACATTAGTTTTCAATTAATGTTCTTCACTCATAATTTTATCATCCAATCTATCTAGTTCTTCTTATTAGCATTTCATGGAACACACGCGGCAGAAATTGTTTTAAAATTTGATTTGGAAACTTGATTTATTCTTATAATTCAATAAACAAGAGTACAAAATTGCCAAAACTCCAAATAAAACAAATCCACTAATGTCATACAATATTGTATCTCTTCTGGTGGTCCTTTATCATTTTTCCATCTAGTTCTGTTCTGATACAAGATGATAAATGTCATCCAATCAAATAAATCATGGTGAAAAAAAAAAAGGTATGTTTCTATTTCAGGAGCATGTTAAACTCGCTGTCATATAAATAATTTTAAAATTAATATCGAACCGCAGAAATTTTAATTAGCAATAAAGCTAGGGGATCAGGAGAGATGCTGTTGTTGAATATATGAAATAACAGTTGTTTATTTATAAATCGATGCCTAAGTGTAAAGACCGATGGAAGATGCCAAATGTTGTAGTTTAATGATGTTGCAGTATGCATTTACTTCCAGAGTTTTTCACCAGTATCACCGAGTGGTACTTCTGCAGAGTTGGATGCCAAAGTGAACACTGCACATGAAGGCTTTTTTCAGGACATAAACTAGCTAGGATGTCTATTTTCACAGCTGTTAATATTTTATTTATTTATGCGTGGGTTGAGCAATCGGTGGCACCCAACCCCAACAAAAAAATATATAAATACATAAATTGTTTGAAAACTGTTAAATCCAGTACAAGGTAAATTACCGATGTGTGACCATGGTATTAAGACTCAACAGCTACAAGAAAGGTGGATCAGCTTTTACAAGTATTTCAATCTTCATTAAGTGTGAACATCACTTTGCTAGCATGACAACCCCTTTGCCAAAACCTGATTCAGCTTACTCTAAAAAGCATTATGGCACTATTATCACTGGAGATGTCCTAATGTTTAGAATGCCGAAATACTATTAGCCTGGCTAATATTAAAACAGTTATTAGCACACACACAAATAAATGCAAAAATTAAATAAACATATTAAATCTAATTTGATGCAGGATAAACCAAAATAATTAAAAGGTAAAAAGTAGAAAAGTTTTGAGCAGCTAAAACCATTTAAAATCTTACTGACAGTTACAGACTGCCAGAAGCATTCAAATGAAAGGAACAATTTTGCAGCGATACCACAAAGTTCTGTATTCTCAATTTTATATCCCATGCATCATTGTAGCCTTTTCTTCACCTCAATTTTAAACATTATTGTAATCATGTAATTAACTTACACGACCAAGCGAGACTTAATGTAGCCATTATCTCAGGACCAGAAAGCGTGCATATTTTTTATATATATATATATATATATATATATATATATATATTGGTAGTTGCTCTAGTAAAGTCGACCTTGTTTAAAAGTCGACACCACCCCTCCCCTGTATTACAATACAGTACGTTTTTTTTTTTTTTGTATCGCCTACAATAGCATTATTTTAGTATACAAGCCCCCCCCCCCCCCCCCCCCCCACCACCACTTCCTTCCTAGCCCACATGGATGGATGTATTTCAATGGAATGTGGGGGGTGCGGTGATCTGCTGTAATTCAATGAAACTGTGTCTGTGTTATGTGATAGTTCCTGGTTGTAAACAAACCTGGGATTAATTTTTGCTTGAGATGCGTTTTTATTTTTAGAGAAATTAGAAGCAAACGAGGGCAACAAGGATTTGCCCACAACAATGGAGGTGCTGCTGTTTCCCACAGAAGCACTATGCTGCAGGGCCACGCAATACAAAAGGTATCATCATCATCATCATCATCATCATCATGCCCCTCCATAGCATTCATTCTGCTGCCGGTCATCACAATCAGTAAATATAGGCTTTTACTATAAATTATAGACCAGTTCATATGTTTGCTTGTGTATTAGTTGACCTCCCCAACTCCAGGATTGTGTTTTGGGTTTAAATTTCTCATCTTATACTTCGAGAAAATATGATTGAGATAGATATATATAGAAAGATAGATAGATAGATATATAGATAGATATAGATATAGATAGATAGATATATAGATATATATATATATATATATATATCCTGACAAGGAAAATGAAATCAATAGCTACTTGAGGCACCTTTAGCAATAATAACCTCTTTTAAACAAGTAGGATATTTGTCAATTAGCTTTTGGCATGACTCTAGTGATTTTTGATCATTCTTCAATGCAAAATTGTTCCAGTTGATTCTAATTCTGAGGACTTCTCTTGTGCACAGCCTTCAACTCATACTTAAGATTCTCAATCGGATTTAGATCGGGACTGACTAGGCCATTCCAGAACCTTGATTGTATTCTTCTTTAACCATTCGGAAGTAGATTTTGATGTGTGCTTTGGATCGTTGTTGTGTTGGACAGTCCAGTTGTGCTTTAAACCAAGTTTTGTAGTGGAGGGTTTCAGATGATTGGCCAATATCTTTTGTAATAATAATAATAATAATAATAATAATAATAATAATAATAAATAATAATAATACTTTATTCATAGAGCGCCTTTCATACCGCAGAGTTCAAGGCACTTCACACAAGTTCACAATTACAAAGACAGATATAAATAGACAAAAAAGCTCATAAAAATAAATACATAAAAAAGAATGATAGAACAGTTAAAAAACCATGTCAAAATAACAAATCAGAAGGCTAAATAATAAAAGATGAGTCTTAAGCCTTGATTTAAAAGTAACCACTGTGGGCGAACTTCTGATATGCTCGAATTGTAATGAAACAAAATAACACTGTAATTGTATTGCAATTGCAATTTAAGCAAACAATTGTCCTGTAATTTCAATTAGAATTAGAATTTACCCCAGGTCTGCAGCATTGTATTAAATTAGTACGTTTCTATTTATGGGTGTAAGGGTACACTTGAATGCAAAAATCTTGGTTATACAGTAAAAAACAGCCCAGGATGAAAACTGGTTAAATACAGAATGCACTGTTAGAACAACTCTGACAACCCTTGAATCACAGCCTGTATAAACGCCTCTCGCTGGTAGATATTCCAACCTAAAGGTGGTCACACTCTGTTATATTTACAGTAAAATATCTATTAATTCTCTTACCTGCCAGTAAGCAAAGCCTACCAGCTGTCCTCCCTAATCCTCTATGAAACATTTTGTTGCTTAAGAGGTTTCTTAAATCTATCCCAGCTTTTCAGAAGATAAATGACTATGTATTAATGTTAGCATAATCATTACCACCACAACAACTTAGGGGTAAGGAAATCTATCACGTTTAAAATGGTGTACAAAACAAGTGTATGCAAATAAACTGGGTACATCAGTAAAACTATGCCCCCAACACACAACAGCAATGATGATTAAAGGTCATGGGTTTATTGCAAACCATGTTTTTAACAAGATAAATTCAATTATAATAGCAGCAAAAAAAAAAAAAAAAGCATTCCAGCAACAACTTAGACACAGAAACCAATTATCCATTTCATACCACACGGACTGGACCATTTATCATGTTTCATAACATCAGGAATGCACACAAAATGCAATTGAAAGATGCAACAAATTGCTAACTATATTAGCGCAACACCCCCAACCCCCACATGCACAATCAGCAACTGCTATGCATAAAATACTGTGCAATTAAATGTATAAAGCATACAATGACTTCAACTAACTTTCTCTCAAAAACACCTGCCTGTAGTGAGCCTGCTCAATTTGTCACCTTTGCATCGGTTGCTTAAATACAGCAATTTGGTTCTTAATAACAAATCAGGAATGATTATGCCTTTGGCGCATCAGCCGGTAGACAGTGAGCAGTGTGGTGGGAAAGCAGAAGAAAAATCTTTCATCATCTAGTATTATTGCATCTTGCTACAAGCCCATCTATCATGCCGCTGAGACAGCTTGGAATGATAGTGCCAGACCCTCGCATTACTGCTCCTTGAACTCTGTCTCATCCATCTTTTGCATCATTCCCGATTTGCTACTAAGTATCATCACGGCGCTGCAAAACTGAGCGTGAACCTGTAATGTCTTTAACCCACAGAGCCATTCTCATAGTAATTGATTTTTTTATTGCCGATCCAGTCTTCTGAGCACTTGCTGAGGCTGACATTTGATCAAAATAGTGTTGCAATACAGTGACTTCATTTATTCATAAATGTACTAGTCTGATACAGCTTTTTGAAGTAAATGACACTCAGGAAATAATGACAGCAGGGATGGCCTTAAAACAAAATCTAAGTGGCAATCGGAACCTGACTTCTGGCATCACAGATTGAAGGGGTTGATGTCTATGAAAATACTGGATTAGCATATCACACGATAACATCTAAAGCTTGATTTCTAAATATATGCACTCAATGTGCTCACCCCCCCACCCCTGTTTTAACTTTACATAAAATGCCTTAATGTTAAGAATGGTGTATTATAAAATTTGTAGAAGATTTAAGGCTGCCACACACCAGACGAGATGCGATTTTTCATTGGGCGACAAGATACTTTCACAGCAACATGACCACACACACAACAGAAGCAAAGCGACAGATTTGAAAACTGTCAGATCTATAAAACTATTACAAATTTCTATTGACAAAACTATGACCAAGACTGGTCCATATTTGTCAACATGATGTAGTAATTATGAATATCTTCTCTGATGGTATTTCAACATACATGGCAATAAATCATACATACCAGGGTTATCCAGTTCCTTTGAAATGAATGCCCATACATTATATTTCAAATATGTATCTTTATAATTATGATCTTGTCATAAAACTCTGGGTATTTTTCCATGGCAAGTACTCTTTTTTTCCTATGCCATTTTGCATACTGCTTCACCCTGCTGGATCACGTGCATTGAAGTTGTTCTCCGATTGCTCAATTCCCTAGCTGTCGCAAAACAGATTGCATAAAATAGGATTCAATCCTATTTATTTTGCGTCGCCCCCTGCGTCACCTGTCTTGTCGCTTGGGGTGTTAAAGATACCTATCAAAAGTAAAGGTTCTGTTAATTTTGTCACATCTCTGCACAGTTTCGCGTATCACATCCTGTCTGGCGGGTAGCAGCCTTTAGAGTTTTAATTCCGCACCATATGAAAGCTATTATAAAACTTTAATAAATCAAACTGTCCCCAGTGGCAGGTTAGAATTCAGTTTCCGGTTCAGATTATTTTTAATATATGGCTTTTATCACTTTGCATTTTTGACATCAGTGTTGAATTCTGAATGCCTCCTTTTTACTCATTACCATGCATCAACCAATCCAAACTTAATCAGCACAGTTTTTAACAACCCCTCTCTAAGCACACAGATGTCAACGGATACAATTTGTTCACAGGAGGAAACAATGGCAGCTAGTTATTAATCAACTTAAGGAAATATCTTCAATTCTCCTCTGTACTTGACTGTCACATCTCGCTTTTGGCATTTAAAATTGGTAAATATTTATATTTGAATAAATAAAGAACTAGGTATACAATCCAGGGAGATATTGACCATTTCACATGTAGCTCCTTTTTCTAGAAAGCTGCTGATTTCTAGCCTGTCCAGCCAGGACTATCTTTGGGTTGAGCACATTCAGATAAATATCCTAATGGAAGGTCAAAGGAGACTCAGCCAGCTGTTCAGTGTAGTCTAGTAGACAAATGTTTCATGGATCCATCAAATGTTCAAGTTTTTGTAATATGGGATTTCATCTATTAAAGCTGCCTTTGATGGAGAAGTTTCTCGCACATTTCCAACATTTACAAGAACTTTTCAGTATATTTATCCTTCATGTACAATATATGGCATGGACACAGCAAAAAAAAAAAAAAAGGACAATCTTTAATGGCACTGACGAAGTGGCAACTGGTGTGAATAAAAGTTTAGATTTAAGAAGAATGTGTGGCCATTTCCCAATGATGACTCATGCAATTTCAATCATGTGAAGGGCAATCCATTTACAGTAAGACATTTTACAGGTGTCTCCGATATTTTGTCCAGTATACTGTATATGAAAATCCCTGAACCATTCAGATCAAATATCTGGGTGTGGCTCCGAGAATGAAAAATATGAAGTCTCCCCACAAGATAAAAATCAATTTAGAACACTTAAGGCCATGTTTTTCAAGAGATCCTTCCAAATAAGCTGCCCTGTCAATAAAGTTTAGCTTTTGCAAGCGCAAGGCAACGTCATTACTCAAGAATAGTAAGCACATGACAAAGTAAATTGTGTTTCATCATGTTTTTTCCCCCAGCTGTAAGAACACACCGATCAATACTCCTTGCTACTGAAATTTTCATTTGTTACAAACAGGACCAAAATGCCCCTAAGCATCCTCTGTCACTTCCAGTTTGGGAGAAGACCCACTAATAAACCAAAACCCTTGGGTCATCAGCAACAATAGGCAACACAATGCCAGCTCTTAAAGGCAATCCCAATCAATGGCCTCAAAATTTCCTTTAAAATTACCATCTTTTGCATCTTCATAGCAGGATGTCAGATTTAAAGTGCCAGCGAGATATAGGACATGTCACAACAGTTAATATTCAACTTAGTTAATATTCAACAGGGTTGCACAGCCCTTAGGCATTCTGGCCCCCCGTTACCAATAAGAGTTTGCTTTACAGTCATTCAGATGAACAAGAAGTATATTCTTTGGCTCATAGTGCAGAAATATTCCAATTTGTTTAACATCTGACTTGATAGAAATAAACCTTGAGAAATGCACACAAAAAAAATGAGTAAACCTTTCATATCTCTAATGCTATAATTTGTGAACCACTAACAAACATACTTTACATATCACAACATAAAATGATCTGCAATATTTTCCCCTTGGTAATATATTTTGCATACTGTATCAAATTCACATTTAGTTATTTTCCTTCATAAATAAACATTGACTTACAGGGGTTCAACTTGAAAAATATGTGATACTACTTTGATCCCTAATTAGCATATTAATGATTTGCATTTAGAATATTACTATTTATTCATCAATCAAAATTATATGTGGTTTGAGGTAGTGTGGCTTACATTTTAAAGCTTAGGAGATGGACCCTGGGTTTTAATAAATGAATATGCATTTCAATTTTCAAAACTACATACAAGCTGTTATAAGGCTATTTTTCAGCTTTCATAATTTGGGAATGAGGGTAAATACTGTACCTCGAACAATCAGTTCAGCAAAATTAGATACTCCCGAGCCTCTGTCAGACTGAGTCACACAGCGATACAGGTCTTGGTCCAGATTTGTCACTTCCCGTAATCGAAATGATGCTGCAAACCTCCTGTGGTTTATGTTCTTTGTCTGTGCCACTGGAATGTCTTCCCCATGCCGTTTCTGTTAGATTAAAAAAAAAAAAAAGTTAAGTCTTTAATACAACAAAAGCAAAGAATATAAACAATACAGTTAAAATCTTCAACACCCAGGTGTGAAGATGACATGCTTTATTTCACTGGAGAGGTGGCTCAAATCACAAACACATTGTACTGACTAACCTATTTATTAAAGCAGCAGTAGTAGTCCTATTTAATGACCAGTAGGGGGACTACAACAGCTATCAAACACCACTTGATGTTCCAGGTGGTCTCCCATCCAAGTACTAACCACCAACCTTGCTTCGCTTTGGAGATCAGATGAGATCAGGCTTACTCAAGGTGGTGTGACAGCTAATGAAAAGATTCACTTTAGCACTCCCTAAACAAAAGGAGGTGCTAACAAAGACTGTCCATTAACTAAATTTAAAGAAAAAAACGATAAAAACTCTGTAAATTAAATGTTCAACTGTAATAATGAACCAAAAGAAACGGTACAGAGCATGCCACTTGGAGCCCGCTGGTTGACAAAGGCCGTCCTGTCGCCAGTAGACTCCGCGTGGGCGTGCTCTAAAGCAATCCTTTAAATGGACAAGGGCCCTGAACATGGCTCTGCAATCAGAGACCCTCCCTGGTGTTCTTGCGCTTCCTGGTCTTTTAAATGGCCAGTTTAGCAAGAGCCAGGAGCAGAATCATCAGGAGGTCCCTCTTCTTGGTGGAGTCATGAACAGGGTGCTCAAAAATCAAAAAAGAGCAGGTGAAAAATGCAGTCAGAACTGCAGCAGGAGGTTCTCCAGGAGGAGGAAGAATGGCTGCAGCCTGGCACACAGAAAATAAATGTGAACCACTGACCGCAGAAAGGGCATGCGGCGTCCGAGTCGGTAAAGTGACGCAGGATCTCTCCTGTTGCGAGCGCTCCATGAAGCACCCTCCATACCAAGTCCCCAGGGTCTCCCACTAGGGACTCTCGCCAAGCGGTGTCTCAGTGGGAGACAAGGGAGAGGAAATGGAGGGTGTGGAACATCATTGCATTCAGGGTTCTCCTCAACACGGAAGGGGGGTGGGGGGGACAATGAGAAATGCAAGATCCTGCTCAGGTTGTTCTCGAGGGGAGGCTGAGGGTCCCTTGCCTTTGGTTCTATCAGGAGGACCGGGGAGCTGGAGTCGGGGAGAGAGGACCCCTGAGAGTCTGGGTGAAATGCTGCTTTGCACTCCTGGATCGCTTAGCGGGCCATTCTGATAGTCCCCTGAGCTACCCTGGCAACCAGCGACTCAGAAGTCAGGCACGCCGAGCGTTCACGATCCAGATCCTAGACTGGTCGCTTTGGCCTCGATCAACAGCCTCCGCACCACAGGGGATTCCGATGCCTAGATGGGGGTTGTGCAGCAGGGGCTCCAGAAGGAATTCTTCCCACTGTTGGAACGGTGTCTCAGCCAATGAAAAACATGCTCCAGGTCTTGAGCAGGTCCTGGTAGAAGACTACACCAGCTGGCTGATCACCAGAGCCCTGCCCCTGAAGGAAAGCAATTTCAGCAGACCCAACCAGGACCTCAGCCTCGCAGCAACCTTATAATAATAATAATAATAATAATAATAATAATAATAATAATAATAATAATACTTTATTCAATTTATACAGCGCCTTTCAAAAGATCAAGGTGCCGTACAACAGTAACAATACAACTAACCCAGCAAAACAAAATTAAAAATTGTAAAAGTATATCTTCAGGTGAGATTTAAAAACATCAAGAGAAGGGGTCTCACTTACAATGAGTGGCACTGAGTTTCATAGGCATGGGGCATAACACAAAAAAGCCCGGTCACCCATCGGCTGCAGCCTAGCTTTAGGAACCACTAAAAGATTTAAAATCAGCTGATCGCAGGGCACGAGAGGGGACAAACATGTAGGAGGTATTTTAGATATTTCGAAGGCAAATCATTAAGTGCCCTCTAGGTAAGAAGTAAAATCTTTAAAAAAAATCAACCCTGAACCTCACTGGCAGCCAATGGAGGGAGGCCAGGACTGGGGTTACATGCTCAGATCCAGCAGTTCTAGTTGAAACCTGAGTTGCTGAATTCTCTACCAGCTGGATTCTCTGAAGAACCCTGCCAGACACCCCAGCCAACAGACCATTACAATAATCAATGTGTGTGGAAATAAAAGCGTGAACCAGCTTCTCTGCATCTGAGATGGACAGAGACGGTCTTAAACGTGCAATATTACGCAAATGGAAGAATGAAATTTGTGATGTTTTCAACATGACTCAAAAAACAATGCAGGAAGACTTGCTGCTTTTGGCTGTGACCTTGTCCTCCAACTCCACCCAGTTGGCTGCGTCGAGGTCTCCGCTGGGCTCAGGTGGACCCCCAAGTACTTGATATTGGTCGTGCTCCATTTGATGTCCTGGAGCGTGACAGGAAGGGTGTCCACCTGCCAGGGACCCACAAGTAACACAGAGGATTTGTTCCAGTTGATCCTGGCAGAGGACGCAGCAGAGGAAACTCTGGCAGATCCTCATGCTCTCCAGATCAACCAGATTGGAGGCTACAAGGAGTACGTCACTGGCGTATGCCAACAGGACTACTCTTGTGTCCGATCCGCCGAGCGCCGTCCCCCGTGATCCACCTTCTCGAACGCCTCCTGATCCAGAGACAGGACCGCGACCGATTGACCAGTCCTGCTTCTGGCAAAGTCGCTTTGGCCATGATTTTGTAGTCTGTGCACAGCAGCGAGACAGGGCACCAGTTTTTGAAGCTGTGGAGAGCCCCTTTCTTGGGCAGCAAAGTAATCACTGCCCTTCTCATATAAAGGGGCATCTCACCGGTCTCATAGGCTTCTGCCAGGACCTGCGCAAAGGCAACCTCGAGCAAGTCCAAAAACGTCTTGTAGAACTCCCTGGTCAGCCCATCAATGACTAGCGATTTGTTGTAAGGTATCAAACTCGTCCTGGATGCCCCGGCTGACCTTGGGAAGCCCATCCCAAAGAATTCTGCACGCGTCTGAGTCGACGGGATCCAGAGAGAAGAGGGCAGATTAGAAAGCCCGTCCCAGGAGGCACAACAGGAGCAGTTACTCCTCCGGTGGTTGAAGGCTCAAATCCCTGGGGAGGTGAGGTGTTTTGTTTTACAGGCGGCTTACCCGCCTGTCCTCGCATGAGGCTCCAGCGAGGGTGTCATCTTCTCAGGGACACCCTACAACCAAATACTGGATGGTGTGGTGGTGGGCTCTACCCCCTGCTTCACTCCCCCAGAGGACTTTGCCGCCTTCTTTTTACATCAGCCGCCTTACCCCCCTTCACACTCTTGGGTGGCACAGAGGGTGCGGCCTCTTCAGGGGCAGCATTTCCTTTTTCCCTTTCAGAAGTTTTATGTTTTGGGGAGAGGGGCAGGTGTTTTAGCCCCATCAGCAGCTTTCTTCCCCTGCCCACTACCAGGTGGCACAGATGGTCTGCCCACTTCAAGGGCTTCGTCTCCCTTTCTCCCTTTGGATGTTGAGAGATGGGCAGGTACTTTTTTACCCTTGCCTGCAGGCGCCTTAGAGGGGGGGAGTGTAAGAGAGGCACGGTGCTTGCGCAGATGTTTTGGAACCCTGCTTGAGCTTTGGGCACCTCTTTTTCTGGTGCCCCAGCTCTTTGCAGTGGTAACACCACACCTCCTCCAAGAAGTATAAAAGTAATGTTATTGGTCCCCTCGAAGGGGACCACAAAACTCCCCTCAACCATGTCCCCCGCTGCCAGGTGGATGGTAACCTGGCATCAGAAGGACAGGACATGACAAAGGGGCTGGTCCTTGCAGCCCAGGGGAATGGGGTGGATGGCTGTCTTGTTCTCCCCATGGCCTGCAAGTGCAGCCTGAGCAGGTCGTCCTTCAGACCCTTGTACCCAGGCTCGCGAGCGGTTCAACAGGGATAAACATCACCACCACTGCGAGACCCCTCTCGATCGCGGTGCTCACAGCAGCCGCGGATTTCAGGAAAAACACTTTTGGAGGCCGCCACAATGTCCGATGGTCCAACCACCTTTGCTATGTCCTTGACAAAGTCCTCGATTGAGAGGGTATCTCTGAGGATGCACCTGACCCTGTATCTCTTCGTAATATTTTTAATATGGGACAATGGTATTTCAAGATCATAACAAGGGACTTAATGTATGGATTTTTAGACAATCTTGTGTTAAGTGTGGAAACTGTGTGGCAGCAGCTTTACATTTGATCTGTATTTACATAATCTATCTAAATATACCAGTTTCTGTAGTGTAAAGAGAGATCAGCAGCACTGATCCAAACGTGGAAAAAAAGCATGACTAGATAACAATATACCAGGTTTCTAAAACCAAAAGGTGCTCCCTGGATAAGACATCAAAATTATTGTATAGGGTGACTTACAGTATTTTTTTTTTTTTGTTGTACAAAGCATATGCTGGTAGACCTTACCTGCAGCCATAGTTTATTATTCACTGCATCCCTCCCAGTAGCGATACACTGAAAAGTAGCATTCTGTCCAGCATTGACTTCCACATCACCAAGTCGCAGAAAGTGAGGAGACTTATCTGCAAGAGGAGAAAAAAACAAACAAAAAAACAAACAAACAGATTTGCAGTTGAAAAACTGCAGCATGAAAACTATGTTCAATTTTGTTCTATGTATTCCACTTTTCAAGTAGCAAGATGTTTTTTTTTTTTCTCCCCAGGGCTTTCATTTTATATATACTGTATGAAATTATTGTGGGTGGTTTTTTGTCACTATATGTATAGTAACTCGACAGTACTTGTACCTTCTTTCCTTTGCGGTCTTCCACAACTAAATCCTTATGGTCACAGGCATATTCTTCTGGGGTTATCGTGTTTTTAAGGAATATTCATAAATCCTCCCTATCCAACTAATATAGCTTTAACTCTATTGAGCAAGAACAACCCTTGCTTTTAACAGTAATCTCATTTTAAATCTCACACACATGTATAATCTTACAATAGAAATGTAGGAATTTGCTGCCACTCAGTAGTTGGGTTTAAAGTATTCAAAACAAATCAATGCAACATACAAGTCAGGAAGGAGGGACATTGCCCAACTGCACTGGGAAAGGGTGAAGTCACCATGAATTGAGTAAGCTGTCCACTGTTTTTCCGGTGTTTATTGGATATACACCAATTACATTTTTTTTGTATCTGGACTTATCTTTTTTTGTTTGTTTTATCAGTTAAAACTGAAAATCAGAAGCGCTAGTTATTATATGGATAAGTTCTATAATTATATCTAAGCCCATATGAAAAAGTGATAAATAGGTGATGTTACGTCAAGTCATAATTAAGCTATTTTTATTTGAAAATGCTCAGAAAACCAAATATTTAAAACCAGATTATTAAAAAAAAATAATAAAATACAAGCACAAAAATGATGGCCCAAACTAGGGTGCCAAAGAATTAGAGACCAAGAAAAATAAAATAAAATAAAATAAAAAACAAAATAAAGAAAAACTGCCTTGGATATAAACCTTGCGAAAACAGATCTACAACAGGTATTATGAATATGCATTAGCATTCCAAATGAATTCCTTTGCATGTGTTAGTCTGATATGAAGAAAATACATTGTTCTATCATGCATGCCCTAATTGTCAGACAGAGGTACAGTATGTTTCACTGTGGACAGGTTATTTTATCTGGAAAGTGTAAACACTAGAGGAACAACCAGATATGCTTGCTGCTGCAATACATGGCTTGACAATAGTTCCAATAGTTGATGCAGTATGAAATTTATTAACCAGGGATTCTATTCAGTCACTATTTCATTTTAATTAACCATCACAAAGAATCATGCCTTTTAATAAAGGCTTATTAGACTGTTCAAATATAGTAGTGCTTGGTAGCTTTGCTTTTTGTCTGGGTTAATTATTTTTGAAAAACTTAATTGAGAACTTTTTTTTTTTTTTATGTCCGTATATGTCCCTGGTTATTCAGCATTTTTTAAACAGATACACTGGACCACATACATTAACTGTGAGACATACCTTCCTACAATTGTGCCTGTAATGATGCTGACATTTACTTAACTGGGGTGTCCCGGCCATATTAATTTTTAAATTAAACTGCTCAGGATGTGAAATAAATAAAAGCCATCAGGGGCCCCTAACTTTGTTTAAAAGTGTGTGTGTGTGGGGGGGGGGGGGGGGGTCAAAGGTAATTTTTTTTTTTTTTTTTTTTTGCCAAGACGCTCTGGTAAAAACACATTTTAACTGTTCACTCTTTTCCACATTACTGTTTGTGTAATAGTAAACCCACAAAATTGGACAGGTGTTTCAGCATAAAATAAGAACCAGTTTCAATGTCTGCACAATGTTGTGCAGGACCTATAATTCCAATATGCAGCTTATTAAAGGGAAGTGTGAAAAAAACACAAACAATAACATGTACAACATTTTATAATATGACTTGTTTATTGATAGATATATTGAAATATGCATGTCAACAGTTAAAATATTCCTTGCTCAGCTTTGTTGTAAATGTTGTGCTGGATGCTACAGTTTTTTCACTTTGCCATCAGACATTACTAAGTTCAATTCCCACAGCCAAACCAGCTGCTACCAGACTTTCGGAAAGTAAGCACTCCCTATAGCAGTGCAATGTGGTGCTGATAGGTTGAAACAATAAGAACCCGCCCTCACCTGGCAATGCTTGATGCTAATTGGTTGAAACGTATCAATCAGCATTTATTTCTACATTTGTTACAATCACAGGTACATAATATACCTAAATGTTTATTATTAAACAAATGCAAGTTTAAATTAGTAAGTACACATGTTTTTATATGAAAGCTGAAAATTAATATCAGCAAAGAACAACTCAATTACAAGTTTTTGATCAAAATAATTGTAGCCAGCTTTTTCATTAAAGTAAATCAGGCTTATGTGATTTTAAAATGCCACTTTGATATTTATTATTGCTTAATCTAAGTTAATAAAAAGTAAAAGATACAGGTGGGAATTGAACCTAATTCTAAAATCCAACATTTAATTTAATAACGGTCTGATACTCTCTCTTCCTTATCTTTTTTCTTTTAATAATGGTCTTATACTCTCTTCCTTCAGATATTTTGGCGAGTGATAAATAAAGAAAATACATGCCTAAATTTAAGTATTAATATTTAGTGCAGTCGCCTCTCCTGACTGACTGCCAAGTTCGCATTCACGTTAAGTTTTTTCTTACTTTTGTTAGCTAACATTATCCATGGTGCAGACCTTGGGTCAAAACAATATGTTTGTGTATGGAGAGTGTATTGTGATTGTTTATAAAATGTGGCCCATACTGAATACTTTTCCATTTTTATATTTTACTTTAAACCTTTTAAAGACAAACCAATACCAAACACAACAAGGTATAATACATATATAATGAACACAAAAAAGTGGGAGGGGCACAATATATCGTTTGACCCCCCCCCTCATATTCAAAGTGCGTGGGGGGGGGGGGGGGGGGGGGCACTTGCCCCTTCTACCCCATGGGTTAAGCACCTATGGTAACCATTAAATTAAAAGTGACAATTCTTTTGTTATATGTGAACATTTTCTCTGGATAGGATTTTTTTTTTTTTTTTTTTTTTTAGGAGAGCATCTGTCCATGTTTATTATGTTCCACATTCACAACCTCTGCAGATGATATCTTCCATCTTTCCTCTTACCTTTAGCTTGTCATTTCTCTACTTATCTTCATTTATATACATCAAAGTAGACCCATCACCAAGAACCCAGGAGCAGAATAATTACCATAACTATAATTACTTACCACATGGATAGCTCAAAACCTGGATGTCATCAATTGCAATGTAACCCATCTTCCCTTCTGAGACTTCAGCTTCAAATATAACCTGTCAAATTGAAAGGAATACAAATGTTTACAGTATATCATTTCAGCTGAATTTCCCCAGGTTGATTTGACAGGCACAAAATGCAAATCCTTACATTTGTTTTATTTATGTTAATTTACATTATATATAGCCCAGAATTGGAATAGGTTGAAACATGGATGGTATTTGAAGTAAAAGTTAAAATGAACCCAAAATATACCTACACATTTGCAATTTACCATGACAGTGAAATAAGTGCTAATTTTGGAGAGAATGTAAATAGAATATGCTTTATTCTGTGGCCAGCATTGTTTGACTTCACCAGATAACTCAACATCTATAGCAGTTCTGTTCAATATGTAGCTACAGTTTCTTACGGATTTAATTGACACATGCTTGAGCTAATGCAAAAGTAAATTCCAATGTTTCATGTTGGAACAGTCCTGTACAGACCCCATCACACTGTGATAAATGAGAATGATGTTCAACCATTGAAATGTGGGGGGACGGGGACGTACTGAGCCTACATTCACATTGGTTTCTTTTCTACACACCATTATTGAGAATGCTGAATGTGGCAAAGTCAGTGTAATTAATTCTCAAAGAATTACATTTTGCACGCCCAATTTTTCAGTTTTTTATTTGTTAAAAAAGTTTGAAATATCTAATAAATTTCGTTCCACTTCATGATTGTGTCCCACTTGTTGTTGATTCTTCACAAAAAATTACAGTTTCATATCTTTATATATATATATATATATATACACACACATATACAGACATGCTCAAGTTTGTTGGTACCCTTACAGATCATTGAAATAATGCTTCATTCCTCCTGAAAAGTGATGAAATGAAAAGCTATTTTATCATGTATACTTGCATGCCTTTGGTATGTCATAGAATAAAGCAAAGAAGCTGTGAAAAGAGATGAATTATTGCTTATTCTACAAAGATATTCTAAAATGGCCTGGACACATTTGTTGGTACCCCTTAGAAAAGATAATAAATAATTGGATTATAGTGATATTTCAAACTAATTCGTTTCTTTAATTAGTATCACACATGTCTCCAATCTTGTAATCAGTCATTCAGCCTATTTAAATGGAGAAAAGTAGTCACTGTGCTGTTTGGTATCATTGTGTGCACCACACTGAACATGGACCAGAGAAAGCAAAGGAGAGAGTTGTCTGAGGCGATCAGAAAGAAAATAATAGACAAGCATGGTAAAGGTAAAGGCTACAAGACCATCTCCAAGCAACTTGATGTTCCTGTGACAACAGTTGCAAATATTATTAAGAAGTTTAAGGTCCATGGAACTGTAGCCAACCTCCCTGGGCGCGGCCGCAAGAGGAAAATCGACCCCAGATTGAACAGAAGGATAGTGCGAATGGTAGAAAAAGAACCAAGGGATAACTGCCAAAGAGATACAAGCTGAACTCCAAGGTGAAGGTATGTCAGTTTCTGATTGCACCATCCGTCGCTTTTTGAGCGAAAGTGGGCTCCATGGAAGAAGACCCAGCAGGACTCCACTTTTGAAAGAAAAACATAAAAAAGCCAGACTGGAATTTGCTAAAATGCATATTGACAAGCCACAATCCTTCTGGGAGAATGTCCTTTGGACAGATGAGTCAAAACTGGAGCTTTTTGGCAAGTCACATCAGCTCGATGTTCAAAAAATGAAGCTTTCAAAGAAAAGAACACCATACCTACAGTGAAACATGGGGGAGGCTCGGTTATGTTTTGGGGCTGCTTTGCTGCGCCTGGCACAGGGTGCCTTGATTCTGTGCAGGGCACAATGAAATCTCAAGACTATCAAGGCATTCTGGAGCGAAACGTACTGCCCAGTGTCAGAAAGCTCTGTCTCAGTCGCAGGTCATGGGTCCTCCAACAGGATAATGACCCAAAACACACAGCTAAAAGCACCCAAGAATGGATAAGAACAAAACATTGGACTATTCTGAAGTGGCCTTCTATGAGTCCTGATCTGAATCCTATCGAACATCTATGGAAAGAGCTGAAACTTGCAGTCTGGAGAAGGCACCCATCAAACCTGAGACAGCTGGAGCAGTTTGCTCAGGAAGAGTGGGCCAAACTACCTGTTAACAGGTGCAGAAGTCTCATTGAGAGCTACAGAAAACGTTTGATTGCAGTGATTGCCTCTAAAGGTCGTGCAACAAAATATTAGGTTAGCGGTCCCATCATTTTTGTCCATGCCATTTTCATTTGTTTTATTATTGACAATATTATGTTGAATAAAAAATCAAAAGCAAAGTCTGATTTCTATTAAATATGGAATAAACGATGGTGGATGCCAATTACTTTTGTCAGTTTCAAATTATTTCAGAGAAAATTGTGCATTCTTCGTTTTTTGTGGAGGGGTACCAACAAATTTGAGCACGTCTGTATATATATATATTATATATATATATATATATATATATATATATATATATATATATACACACACACACATATACACACACACACACACACACACAGTGCCTTGCAAAAGTATTCAGACCCCTGACCAATTCTCTCATATTACTGAATTACAAAAGGTACATTGAAATTTCGTTCTGTTTGATATTTTATTTTAAAACACTGAAACTCAAAATGAATTATTGTAAGGTGACATTGGTTTTATGTTGGGAAATATTTTTAAGAAAAATAAAAAACTGAAATATCTTGCTTGCATAAGTATTCAACCCCTGTGCTGTGGAAGCTCCCAGTTTACACCGATGAAAGAAATTGCCCTAACGAGGACACAATTACCTTACCATTGGCCTCCACCTGTGAACCATTAAAGTCGCTGTCACATTTTCTGGATAAAAACCCCACTGTTGAAGGATCATTGGTCAGTCTGTGAATCTGAAGGAAAATGAAGACCAAAGAGCATTCTACAGAAGTTAGAGATAAAGTAATACAAATGCATACATTAGGGAAAGGGTACAAAATAATATCCAAGTGTTTGGATATCCCAGTGAGCACAGTTGGATCAATAATCAGGAAGTGGAAGCTGCATCACACCACCCAGGCACTGCCAAGAAAAGGCTGTCCCTCAAAACTCAGCGCTCAAACAAGGAGGAGACTTGTGAGAGAAGCTAAAAAACTGAAGCTTGGGAGGAAATTCACCTTTCAGCAGGACAATGATCCCAAGCACAAGGCCAAAGCAACATTGGAGTGGCTCAAGAACAAAAAGGTGAATATCCTACAGTGGCCCAGTCAAAGTCCTGATCTCAATCCCACTGAGAATCTGTGGCAGTATTTGAAAATTGCAGTCCACAAGCGTCGTCCAACCAACCTGAACAACCTGGAGCAAATCTGCCAAGAAGAATGGGCCAAAATCACTCTGACACTGTGTGCAAAGCTGGTACATACCCCAAAAGACTTAAAGCTGTTATTGCAGCGAAAGGTGACTCTACCAAATATTAATGTGTGGGGGTTGAATACTTATGCAAGCAAGATATTTCAGTTTTTTTCAATGTACCATTTGTAATTCAGTAATATGAGAGAATTGGTCAGGGGTCTGAATACTTTTGCAAGGCACTGTGTATGTATATATATATATATATATATATATATATATATATATATATATATATATATATATATATATATATATATATATATATATATATATACACACACACACATACATACACATACATACATACATATACACACACACACACACACACACACACACACACCAGTGCTCA
Source organism: Acipenser ruthenus (assembly GCF_902713425.1). Classification (NCBI taxonomy): domain Eukaryota; kingdom Metazoa; phylum Chordata; class Actinopteri; order Acipenseriformes; family Acipenseridae; genus Acipenser; species Acipenser ruthenus. Next base: position 32,741,753 of record NC_081193.1, read on the forward strand.
CCCTTTACAACACTATAGTGGGGAGCCATAGTTACAACGCTGTGCTATTTGTGTTCTGCCTTATAACGAGTATAAAAGGGTTACTGTAATGGCATTGTGGAGCAAATGGTAGCCACGACCCTACCGTGTTATTACAGGTGAGCAATGTGTATATATGGTATATACTGCCCAGTCCCTGACCACATTCCGGCACCTCCTTAAGACTCACCTCTTCAAACAGCACCTGTAGAACTCCTCTGTTTGTATCCTGGGACACTATCACCCTTCATGTAAATGTGCTTTATTTTGCTCTTATCTGCCCCCTATTTTACTGCATTTAATCCTGTAATTCAGAATACTGTAATCTGCCAAGTGTTTAACCTGTAGTACTTTGTATTTAATCACATCCTGATGTAACTATCACTTATCTGCTGTATTATTGAATTGTGGTTTGTCACACTTGAACAAAAGTTATTGTATTTCTTGCTATCATTGTATTACTTGTATTGTAACACTTGAAATGTATTTGCTTACGATTGTAAGTCGCCCTGGATAAGGGCGTCTGCTAAGAAATAAATAATAATAATAATAATAATAATAATAATAATAATAATAATAATATGGTCTTTTTGAAATCTGGCGTTTTGTACATTTAACATGTGTCAACTAGATGACAATATAAAGAACATAATGAGTTATGATCTGCAATAAAAATTCACCTGATTTTTAAATTTTAAACTATTATTGTGTTATTTTAACGGCTTCAGGAGTTGCAATGGCATCAGTGAATTGAAGAAAAAGTCCCAGTTTCACTGTGGCAATCTGGACAGTGGGAGAAACTGAAGCTCTGATAGAAATTTGGTCAGACCAAAATCCAAGCCGAATTGGACAAAATTCACAAAAAAGTTAAGTATAAAAAAGCTATATTAAAAACAGGAACAGCTGCCATCTTTCACTATGCCTTGCAGGATATTGTAAACACCCAATTCACTGACTACACTTAAACTATATTGTGAACAAAAACTGGCTCGACGTTGAAAAAAATAAAATAAAATGGAGAAGGACCAAGAAAACAAACTTTAGTTTGCATCCAAACAACCTTGGTCCCTTTGCTCACAGATAAGTGTGAACAGCAAGCACATGAATACATTGTTTTAAAACGAAACGAAACAGACCGAGTCCGGACCCAGTGTGAATGCAACCATGAAGCAGCATTCGTGCAATGAGTAGTCAACTAAAATAAAGCATGCATGTTTAAACTTGGAACCACTAGTAAAAAGAGACCTCATGGAAGACAAAAAAAGCACTACTCTAATAGCTTGGACATTCTACACCCCCAACATTAGTTATATGGCAATTTTTTTTAAAATTTTTATTTATTTATTTATTTATTTATTTATATCAAACAAATGTTCAGATGAAAAATGACAGCATATCCAACAAGTCGGTACAATTAGTCAATTTAAGTTTGAATAAAATGACTTCCCTGATAAAGCAGTGATGAAAGACCTAGAACCATTTGGTAAAGATATGTTGCATCTCAGTGGCAGGGCTTGAAATTAATGGTGGCCATGCAGCAATTGCCTTCTTAATTGCTGCAATGCCCCTCAAAAAGTATGTCTATTCACGGCAATTAATGCCGCAGTGTCCTTTCAGCTACAGCAAATAGAGGCACCTGTATTAGGAAGTGTTTGAATCCAAACAATAAAATGATTATGTGATTACGTGTTGCCAATTTAGGGTCCTGCAGTGGTATATATAAGCAACACAAACACTGACACACACATGCCATACCATCTGCAACAAATATGAGACTAGCCCTATTTATAATATAAACTATATAGAACCTTTTTTTTTTTTTTTTAAGGAAACGTGCATCAATTAAGAATTACATAATTCCAATAATTGAGATAGGCCTGAAACATATTAAACAGTATGGCCATGCAATCCTCAAAACTCTAGGTACCAAACATCAATGAGAAAAGTAAATCCGTACAACTGAAGTGCCCTCAAACTCAAATCACTGTAAAGCAAAGCGTTACACTGTGGTGAGCGATAAAACTATTACAACAAATCACTATTTGCAGGTGCGATTCTTTGACTTAGACACTAGATGTTCAGTTACAGTGCATTAGTTTCAAGAAACATTAGCATTCACTAATGCAAAAATGCTACTAAAGCCTCGCAAATATCTGGGAGATATTTTTATAAGCTTGGCTGAAAAAAATAACAGGCAGTCCATTTATTAGAAACAGGCACTGTCCTTCATTTACAGCAGCTACGTTTCAATTTTAGTGCACCGTCTACAAAAAGAGACTGATCATAATACTTTGCTTTTAGGAAGAACTCACATTCCTTAGAGTGGTCTGCTCTTTAATGTGTGTGTCATTATTTGTTCCATAAATCTTAAGCTTCAACATCATTGTGACTGATGGAGATGAGCAAATTATGATATAAATCTTTGTAAGCTCTGTTACTGTGCAGAGAAGCAAGCAGAAGCAGTAGATCTTTACCAGTTCCAATGGAGATTAGTGTTCTTAAAAGAACAGCAGCTTGTGCAGAACATCTCCATATGCAACAGCTTATAGCTTAGAAACCCAAATTGAAAAAAAAATTAAATCCTGTAAAGTTTCATAAGTGTAATATGTATTATGAGAAATGCTATATAGATTATACATGCATCAATAAGATTACAACCACTGAATGTCTTTTAAAATAAAAAGTACTACATGATCACCCCATTAGCACATGTCATTCTGTATACAGCTTACATAACAACATATCTTCTTGATATGTGCACAGGCAAATGTTTTAGTGGATGTTCAACATTTCACTATTGAGTCAATGCATGCCAAATCAGACTGTACTGTACAATCAGTGAAGTATCAAGGCGAATTATCAATATTGTATAGCAAAATTGATAATGCATTAAAACCATTTTCTTTATAACTTGGGGGTCATCAACCACAAATGGAGGAAACACCTCCCCAGAATTTTGTCCACTTGAGCTGGAATGGCCTAACTACCATTACGTCTATAGTATTGTCTGTATCTGCATATTTCAAATCTGAAGTACAACATACATGCAAGGAAGCAACAGAAGAAAAAGCAGATAAGTTATCATGCTGCTACAGCCCACACTATAGCAATTATCCTCCCTTCATAACTACAGTCTGGCACAATGCAGACCAAGAGCGTATATAACCCTGTAAACTTTGCAAAGAACATCAGTCACTTGATAGCTTTTTAAGCCTGCTCCAAAATAAGAGGCTGTTTTCCTAAAGGGTATTTTTTTTGACTGACCTGATTCACAATGGGAGGTCATGAGATAACAGAAGTGAAGGGACTGCTCTTGGATTTCATTTTTTCATACAGTAAATGACAAATCAACATTTGCACACATTAGGTTTCCAGACCAAAAAATAATGGTCAAAAAACTACTTTTCCCCCAGGGAAAATATCTGCAGAAGGATAATAAAGAGCTTCAATCTTTTTTCTTCATTCTTGGAGAAGATAAACTAAAAATGGAAGAATGGCTGTAAATGTCAAGCATAAAATGCACTTAAATTAGGTAGCAGTCAGTACCTAGTTAGAAATAAGTAACAGTAAGAATGCATTTTGACAGTAATATTTATGAAGTGTTGCCACATGAAACTGTGGGCTTTAAGTATGCATCCAACAAGAACAACCCCCACCCTACTTCATTTGGCCTTTACTCTCTGGGGAGGGACAAATAACTGCCCCAATGGCCTTTGTTCATGTATATGTAGGGGTCATCTATCACTTGGCCAATATACTGATCTCCTCTACACTAAAACCAAAGCTTCCAATGATTCCCTTCTCAACAAAGTAAATAAAAAAATTTGTCAGTGCTTAGAAATTCTAGCCTGTGATTGGTTAAAACCTCATCATAGGAGCAAAAATAGATTGAAGTATTGCCCTGACATCCTTACTAGTGGTCATCACAGGTCTACCCGGACCCGAGACCTGACCCGTACCAAACAGGTTTTCGGGTGCTAAATTGTCACGCAACACTCCCGTCGGGTCCAATTTTGTTTACTCGGTAATACACAAACTGTCGATTACTATTAGAGAGGCTCTCTTTGGTACTAAAAATCATTGTTTATAATTCCTATTGCGTGGATTGGCTTCCCCCAGTAGCACATGACATGGCTTGCAGAGCGCAGCAGCAGACACATGACCCATATCGAAGGCGTTTCATTAGTCGGAGTAATGGACTTGGTTAAGAAGGACGTGAAAGAAACTTAAGAAAAATGAATTCCATGAACAAAAGCTCACAGAAAAATGTAAGTCTGCAATGTGGGAATCATTTGTTGTTACTGTGGACAAAGAAGGAAAACAAGTTTTGTAAAACACAAATTTTACATCTCAATTCAATTTGCGCTTGTATTAAGTTTGTAATAAAATCATGCATTTACGAGATCGTACTTCAGTTCATTTGATTTTCAGATAATGTATTTATCTTTGTATCTTTTACACGAACATATTATACATTTCATTTTACAGTCCTCTGTGTAGGTTCATGGTGGAATAAACACTGTCTGTAGTTCAGCCAGATTTCCAGGTTGACTGGAAAAGAACACTGCTTTAATACTGTATCTAGTCAGTGCATATACTAAGCTGGGGAAAGGAAAAGCATTCCAGTGTTTTTTCGGGCCAGGTTGGATCCAGGTCAAATAAGAATTTTACATTGGGTCGGTTTGTGGTCGGGGTGATTAATTTGGACCCGTGAAGACCTACAATCCTTACACCACGAGGCAATACTCTCCCTCTGACATGTGATTGGTTCACATCACTGTCAGTCCCACCCCTTTTCAAAGGAACGCCATCCGCTCCTAACAGAAAATGGCTGAATGAAAAAAAAAAATCATTGTGACTTAACCAAAAATGAATAACAAAACATACTACAAAATAAAGAAAAAAACTTTGATAACTATGCGATATGAACTTCAAAAACATTTTCTGTTGTATATGTTATTTAGTTATTTACTTCTGCTCTATCACCTATATTTAGGCTTGCTACTTTTCGAGATTAATTGGTAAAGCTCGTTAAACGTCAAATAACCAAAAGTTATGAGTTTGACAAATAAATTTATATAGGATAAACGTCAGTAAAACCACTCGCTATTTTTAATTTTCTTACCAAAAATAATAAATTTAGAAATCATCTCTAGTTTGTGTAGTTTTTATACTTGCTGGCTGTCCCATCTCCGTTCCGCTCTGAATGCCTGGGGGTCGCTGTCAGTCAACTCAGTGGTCCGTTAGTACTGTAGTTTCACCCTTTTCTGACAGATCTTGTTGACTGAAGCAGTGCTAGAGTGCTCTCGTTTACCAGCTACAGCGCCTGTCATTCAAAGCGCCTACTTTGAAATTAGCGGGTTGAGGTGTATGTAAGCTTTTGCTTTAGGTATACGGTGACAGTTACTAGTTTGATTTGAAAATGGGGCGCAAGAGAAAAACACTTGATGAATATTGTGCACAATACCCCGGCCGACGGCTGAAGTCTCCATGGCAGGACAAAGCGGGCCTGTCTGCCTTGCCTGTGACTCCGGCTGTGCTAAAGCAGGAGAGGGGAGCTCAGACTCTGAATAACAAGTGCAAGTTAGTTCTTTTCAACTATCTAATGTTTTGTTCTGTGCACATTATTTTTACTTGTAAATTTATACTATAAAGGTCTGTGTAATACACTTTTATATGCTGTGTTTAACACGTTTATTTGAGACAATTTTTAAATGTATAGCTCAACTGTGACCAACCGTTATTTCAATTAGAATGTTGGTAACAATGGTTTTGGTGCATGTTGAATATGATAAAGGGGTTTCGCTAAATGAGACATTTTTCAATGGCATAAGTTTTTTTTTTTTTTTACTTTAAAAGCATAATGGTCGAATTCACCCATTGTCTGCTTGAATTGAAAAATAAAGATCGAAAGAAAACTGTAAATTCTTTCTAAAATAAACGTCGATATTAATCGTCGATAAAAAATAAAAATAAAAAAGCACAGCACCAATGTTATTAACTTTTTTTTTTTGGCAATATCAAACTTTTTTTTTTTTGGCGATCAAACTTTCAAATCAATGTGTATGTGTATTCTTATGACTAAGTTTTACTGGATCACACAATGAAACAGGCAAAAATAGTGAGTAATCTAGCAGTGTAATTCTGATTGAGTAGTCGTGTTCAGCGCTCCACAAGTTTTTGGGTCTGGGAGTAAACTTACCCTCTAATTTGAACACAGAGTGTAAAATCTATTTTCAGGGGGTAAAATGCAACATCACATTCAAGTCATGAGTAATCTCAATAAATACTGTACAACCTTCAGTGGTAATGGGGTAGGCATTAAAAAAGAGCATTCCATTTTAACTGCAATGTTTCTTTGAACTACTGTACAACACCATGCATGTTCTACAGTTCTTTATCAGCTCAGCACATTTTTTCGAGGTATCACACTGACTGCAAATTAATTACATTACTTCTATTTAAACATTAAATTATTAAACTCAGTGAATGTTAAAACTTCAAAATAACACCATACAGATAAATAAAATAAGGACATGCATTAAGAAGTTATAAACAGTTCATTGAATATTACAGGCACCTTTTTTTAGCGGTTGAATTCGACAACGCTTCATAAGAACATAAGAAAGTTTACAAATGAGAGGAGGCCATTCAGCCCATCTTGCTCGTTTGGTTGTTAGTAGCTTATTGATCCCAGAATCTCATCAAGCAGCTTCTTGAAGGATCCCAGGGTGTCAGCTTCAACAACATTACTGGGGAGTTGGTTCCAGACCCTCACAATTCTCTGAGTAAAAAAGTGCCTCCTATTTTCTGTTCTGAAAGCCACTTTATCTAATCCCCATTTGTGACCCCTGGTCCTTGTTTCTTTTTTCAGGTCAAAGAAGTCCCCTGGGTTGACATTGTCTATACCTTTTAGGATTTTGAATGTTTGAATCAGATCGCCGCGTAGTCTTCTTTGTTCAAGACTGAATAGATTCAATTCTTTTAGCCTGTCTGCATACGACATGCCTTTTAAACCCGGGATAATTCTGGTTGCTCTTCTTTGCACTCTTTCTAGAGCAGCAATATCCTTTTTGTAACGAGGTGACCAGAACTGAACACAATATTCTAGGTGAGGTCTTACTAATGCATTGTAGAGTTTTAACATTACTTCCCTTGATTTAAATTCAACACTTCTCACAATATATCCAAGCATCTTGTTAGCCTTTTTTATAGCTTCCCCACATTGTCTAGATGAAGACATTTCTGAGTCAACATAAACTCCTAGGTCTTTTTCATAGTTCCCTTCTTCAATTTCATTGTCTCCCATATGATATTTATAATGCACATTTTTATTGCCCGCATGCAATACTTTACACTTTTCTCTATTAAATTTCATTTGCCATGTGTCTGCCCAATTCGGAATGCTGTCTGGATCATTCTGAATGACCTTTGCTGCTTCAACAGTGTTTGCCACTCCTCCTATTTTTGTGTAGTCTGCAAATTTAACGAGTTTGCTTACTATACCAGAATCTAAGTCATTAATGTAGATTAGGAATAGCAGAGGGCCTAACTGATCCCTGTGGTACACCACTGGTTACCTCACTCCATTTTGAGGTGTCTCCTCTAATCAGTACTTTCGGTTTTCTACCTGTTAACCACTCCCTAATCCATGTGCATGCATTTCCTTGAATCCCTACTGCGTTCAGTTTGAGAATTAATCTTTTATGCGGGACTTTGTCAAAAGCTTCCTGGAAATCTAAGTAAACCATGTCATATGCTTTGCAGTTATCCATTTTCAATGTTGCATCCTCAAAAAAGTCAAGTAGGTTAGTTAGACACGATCTCCCTTTCCTAAAACCATGCTCGCTGTCTCCCAGGATATTGTTACCATATAGGTAATTATCCATTTTGGATGATAGTTATTATAGTTTCCATAAGTTTACATCTAATATAAGTCAGGCTTATTCCTTAACCCTCCCCCCCTCCTCCTCCCTCCTCTATCTCCCCTGATGACTTTGCCTCCTTCTTCTCTTCTAAAATTTCAGATATCCGCAAACTCTTTAACACCTCTCCCTCCCCCGCACCCCCTCCCGCTCCAACTCCTACACCCACTGCAACCCCTACTAACTCACCCTCCTTCTCCACCTTCTTGCCCCTCTCAGACTCTGACCTCTCCTCCCTGCTCCAGGGTCACAAACCCACCACGTGTGCCTTGGACCCCCTCCCCACTCACCTCTTTCAAGCTGCTGCTCCTGCTCTACTCCCCTTCATCTCCTCCCTCCTCAACACCTCTCTACTTTCTGGTATCTTCCCCTCTGCCTTCAAAAAAGCCTCGATCACTCCCCTCCTCAAAAAACCTACCCTCGACCCCACCTCCCTCCCTCCTACCCTTCCTCTCCAAAACCCTCGAGCGGACTGTACACCGCCAGCTCTCTGCTTTCCTGTCCAACCACTCTCTGCTTGACCCTCTCCAATCTGGCTTCCGCTCTGCTCACTCTACTGAAACCGGCCTCCTGTCTGTCACCAACTCACTTAAATGTGCCCGAGCTGCCTCTCTCTCCTCTGTCCTAATTCTCCTCGACCTCTCTGCTGCCTTTGACACTGTTGATCACTCTATTCTACTATCATCTCTTGCTGACCTGGGGATCTCTGGCACTGCTCTGGCCTGGTTCTCCTCCTACCTCTCCAACCGCACTTACCAGGTAACCTGGCGTGGAGCAACCTCTACACCTCACCCTCTCTTAACTGGAGTCCCCCAAGGGTCAGTCTTGGGTCCTCTCCTGTTCTCTCTCTACACCCGCTCCCTGGGCCCCCTCATCGCATCCTATGGTTTCTCATACCATTTCTATGCTGATGATGCTCAGATTTTCCTCTCCTTCCCCACCTCTGACTCCACCATCTCCTCCCGTATCTCTACCTGTCTGTCTGCTATTTCCTCCTGGATGCACTCGCATCACCTCAAACTCAACCTCTCTAAATCTGACCTCCTTTTCTTTCCCTCCTCCTCCCCCTCCTCTGATCTCTCCATCTCTGTTCCTCTGGAATCTACCACACTCTCTCCCTCTTCCTCAGCTAAGAACCTTGGAGTCACCCTGGACCCCTGCCTCTCTTATTCCCAGCACATCTCCACTTTGGCACGCACTTGCCGATTCTTCCTGAGCAACATCCGAAGAATCCGACCCTTCCTCACCAACTATGCTACCCAGCTCCTGGTCCAGGCCCTGGTACTCTCCCGCCTAGACTACTGCAACTCCCTCCTGGCTGGCCTCCCTGCGTCCGCCACCCGTCCGCTCCAGCTCATCCAGAACTCTGCTGCCCGCCTAGTGTTCTCTCTGTCTCGCTTCGCCCACGCTACTCCACTACTCCGCTCGCTCCACTGGCTCCCGATCACCGCTCGCATCCAGTTCAAAGACTCTTGTACTAGCCTACAGATGCCTTGACCAGACTGCACCCAGCTACCTCCAGACCCTCATCTCTCCCTACACCCCCACTCGACCTCTCCGCTCCGCCTGCACTAGAAGACTAGCTCTACCACCGCTACGCTCCCCTGCCTCCAAAGCCTGCTCCTTCTCCACCCTTGCTCCGCAGTGGTGGAATGACCTTCCTACAGATGTCAGGACTGCCCAGTCCCTGACCACATTCCGGCGCCTCCTTAAGACTCACCTCTTCAAAGAGCACCTGTAGAACTCCTCTGTTTGTATCCTGGGACACTATCACCCTTCATGTAAATGTGCTTTATTTTGCTCTTATCTGCCCCCTATTTTACTGCATTTAATCCTGTAATTCAGAATACTGTAATCTGCCAAGTGTTTAACCTGTAGTACTTTGTATTTAATCACATCCTGATGTAACTATCACTATTTAATCATATCCTGATGTAACTATCACTATTACCTGCTGTATTATTGAATTGTGGTTTGTCAAACTTGTACTTTACTTGAACAAAAGTTATTGTATTTCTTGCTCTTATTGTATTACTTGTATTGTAACGCTTGAAATGTTTTTGCTTACGATTGTAAGTCGCCCTGGATAAGGGCGTCTGCTAAGAAATAAATAAATAATAATAATAATAATAATAATAATAATAATAATAATAATAATAATAATAATAATAGGTCTGAAGTTACCTGGTTCGGTTTAGTCTCCCTTTTTGTGGATCGGTATTACGTTTGCTATTTTCCAGTCTGTCGGTACAACCCCTGTGTCAAGAGACTGTTGCATGATCTTGGTTAGCGGTTTTGTAAATAACTTCTTTCATTTCTTTGAGTACTATTGGGAGGATCTCATCTGCCCTAGGAGATTTGTTTATTTTAAGAGCTTCTAGTCCCTTTAACACTTCTGCCTCTGTTATGCTAAAGTTATTTAAAATTGGATAGGAACAGGTCGACATGTCGGGCATGTTGTCCGTGTCCTCCTTTGTAAAAACCTGTGAAAAGGAATCATTTAATATATTTGCTATTTTTTTTTCTTCATCTATGATTTTGCCATTTAGGTCTCTTAGACATTTAACCTCCTCTTTGAATGTTCTCTTGCTGTTATAATATTGGAAAAATATTTTGGAATTGGTTTTAGCCACCTTAGCAATATTGATTTCTATCTCTCTCTTGGCCTTTCTAACTTCCTTTTTGACTTGTGTTTGCAGTTCCAAGTACTCTTTCTGTGTACTTTGTTTTTGGTCCCTTTTAAACGCTCTGTAAAGTGCCTTTTTTTGCTGAATATTTTTTTTTTTTAATTGATCTATTAAACCATTTTGTTTTAGATTTAGATTTGTCTACTTTTGGGATGTAATTGTTTTGTGCCTCTAGTACTACATTTTTAAAAAACAGCCATCCTTTTTCTGTGGATGTTTTCTCTATTTTACTCCAATCTACTTCTTTTAGTCTCCGTTTCATACCTTCATAGTTTTCTTTTCTAAAATTGTAAACCTTAGCTTTAGTCTAAAAAATATTTCAAATGAGACCATGTTGTGGTCTGAGTTTGCCAATGGCTCTCTGACCTCTGTTTTAGTTATTCTGTCTTCATTATTTGAAAAGACTAAATCAAGGCATGCCTCCCCTCTAGTCGGTGCCTTGACAAATTGCGTTAGGAAGCAGTCATTTGTCATTTCCACCATTTCAATTTCGTCTGTCGTGCCCCCCATCAGATTTTCCAATTTTATATGGGGGAAGTTGAAATCCCCCATTAGTATGGCTTCTCCTTTTCTACACGCATTTCGAATGTCATTGTACAACAGATTATTTTGCTCAGCGTCTGAATTTGGCAGTCTATAGCATGCTCCTATTATTATGCCCTTTGAATTTGTGTCCATTATTCTGACCCATATTGATTCTGCATTGTTTTCTTTGTCCTGATTTAACACCTGGGCTTGAAGACTATTACTTCTGTATAGCGCTACCCGTCCGCCTCTTCTGTCCTGCCTGTCTTTCCTATACAGTGTGTACCCACTAATATTATATTCGTCTCCATCACTCTCAGACAACCAAGTTTCTGTCACACCTATCACATCGTAGTTACTTGTTAGTGCAGTAGCTTCAAGTTCTAACATGTTGTTTCTCAGACTTCTAGCCTTAAGATAAATACATTTAATAGTGGTCTTACCTGAGTTGTTGCCCTTGTTTTGAAGTGGTCTCCCTTCTGTTTTTTTTGGTTTTCTCCCCCCTTCCTTTCTAGTTTAAATGCTTCTGGACCTCCTGAAGGATCCTTTCTCCGAGTAGATTGGTTCCCTTTCTGTTTAAGTGCAGTCCGTCCCACCTATATAGATAGTCCTTGTTGTAGAATGTGCTCCAATGTTCAAGAAAGGTGAAGCCTTCCTGTGTGCACCACGATTTCAGCCATGCATTTTGATTTTGTATTTCCAGCTGTCCATATGGTCCTTTGCAAGGCGCCGGCAGTATCCCAGAAAATACCACAGTTTTGGTCTTGTCTTTTAATTTCCTTCCTAGCTCTCTGAATTTGTTTTGCAGGGATCTTGGCCTGTCTCTACCAATGTTGTTTGTACCAATGTGGACGACTACTACCGGGTCATCTCCTGTTCGTTCTAGGAGCCTGTCCACATTCTCAGTGATGTGCTTGACTGAGGCTCCTGGAAGGCAGCACACTGTTGTAGTAAGGGGGTCCAAACTGCGAACTGAACTTGCTGTGTTTCTCAGTATGGAGTCCCCAACAATCATGACCTCCCTTCTTTTTGCTGCCTGGTCAGCACTGTTTATAGGGTCCTGGGTGTAGTTTCTTTCATTCTCTTGATGTTGGTTTTGGTCATCTAAATGTTGACGTGGCTCAAATTTGTTGGATGTCTGGATTTCTGGTGGTTGTGTTTGACGAAGTTTCTTTTTTTCCCTGCTTCTGCCTATCTGAACCCAGCTGTTTCGACTCTCTTCCATCTCCCTGGCGGCTTTCAGTCTGCTAGGGGTGCAGACTTCCATGAATTGTGGGTGTGTCAGCTCCTAAAGCTCCTGTTGCTGTCTCATTTCCTCCAGCTCCTTTTCTAGCAGGCATAAATCGCTGAAGCAAGTCCTGGATCGTGCGGCTCTTTACACAAACTTGGTTGAGCTCTGTTGGGTTTTCTCGGATTTCCCACATCATGCAGTTGTCACAGATTACTGGCTTGAAGACCTTTTTTTAAGTTTAGTTTAGCTTCTGCAGCTGTCAACCTGCTTTCAACTGCTTCTAACTGCGTTGCGGGCTCCGCCCCTCCCCCGTGTCCCAGAACACCGCGGGATTTGAATCAGCTGCTCCGAGTTTCAGCGTATCAGAAAAATACACGCAGCTGCAAGGCTTTAAGCTGCAATGTTTTCTGATTTAAAGCAACTCCAGATTTAAAGATGTAATTCCTCCTTTCTGTTTCTAACTTCGTTGTACTTGTCCACTCGTACTTCTCCCACGATGTCGCTTCCACACGCTGTCGCTGGGAAGCCTGCCTGCCTTTGGTTCCAGTTGGATTTGTAGCTGGACTGGGGTGTTTATGCTTCAACCTGTGTAACTTCAATTTTTTCTTATTCTTACTGCGATTGGCTGCAAAGACAACAGTGCTAGCCAGAGATTGGATAATGTTTTTTAGGTTGTTTTTTCTTATGTAGTTTCCTAGTAACTGAAGCCATTGTATTCTGGGAGTTGTCAGTGGAAGTTTTAAGGGAGGCAGACAAGCTGTGCAGCAAAATTGCTGTGTGTATTTTTACACATTACATTTAAATTTAGTGCGTATTTCGGATTTTTTAATGCGTTAAAATGCTATGTATGCAGCTTATCTGGACCGCTGGTCACGTTAATGTGAATATTGGTGTCAATTTGGTTTTGTATGCTTCGAAAATAAAGCTACAACTCAAAGAAATTACAAGAACACTTTAAAACAAATAATTGCAAGACAGACATTGAGGGGGCACTACATTGTCAACATACCCTTGCATATATTGCCAGTAAATCTTAATGTTTTTAAACTTGATTTCAGTTTGCAGTAGGAAAAAAAAGGGGGGCCCAAAACATACAGCCCAACTTGTGGGTATACAACCCAAAATGCAAACCCTCTTGGGAGCCCAGAAGCATTCTGACCCAACACCACTTGACAAACATCCTAGTAGGAAAACAGGGTTACATTTGTGAGGAGTCAGTCTGCATGGCGTGATCATTATGGCTTCGGGGTTGTCTTCCTATTGAGGGCAGATGGGAGAAGAAAACCAGGACTGGAGATCTCCTGCAATGATTGAGCTGCAACATGGTGCTGAACCAGGAACAGACAGGGGCAGCTGTGAAGTAGCCTGCAGCTGCTACAGCCTCAACTCTCCAGCTGGTGTCACTGCGAGTCAGTGTGGTGTCTGAGGAGTCATACGTTCTGAAAGGTATTGGAGAAAAGCAGCCCCCATACAGGAAATAAACGGCTACTTAATTCAAGAATCATTAGGAGGCAAAAAGTCACTTGCTCATTCCACCATCTTTCCTTTAAACATGTGCAGACTGTTGTTGGCTCCCCAAAATATGCAGAAAGACCCCGTGTAACTTTCTAAAGCAAAACCTACATGTGAAGTAGAAATATGAAGGTGGCATATTTCATAACTATCGCTTTAAAAAGGTAAAGAGCAGTTTATCTGGATTGAATTTATTTTACCATTTGCTACAACATCAGTCTCCAGATGAACATTGCACAGATTGTCACATTTTGAGCGATCGCTTACAATTTGAACATTAAGTTCATTGAGCTGGTACAATTGAACCATGTTTTATTCTCCTGTGAGACACCTTCAGTGCACTCTGGAAAGCTATTAAACCAATACAATACAGAAATCCATGCTTTCATGAGCAATATATTATTTTATATATTTATATACCCGGGCAACCACCTGGGGGGCCACGACACATACAGAAATAAAATTGCAAATATAAGTGTATGTACTATTTCTGTGCCAGCTATTCTACTCAAGCAGCCTTTAGGGCTAGAAACGTTTCACTTTCACTAAACTAAAATGTACGCATGCAGTGCAACTCTTCAGATCTCCCCTTTTTTCTTGTCCTGCTTGGGTCCTGTTCTCTACCGTCCTCCATAAACCCAAACTATTGGCTGATCACGACATATGATTATACAAATATGCCAACTAAAGACATTCAATAATTGGCACATTTCCGTCATACTTTCCAACAATCAAGACTTTCATTTGACAGGCGTTTTATCGAGCGTTATTATCATAACGTCTATTATCATAACGTCTTGTCATAACACATCTATTACCATCATAATGCCTAAACGCCTATTATAATTATACGATTAAGCCATCAAAAATGAAACCTGCCGAACCTCTGGAACCTCCAAATAAAAAAATAAAAAAACACCTCAAATCTGGATGTCAAAAACAGAAGGAAAAGACTACAAAAGAAAAAAAAAGAGTATACTGTCAAGTGTTCTATGTAAATTATAAAAATATTATTTCAGTAAAGTGAGTTCTGTTTTCTGTTAATTGTGTACCAAGTAGGCTACAGTAAAAAAAAAAAAAAAATGTGCTAAAATAATCTTACTCTTTTCACATGTAAGCAGAATGATTTACCGGTGTTACCGGTAGGGTAAAGTAAAAAAAAAAAGTGTGGTATTGGTATTCATTTGATTTTTGTATAGGCCTACTGTACAGAATTACCATCATTTTTTTATATAATTAAAAAATATTTTTTATTAACAAATGCATACAGTATCAGTGATCCCATTATTCTGTAATCAGGCCTATTCTCTTTTATGCATGACATTTGATTGTTGGCAGGGACAGAATTAATCCCATCACTGCCTACCTTACATTCCCATACACACTATTTACGCAAGCAGGGCTTTTGCCCTGCCACAAGGAGTATCAAGAGAAAGTAGACCATGCAGCTTGCATGTAAAAATCTAAGAGTGACACATATATACAGAGGTCTTGGTATACCACTGGTTCTGGTAACTAGATAAGCAGGCATCTAGATATTATGTAAGTATGACATGTGTTAGCAGTTAGACGTATGCCTCCACTACATCGCGGTCGCCAGCTGTGTATAGACAGTGTAATATAAAGTATGTTTTGACAACCATCTGTGCCACAAAAAATAAAACAATGAAAAATATTCCTCATGGAACAATTTCACTGTACAAGTTAAGTTAACTAAACCATGTCTTTCTTCCTGTTCGATAAAAATTCCCTCACCCTTCAGGATGATTTTAGGTTTTGAAACTGAACCCTGCAGTGTGGCAACAGAGTAAATTTAAAACCCCAGGCATCTAAATACCTTTGCCTAAGCTTCTGTCTAGTTGCAAAAAATTAAATTTAGCCTTGCATATACAGTATATAGGGCTTATAAAATGTAGTTTTAAAGCAAAATCAATTTCCTGAAAAGGTCACAAGACTGCTGTACTGACTACTATTGTCTCAATACAAGCCATGCACATTCTGCTATCCTAAACAGGACAAGATGCAATAAAATACATTTTATACTATAACTTTTATTAAATCTACTTCACTGGCATGGGTAGAAGTTATAAATCATGATATGGCTCATTATTACTTGGCAACACCTGTAATGGAACTTTACTAAACTAATCAGAAAATACAGTTATGTACTAAATATTGTATTCTATGTAAGTGTTTGGTTTTTATCATCTAGAAAACAAAAAGTCACATGGCCACAATATAGAAGCTACACTAGGCCGCAGGCCAAAGTGAGTCAGCGTTCCATTTTACCCAAGGAGTTTATTTACCTTTGCAAATATGAAGCCTGTATCTGAAAATGCGCTATGAGTTGCACGGACAATGTTCTTGTAGTAAGCTGCTTTTAATATCTAAGAGTGTGTAAACACCTTTACAATTGTTCTTTCAAGGAAACTGTAGTAAGAAATTGATATTGATGCAGAAAAAAAATAGTTTTTTTTTTTGCATAAATCACCACAATTCAAGGGCAATTTAAGTGGTTTCAGGAAACCGCTTAATTTGACATTTCTTGTGTCCTAGTAGAGTGCAGTGTGAAAAAATGTGTGAATGTGTGCTATATAAAAAAAAACTGGTTTAGCATAATTGTGTTATCAAAACTATACAGGAACTCTGTGGGGGGGGAAAAACTCTTGCTCTTGGCCTCAATCCAACATAGATTCCAAATTCAGTACTATGGACTGAATTGTGAAAATTTCACAAGACCACATTTTTCATAAAAAGATATGGAAATAAAAAATGCAGGAAATAAGAAGTCAGACTCCTAGGTAAATTGGTTTCAGATGTGAAAAAATGTAATGCAGACATCGAAAGTGTGAATTCACAACTGTATGAGCTTTTGTATAGAGCATGTTATCATTAAGCAATGCACCAATACGTTGCAAGTTGAGCAGTCCACTCCTAGACAGTCAACTGTAGTTAAAATGAGGTGATATTTTGCCAATATGCAACACGCAAAACTGTTCTAATTTGCAAAAGATGATAAATTAAGAGAGTCTCATTGCAACATCCACCACCAAATTTAACAAATATTAAATATAACAGTTCAGGTACTGGGAGGATATCAGCCACAATTAATTACTGTATGTCAAACCGATCCAATATTCTAGGAATTTTCCAGTACTGAATTCTCTGTCAAATATATCACTTAGTTGAGATACTGTAACTATGAGACAAGTCTGAGTCCTCCTGAGTCCTGTCCCATGTAGCCTTTTGTTTCTAATTCCACTGGTCTTCTGAACCCACAGTTCTGAACCCAGTCAAGTTAACCACAATAAAAAGCTTTAGATAGAGGCCATTCTTCTGTTAAAGTCAAATGACAGAGCCCGAGGGGTAAGCAAACCCATGGCAACTTCTTTATATTTAATAAGACAGCAATTTAATAAAATGACCAGGCTTATTACAATTACAAACTACACAAGCATGAAAATTAACTGACATAACATCACAATGGTTTAGGAATATTCTTGTAAATACAGCATTACAGTAAATGACTAAACGCAGTCATAAAACCATCTGATTACATTAGTTATATTTATAATCACTACTTCAAACCAGTTCACTGCAATCATTCACACAAGCTCTTCACAATGACAACCTTTAAAAATGGAAGTGGTCCTATTTTGTATTTTGATGCCAACTACTTTTTTTTTCTTAAATCAATTTGTAATTGAATCTAATTCAATTCACATTTAACGAATGATATCAATATCCAGCAGTTTTTTTTCTTCTTTTTTTATATCAGATTTGTGGGGTGATATATTTAAATTAATGTATTATTTAAATGCATTCTTTAACAATTGTTTAAAATTTGAAAAGATGTGAGTTCTTCAAAATTAAAAAAAGATCCCAATACAAAGTATAATAACATGCCTGTACTGGTCTGTTACTGATGACTTTTGTACACACTGGAAAGCAAAGCTTAATTATAAAAGTGCATTACACAAATGATACATAATCCTCTGTGTGTTCAGCTTTATTCACCACCTATTGTGTTCCAACATGCTTGCTTCTCAGCAGGAACATTTGCGTCACAAAATTAGATACTAGCAGACAAGCCATTCTTGGAATTTTTGTGTGTGTGTGTTGGGGGGGAGATGAGATAATTGGAGGGGGGGCAGAACTACATATTAACCTGTTTTATATCACATCGCTTAATATCATACCGCGTTTAATATCATGATTTTTCAAATCATCTTAATATCTCACTAACCCGCTTATTGTCATGTTTTGTGCAGGTCTGTCAAATGCTGCGTAGCTGGGCTTTAAGTAACCACAAGATGTAATTAAACACTAACGTCGCCAAATTTTTCTTCTTTAAACAGTCAGTCTTCTACAAATACACACAAAAAAACACCAAGTGCAACGCTTAATTGATAGCTCTCATCAGGTTGACAATTCGTGCTTTTTTTTTTAGATAGACAAACCGTTTCGTTCCAATTAATGATACAAAACGTATTTGTCCTGTAGTAACCTATATGCATTTGTTTACATGTAAAGAACGACAATTACAGTATTAAAACACTGCTCTTTAATTCACTGCTAGTTTTCTTTATATTTTTTTTCTCACACTTGTAATGTGCTGTCAAAGGCAAACATGAAACCCACTTTATATCATGACCCGCTTCATGTCACGAATGATGCCTGCATGGCAATCGTGATATAAAGTGGGTTTGTAAAGTATCGTGGTCAACTGTCCAGTGGCACACAAAACTGGAAAGCTGGTACGCTCTGGGCATCATTCTTGAACAACAGTCAAGACAAATAACTCAAGTGAAACATATGATGCTTTAGACAAGGAGCACTAGAATTAACCTATTTAATCCACCCTGTATTGCAATTGGTATTTAGCGTAGTCTACAGCAGTGTTTCCCAACCCTGTTTCCGGCGGCACACCATGTCTGCTGGCTTTCATTCCAACGCAGCGCTCGATTGCTTAATTGAACCGTATCAATAAAACAAAGAGCTTGAAAACAACAGGAAAATGCCCAGTTAATCACTTTATTAGTTCAATTGCGTTCACTGTGTGCCGCCAGGAACAGGGTTGGGAAACACTACAGCACTGGCAAGTGATCTGAAACATTAATCAATATAAAAAGGTTTCCAGTTAGAAGATTGGTCATTCAAAAAATGAACCACTACAGGAACATTTTAGTGCAAATCTGACCCACTTATTTACTTGCATCTGACAGCTACTACAGCATACAGCAATGCTATGATGCATCCTTCAGTTCAATTTAAATATATTTTTGATGCCTGTTGTGGCTGGTTAGATTTGTATTCGTTATTTAATAGAATGTGTAAAATCAAGTGTGAAGAATTAAATCTGTATGCAAGATGTCACTTTTTTTCTGAAGGCAGCACTCTAAAGTTGAAAACAAAAACTTCGGTCTACATGAAAAACTGTGAAATGCAGATAACCATCTCAAAACAGACATAGCAAGGTTGTGATTATTAAATTATAAAACTAAGAGAATTTTAAATGCTTTTCTTGAAATCATCCATATACAATATAAAACTAAAAAAGGACCCAATATAAATATATTGAAATATTTTGATCAGGGGTTTAAAAAAATAAATAAATTAAAAAAAGGTGAGAATTACCTGATATTCATTGGGCCAGAAGGTACTAACAGCCAGCTCTGCTCGAAGCCAGTCTCTGCCAGTGAAGCTAGTCACATTCCAGATAGGATTAGCAAGAGGTCCCTTGTTAACCTTTACCAAGATGTTTAATGTCCCAGGGCTTGAGCCATCTTTGGTGTACAATAAGTAGTTGAAGTCAATACAGTGGGTGTCATTTTCTTTCATCACTGGAAGCTGAATACGTGCTTTTTCTCCAGAGTCATGCTGTGAGGAGTCAACCATCATGTACGACCCTGTGAAAGGATTCAAATAAAACAAACTTAAGTAAAAAATCAAGTTTACTTAAATGCCGCAGCTTGCAAAGTCAGAACAGATAGACATCACTAATGGGACAAGTTAAATTAATGAACACCAATATACAGACGTGCTCAAATTTGTTGGTACCCTTACAGCTCATTGAAATAATGCTTCATTCCTTCTGAAAAGTGATGAATTAAAAGCTATTTTATCATGTATACTTGCATGCCTTTGGTATGTCATAGAATAAAGCAAAGAACCTGTGAAAAGAGATGAATTATTGCTTATTCTACAAAGATATTCTAAAATGGCCTGGACACATTTGTTGGTACCCCTTAGAAAAGATAATAAATAATTGGATTATAGTGATATTTCAAACTAATTAGTTTCTTTAATTAGTATCACACATGTCTCCAATCTTGTAATCAGTCATTCAGCCTATTTAAATGGAGAAAAGTAGTCACTGTGCTGTTTGGTATCATTGTGTGCACCACACTGAACATGGACCAGAGAAAGCAAAGGAGAGAGTTGTCTGAGGAGATCAGAAAGAAAATAATAGACAAGCATGGTAAAGGTAAAGGCTACAAGACCATCTCCAAGCAGCTTGATGTTCCTGTGACAACAATTGCAAATATTAAGAAGTTTAAGGTCTATGGAACTGTAGACAACCTCCCTGGGCGTAGCCGCAAGAGGAAAATCGACTCCAGAGTGAACAGAAGGATAGTGCGAATGGTAAAAAAAGAACCAAGGATAACTGCCAATGAGATACAAGCTGAACACCAAGGTGAAGGTACGTCAGTTTCTGATCACACCATTCGTCGCTTTTTGAGTGAAAGTGGGCTCCATGGAAGACGACCCAGGAGGACTCCACTTTTGAAAGAAAAACGTAAAAAAGCCAGACTGGAATTTGCTAAAATGCATATTGACAAGCCACAATCCTTCTGGGAGAATGTCCTTTGACAGATGTCTCAAAACTGGAGCTTTTTGGCAAGTCACATCAGCTCTATGTTCACAGACGAAAAAATGAAGCTTTCAAAGAAAAGAACACCATACCTACAGTAAAACATGGAGGAGGCTCGGTTATGTTGTGGGGCTGCTTTGCTGCGCCTGGCACAGGGTTCCTTGAATCTGTGCAAGGCACAATGAAATCTCAAGACTATCAAGGCATTCTGGAGCGAAACGTACTGCCCAGTGTCAGAAAGCTCTGTCTCAGTCGCAGGTCATGGGTCCTCCAACAGGATAATGACCCAAAACACACAGCTAAAAGCACCCAAGAATGGATAAGAACAAAACATTGGACTATTCTGAAGTGGCCTTCTATGAGTCCTGATCTGAATCCTATCGAACATCTATGGAAAGAGCTGAAACTTGCAGTCTGGAAAAGGCACCCATCAAACCTGAGACAGCTGGAGCAGTTTGCTCAGGAAGAGTGGGCCAAACTACCTGTTAACAGGTGCAGAAGTCTCATTGAGAGCTACAAAAAACGTTTGATTGCAGTGACTGCCTCTAAAGATTGTGCAACAAAATATTAGGTTAGCGGTCCCATCATTTTTGTCCATGCCATTTTCATTTGTTTTATTATTTACAACATTATGTTGAATAAAAAATCAAAAGCAAAGTCTGATTTCTATTAAATATGGAATAAACAATGGTGGATGCCAATTACTTTTGTCAGTTTCAAGATATTTCAGAGAAAATTGTGCATTCTTCGTTTTTTGTGGAGGGGTACCAACAAATTTGAGCACGTCTGTATGTAAACCTATGTACTTTTAAAATTGAAATGTTAATGATTAGGAGGCAACGGTAACATGTTTTACAACTCTAAGGGAAATAAAATACATATTTAAAGGCCTGCTTTGATCAATCCCATGTATGAGACTTTCTGGAGGAAGTTATGGAGAGTGCATATATTGACCACTGCAGGTAGGAGTCATGGCTCATAGGTGACGCAATCTAAAAATGAACATACAAGCCTGATATCTTAACTTCCCAATAGTATTGTAGCATGCACGGGGATAGGGGTCATGGCTCGTAGTGACGCAATCTAAAAAATGAACACATAAGCCTGATATCTGCTCTTGCAAGTGAGCCCAGCTCTTTTGTACAGCGGTATTGACGCTATGCTTCAAAGCAGGAGGTCCTAGCTTTCCGTCCGACCTCCGCCTGCTAGAAGCCCCTGCTTGTAGGAACCGAGGTTCGCCACAGTATCATGTGTGCACTTGTTTGTGTGCAGACAGATAGACGATAGACAGGTGGAGTACACACACAGACAGATGTTGCGGAAGAGGAATGCATAAAATGGAGAGAACAGTCCAGTGACATTTTAAACATTTCATGACATAAATCCAGAACCATTTAAGATGTTCTTAACAATATGGGGCATTTTAATAATTTAAAACAGGAGGTGGATCTTCACTTCCTTTATAATTATATATTGTAAACTTCAGACCTATTTGAAACACCAGAAGAATTAATAGTTAAAAGCCAGCAATATTAAGATGCATTGTCTTTTAGAATAAAAGACCCATAGGTATTCACCTGTTCATATCTGAGCGCAGACACCATCTCAGAAGCCAAACAAAATAATCTGTTGTGATGTTCAATCTCTTATTAAATGACCCAAGCTGGTGACTTAAATTTTGGTAACTCACAAGAAAAAAAAACATTATTACAATAACTAATATTCAATGGTCCATTTTGGCCTTAATGCGTTGTTGTTCTAATTATCCTAATATCATTTAGATTTTCAAACATTTAAATTCAATTTGAATGCATTAGCTACATATGGCAGCCCTGAAGCAGAACATCAGGAGAGGCTCCTAACAGCATTCGCAACAGTTTGTCACACTGCCAGTTTCACCTGTTCCAAGAAATGTTACACACCACACAATAGGGGGGAGTGACAAAATTGGATTGAGGAGTTTGGGTTCCAAAGAGAAGGACTATAAATAAAGGAAAAAGAATGTTTGTCTCAGAACATTGTTATTAAAAATCTAAAAAGACTAGAAAAGAAACAGAAGATTAACTAGTCAATAACATCGCCAAGACAGTTGGATCCATCTCTTCAGACACCACGTGTGACAGTGTAGTGGTGGAACAGACATCACAGAATCACGGGTACAGGTGCAAACAACCTCACAATGGTAGAGGTGCGTGCTTTGACGGGGAACACAGTCCAAAGAAACAAAACTAAAAAATCACAGGTCCCAATAGAGCGAGTCCCTCTCAGCTCTTTGGTGCTGGAAAGTGCAGGTGTTAAAGTGTCCAGTTCAGTAGTGCGGGGTGTGTGATGTCCAAGGTGAAAGTGCTGGCAGTAGTGCAGCAGCTCCTTGGCGTGACAGATCACTCTGACCCCAGTCCTGACAATAAACACACACACACACCTCAGCAACAAAGTTTCAGTGTTACCTCAAAGGCCCCGCACTTACAAAATGACAGCCCTTCTATACTAGGAGACTCCACCCCAGGATCAGCGCAACTCAGCACCCCTGCCAGTTGTCTAATGTGCAGCACAGCTGATCACAGTAATCTTGTTCCCTAATATGGTAATTTCGTCCTGCACTAAGATGGTCGACTTCCATTTCCGCCCCTCTCTCCAAGCCGGCCTGTCTCGGTACAGGTGTGCGAGTACCTCTGTTTAGCGCCCTCTTGGGTTGGGAGGGAGATTTGGAGCTCCGATCCTCTCGCTCCCTGTCACAACCTTGTATGGGCTACATAGTTTTGTTTAGAGATACATTTTTCCAGTTTATTAGAAAGCCAACTTTGTGGCTGTCCCAGCTTTTGTACATTCACGGAAGATTAAGCTGTATGGTTTAAATCATACGATACAGTGAGATATGTGGAAAAGGTTTATGTTTTTTAGTTAGATTCATTTAACTAGAAGTCAATGAAAACACTCATCAGCTCTTAAATTTAATATTCTTGGTTTGTAAAAATTCTCATCATCATCATCATCATGTAGGCTACTTATGTTTGACATACATTATCAGTACATAAACCAAGCATATGGAAAAAACTGTTTGCTCCACAATGAACTTTACAACAGAGTTTGCAGATGACACTCATAAGCAACTGTTTTACCTGTTTATTTTGAATGACTGATTCTTAGATTATATATTCCTCCAAAAAGAAAGCGGCTGAATAACTAATGAACCAAACTAGTGGCTAGATTCCTGCTGAAAATACTCACAACATCTGTGGTGGAAAAACAGAGGTGCAGAAAAAACAGTCTAAATAATGGTGCATAGCACTATCTCCTTTGAAAATAACCCCCATTGTCTTTTAAAAATGGTTCTAAAAATAAAGAAAATATATTTAAAATGAATGCCTGGTGTTATTCATACATACTGCATGCAGGGAAGTATTAAACATTTGTTTTTCTGTGTTATTTTAATTTCATGTGACAGGTTGTACCCTGATGACAAGAACAGTGGGGATACCAATATTGTCTGATCCCTAGAGGGAGATGCACCAAAATATAATTAGACTGGTGGCTTTCAACCCTAGATAGGCAGACCATCAAGACTGAAAAAGCCCCCAAAGTTAAGGAACATTCTGAATCCTGCTTGCTGCAATACTCAGGTAAACAAATAAATGAAAGCATGTCAGTGCTAAGGACCAGAGAGTTGCAGCAGTGACCTACGGTCCAAACATCAGTCCAAAATATGCCTGTTATACCAAAAGCTCTGGTTGGAACAAGCCTTTGGCATATTATTTCCAGCACATCACTTTGCTTATTTTAAGTAACTGATTTTGTAAGGCAGAAACTGTCCTTTGAGATTCTTCATCTTATTTTCAGTGGTGTCCTGCAGGCTAATTCAAAGAGCAGCACAATTACATCTCATTGCACATTGGTTTCAATTAACCAGACGTCATAAAAACTACAATAAAATTAATTATAAATCAAAGTGCCACTATGCTTGAGGTTTCAAAACAACCTTTTTATATGCATTTTCAAAGGGGAAAGTAAATGATCTAATGGTTTGCTTTCAATAGACCCTTGGGCTTATATTGTTTGTTCTCAAATTAGAAAAGTTTTCTTCCACTGTTAGATGAGACCAAAATACAGCAATACAGCAAACAGTGAAGGCTTAACTTTAAACAACCGAAAGGCAAACCAAATGCTTCTACAGCTTTTCACTGCTTTAGGGTGGATAAGGAGGAGGTCCGGATACTAAGTTTTAGTCTGGATACTTAAGTTTAGCCACAAGAGGTTGTAAAATGTACTTGATTTAATAGATTCATGGTAATTTTCAGGAACATTTTTTAATGTGTGTATGTCCAGTTAACAGATTAGAACGAGGTGACCAGAACTGAACACAATATTCTAGGTGGATGACCTTTGCTGCTGCATCACTGTTTGCCACTCCTCCTATTTTTGTGTTGTCTGCAAATTTAACAAGTTTGCTTACTATACCAGAATCTAAGTCATTAATGTAGATTAGGAATAGCAGAGGGCCTAACTGATCCCTGTGGTACACCACTGGTTACCTCGCTCCATTTGAGGTTTCTTCTCTAATCAGTACTTTCTGTTTTCTACATGTTAACCACTCCCTAATCCATGTGCATGCATTTCCTTGGATCCCTACTGCATTCAGTTTGAGAATTAATCTTTTATGCGGGACTTTGTCAAAAGCTTTCTGGAAACCCAAATAAACCATGTCATATGCTTTGCAATTATCCAGTGTCAATGTTGCATCCTTAGAAAAATCAAGCAGGTTAGTTAGACATGATCTCCCTTTCCTAAAACCATGCTGACTGTCTCCCAGGATACTGTTACCATATAGGTAATTTTCCATTTTTGATTTTATTATAGTTTCCATAAGTTTACATATAATAGGAGTCAGGCTTATTGGTCTGTAGTTACCTGGTTATGCCAAAATGAAAAATAAATACCAATTAAAATGAATACATAAATAAATATATAAATAAATAAAATAAAAGACATGTATTTATGTTTATTCATTTATGTATACAAATGCATTATGGTTTGTTCTTTTTTTTCATGTACTGTACAGTGCTTTGCGACACTTGTATAAAAAGTGCTATATAAATGCAATAAATGAAATAAATACATTTATTTATTTTTCATTTTGGCAAAGCAGCACCATTATCTATTTTGTCCTCAAATCTCAGAAATCTCTAGCAGCACATTGGGCTCCCAGAAGTCCCCCACTCTTTAATTAACTGCCTATTTACAGTACATACTGCCCTCTATAAAAATACAGTAAGATAAAATAAATATACATATATATATATATATACATATATATATATATATATACATATATACATATATATATATATATATATATATATATATATATATATATATATATATATATATTATTTACACTGCCCAATTGTGGGTCCGTCATCATAATTGCACATACAATTGTGTTTCAATCCAATTGCACTGAATCAGGACTCCGGTATACAAGCTTGGGGTTTCTCAGTATTTAAAACACCAAGCAAAGCAGATTCATTCATTCAAAATAATTCAAAACCAGAACAGCATTTGCTCCAGTGCAAAAGTTTGCACGACTTGAAATAAAATAAAGAATTACATACTAATACAAAATACAATTGCCAAATAGTATTTATTTATAAGTACTTTTCGTATAAACCTCCCAATATAAAATGTATTTCTATGTTTGCTTTATAATGAGTTTTCGTTTTATATTTGCATTTCACTTTATATGTTGCATTTCGTTTTATTTCGTATTTGCGAAAAACACAGAGCTCTACTTATAATCAGAGTCACTCCACCCACAGCAGACTTTTTATTTTAGCATGGGGTCTGTTTGAAATACATTCCCATCTCCATTAGGACTTTGAAACCGGCGGAACCATTTTAGATGGAAAATACTCAATCCAACCACATCAACCCTTTAGATTTTTGTACATGGCATACATTAATTAGGTGCCCACTTCATTTGCATAACATTCCTCTTACTGTCAGAATTGGAGTTTTGTGACTGTTCATCCTTCCTGGCCATTTTAGATTTTTGCTCAAAACACAAAACACAGGTCGGAAAGTTAAAACATTAGGTTATTATCTTTGTTCCCTGAAATAGGAATATTAACCATTACAAAATGGATGTTTCCCCTTTAACACTGGAACCGCCAAGGCCATCAATTTGACAGTTTTCACTTTTAAAACTGAAATTAATCTGCATGTGTGAAAGATACGCGGTTGTCTGTTCTTGACTTTTCCTAAATACTTGTATTAAATACCCTGACGGCG
Source organism: Acipenser ruthenus (assembly GCF_902713425.1). NCBI lineage: Eukaryota > Metazoa > Chordata > Actinopteri > Acipenseriformes > Acipenseridae > Acipenser > Acipenser ruthenus. Next base: position 32,768,810 of record NC_081193.1, read on the forward strand.
TTTGAAAGGCAGGATTGCATAAATGAAAAAGTTAGAATCCCCTCTTACCTAGACCCGCCAGATGCTGTCAAATTGACGGCTACATAGAAATAACAGTATTTCACTTACAGTATAGTATTATATATCAGTCAGGACCATGCCGGCGATGTATTGAACTGATTAGATCAATCTGCAGCCCTTACATAAATTCAACTGTGAATACAACCAAGTATGGAGTTGACATTTTAGACCAGGTGGCATGGGGTACTTCATGCTTTTATTCTTTAAGAAATGCAGAAACAATAACTAGGAGAAACTATACTGTATATCCTATTGCAGCTAGGCAAAGAATCATTTTGTATAGAAAAGTGCAAAGCAGGTATGCGCTAAAGGTACTGTATCGACCCCCGTGCGAGCCAACAAATGCAATGGTAACACACTTTAGTGGTACCCAAATTGTAAGAAGACAGTGCACTGCATGCAGGTATGTGATTTAGGAGAGCACTTTAGCTTCTTTGATAGCATCTTGTGATTGTAAACCCCATTCCATTTAATTACAAACGTTACTGTATTTCAATTATGTCTGTATAAAAGCAGTTATGTCCAAATGTTTGTTTTTTATTTACATAGTTTGCAAATACAATCCTTTTTATGTCTATAGGCTACATAAACACATTTATTTTGAATTTTCTGTTCTTTATTTCGTTTGTACAGTTTTGTACGATCATAATATACCCACGCATTTCTGTTCACAGGTGGTTGTTTTTTATGCACTCAGCTGCGTATAGCCTATGCATATTTTAGGTCTGTATAGGTATATAAACCCATAGCTTTGGTTGTATAGTATATAATATACCTGAATATACAGTAATCTCTGTTCAAATGTTTATTACATTTTGTATTGTTTTTTGCAGTTGCGCTTCATGTATATAAATAGTTTTCTGTTCAAATGTCCATTATATTATTTTGGTTGTGTAGATGCTTTGTGACGTGGCTGGATAAAACTACAACATAAATCTGATTGTTTGCCCTTTCATTATAACATTATTGTTTTTAATAAGGCCGTCAAATTGACGGCTCATGGCGGTTCTAGGTATGCCTATAACTCCGGTGGTAGTGACACCCGAATCTGAAACTTTATACCAAAGTTTTTATGATGTTTTTATTCATGTGAAGCGCTTTGCGGCAATTTTTATTGTGAAAGACACTATTAAAAATAAAGATTATTATTATAACCTGTGCACCAGAATGCCAAATTTCCAGTAAGCACAAAAATCAATTTTAAAAATGTGGTATCAAATAACTAACTATGGCCTCACCTTGAGGGAGTTTGTTGTATACATGAAATCAAGTAATTCAGATCTGTCTTTGACATACAACAACCCAGAAGTCATCATCAAATGTTAAGCGGTAATGGCCCTAGGGCATTATTTACACATTTCTTTGGTGCTTGGGTTGTTTCCAATAAAATATTTCTTTCCAACACTTGTCCCCATGAGAAACAGGCAATAAATGGTCTTGCCAAGGTTCAAGAGGCATTTCCTCTGATGCACCAGCGTAGATTTAGCTAGGGACAGTAGGGGCATGTCCCTACCAATGTCAAGGAAACGTTGAATTGTCCCTACCAATAATTTTGATAAATCTGAAATGTCTTTTGTCAAGTCATTTTATCCGCTCCACAAAGGGTTAAATGTCAAGATCCCCTCATTGCTCCTCCCGCCTCCAAATAAATGCTAATTTGATTGGCTTAGGCCCTAGGTTCTCAACCGGGGGGGCACGTGAACGTTTGAATAATAACGTACTAGTAATAACAGTGACGTGCCAAATGATACTCCCGATTTCGCCCTTTGAGTGCAGCGAGTTATTAAAGAGAGAAAAAGAGATACCGGTAGCTTTAAAAAGAATGGCACCCTGGGATTTGTAGGTGTTTGGTGGGTTTTTGGGGTGCAATCATCAGACAAGAAAACTACAAATTCCATAATGCATCACTGTAACACAGACTCAGGGACCAAGGCTGACGTCAGGGACCAAACAGAGTCTGTGTTGTTTTCATTGAGGCGCGAAAGTGCATAAGGACTTGGGAGTGAAAGGAAATTCTCCGGGTTTAAAATAAAAAAAAAATTCTAGTCATTCTTAAACGGTGTATATTGTGCCACAATTTTCACATTTACTTAAAAAATAAGAATAAATATAATCAGTTTAATTCGATATTTAGTTTGTGTTTGTTGATTAATGCGTTATCACATTATTTCTATCCTCCTCTTTCCTCCCTTTGTAACTAACTTAATCCTTGCTTGATATTTTTTTGTATCGTGTGTGTAAAAAGTGAACATGAACAGTGTATATGTATTTGATTGAATGGACAGTGTGACTATCCAGGAGGCTAAATAAACGCACTATATTATATAGGCAGTTTATTTTTATATATATATATATATATATATATTATATATATATATATATATATATATATATATATATATATATATATATATATATATAGTTAAATTTAAAAGGGGGGTGGGGGCAGGGGCAGGATAGATATAAAAAATAAATTTCAGTTGGGTGCGAGTAAAAAAATGTTGAGAACCGCTGGCTTAGGCTGGACTCTGGAAAGACGCTCATCTGAAGTTGCCGCTTGCCGGTCAGTCTAATAGGAGTGTGAGCCACTGACAATGAAAGCCAGGTGCCTGGGCTGCAGGTATTGTCAGGTCATCAGCAACATAGTTCGAGTGAATAAACCTACCTACCTTACTTTTTGAATAACGGCTTCTTTCTTGCCACCCTCCCATACAGGCCAGTGTTATGCAGAGCTCTTAATATGGTTGACTGGTGCACCATTACTCCACTCCCAGCCACTGAACTCTGTAGCTCCTTCAAAGTGATTGTTGGCCTCTCTGTGGCTTCTCTCACAAGTCTCCTACTTGTTTGAGCGCTGAGTTTTGAGGGACGGCCTTTTCTTGGCAGTGCCTGGGTGGTGTGATGCAGCTTCAGCTTCCAGATTATTGATCCAACTGTGCTCACTGGGATATCCAAACACTTGGATATTATTTTGTACCCTTTCCCTAATCATGCATTTGTATTACTTTCTCTCTAACTTCTGAATGCTCTTTGGTCTTCATTTTCCTTCAGATTCACAGCCTGGCAAATGATCCTTCAACAGTGGGGTTTTTATCCAGAAAATGTGATAGCAACTTTAATGGTTCACAGGTGGAGGCCAATGGTAAGGTAATTGTGTCCTCTTAGGGCAATTTCTTTCATCGGTGTAAACTGGGAGCTTCCATAGCACAGAGGTTGAATACTTATGCAAGCAAGTTATTTCAGTTTTTTTATTTTTCTTAAAAATATCTCCCAACATAAAACAAATGTCTCCTTACAATAATTGATTTTGAGTTTCAGTGTTTTAAAATAAAATATCAAACAGAATGAAATTTCAATGTACCATTTGTAATTCAGTAATATGAGAGAATTGGTCAGGGGTCTGAATACTTTTGCAAGGCACTGTATATATAACAAACACAGATTTAGATACTGTGATGTATTTTTTTTTTTTAAATCTGTGATCTTTAGTTGCTTTTGTGCATTTTCATTTGCAAGTGAACTATGACATTAAGGCCTTATCGAGCACTATATTCTGCAATTTTGAATACTGACTTTGGATAATGTTAATTCGGGAAACTTTTTTGTAAATCTTTTGCTAAATTGCATTGCCTTTTACTTTTTTACACAGTTCTGTGCATTGGGTAACATTTTGATTTCATTTTACTGTTGGGTTGTTCATGGAATTTTACATACTGCTACAATACATACTGGATTTAAAAATATGTACTGTATTACAGTCCATGTGTCGTCTTTTGGCAAGTGATATTTTTAGAATCATATCGTTTTAAATTAAAATACTTCTGTTGAAAATATAGTACTGTAACAACAAAAACAACTACAGGACTTATTTTAAAACAGTCCTTTCAGCTATGTATTTTTAACATTGCATATTTTGTGTGTTCCCTGAAAAACAGACAAGGGTTGGAATGGGCCAAAATGAAATAATCAGATATGCGTCGCACTCATTTAACCATCACTTAAGTTCAAATTTCGGGTTGCGGGTTCAGGTGCTGTAATAGCAGGTCTGGTTCGCAAGCGGGACTGACTCGGGGACCCAACTAAAACATTTCTAAGCATTTAGTTTTTACCATTTCTTTACTAATGTAAAAAAGGAATTGTGATCTTTTTGAAAGACCATCTGTTGTGCTCGCTATTTTACATATTGATAACACTATGTAACACAATTTTTGTTCCTGGGTAGTAAGTGTTATTTCCTAATTGCTTATGCCTCAAAAGTATAGAAAATGGCTATTATTCCCCACAAACCTTGCTTTTGTGACCAGGACAGTGACAGTGAAATTTACCTATTTCCAATGAGAAAACGGGCGAATTTGTGTCTTTTCGTTCACAAAGTCAGAAAAAAACAACATATGAATCCAAATTAACATGTATTTATACCAAAGTAATACAAAAAAAGATTTAGAAGTGAGTAGTTTTTCGAGATTTACAATTATACTGTAAATCACTTTCACAGCCCCCAAATGTAGTCTCCCATCATGTTCTCGTTATACTGTCCTTGGTAGCGGCGTTCAAAGTCCAGTATATCCTGGTGGAAGCGTTCGCCTTGCTCCTCCGAGTACGCTCCCATGTTCTCCTTGAATTTATCAAGATGAGCATCAAGGATATGGACTGTGAGGGACATCCTACAGCCCATTGTGCCGTAGTTCTTCACCAGAGTCTCAACCAGCCCCACATAGTTTTCGGCCTTGTGATTGCCCAGGAAGCCCCGAACCACTGCAACAAAGCTGTTCCAAGCCGCTTTCTCCTTACTAGTGAGCTTCTTGGGGAATTCATTGCACTCCAGGATCTTCTTTATCTGTGGTCCGACGAAGACACCGGCTTTGACCTTTGCCTCAGACAGCTTAGGGAAGAAGTCTTTCATAAGGCCCAATTTGATGTGCAGTGGTGGCATCAGCACCTTCCGGGGGTCCCAGCCGTACTCATCATACTTCAAGGTCTTGATGCTGTTGTAATCCTCTTTGAGGTGCACCGAGTGAGCCAGGGGAAGAGACGGGTACTTGTTACCATTATGGAGCAGCACGGCTTTGAGGCTCCTGGATGAGCTGTCAATGAAGGACAGTATAACGAGAACATGATGGGAGACTACATTTGGGGGCTGATTCGTGAAAGTGATTTACAGTATAATCGTAAATCTCGAAAAACTACTCACTTCTAAATCTTTTGTAGTCATTTTTGTATTACTTTAGTATAAATACATGTTAATTTGGATTCATATGTTGTTTTTTTCTGACTATGTGAATGAAAAGACACAAATTCGCCCGTTTTCTCATTGGAAATAGGTAAATTTCAAAATATCACTGTCCTGGTCAGAAAAGCAAAGTTTGTGGGGAATAATAGCCATTTTCTATACTTTTGAGGCATAAGCAATTAGGAAATAACACTTACTACCCAGGAACCAAAAAAAAAATAAAAATATTTGTTACACGGTGTAATGCACAGGTAATCCAGATTACTGAAAATGTATTAGTACAATATTTTACTGCATAAGGGCCCTTCACTTTTCACAATATTTTATATTTTCTTGAGAAGCAAGTCATTTTTTAACAAGTAAATTTTACTTAAAACGTCAACAAACTATGGCCAGGGCAAGGAAAGGTCTGTCCCCATCACTTCTGGCACCTGGAAATAGTTTCCAGTGACGATTGCATCACCAATAAAGAATGTTAGAAGTTTTTAGGGGTTGTGGGAATGGGGGGCATATTCCATATACTGCTCAGTTTGGGACTGTTGATTTTTAAAGTCAACTACCCAGCCATAAAAAGTGCATTACCATTTGGCAGCTTCCATAAGCACGATACATGCTGAGGTTCAAAGATGTGCTTCATTAGAAATCTCAACAGACCTTCTTTCGAAGATCTATGCTAAAGCACCATGCTACATTTCACAGTGCCAAAATGCATTAACAAGTCATTATTCTCCTGTCTCAACAGGAATCAACTAATGATGTAACACTTTTTTTGTTTCCTTTTTCTCAAATTGCAAATACAGAGAATAAAAAAAAATAAAGATTTATTTAAGTTTCTTTAATAGAACAGAAGATAATTTTCACAATATGAATTTGACTTTTATAAAACCTCTTCCAAGCATACTTTCAGTCCACAGAAGTTAATAGCTGTTGCATTAAGTGGTTCCCTGTGAGAAATTCATTACCATTTTTCAGTCACCAGTCTGGTGCGTTCAGGCTGGCAGTTTTTAAAAGGGTACTTTAAGTGTTTAATAATCTGCTTCCTTGGTGTGCTGTGTACAGCTCCACATTGGGAGGGGTTAAAATAATTGTGTTGCTTCATATATAAATACTTTCAGAAGTCTCACAATGAATAAGCTCTCAGCAAATGTTATTTTGTAGAATGCACCTCATATAAAAAGTCATTTATGTTTATATATTTAAGTCTTGTACAGTGTTTGAGGTCATATTCCAGTTTGAAAGATATACAACCAAAGTTACATTTAGTACAGCATCCCCCTCCTCCTTTTCCACCATGCTTCATTAATCAACAATGAGTTATGAGATCAATAAGGATGACAAGTATGGTGCAAAGGTTAACCTTCTCTAGAGAAAGGCTTTACTAAGACCTGTTGACCATTACTAAATATGATACAAGTTAAAAATCAAATCACATCAGCTCAGCTGTGAAGGAAAGTAGTGATTAAATTGTATAACCTCTTGGATTTTTTTCCCCCCTATAAAATCTAGACACACGAAAGCTGCCATGGTGGTATCAATCTTAGATGTATTTAATTTCCCTTCTCCTTCCAATCCTTAAAGTTTCCACAGTCATTTTATGATTGATTGTTGTGGATTTTGATTTAGCCATATGCAGCAATGTGTACATTTTACTTATGCACAAAGGCAGTCAAAAATCAAATCTTGCTCATTCACTGTAGGAAAGCAAACTAATAAGATGCAGGTTACAAATTTGATTGGTTGATGAGCTTTGTCACAAAGTTTGGTCTTTTTTTCTATCTAAATTAAATAAGTGAAAAAAGGGTTTAGTGGGTCTTAATGTGGAGCTTGTTTTACAAAACTATTTTAAGTGTGTTCTATTCAGATTTGGGACACACAGCTTAACATTAAAAAGGACAGATTTATTGTTACTGACCAATCCATGGGATGAAAATGAAAATCCAGGATAATGGTCAAATACTTTGTGATGTACAGCGATCTCCCACTCTCTACCCCCTTTTTTGAAACCTTCAGATCCTCTTTCTGAAGATTATTCATGTCTGCAAGTCAGCTGTCACCCATTATAGCCTTGCGAACCAACTTGTCACATGCAAAATTATGCACGCTCACTACGTAAACAGAGATTAAATACTATATAATACAAACAAGTTATTTATTTTATCAATTTAAAAAAGTCTTTCTGATGTTGTAGTGTAGTACACAATCTAAATGTTAATTTACTGCATACTGACCTACAAAAACATGATTTGCATTGATTGTCAAAAATAATAAATTGTTGAGCACATAGTGGTTTAGAAGACATAGGAATCGACACACAAGTGTTGAAGTTTGAAATCTGCCAGATCGGAGGCATCAGCACCAGGTAATAAAGTTTGTACTACCCCCAGACCTTCCAGTAGAATTAATACAATTACTCGAGACACAATGACCAACGTTAATCTCATTTGTCTTCTTCATATATTTAAAAAAATTTAATAAAAAAAAAAAACACACATAGCCACAGCTGAAGTAAATATTGCCATAGGTATTGTTTCGTCTTTACTTTTACTATTTTGAAAACTTGTCAAGGTGTCATTTTGCTTTGTTAATATTGCTTCATTTTTTACACTTTGTTTGCATTTCATAAGGAAATAAATATCATTGTATGCACTTTTTTTAAGCTTTTCTTCCACTTTCACAGGAACCAGATCTTGGTCATATTGGGCCAGTGGAATGGGGACAGCAGTGCTTAAGGGATGACGAACCCCACTCACCTACTGAAAAAAAAAAAAAAAGTCTTTCTAGTCTCTAGTTGTACATCTGCCTGGCAATCCAAAAGGAGACCAAAACAGCAAGAGTTTAATTTATTTTAAAATGTAGCTGGTCACGTTGCACATCCTCCCAGTATTCCCAAGACTTCAGTAACTAGCCTTATGGATGACTTCTGGTTTGCCTAAAATGTGCCTAGACTCTGCAACTACTGTATCAAAGGAACTAACAAAACACCAAGATACTTTTAAAAACTAAACTAAAAACCTGCTGGTTTTCTTGAGCTTGTAATTGATTTCAAAGCTGCTGGCATCAAGTTCATGAAGTAGCACTGGAAATAATAAAAATGCTGTCCTCTGGATATCACTATTTAATATGGAAAACTGAGGGGGGGGGGGGGGGGTAAATCTATTTAGGAAAGCCGTAAGAGCTTCAGGTAGTTCGTTTACAAAGGCAACCTAGAAGAACAGCAGCAGGTTACAGGCTTCAAAAAAATAAAAATACTAAAACACACACATAATGACGACAAGACAATACACAAAGTACACATTACATTTAAAACAGCACACACAAGGCCTACTTAAGTACTGGAACAGTTTTTTTTATTTATTTTTTTATTACTACAGGAGATGTCAGTGGTGGTTAACAGGTTCCAGTCTGTAGCAACAGAAAAATCAAAATATTTTCTTCCAGCAACATTTTTACAGATGGTATATTAAAGTATTTTGTGCCACAGACATTACGTAGGCTGTAGGTAGGTTCAATTGGTTTTGATACTTGCCCCAGGTATCAACACCAAGTAGACTGAAAACATGGATTAGGTTAAATCAACAAGTATATTATGCAGTCAGTCATTCAGCTTCATGCTATTTGTACTTTATGTACTCTTTTCCAGTGTTTGGCATGTGTGTCAACAGTTGCATTAGTCTATTAAGATCCTGTTATATCAATTATTTTCTAAAAAGGTTGCCACTTCATTTCAATGAACACATTGAAATTATTTGACACATGCTGAAAATGCAAAATAGTATTTAATGCACACAGTAAAATTCACAAATAAGCATTTATAAAAAAAATAAAATAAGAGTAAATCACACACACACACAAATAGTTCTCACACTTTAGTCTAGGGACATCTGGTTTTGTGTGTTAAAAAAAAAAATCTTGCATTTAAATACTCAAGTACAGGGGCTCCCGAGTGGCGCATCCAGTAAAAGCACTCGCTAGAGTGCAGGATGCGCTCTATAGCCTGGACGTCGCGAGTTCGAGTCCAGGCTATTCCACAGCCGACCATGGACGGGAGCTTCCAGGGGGCGGCGCTCAATTGACTGAGCGTCATCCGGGGGGAGGGAGGGTTAGGTCGGCCAGGGTGTCCTCGGCTCACCGCGCACCAGTGACCCCTGTAGTCTGGCCGGGCGCCTGCGGGCTTGCCTGTAAGCTGCCCAGAGCTGCGTTGTCCTCCGATATAATAAAATAATTGGGCATTTCAAATTGGGGAGAAAAAATTAAAAACTAAATTGGCAACGACTAAATTTATAAAAAATAAATAAATAAAATACTCAAGTACCATCTACAAATCTTTCTGCAACCATAGGACCTCATATATATATATATATAAAAAAAGATGTTTAACTGAAAGATGAGTCAGTTTGAAACAGATAAATGTCCAGAAATGCACCATCAGTATTAAATGTTGCTAGGGGATGTTGCTTGTGAAATTATGAAATGTACATTACAAATCAGTGTACTTTTTTGTTATTTTTACTTAAATTTCCATTAAATAAAGATCATTTTCTAACAAAGCATAGAACACAATCTGACATTGCTGAAATGTCACTGGAAACAATGGACCAGAACTACATTCAAACAATGTGCAAATGACCTTTTCTGCTCTCTTGCATGATTAATTACGCAATATCTTATTAATTGGGAAATGCAGCCGAAACTGAAATACCTTAATTTCCTATGCATATCATCCTGTCTGAAAACAAGTGATTAAGCTGTTCATCAAAGGTTAAGAGACAAGGTCATAGAGCCCATGCATTTCAGTTATTCAATTACACTACCTGTCCTAATGTTATTTAAAACATATCAATTGTTCAGTATACTGCCAGCTACATCTTTCTGAACTGTTAGTTATAAATAAACGTAATTGCTTCAAAACACGAATTGAACCATCTTCCAATGAATTCTGCAGCTTCGACCTCAGAACCCTACATTTGGTGAATGGTTTTCGAATACAGATAAATTACGCATGTATGTATGTATGCATGTATGTATGTATGTATGTATGTAAACAAACAAACAAACTAGCCAGATTTTCTTCATTTAAATATAATTCAGTGCAGATGAAGCCTATGTTCTACCTTTACTGTAAGTTGGGTGAACTGTATTGCCCAATTGAAAGTAATAAAACTGTATAAATGTTCCAATAGTAGTGCTATATTAGGATTGAACAATGTGGCAAACCGGGAATAGCAACAGTAACAGATAGTAAAATGCTACAGTAATAAGCTATGTCCTTTGAAAAACCTAGCACTAACAGGTAACGCAATGTCCCCCTTAATATAATTTTTATACATGCAGAATTTAAGATGTAATCCAATGGTAAACCAGGATGTGCTACACAACATATGGTTTCTAGGAATACAGTAAAAATGTCACCAAAAATAGATCAACTCAGTTGCTTCAGTGTCAATTAAAGTTTGGTTGCATTTTGCTGTTCTTTTACTTGCTCTGAGAAAGTCGAGGTCTGTGCTTGCCAAAGAATCAAATGATAGGGGATAAACAGACAATGGTTTGGGGGTGTAAAATTATATAAATCTTCTGGTGACTGAGCTATGCTTATATTGAGTTAAGTGTTAAATGTTCTCACACCCCCTCCTCTTAAAAGGAGAGAATTCTCTTCAAGACCAAGACAGGTCCGTTGCCGAACAGTAAATCAATAAATGTAGCAATAGACTTTATGGATGATAAATGAGCTGAAATGCTCAGCACTATACAGTGTTAAACATGGTTTCATGCATAATGTGCACTCTTCTCACCTTGTGGTAGTTCTGTTGATAAATATGGAGCTTCCTGCACACTGACATGTGTCCAGTCGAAGTCATCATACAGATCTTGCTGGTAATCACATTGAGCAGGGCCATCATCAAAGGTACAGCCTCCTGGAAGATACAATACAAAATATTTGTTTAATTAAGAATCTTCAAATTTTCCCTATGGAGACCATTTCTGCACAAGCAGTGTTCATTGTGTTGGTTATAAACAATTTATAAATAAAAAAGGGGGGGGGGGGGTGTTATGGCCCTGGAGCAGAAATAGCTGTAGCTCTAATCAAAGTCCCCGATTAGGTGAAGGTTGATAGGTAATATGCATCATCAAAAAGCCATCAAGCTGTGATCTCATCAAGTTGTGTCCCCTGACAGTAAGATATTATTATACTGTATGGCAGATATACACAAACTACTACACGGATTCCCAGCTTTCAGTATTTTCCACAAAGAGTGCAATTATTTTTGCAAAGTTTATAAAATGTACATAAAAAGGTCAAAATATAGATTTTTGACAACTCAACCTTTAAAGGCCTTCAGGTGGCAGGCATAAAAAAGAAATAAAATTGCAATTTCAGTTTTAAATGGAGAGATTTAACAGGTGCTTACTAAATCATCCTAGTGGGAGGTGGAAAACCAATTGTATTATCTTCAAATGAGGAGTTTATCCTATTGTAGTAAATTTTAAATCTTGGAAGCCTACCGAAAGATACAATATTACAAATGTATATGTAAATGTATCCTCCTACTTCACAAAATGTTCTGTGTATTCTAAATCTGGGGCACCAGGGGGAGATACCCAAGGCAAGTGATCATTTCAGACCGCTTGGGGAACTTGACAGCAACTGTGATCAGCGCCATTTCATTTTTGGAAGAGGAAACGTCACCCAGTTCAGTGGCAGACAGACAGAGAAGTGTGTCTCTGCAGACTGGAGGCTCCAGCTGAGTAGCTCCAGCCCTGTCGTAGTGCGTGGGCAGCTCCTAAGTCACGTCATCATTCTACACTACAGCCCAATCACATGATAAGGGTGACCTTGAGCTTTATGTTATGAACATGCGTAATGTTATTGTTTAACATAGATAGAAAGTTGTACCCATATTGAGTTGGTGGAGTGAAGTAGGTTGTTCTTACTTAAAACGTAACAAACTCTTATTTCAATTACATATCACTGTTGAAGGCAGGAGAGCTGCCTACATTAAAATGCTGCTCCTTTTTGTAAGCCATCTATAAGACAAGGGACCAATATAGCGTAAGGCGGCACTTGGGCAGTACTTGGACTGACAGTACAGTATTAAGGTTTACTTCATGTTTAAAGATTTAATTTATGTAATATAAATTTGTTATGCTTTCACCTTAGATGGAAAATAAGTAAAGTTGTAATCTCCATTGGACTAAAGAGACATATTAATATGTTTCAAATATTTGAGAAATCTGCCAAGTACAGTGCCTTGCGAAAGTATTCGGCCCCCTTGAACTTTGCGACCTTTTGCCACATTTCAGGCTTCAAACATAAAGATATGAAACTGTAATTTTTTGTGAAGAATCAACAACAAGTGGGACACAATCATGAAGTGGAACGAAATTTATTGGATATTTCAAACTTTTTTAACAAATAAAAAACTGAAAAATTGGGCGTGCAAAATTATTCAGCCCCTTTACTTTCAGTGCAGCAAACTCTCTCCAGAAGTTCAGTGAGGATCTCTGAATGATCCAATGTTGACCTAAATGACTAATGATGATAAATAGAATCCACCTGTGTGTAATCAAGTCTCCGTATAAATGCACCTGCACTGTGATAGTCTCAGACGTTTAAAGCGCAGAGAGCATCATGAAGAACAAGGAACACACCAGGCAGGTCCGAGATACTGTTGTGGAGAAGTTTAAAGCCGGATTTGGATACAAAAAGATTTCCCAAGCTTTAAACATCCCAAGGAGCACTGTGCAAGCGATAATATTGAAATGGAAGGAGTATCAGACCACTGCAAATCTACCAAGACCTGGCCGTCCCTCTAAACTTTCAGCTCATACAAGGAGAAGACTGATCAGAGATGCAGCCAAGAGGCCCATGATCACTCTGGATGAACTGCAGAGATCTACAGCTGAGGTGGGAGACTCTGTCCATAGGACAACAATCAGTCGTATACTGCACAAATCTGGCCTTTATGGAAGAGTGGCAAGAAGAAAGCCATTTCTTAAAGATATCCATAAAAAGTGTCGTTTACAGTTTGCCACAAGCCACCTGGGAGACACACCAAACATGTGGAAGAAGGTGCTCTGGTCAGATGAAACCAAAATCGAACTTTTTGGCAACAATGCAAAACGTTATGTTTGGCGTAAAAGCAACACAGCTCATCACCCTGAACACACCATCCTCACTGTCAAACATGGTGGTGGCAGCATCATGGTTTGGGCCTGCTTTTCTTCAGCAGGGACAGGGAAGATGGTTAAAATTGATGGGAAGATGGATGGAGCCAAATACAGGACCATTCTGGAAGAAAACCTGATGGAGTCTGCAAAAGACCTGAGACTGGGACGGAGATTTGTCTTCCAACAAGACAATGATCCAAAACATAAAGCAAAATCTACAATGGAATGGTTCACAAATAAACATATCCAGGTGTTAGAATGGCCAAGTCAAAGTCCAGACCTGAATCCAAATCGAGAATCTGTGGAAAGAACTGAAAACTGCTGTTCACAAATGCTCTCCATCCAACCTCACTGAGCTCGAGCTGTTTTGCAAGGAGGAATGGGCAAAAATTTCAGTCTCTCGATGTGCAAAACTGATAGAGACATACCCCAAGCGACTTACAGCTGTAATCGCAGCAAAAGGTGGCGCTACAAAGTATTAACTTAAGGGGGCTGAATAATTTTGCACGCCCAATTTTTCAGTTTTTTATTTGTTAAAAAAGTTTGAAATATCCAATAAATTTCGTTCCACTTCATGATTGTGTCCCACTTGTTGTTGATTCTTCACAAAAAATTACAGTTTCATATCTTTATGTTTGAAGCCTGAAATGTGGCAAAAGGTCGCAAAGTTCAAGGGGGCCGAATACTTTCGCAAGGCACTGTATGTCTTTTTATTGTTTAAACACCTTGAAACAACTGGAACTACATTAAAATAACTTCACAGAAAATCACAGAGTGTGGATATTGCGGGACCCAGTACAAAGTCTTCACCCCAGGGTATGTGGGGAAATGGACAGCGGGGGGTTTTGAGGGTTTTCTATAGTGAAGCCTGGCTTCTGTTCAATGGACTGCTGTAAAATAGCGTCCCCATGAAATACTGTACTAGGGGTTGGGTTAGGACGTGGCGAATAGGCTGGTGATGTGATGTCACTATATAGGCAGCTCGTCAGTCTAGGCAAGTGAGGCATGGCCTCACCAAAGGCTAAAAAAAAAAAAAAATTCCCATATTCTTTTTATCCGAGAAATATAACACACATTTAAAGCATATTAAATACATTCAAGTCAACAGCAGTGCTAGTGACATTAAGTCTCAGCTGGCTTTCAGAAAGTAAATAGTGAAAGCACAACACCAGAAAGCTGGAACAATGTAATGCTGCCACACTACTACGTGAGGCACAAACCTTGAGCGCCTCACAAAGCTGCTTGTTACCATGGCAACTCACCACTCGGGTGTCCCTTTCTGAAGGCGTTGCTATGGTAACCACAGCTTGGTGATGCACCTACTGGATTTGACGCTGTTACAATTTGTGCGATTTTAATTTGTTCAATAATGACTTTAGTTGAATCGGATATTATATGCCACCTGAGGAAACTAAGTTTTACAGTAAGTTCCCAAGGACGGCAGAATAACACTAGCACTGGAGATTTTGAATAAAGATGGCACAAACACGGCAAGGAGTTCATAAAATGGAAGGCAGTGCTGTGAACAAATCTATTGTTGGCCATGGTTCCTTCTTTCAACTAAATAAGTCAAGGTTACTCTTTTAAATGGACGTAAAAACTGTCAATTTCTTGCCATGACATTACAAACCGCCTTGTTCAATTTCCTTGTTTAATGTCCTTGTTTGTTAATAGAATGTTTTAAACTGCTACACATTTGTGCTCAACAGCTTGACCTTCCAGTCCTTATCAACAAACTCAAATACTGTTAAATAACAAAAGTAGCTTGCCATGACTCAAAGGAATACATTGCAAGGTATGCTTCTGGGGAGCCCTTGGTCTGGTGCATTGATGGAAGAGCCCTCAGCATCCTGTTCTTCAAAGGATCAATAAAAATGTATAATATTTTCTGCACTCACATATCACCTGAGGTCTACTACTTCAATCCTCATTGGCCGAGTCATCTCATTTAATCATTTTTTTGTACTAATGATTTAATTGAGAGCATTTAATTATGGAAATAATGTTTTATACTAAGCCTTCAGGAGTTGAAAATATAAAAATATCAGCAAGGACTGCATGTCTTTGGCACTTGGAGATCTCTGTGTGTATACCACCTACCTAGTAGTAGTAGTATTTTTTTTTTTTTTTTTGGAGAATCTTTATTAAATTAGATGTCCATTTTACTTGTCTTCAGGCCTATTGAAGTATTAAGTCAGACAGCACTTTCCACAGTAGTCTGTCAAAGTGGCTGGCCATGAAGACCCCAGCACTGCATTCATCAGCAAGGCACTCACAAGACAGGCGGTGGATTTTGCCATTTTCATCAACCTTGTAGTACTTGAGCACAGCAAGCTTGACCTTCTTTCTCTTATGCTTGTAAAGACTTCTTTCTCGTCTTGGCACCACCATGGAGTCTCAGCACAAGGTGAAGTGTGGACTCCTGAATATTGTAGTCAGATAGAGTGCGCCCATCTTCCAGCTGTTTGCCGGCAAAGATCAATCTCTGCTGACCAGGGGGGATGCCTTCTTTGTAAGGCTGCAACGAAGGGCACATTTTGACTTTCAAAGATTCGGAACACATTACTGAAGGAAGGTTCGAACCTTCAATGGTACTAATTTGCATAATGTACTAGTGATGTCACCATAGCTACTTATTTGATTGAAAATCCTATTTTACAGGTAATCCATGAAAATGGAATAAAACATTTGTATGTAGTTTTAAAAATACATTATGTAGAACATTAATCACGTTTTTATAATTTAAATAAAAATACATGTTGCTTATTTACATGTAATTGATGCTGCTTGCATGTAAGCTTGCATTGCAGCAGCACTAACTGCAGCGGATTTAGGCAAAACAAACTTAATTTAACAGTCACCGTTCCAAGCAGGTTATTAGTCACATTTTACTACTACTAAAAATAATAATAAATAATAATATTATGAACTTAAAATGTGATTACTGTAAAATGATCCCAGAGATTGGATGTGCCTCCATGATTGTTTTTTGGTAGTCTGGGCAATTATATATATATATATATATATATATATATATATATATATATATTATTATATTATATTATATTATATTATATTATATTATATTATATTATATTATATTATATTATATTATATTATATTATATTATATTATATTATATTATATTATATTATATTATATTATATTATATTATATTATATTATATTATATTATATTATATTATATTATATTTATATTTATATTTATATTTATATTTATATTTATATTTATATTTATATTTATATATTTATATTTATATTTATATTTATATTTATTTATTTATATATATATATATATATATATATATATATATATATATATATATATATATATATATATATATAGGGGCAGCAGTGTGGAGTAGTGGTTAGGGCTCTGGACTCTTGACCGGAGGGTTGTGGGTTCAATCCCCGGTGGGGACACTGCTGCTGTACCCTTGAGCAAGGTACTTTACCTAGATTGCTCCAGTAAAAACCCAACTGTATAAATGGGTAATAGTATGTAAAAATAATGTGATATCTTGTAACAATTGTAAGTCGCCCTGGATAAGGGCGTCTGCTAAGAAATCAATAATAATAATAATTAATATATATATATATATATATATATATATATATATATATATATATATATATATATATATATAAATGAAATGTGGTTGTTTTTTCATGCTAGTAATGTTATCTATTGTGTAGGGGGAAAAAAAGGTCTGGCAACGAGAGAAATGTATGACTATTTTTTTCATCTGTTGTAAAAGCAGCCATTAATGAACTTTATACAAGGACAAGGACAAGGACAAGCTCAGTCTCTTGCATCAAGTGGACTATTACATCTTATGTTATGTCAACACCTGTACACCTGTTAAAACATCTCTCTGTTCCAGGCCTTTTTAACGTTTTAAACCCAGATATTTTGTAGTATTTTTTTATTTTAATTTATTTTATTTTTTGCAATAGGCATGCTCAAAATTGAATTTGTCCTGCAAATCTATACGTTAAATTTCAAATGTATGAAAATTAGTCCAGTGGGGGTCAAACCAAAAGCTTTGAGACACTTGTATACAGTAGTGCTGAGTGAATATTCTGCTTACCAGAGCCAATCTTGAATGTTTCCCGGATTCATTACAATCCAATGACAATTATTATAGCCCTAAACAACTCATTCTACCTCTTTGGGTGCTTGTGCATTATACTAATTTGTGGTACTACAGTGCTCTACAAATGTTTATGGTGCATACTCCATGTATACAGTACAAACAATATACTACATTAGTAAATGATCAAACATTAATAACTTGTGTCAACTCAGCACCCCCCACAGAAAGATAGTTTTGATCAGTTTGCTTAATTGCATCCCAAAATGTTTTTCATGACTGAATTCAAAACTGAGGCAACACCCTTCATTCCCACACTTAACTCTCTCTGCCAGTTTACCTTGCTGTAACTTCCTGTTAAATATACCTTCCTGTTATCTGTTCCAGAAAGTGAACAGACATTATCTGTTTATAATCCAAGGTAATTTGTTTGCTGTGAAACACTGAAGCTCGTCACAACATCCGCTTTTGTCCAAGAATATAGTCTACACAGCTATAAAAATGTGTGACAGCAGGACTGAAAACAGGATGTGTTTTAACTACACGATATTGATTAAAATTCAAGTATACAGGGGTTGTTTCTCAAATGAACCCTTTGTTTTGTTATCCCAGTTGCATATTCCATGTATAGATGAGTACTTTATTTGCAAAGGCAATGGAAAAGGGATGCACACGTTTGTTTACAGTATGCAATAAAGAGTTCAATCATTATAGGAGTGATCCCCAATCCAATCAGCTTAGAGAGTCCACCAAGGACTAACATGCATAAAATCTGACAGTTCAATTTATGATGGTTGCGGTGCTGCCATGCCCATTTTATTAAGACAAAAATATAACTAGGGCTTGAAGTTTTCTGTTCAGTTCAGGGAGGCGGGGTATCATTTTTTAGTATTATTTGGCAAAATCTGTTATAAAAAATAAACCACTCAAACACATCAACTTTCAGTTTCTATAATACTGTAGTGTTTGTCAGGTTCGAAGGAAGCAGGACTGCAAGGTCCTGGGATTGCAAATAATACCGGTTTATTGTTTGTGGGAAAACTATATAAAAACAACGAATCCCTGTATGGGCCAGGGTTCACACCAAAATAAAAATCAAAGTAGCGTCTATCTATCTCACTCTCAAGCGCCCTTCCTTGCTCTATCCCCAACTCTTTCACTCTCGTTCCCACTATCCAGACTCACCACAGGATCTTCCCAAACACTTCACAGTACAGGCCCCTCTCTCTGTCCCTCAGTCTCTCAGCATCCCTTCAGGTTCAAGTCTTGGCGCGATCTATCACTGCAGGGGCTTGAGCCTCGGAGGAGGCCCCCACCCACCACCCGGATCAACCAGTCAGATCCATTCCCCAAAACCCTCTGGCTCCCGTCAATTCTGCAGAGCGCACACACACACACACACACACACACACACACACACGCTCTCTCTCCCCCCTACCCTACTCTAATGGCATGACCCAATCCCTCACAATACATGTAACAGGTAGGACAAGACAGGACAAGAAAGACAAATGACAGACAAAGAGTCATGCAATTATTCCATTGCCTGGGTCGTTACAATACATTGAATGTACGTTTCACTCAGTGGCGTAACTTCGGTTTCAAAAGTGTTGGGTGGGGGGGACAGTTTCTGTTGCTGGGGCATGCATGAAGATTATTCTATTTGAAATAATAACAAGTATAACAAAACATTGCATCCCTTGTATGTAATTAAAAGATCCAAAAGGTAACATTGTCATGAGTGAGAAGTGTGTCAAATAGCTATTTATTCAGTCACGAAGCCATGACTTTAATTGTCAAAAGAGCATTGAAGCTCTGCTCAGATCGGAGCTTGGATCCTGGATCAGATCCCTTTAGTACAACCAGCCCCTGAGATAGCGTTGAGCAAGTGTGGCATAATGCAGACTTAATGACAGGGATGAGAATCATCGTTGAAATATATTTCTAGAAACATTGAAGGTTTCCCCATAATTGGAATACTTAAGATGAATACAGTTTTGCTAGTCAGATGATGCTAGTACCGTATTGGTATAAGAAAAGGTTTTTTTTTATATAAAGTACTTTCAGCTTCCATCCACTTAAAATATGCAGATGTAGTTTGAACCTGAAACCGCAGTGTATCGACAATAATGCAAATAACACCAAGCTTCAGGCAATGAGCTGCAAACATGTTTCTGTTTACAGGCAAGAACTCAACTTTACTATGATGAACACAAGAATGCTCGTTTTGGTAATTGTTTATTTATTAGTTTAAAAGTATTTTGTAAAATGTGACCAAGAGCGAGTTGGAACACTGATAAGTAGAGATGCAAGAGTCTGTGCAATGTATTTAAAACTAGTGCTGGGACAAATATCCAAACAAATATTTTTTGACATGTATTCGGATACAAAAATCAGATGTTCGTATTCACTACAAATGACAAATATTTTGCAATTATTTACCACTCACCCGAATTTGCACTGTGTGTGTATATATATATATATATATATATATATATATATATATATATATACACACACACACACACACACACACAGAGTGCCGTGAAAAAGTATTTGCCCCCTGTCTGATTGTCTGCATTTTTGCACATTTTTCACTCTGATGGCCCTTACCATCAGAGTGAAGTTGTCAGCACACAGGTTCTAGAGGCACATCATGCCAAGAACAAAAGAAATTCCTGAAGACCTCCGGAAAAAATGTTGTTGATGCCTATCAGTCTGGAAAGGGTTACAAAGCCATTTCTAAGGCTCTGGGGCTCCACCGAACCACAGTCAGAGCCATATTGTCCAAATGGATAAAGTTTGGGACAGTAGTGAATCTTCCCAGGATTGGTCGTCCTGCCAAAATCTCTCCAAGAGCAAGGCGTAAAATCGTCCAGGAAGTCACAAAACCTAGAACAAGGGGCATCTGCAGGCCTGACCATCAGAAAGACACTGGGCAAAAATGGGATTCATGGCAGAGTAGCAAAGTGGAAACCGTTGCTCACTAAGAACAACATGAATGCTCGTCTCAAGTTTGCGAAAAAGCACCTGGATGATCCTCAAGAGTTCTGGAACAGTGTTCTATGGACAGATGAGTCAAAAGTGGAACTTTTTGGCCGACATGGGCCCAGTTATGTCTGGCAAAAACCAAACACTGCATTCCACAGTAAAAACCTCATACCAACGGTCAAGCATGGTGGTGGTAGTGTCATGGTTTGGGGACGCCTTGCCATCATTGAAGGAACCATGAATTCTGCTCTATATCAGATAATTCTACAGGAGAATGTCAGGCCATCTGTCCGTGAGATGAAGCTGAAGCGCAGCTGGGTCATGCAGCAAGACAATGATCCGAAACACCTAAGCAAGTCTACATCAGAATGGTTGAAGAAATTTAAAGTTTTGGAATGGCCTAGTCAAAGTCCAGACCTAAACCCCATTGAGATGTTGTGGCAGGACCTGAAAACGTACAGCTCAAGCTCGAAAACCCACAAATGTCACCGAGTTGAAGCAGTTCTGCATGGAGGAGTGGGCCAAAATTCCTCCACGGCTCTGTGAGAGACTAATCAATAACTACAGGAAGCGTTTGGTTGCAGTTATTGCTGCTAAAGGTGGCATAACCAGTTATTGAGTCTAAGGGGGCAATTACTTTTTCACATGGGGGCATTGGGTGTTGCACAACTTTCTTGAATAAATAAATGAAATATATATACATTTTTTTGTGTTATTTGTTCAGTCAGGGTCCCTTTTATCCATTAGGTTTTGGTTGAAGATCTGATAACATTCAGTGTAAAAAATATGCAGAAAACCAGACGGGGCAAATACTTTTTCGATCGATCAATCAATCAATCGATAGATAGAGATAGATAGAATAACGAATATCAGTGCTCCTGCAATGTGAGGCGAACATTTTCCCCATCATTGAAAACGTAAGTGGGACATGTCCCTGCGTAAATTAAGCCTAATGTTTCACTAATACATATACAAACGTTAACTTACTGTGTTGACGTGAGGATGTCCACATTAGGATTCTGGCAATGTAGAACTTTGGGTGCATTTGGAATCAGAGAGTTGCGGGAAGTAACGAATTTCATTTTATGCCCATCCTGTGTATCACTTTTTTGTTTTTATTTCTGCCTACCCCATCGTATGAATTAAAAAAAAAAAAAAGCTTAAGAATCTGGGTACAAAGTAAGGGACAGTACAGTTATAAATCAGAACAATTAATAAATAAATCATTCAATAGACAATAAATCATTTATAAATTCATACTAACTGCATTGACAGAAGCAGAAAATATGCATACTAATACAAAAATGCAGATTTGGGGCCCTGTTAATCAAAGATAATTGACTTCATTTACATAATTATAGTACTGCTGTTGATCAAGCTCAAGGGCAAAACATATTCCATAAAATCGTAAGGGGTTAATAATATTCAAAACAAATTGTAAGACTGGTTTACGTTGCACTTTATATAAAAGAGTGCTTTTGTTAACCCTAACTAGCTTTATGAAATATATAGTCACTATAAAAAGCGGCTGAATTAACAGGATGCTAGCACTGTAGTAAACCAGTCACTGGTAATAGAACATCAACTCAGCAATTTAATAACAAAATTGCAAATCTGGTCAATCTTCATTCACACGTCAGTTTGATTTAAACGTTTGTTACTTAAGAAAAAATAGTTTCCCCTTTGGTACGATTTAGCTACATACTTCATGCAAAGCCTCATATCTTTTTTTTTTTTTTCATTATGAAATGTAACCCACTAAAGGCATGTGGCTGCCTAAAACCAGCATCTTGAAAACACAAACACTCTGCTGAACAAATAACCATTACACCACTTTATATAATAAATACTATGCGGACAAAGAGTTGCAAGAATATCAAGACTAGAAATGCAAAACTTTTATTGTAAATGCAAAAATGAGTGCTTCGAAGAATAAAGGCAATTGGTAATGCCCAATAACCATCCCTGACACACATACATAAAACAAAAAAATAAAATATAAAATCAGTAACTGCATTAGTAAAGTCTCCCTGGTGGCAACAAGTGTTTTAAATGGTACCCTTCAACCAACATGATTTACAATCTTTAAAACAAGTGCCTTCTGGAAAACCATTAGTCTATTTCATTGCTTACATCCCTTGTTTAAACAAATTACCTGTGTCACCAGCAACCAAACCATTTGGCAAAGAAAGGAGTTGAATCAGTTATCGCTACTGCCCTGATGAGCGAGCCCACAGACTGCACCAAGAATCAATATTGGGAGCAAAACAAGAGCTCTGAGAAAGAAAAATGGCACACTACATTTAATTGTTTGAAAGACACAGCCCTGAGGTGTCTGAAGTAGCAGCAGTTGCCACCATTAGAGGGATTGTTCTTTGCACAAAATCACGTGACTGTCACATAAAATCATGTCAACACAAATCATGTTTAACCCCTTGCCTGCTGAGGCCCTTTTGATGCTCTACTACAAGAATTTTTTTTTTTTCTGTCAGTCTGAACGTTTCATTGGCAACATTTTTGTGGAAGTTTAGTCATGCGACCACAAAAATAGTTATTGTATGCAAAATGCAACTTTTTCATAAAATGTATTATACCTATATCATCCTTTGATCTCTAAAATCCTTATCTTGATTTAAGATTTGAGAGCTGCTCGATTTGCCTGTGTCTGTAAAAAAAAAAAATTAAATAATAAAAAGTAAGTATTCGTTTTGGGGGTATTAAGTGCTCTAGGCTGACACCTGGCCACTTTGACTTTTCCATTTTGAATTATACAGCCCATGGTGTATATTACCCACCCCAATTTTATGTGCCCAATATGCCAAAGAATGGATATACCCAGGCAAAAGTACAGTTGCAGACAAGTATTTGGACAGTTAAAATAAATAAATAAAATACAAATAAATAAAAAACCAAAGTGATTTCTATAATTTCAAATTGGTCTACTGAAAGATATAAATTAAAAGTAGAGATTCAGCTTTATAATAAAACAAATTATTGTATAAAATAAAAAACATGCAAAAATGAATTTCACACTTTGAATTGAATTTTGGGTCTGTTCTGTTCTTGCTCACAATATATTACATTTGTGGTTTATTAAGAGAAAAATATGGTTGACGATCATTTTAAATCATTATGTGTTGACAGCGTTCTTATTTCTTGTACTTCTCTAGTCACAGTCGGCTCTTAAATCAGCTCCAATCTCACCCAGCATTTCACATCAGCATTAAAGTATTTATTTTATTTTATTTATTTCTCTATACTTTATTGGTATTTATATAAAAGTGTCCAAGTTAATACTAAAGTTAGGGTGGGGGGGGGAGGAGGTTCAAGGCACTTCAGAATTCTCTAAAATTGCAGGAAGGTACACAATTGTGTGTGTGTGTTTTCCCCCACAGCCATATCTGTAATCTTCCAAGAACAGGGTTCAGTAATAGTTCATTTAACACTAGAACGACCATGCGGGTCAATTTGACCCAATTTGGATTTAAAATGTTAAGTACTCTTAAGTTGTAAATCGTATGTGTATGTCCGTTTTTGACTTTTCCTAAATTAAATATCCTGATAGTGTTTGATAGCCAGAATCGCAAACATGATAAAGTTATAAAAAGTTCTACCTAGAAACACCACGTGGGTCAATTTGACCCATGCATTACAATACATGTCTTTTTTTAATATAACGTAAGCCATTCTAGTTTTTTGGTAAATGCAGAAAACAAGATACGCCTCCTCCTCTCAAGCCTTTCTTTGTTGGTAGACTGACTGCGAGACAGAGATTGCTATGATTGGGGATTTGTCAATTGCACCAAGATGCCAACTCAGTGAAAGCCTAGTTGCTTTATTTCTCAATGTACCTGGGAGACAGCAATCCTTCGTTTTGTTCCAGAAATGTAACTGTGAATATATCAGAGGAAAATATTTAATCCTGAAAGTAGCATTTTCATTGCAATATGGCAAGCTACACTCCGATGCATACAACAAACTGAAATGACAGGTAGGACAACAACTTATGTGCCTAATATGAAATGCATGTTATATATTCTTTCTATATTACTTTTAGAAAAAAAAAAATTTGGTTTTACAGGTTTGTACATACCAGTTTACACAATAATATTCAATGGAACTGCGTCTGTGTTTACAACACAGCTCCTGTATGCAGGCGCTAGGGCTGTGTCCGACAGTTCATTCCTTAGCCAGGAATTCAAAGATTGTTTTAAACCGTTGAAGGTTCAGACAGGTTCACGTACTATGTTTTTTTTTTCTTTGTTTTCCCTTCCTATTAACAGAAACTGTTTGACAATGTGTGAATACTATGAAATCAAACATTAAATGTCACTCACATTCAAAATTCGATGTTTTGATTTGTATAATGCATATTACATAAACAAAAGTTGTTAATAAACTCAGCTACCAAATCGCTGTACATTACGTACAACTGGAGCAGGGTATGGTATCCAAAGTATTGAGCTTGTACCTCTAGTGGCTGTATTGCTTCAGTAAAATATGTACTGAATACCTAGTGTACAAGACGGTGTAAGAGAAGTGCTATGGTAGAATATGTTTGAAACATACACTAACACTAATAACTTTAATTTCGAAAACTGAGCATCGTCCGCCCCTCCCCCCTCCAGCTCATGTTATCTGGAGGCTAACCTTTAATTTCTTCATTTGCCATCTCGACAGCAAAGCTTTGTATAGCATAAGCTGCATTTAAAAAAATGCCTTGAAACCCCTCTGCTGTTTGGGATTTTTTTGTTAAATGCCCAGACAACCAAAAAAATAAGTTGAATGCAAACTGTGCTCATATGATGGACGCACATCCAATCTCTGGGGTCACTTGATAAGTATATGTTCATAATATTATTAGTATTACTAACATTTTTAGTAGTAGTAAAATGTGATTGATAACCTGCTTGGAACGGTGACTGTTAAATAAAGCTTTGTCCGCTGCAGTTGGTGCTGGTGCAATGCAAGCTTACTGTACAGATCACAAGCAGGCTCAATTATGTGTAAATAAATTTAATTGTATTTTTATTTAAATTATAAAAACATGATTACTGTTCTATAGAACGTATTTTAAACTACATGTGCATGCTTTATTCCATTTATATGGATTACCTGTAAAACAGGATTTTCAAACAAATATAAACAAGTAGCTATGGTGACATCACTGATAAATTATGCAAATGAGTACCATCAAAGGTTCGAACCTTCCTTCGGTAATGTGTTCCGAACCTTCGAAGGTCAAAATGTACTCGCGCTCCATAGAGTACAATGCAGCCGTCATACCGGAAGTAGGGTTATATTTTCTTTTTATGTAGTATTAGAAACAATGATTTTGGTTTTAGTTTTGTATGTACAGTACATATACCCGTTTACACCTGTAAATGGGTATATGTACATAACCGTTTCTTTTGAAATGCATATTTTATTATTTTTCACTGTTTGTAGTCGTGCTGTATATGCGCTCATTTTGAAAATAAAGCCTTTTATGTTTCATTTTCCATTTAAATACTGTGTTTCTGTGATGTAAATGTTAGATATGATGTTCGTGAATAAAACTTTTGAGTTCTATCTGGCGGTTCTAGGTAGTTCAAAAATCCGGCGGTTCTAGTGTTAATGGAGTTTTGCTTCAGATTATGCCATTGCAGATTTCTTATTTTTAAATCAGTTGTTTTTGTGGGGCATTATTATATGTGAAAACACTGTAGAACCCCATAAATGTTTCCTTAGGCTGAGGGAGAGCAATTATGTCTCCTATATTGTGCTTGCCACAAATACATGTTTCTTTAGACTGATAGGTAGAGCAAAGTATGATGTTGCCCACGGTGCGTTACTTGTTCAGTGTTGTTTCCCATGGGCCAGATAAGGTTGGGGACCACTGATGTACAGTAATTTCATATGATATTGCATCGCGGGGTGGGGGTGGGGGGGTGATCTTCACAGCCTGAAACATTTCCAAAGGGGGGCCCAGCAAAAAAAAGTTGGAGAACCCCAGATTAAGAGCATTAAAATAGTTTGAATGTTCAAGAAAGTCGTTTTTGCAACCAAATAGGATAGACACTTTTCAACTAGCCGGTCACAACTGAGAATGTTTAGCCTTCTAGTGTGATAACTGCTAAGTTTTCAAAATTTCTGTACTCAAAACTAGCTGTAAACCTAGGATGACTCTACCTGGCCTCAGTCTGTTGGAGGTACAGTGGATTCTGACATGCATGACATGACTGCAAAGTCTTTATTAAAACTTATGTTTCTCTTGATCTTTCCCATTTAATGAAATCTGGTTCCACTTACTCCCCTGGCAGACGGTGTGGAAAACCTACCTTATCCATGTCCCAAAGCTAATGACTCATGGCAATAGGCCCATTCAAACAAAACAAGCTTGATCGCTAGGCAACACAAGAGGGCCCACAGCCCTGAAGCTGAATTGTATTAATTCCCCAAGTTCCTGACAGGTTCAACTCTGCAAACATTAAGCACAATCCCACTGGGCCTGGATCTGAGATGTTATAAATCTTAAAATAGAATAGAGCCCTAGGATTCTGATAGGGCTGCATTCACTAATACATACAAGCTCTGGGAAGAACAAAATAAATGAATCATATAGTGCTCTTTGATTGTGTCTCTTTTTAAAAAGAAATCCTAGTGGGCTCAATTTCACTTGGCTATAAAACGACAACAGGTATGTGGCAAGCAATTAAATACAAGTATTATTTTGAGTGCTTGGTTACATTGAACTCACCACCAATGGATTTTCTTAAACTCCCCAACCAACTTATTTCATGAGTGTATAACCGTACATTGAACACACTTACAACTTGCTAGAATAAACTTAATAGTCTTTGTAGAGGTAATCGTTATTTCTATTTTGTTATACATGGAAGGAACAGATCTCTGAGCTTGGCTGTAGTCACTTGAGTCAAGAGCTCTTTATATAATGTATGTTTCAGTGCTTAATCCTTTTACTTGTAAAATAAGAACTGACACTGTAAATGTCGGCTAAAAAGGCTTCTTCTGTCAACTTGTCTGACAAATACATTAAGTCTAGAACAAACTGAACCCAATTGTGGCTTGACTGCCAGGCTGTTGGTTCACAGGCCTGCCCCACGTTTGGATGAGGGGGCTCATGAGAGTATTTGTTGCCCTTTCCTTTTTCACGCTGTCATTCACCATGCTGTGTCTCTCAGCTGGTCCAAACACAAACACTGTAGAAGCTATAAAAGTTCTGGCACAGCAGAAAGAAGTGCTGCAACAGTTAAATCGTACTAAATCAACTTTTCAAAATGTATTATTTTTAAAAACATATAATTAAGCAAAGGTTTACACTATTTTGATGCACATCAAAAAAACAAGTCTCACTAACACTTTGTTGTCGATTATGTTATCAGAACATTTACTTTATTAACATGTTCTCAACAGAACAAAACAGGTTCGGAGAGGGGCTCCCGAGTGGCGCATCCAGTAAAAGCACTCGCTCGAGTGCAGGCTATTCCACAGCCAACCGTGGACGGGAGCTCCCAGGGGGCGGCGCACAATTGGCCTAGTGTCACCCGGCAGGGTTAGGTCGGCTAGGGTGTCCTCGGCTCACCGCTCACCAGTGACCCCTAGTCTGGCCGGGCGCCTGCGGGCTTGCCTGTAAGCTGTCCAGAGCTGCATTGTCCTCCGACCCTGTAGCTCTGAGGCGGCTGCACAGTGAGTCTGCAGAGTGTAAAGAAGCGGGCGGCTAATGGCTCACGCTTCGGAGGACAGCGTGTGTTCATCTTTGCCCCTCCCGAGTCAGCGCAGGGGTGGTAGCTGTGAGCGGAGCCTAAAAATAATTGGGCATTTCAAATTGGGGAGAAAATAATAAAAACGAATTGGCAACGACTAAATTAAAAAAAACAGATTCGGAGAAGATGCTTCGTTCATTTCACCTGGGCAATTCAAATAAGTGTACTTTCCGTCAAGCTTTTACAGTTGTATCTCATTTGGCTCTGAACATCTGCAGTCTTAATCCCATAGTCAAACATCTGGTTTTGGTTTACATATTTTTCACATCGGCTGACACAGCACTCTCATATCCAAAACATAGACCTTGTTAAGGAGACGTGTACCCCTTAGACTCCCACAATAGGAAACTTAAATACACCTTAACATTACACAATTACAATAGTACATGTTTATTTTAAACCTTACAATATCTTGCTCACTGCAGCAGACATCTGGAGTGTGTTCAATAACAGAGCGCTGGCGCCCCATAACACATATTAGCTGTTAATGAACAGTCCATTAGGAGCGAGCAGTTTTACAATAGCAGGCAATACATTTGTATTAAAACCATGTTTCCATTTCTAATACAATCGTCACGTTAAAATAACATACCATAAATCAGTTTTAAAAAGCCAAAATGACAACAAAAATATTACTTATCACATAAAAAAAAAATCCATTTGCAGCCACCACACTGATAATGCAGGTTGGCCATTTTAAACCTCCAGCTAGGCAGCTCTGAGCTTGACAAAGCGCCACGTAACGCTCTGGAGCACTTTGCCTATTGAACGCACCCCTGGTGTTCTTGGTGGATAGTTTAGGAGACAATCGCCGTATTTTCCTCATGGCATAACTACTATGCAAAACTGGTGTGCTTTTAGACTCATTCTATTGTAACAAATACATTATTGCATCCAATTGTACTCTTTTACTGTCTGGAACATTTCACCCGGTTACAAAAGCAAATGCGAAATCATGTTTCAGGATTTGTGATTTAATTATCTGGATTTATCAAGAAGAAAAATACGCACATATATGCCCGTTACATGATACAGTATGCTAGGCTACATCATACAACAGTTCATAGCTCCTGACTTGCAAGAGAAAGTTATTTTACCCCATTAAAAAGTCTTCATGACAAGGAGTAAATCGGGACCGACACATTGATGATCGAACCCGATCCTGCTTTTGTTTTCAGAAAGTGGTTGCAACTGCAACGCAAAATGATGGCTCATCTACCAAAATGACAGTATTGCAAAGACAGAGAGATATTATAAAAATAAGATAAAATCAAATGAGGCTACCACAATCTCTTACAAGTACTAGGCACTAACTTGTACACACGAGATACAAACCTTTTTTAATTCACACCATGTCCCTTGAGGGTTTCCATACTATCCCGGTATTTCAGAAATACTATTTTCTTAACCTATTTACACATGAAACACATCTGAATTGAATAAATACTTGATATGTAGATACAGTAGATTGACATTGCTCAAAAAATAAAGAAACTCTCAACACATTCCTGATTTGCTGGTACAGTACTCCCCTGACCTCCCAACTCCCACCTAATAGGCTCTTGTTAACTGTCAGTAAATGTACTGTATTCAAGCCCCAAAAACACATGAGTATAGTGCTGCAGATCAGAGTCTCTCATGGCATCATTTCTAAAATGCCTTAAATCATTTAATAAAATATTGCAGCGTTTGTAAAGCATAGTATTATTAATAAAGGCCACCCTCGTTTAAGGGCCGCAGTTATTTTGATCAATTTAAAATAAATGCTGCAGAGCCAAATTGAAGTAATACGGTATATTATATGTCAAAAATTAAATGTGTCCCCATTTCATTTTTTTTTACGTACATAGTTTTTGTAATTTTGTAATCTTGTTTTTAGTTTTCGTTATGACATTATAATTTGTATTTTTTGTATTAGTCCTGTAAAGTGCTTTGGCATGGCATTGCCATGAAAGGCACTATATAAAAATAAATTGGTTGATTGATTGTTGAAATATTTTGTGTGTGGGTGTGGAGTATGAAAGATGCCTGGAAGAAGCTACAAGAAACTGATGGAGTCCCTAAGACCACCAGAAAGCCCTTTGATCTCGAGGATATCAACACACTTTTACTTGAGTACCACGAGGGGATGGATCCACTGGAGGAGGACCAGCCGGATGAGAAGCAGATGATGGAAGAGGGTAGAGATGAAGTGGAAGAAGCCGTTCGAGATGAGCCCCAGCCCAGCACTTCCACTGTCAAGTAAAAGCATTGTATTCCTAATTGATTTTTATGTATTCTTAATTGTTTGTCTTTCTTTTATAGTATGGCCACCACAGATGCGGACCATGCACACTTCTTGTCCACCAAACGCCGCTGTACACATCGTCACAACGCACCGGATCGCTGGTCACCAGACAGGTCTGCACCCACTCACTATCTATTACACCCGCTCACTACACACTTGCCCACACTACTGCCTCCACACCTGATGCTTCTGTGGAACCTGACGTCCTGTAGGAGTTGACATCCCCATGGTTACCAGCACTCTTCGATCCACCACAGCTAAGTTTACCCGCAAAATAATTTTTTTCCTCCTCATTTTTTCACGCAGGTTCTTATTGATGATATCTGCAAATTAAAAAAATTCCCAGGGATGGCATTTAGTTGTAGAAAAACCTAGCTACGGTAACACAGTCAAGCTGGTTGGAACGAAGTTACCTCAGAGGCGTTAATGCGATTTATTTTCCTCATAATTTACATGGGCATTGTACGGTTACCTGACGTTCATCGGGTATTGGAGAACGGCTTCTTGGCTTATAGGCTAGGGCGTTCATGACACACAATCGATTCAAGGCGATAACGGCTGCGCAACATATCGTCGATCCCACCACTGAAAATAACACTGATCGGTTACGCAAACTGTGCTACCTCCTCAATCACCTAAGCGCCACATGTTTTAAACTATCAGCCAAACCAAAATGTAATTGTGTAATAAACCACTTCATTGACATAGCAGTCTCAAATAGTTTCCTTCTCTTCCAAGAGTTGCACGAAAAAAGAGGTAACAGCCAGTTTTGAAAGTTGCAGAAAATATTCTCATCTTCATTTTAGAGAAAATCCTTTGCCAGCAGCTAGCGGGAACAGGTATAGATGACGATGTAACCGTTATACGAGCCAACAGCCAAATTAAGTCAGCCTCCCTCATCGTTACCTAGAGAAGCATAAGAACGGCTGGCTTTGTACCGGCTAAAATAGAACAGAAGACGTTTGTTGTATGCTTTGCTCCCGAATGCAACGGGAAACCATTATGTACGATTAGCGAACGGCCTTACTTCTAAATTTGGCACTCTCCGGATGCTGATAAACATCGCAGAGCTAATACATAGTCAAAAAAGACAGCTGCAGATGGATTGGGTTGAAAAGGAATGGACAGTTTTTATTTTCCATCTCTCTCCCTTTAAACCTCAATTAATGGTTGTTAAGCATTAACTGAATACCAGATTGTTTAAATTAGAGACGCACTACTAGAAACTAACACAGTGGAAATTAGTAAACTGAATTCAGCGATTAGAGCCACAACGAAATGCAGGTTCAAATAGAATCAGGAGAGACCAACGCACGTCGTTTGTTAACTCAATCAAGATATGAGGGTAAAAAGAAACAACTTCCTTTGGTAATTAGTGTTTGATTAAGAAAGCGAATCAGCTCAAAATATGATCAAAAATCAGATCAAAAATAAAACCCGAAAACTAGAAGCCCTAGTTATACTGTTAATTTGTCCCACAGTTTATTTGACAGGTAATAAATTACCTAATTTTAAATAAAAACTACTTTTAATAAAAACTTCATTGTCCCTTGTTTTTTCATACATTACCAAGATAAAAGGTTTTACATAAGATTTGGCAATGTACTTATGATATTTTGCTTAGTCTGGACGACTTTCATAAAATACAGTTGACAGTTCTGAAAATAGGGACGTATTGGGGAATTTTGGCATACAGACCATGGCTCGGACAAAATCCTCATAATTTTGCATCTGTCATATGCTGATAATTCTTTTATATCTAACTTGGAAAGGGGTCAAAATTGCCTATTTTTAAAAACATTTTATTATCCATTTTTCAATTATGTTTTGGGCGGTGCAGTTAATTCCTTATAATGTATTTTATTGTGAAATACATTTCACAATAAAATACATTATGTAATTGGAAAGCGCTACTAAAGGCCTTCCTATAGATATACTGGTTTTAATTTCTGATGTAAGTTATCACTTGAAAAGAATTTCAGTACAAGGTAAAAGCAAATGATTAAGAAATAGGCAAATCTCATGGAACAGAAGTGTTTTTTTTTATTGTTTGTCTTAAGAGGCACAAAATACTAAAATAAAACAGAGAGAGAGAGAGAGAGAGAGAGAGAGAGAGAGAGAGAGAGAGAGAGAGAGAGAGAGAGAGAGAGAGAGAGAGAGAGAGAGAGAGAGAGAGAGAGAGAGAGAGAGAGAGAGAGAGAGAGAGAGAATGTGTTTATAATCTGTAGCAAAAGATTTATGTTTGACACACTTCTTAAGATTTATGTTTAACACACTTAAGATCACTTGATTTAGGGGGTAGTGATTTAAAAAAGAAAAAATCGATCAGCAGAACCCAATAGGTTGAGTTTGAAATTACAAATCTATATTTATGGTATATGCCCTAAATTGATATACAACAAATTGCTGCCTTAGATTAAATACTGGCCAACTGCATTCCATTAAGAATTGTAGGGACAAAGCAGGTGGCTCTTAATATGCATCTTATCCACACATACCATACACAACAGTCTCAGCTGACTATGTCCTACAATGAAGCATAAGTGATTTCTAAACCAAGTTTACACTTTAAAGCAAATGTTGTCTGCCAAAGAAATTCACATTGAGAATGCAAGATAAGAACACAAATGTTCACTGGAAGTGGAGGGTAATAAATATAAAATGACAATAATACAGCCCTGATTCCAGCACTGGAGAGTTTTTCCTTCTGCACAGCAGTTCTGTTGTTTATCTGCTGCTGTAGCTTTTATTCAGGTTCGGGCTATGACCGATGCCTTCACAAAGAACTCCCTGTAACAGCAGAAACTAGTTACTGTAGCCAGCGTAGGCTTTAATGTCGGTGAGAGAGCAGCAAAGCTGTTGGTTAACCACTGAACTTCTGATAAAGGGTTCTGTGTTTAATCATTTTCCTCTAGAATGCACAAACTTACTTGTTTGCTTAACCTTTAGATATTAGTAAGCCAGACTCCTACATAACTTATTTAAAAGGCCAAAGGCTTGTATATATTTGTAATCTTGTATTCATTTTGT
Organism: Acipenser ruthenus; assembly: GCF_902713425.1. Classification (NCBI taxonomy): domain Eukaryota; kingdom Metazoa; phylum Chordata; class Actinopteri; order Acipenseriformes; family Acipenseridae; genus Acipenser; species Acipenser ruthenus. Next base: position 32,802,454 of record NC_081193.1, read on the forward strand.
ATAACTGCATATCTCTTTTTTTTAATGCATTTTTTTTTGATTAATAGAAGCAATAATACACAGCAATGGGCTCTGGCCAGTACCTCAGGAATTTCATGGGAAGGTTTACACTATCTCCACAAAACAAACATTTGGCACAGTGGAGTTCACAGCTTAGAACTGCTGAGGTAGCTAGATAAAATGTCTACGAGCCTGTTCAATTTATTCATTGATTGACTACTGCAGTTACAGTGCTCTAATTTCAGTAATTAGGGTGGGAAGTCCATTAATGTGCCATCAGTTAAACAACAAATCAGCAACATTGATATCTAATTAAAAAAAAAACTGATTTATTCAGTGTACCATTTATTTTATTTTTTTTCCCCTGAGTGCTTCAAAACGAGACTGGTCAAAACACAGCCCGAGGACCAGTATCTTATTAGCCACAGTAATGGTACAGAAACTGCAGTCCAATTATTACTGTTAATAAAATTCTCATCCAAGTATTCAAGGTGAGCAGGTAAAATTAAAATGTATAGACTTATGGTGCAATACCTAATTCTCACAACTTTCGTAAGGTGAACTAAACAGGACGTTTACTGTGTAGTTTTACTCTATTCAAGGAACATGCCATCTCACTGATGTAAAGTACAACTCTGACTGCCTTACGGCATCGTAGCTTAGCAACATGAGCACTACGCACACACACACACACTCACAACTCAAACACAAACAGAGTGCAGCTGAGCGCTTAACAACTGAACATCACATAGACATCATCCTTTTATACTTTGTTTATTACAAATGCAATGCAGTTTGCCAAAAGCGTGAAATATTTCTCTTGAAGGAGTTGTTTATCTTCATTTTTGGCAGTGTAATCTTATCCTGAAATTATACCAGGTCGATCATTACCTTTATTTGAAGCACAAAGTAGCTAAAAAGAAATAGTGTTGTCTGCTTTGATTCTAATGGCACATCATACAGAACTCAGTCTACAAAAAAAGTTTAGTGATAAGTATTCTGCACACACTAGGCACCACAACTAATAAAATACATTCATATGAATGGTGTAATTGGGTAAAGAAAACAAGCCCTGGAAGAAACTTGAGCCATCGTTTTGCTTGAACGGTATCAGCAGGATTTGGAAATTCTGTGGTGTTCCAAGCATTGGGAGACCAGGATTGTATCACAATACCCTATTTACATGGCTGGCTCAGTGATCTGACTAAATCTATTTAACAAGTCTACACATCACTTTCTATTGGCACCATCTCCTTGAATTATGGCTGCAAGCAGGGTAGTTTAAATGCCGATCCTCTAAAAAATTGTGGGAACCTTGCATCAAGGGAAATCCACATTTACTACACTATGCATTTTTAAAAAGGCAGACAATTTAGAAAATTATATAAAGGAGACCTTCATTCTCAACAAAACAATGTGTTTCTTATATGCAAAAGTGCACAATTTAACAATATAGATTAAATTGAATTTCTGGGGGATTTAACCAAAATTGTTTTGCCTGAGGACAATCACATAGCCATGACGGACACCGTAGACATAAGGGGGAAAATACCCAAAGGGCCAGCCATTCAAACCGCAAAGCTGTTTACTCTCCAAGCTATTGTCAAAAATCATTTCTTGTTTTCTTCCCAGAATCACATGCATTTTATTCATTTTGTATGTTTATTTCAATTGATGCGGCAAAAACAGCACAATAAATAAATAAAAATCAATGGGTTTCTCTCCAAACTCTCTCTCTCTGTGTTCCTATACAGATACTGTATAGTACACATCCAAACTGAATTGACAAGACCAACCCAATTTGGTCATCTTGGTTGCTTGTTTAAAATAAAAAATGGACGGAAATTTCCATGGTGTGCCAAATGCATAAACAGAATGCTAGAACTGTTAGCTCTAGAAGAGATTCCTTATAGCTTCAACGATGCATGAAAGGTTACTCTCTCAAAAGGAGATGCATCAAGAGCAATTTATAAAGCTTATCTGTATTAAACCATGCAATTATAGTTTCTTAACTATTTGAATGCATACCAAGTTCACTACTGCAAGCATACTCCCAGTCGACAATTATATTCATATTCAGTTTAAATTTGGTCCTCTAATTATTTTCTGTGGACTCAAAATACTTCGCTAAGGTTCTGCAAGACATTCTGTTAAGTACCGTATTTCTAGTTGCAAGGTTCCAGATACCAAATGGATAGCTTTATGGTAGCATTTTAAACACAAGGTTATGAACTACAGATCTTGCACAAAAAATATTTAATTAAAGCTGTAGTGACTTATGATAAACAAATACACCCTCACCGGCCACTATAAAAAGATTTTAATGGGGCTTACAAACCACCAAGTTGACCAGGTCCTGATCTGAAACCTGGACTTGAGAAGCAAAACATGGAGCATTACATGGTCTATAATATTCTCCTTCTTTCCCCTAAAAAATTGAATATACCCTAATCTGGGATTGGCCATTCATACCAGCCTGTTTAAGGAAGTGTTGTTGTTCGCAATACTGTATGCCTGTAGATAAAACAAAAAAGCCTATCAGTTATTTGTATTTTTGTAATTGTAACTGAAGTGTTTGACACTTAGGATACAAAATCACTACATAGTAAAGATGTAGCTTGGTAGGTCCGTACCGGGTTCAATGCGTCATTTCTAAGATTTACAAAAAATGCTATGCTTCAGAGAAATATATTGTTTTGATAAAAAATAAATAAAAGGTCATTTGTAAGTTTCAGCACAGAATGCTGACCAGGCAAAATAGAGCTCCACATGAAACAGCTGATGTGAGCTTTTCAGGATTTAAAGAATCATCATTTTCTAAATAGTGTCGCAAAGCACAACTGTACTGTAAAATTGTTTCTAGGTAATAAAATTAAATGTCTGTTTTATTGTGTGTACACCTAGAAGCATCTCCAGCAGAACACTTCTAATCAAAAAGCTTTTATTGAGGCAAGTTTATAAAATTGCAAGTACTTTTGATGAGCCATGAAACCACATTAGCAGTTACAAGGTTTTTATGTTGCTCCGATTAAAAGCTAACCATCAGGTTGTCAGACTGTGCCATTCTTTTTTATTTTTAAATAAAAATGTAAAGGTTCATATTTTTTATGTCAGTTTAAATAGACAAAATGGGAGAAAAAAAAAAAGAAAAAAATCCCCATACAAAATAGATGTATTCCCAACTTTATGTTCAGTTATCTTTCACTTTGGATTAGGCAGTTTAGTACCTTGATTAGATACGGGGTGGTCTATTGAGGATGTATAATAATTTCTAAAGGAATCTTATCCCCTCAAGGAGAGAGATTATATGGTGGAACCACAGTCTATCAATTACTGCCTCCAGGACTTAATTTGCAGAAATAACCTGAAGGACAGTACTTCCAAAAGTACAGCATACCACACCCATCATTATACTGCATTGATAGGCTCAGCATTTTGAGTCAGACTTTGTCAAGACTCATTTTATTCTGGACCAGAGGCAAAGGGGAAGCTATAAGCCCTGAAGTTAATAAGGATTATGAACAAATGTCTGTTTACTGTTTACAAAAAGCAGAGTTTTTAGGGATTGCATACATTTTATATTTCCATAATCTATTAATTAATTTGATAAAATATGCCATTTAAAAACCCAGTAATTGTCATGGATTTTTCCAAGTGTGTTAATAGCCTAAATTACTGGGTTCGGTTTCAGAAAACAGGAATCATAAAATAGAGTAGCAGGTTAACCCCCTGAAATAAGATGGCAGAGTCACTGATCTACAGGCATAAACTGGTCTGGAAAATAAATAAATAAAATATTTCACACAAGGACTTAATGGATATAAACTCTAATCTCATGTCACTATCCACTACCACCATGATATCATATCAGGGATGTCTAGACTGTGGATGCAGGTCGGTTATGATTGGTTTGGTTTTTTGTCAACTCTGAGTTGTTTTTGATGTCCAATCAGTTTTCGGTAAAACCGAGAGAAAAAAAAATTTAACTGCAGTTGTGCAGCCAAGGGAAGGGAACATGCCGTTCTTACACACATTTATTGATTGATTGATTTTAACTGTGATAAATAAGCTCAATACAGTATTATTGCATCACTCGTACCAAATATATTATACAAATAGACAATGTAGAAAGAATAACATACTGTACTGGTACACACATTGTCGCCAAGGTCAGCTGTAGGTGGCATGTCCAAGTACAACTGCAGGTCATGGCTTTCAAAACTGCAATTATTTAATCAACGTGTTGGCTTCAAAATGACAGACGTGTGGCAGCATTTTAAAATAGTTTGTAATGAGAAAACACGTCTAATTTATGACCTAGATTTGTCAGCAAAAAACTAAAGCTAGGACAAAAGCAAAGTTCTTGTGTAGTATACTTGTGTATCATAGCCCATTACTAGAATACAAATGACTATGGTAAGTCCCTTGCACTTGAATTAAGTCAAAATGCTGATAGAATGCAGCAACAAAGTAAATCGGACAAATTAAACTAATTTCAATACATGCACAGTGAACAACACTACTGTAACAATAACAAAGAAAACCTCAAAGCATCATCTAATTTAAAGCAGGTTCCAGATATTTGTCCACAGTATCCCTTTTGCTTGTTTTGCAGCTTCACAATGGTTTGGGTCCTCAACTAATATTTTATTTTCTTTCAATACTTATGAATTTGGCTCTTAGTCAATTTAGCATCATTAATTTAATCCTGATTCGGTCTATACTGTAATTTTTTATTTATTTATTTATTTATTTATTTTAACTCAAATACTTGCCAGCTTTTCACTTCTTACGATGCATTTTAACACTAACGGTTTAGGTCAGGGTACGCAGGCTGTGTGTTTGTGTATGCCTGCTAGTACTAGCACCAGCACCTCTCACAAACAAAATGTTTCAGAAAACCTAGAAAGAAAACAGCCCTAGATACAGTGCCTTGCATTAGTATTCACCCCCCTTGGACTTTCCACATTTTGTAGTGTTACAACCTGGAATTAAAATGGATTTAATTTGGATTTTTTGTCACTGATCTACACAAAATAGTCCATAATGTCAAAGTGGGGAAAAAAAATCTACATATTTTTCAAAATTATTTACAAATAAAAAACTGAAAAGTCTTGACTGCATAAGAATTCACCCCCTTTGCTGTGACACCCCTAAATAAGCTCTGGTGCAACCAATTGCCTTCAGAAGTCACATAATTAGTTGAATGGAGTCCACATGTGTGCAATTAAAGTGTCACATGATCTCAGATTAAATACACCTGTTTCTGGAAGGCCCCAGAGTTTGCTAGAGAGCATATCTAAACAAACAGCATCATGAAGACCAAGAAGCTATCAAAACAAGTCCGGGATAAAGTTCTGGAGAAGCACCAGTCAGGGTTGGGTTATAAAAACATATCCCAAACTTTGAACATCCCCCAGAGCACCGTTAAATCCATTATTAAAAAATGTAAAGAATATGGCACAACCGCGACTCTGCCTAGAGAAGGCCGTCCACCAAAACTCAGTGACCAGGTAAGGAGGGCATTAGTCAGAGAAGCAACCAAGGGGCCAATGGTAACTCTGAAGGAGCTGGAGAGATCCACAGCTGAGATGGGAGAAACCGTCCAAACTATAACCCGGACGCTCCACAAAGCTGGGCTTTATGGAAGAGTGGCGAGAAGAAAGCCATTGCTGAAAAAACCCCATATCAAATCCTGTTTGGATTTTGCCAAAAGGCATGTGGGAGACACAGCAAACATGTGGAAAAAGGTTCTCTGGTCTGATGAGACCAAAATTGAACTTTTTGGCCTTAGTGCAAAACGCTATGTGTGGCACAAAGCCAACACTGCTCATCACCCTGAGAACACCATCCCCACGGTAAAGCATGGTGGTGGCAGCATCATGTTATGGGGATGCTTTTCATCAGCAGGGACTGGGAAACTGGTCAGGATTGAGGGCAAGATGGATCGAGCCAAATACCGGGAAATTCTAGAGGAAAACCTGTTTCAGTCTGCAAGAGACCTAGGACTGGGGCGGAGGTTCACCTTCCAGCAAGACAATGACCCCAAACACACAGCCAAAGCTACACTGGAGTGGTTTAAAAATAAGAACCTGAATGTCTTCGAATGGCCCAGTCAAAGCCCAGACCTCAATCCGATTGAGAATCTGTGGCAAGACTTGAAAATTGCTGTTCACCAACGGTCCCCATCCAACTTGACAGAGTTTGAGCAATTTTGCCAAGAAGAATGGGAAAAAATTGCAGGATCCAGATGTGCAAAGCTGGTAGAGACCCAAAAAGACTCACAGCTGTAATTGCTGCCAAAGGTGCTTCTACCAAGTATTGACTCAGGGGGGTGAATACTTATGCAACCAACAAATGTCTTTTTTTTTTGTTTAATTAACTTTTGTGTCAATAAAAAAATATTTTGCACCTTCAAAGTGTTAAGTATGTTGTGTAAATCAAATGGTAAAAATCCCAATTAAATCCATTTTAATTCCAGGTTGTAACACTAGAAAATGTGGAGAAGTCCAAGGGGGGGTGAATACTTATGCAAGGCACTGTATCTGAACACAGGCGGAGTATGAAACTGCGGTTATCCCTCCTGAGGGCAATCAGGCAAGTCTTGTCATAACTTTGGATTTATGTTGCCCTATTAAAAAGGGACATTAATATGAACTGTCTACATAGTGTGTGCAATAAGCTCTCAAATGCCACTGGCTTAGTGATGAGACTGCCAATGCTTTTCATTGTACAAAAAAAATATATATGTTTCGGTTCGGTTTTATCTTTTGTCGTTCAGTTTGGAATTTTATGCAAATGTCAGTTTGTTTGGTTTTGGTTTGCATCCCTAGTCTGGACCTCTGGCTTTATCTATTCCACTGTTCACTATCTTATCCTGCAAATGCCTAAAGTATTGATAACACACTAACCAAGGAAGGATTATTATTTATTTATTTATTCACATTTAGGTTATTCAGTGTATTATTACTCATGTCTTGAAACCTAATCCTTACCCAAATAAATGCCATGGATTTATAATATTCACTGTATTCTTGTCTGTGCTGCATCAAGGACACAGTAAATCCCCCATACAGGGAGTACAATTCCCAAAACAGAGAATCCCAAAACATGCATCAAAATAGAAGCAGCAGGGCTTGTGATTTCAGAATGAAAATCCACTGCAGAATCTGGAAACAAAACACTTGAGACGATTATACAAGCCAAATTTAATATTTCTTTGCCAGATACTTTCCAGACAACACGTTATTTAAAATCAAAGAATAAGACCCCCGTTCACATTACTGGGCTGGCCCAGGGACGCCACATTTTTAAAGTCTGCAACCCTGTTCACATTTGAGGTTTAAGGCGTCTTTGTGCATTCATATATTTTTTTATGGAACGATAGCCTGCACTCAGTATGGAAAACCTACTGGGACACAGTAATCTTTGATTTATAAAGATTTTCTCATTAATTTTTTTTCAATGCAGCACAGTAGCAATTTTATGGTATATATTTTTTAAAAAAAAACTATACATATTGACTATTTTGACAATGTTATGGTGCATCAACGATCTTAATATTTGTGGATGAGAACAGTATTTTGTGTGTGTAAAAGCAAGCAGCTAAAAGAAATGATCGGTATTTTAATGTAGACACACACTTCTGTAGCTATGTATATCGTTGTGTGCAAAACAACCAATGGTGTCTGAATATGCCAAGTCGCCGCAATATTGAAGCATTAAGGTATGACAGGGGGTGGGTTAACATGATATAAAACACACTCGTAGAAATAATTAGTCACGTGATACAAAAAGACAGCCCCAAGTCTGCTTTGCATTCATATAAATGTAAAGGCCGGCCCTGGTCCTGCAATTGCAGGCCCTGGGCCACATCAAAACGGTGGCCTAAATCTAGGCTGGCCCTGGGCTGCCTTTTCTTTTTTGGAGCATTCACATAAAATAAAAGGCAGCCCTGAGGCGCAAGCGTGAATGGGGTCTAACTCATCTAAGACTTGGCGAAGACTGATTACATCAGTAATATTACATAAAGTATTTTAGACAGCTTACATTGTTTAATAGGAGCATTACAAATGCATACAAAAAGGAGGCAACTATAACTTCTTAGAACATGAGAATTAAAGTTTAAAAGTTTAATTCATAGAGGTCAAGGGTTCAAGCGTTAGCATGCCAGTCATAAGAAATTGGCCATGTCAATGGCACTTTGTGTGCAACACCACTGGTGCCACTACCAGTCTGCATTAGCTTGGGAATTACATTTGAATTTTGGCCTGCCCCAAATAGTAGAGTAGCCAAGGTGAGTTATCCACATTATTTTGTCTTTGAATAAGGCATCATCATTTTACAAGGTTATTAGGATTATTATTTGAATCAAAGTGTCATTTCAAAAAGGACCAATGGACCAATTCCTTATGCTTGGGTAGGCAATTTGAGCTTGAACCAAATAAAGGAAGGACACAAAAGTCCTTATCCCTGCTAATCTCGTTCAAAGTATTACCCCCTCCAGTATATTTTTATAGGGACAAAGGGGGTTGTTAGTTATGGCCACATAGTTAATCAAATTTTTCAGCTCAAGCTGCTTAAAATCAGATTTGTTTCTCAAAACAGCATGGAGGTCCACATAAAACCAGATTACAGATTCATTAAAATGATTCTTCTGAGGCAGAACGTTCCCTTCCGATTTGATTTTATTCTTCTTTTCCAGCTACTGTCACGGTGGTCTACTTCACTATTCTGCAGAGGAGGGGGGGGGGGGTATAGATGTGTGTAGTTTAGATTTACTAACTCCCCCAAAGCAACACAGACACACAAACACAATAAGTCTTTCTTAAGCAAATAGAAAAACAGATCTTCATTCCTGTAGGCTAATTAGACCATCTGGCTGACTGCTGCAAGCAACACTATGTCATGGCTTATTAACTCCTCAATTCTACCACATGTACTTGTATACCAGGATCTCAACCCCCAACAGTAAGCAAGAGGGAAGAAGGACCGGGCAGTATGTCCAGTCCTTGCGTCTTCAAGGACTATTTCAATTTGAGACGGTCTGTTTAAAAGTAGCAGAAAACGGTACAAAATACAATCAGAAAGAATATCTTACTAATTGTTTTAAAGCAAACATACAGTACATATATACTTCTATGACAGACATCCCTGGGGGAAAACAAATCGAACATGTGTTTATTAGATGTAAAGAACCCCATTTTGTACCAGCTGAGAAACCTTTTACATTTTAACCATGGTATGGGAACAATTTAGTGGCTACAGGAGTCTCTCTGTAGCATCATAAAATGATCACTATCAATCTTGCTCCAATACACGGATTAAAACCATCAAATAGAGAGGATGCAAAAGCTGAAAACAAACCAAGTATGAAAGACTAGAAGTGGTGGTACCACCCCCACCTGCCCCTGCCCCTACCCAACACTGGTGACCTTGCTTCACATAGACTTTTTGAAAAGGATCCCAAGACCAGCTCAAGTACTGTCCTTTTAAAAAAAAACACACTGATCCAACTATGTATTTATTTTTAACCATCCATTTTATCCATGATCTAATTTCACTTCTAGAACCCAATGTTTCACAAAGAGTCTCCACTAGTATCTCCAAGAGCTACAATACCTCAAGCATCAAATTAATCTTTTTCCAACACTAGCTGTGCTTCTCTCTAAAACACAAAGCCATCATCTCTGTTGAGCCTTTTCAGGAAAGTCATATAACACAGTATAATAATGCACACAGCAGAGGCAGTTCAGGTCAAATGTTAAGTGATGGTAATTAAACTTCTTCGGGCCATCATCTTGTCAAAACGTGCCATCCATGCTGCAGTGTGTTCAAAATAGCTTCAGCTAAGTGCAGCATTGTCTGGCACAGCTGAATAGCAGGAAAAGAAGGTTGACATTCGATTGTGGCATCTATGACAAGGGTATGGTTGCTTCAGTTTTACAGATTCTTTGTTATATTATTTAAACCTGAGCTACAATAAATACAAAATCGCACCAAACTAGTAAGGAAACCTAATGGATAACTAGTCCTGCCCGAGTAAGAAGTATGTAATAGTAACCTGGCATTACGAATCTACATTACACACTGAATAGTGACCTAACTTCATAATGTAACAGGGGTATGATATTGCATTTAAAAGAGTTTCAGCAAAGCAATTATAAATGATGGGCATGAAATAGCATGTCTACCGTATCCATTTTAATCACCTCTCATCAGGGTCAAGAGATGTTGCCAGTCCACCGGCACAATCATAGTGACTTTTGAGTAGTTTTCTTGGACTACATGTCAACTCTTTTTGTCTAATCTATGTTGAGTTGATTGCTTTGAAAATGTAATTCGGCAAGTATCTGTTACTTACTATGAGACTGCACACTGCTTGTTTTCTCTCTGGCAGTTTGTTAATGTGGAACTCAGGATGAAAATGAATATGATAAACCCAACAGTAAGAACTCATGTAAATTATTTTGATTTACAGTGTTTGATTTTATCACCTTCATATTCTGTTATTTTTGTAATATATTAATTAACTTTGTTTAAATAATGAATTAGACAGACATTTCTAATGACTTACTACAAACCCTGCAAGCATTAAATTAATTTCCTGGATAGTCGTTCCATTTCTGTTATTGAGAAATATTGTGATGCCCTTCCCATAGATTAGAGGCTTGTTATTCTTTTTTTTTTTTTAATAAACAATGTGTTTAAATTATAAGGTATAACAGTGCCATATTGACTAAATCAAAGGACATTTCTTAATTTCCAGTTTGTACCGTGTGTGACAAATGATATAGGTTAATTATGGTTCTTCGTCACATAAAATACTCAAGATTACAGTACAATATACAGGATCCACCGAATTAGCAATATGTGTTTTTATGAGACATCTTGGTCATGATAATGACTTCATCATATATGTCGACTGCAACAAAAGCAAAATGTCTGTGCTTACTAACCCTTTGTTTTCTGTTGCCCTGCCAGCCTCCTGGCCCTAGTCGATCAGCAAAGGCCAATTCCCCCTACTAAATATTTCTGCTGCTGCCCCTGCCTCTCATCAAAAAGGACCCTGGTGAAAATCTGTGCTAATTCTCAGCAAGCTATTTTTATTAAAATAATTTATTATAAGCAATGAGCAGCCAGTTCATCAAAATCATAATAGATGCTGGATCACACCCTCATACAACCCTTGCATATTGTATTTCAGGACATAAGGCAGCCACTTGGAAAAAAAAACAAATTGCCAAACGGTTTAATATAAATTACAAAAAAGCATATCTTATGAATGAATCCTTTTATAAAGTTATTTACTGTTAAGAAACTAAACATCTGTGTCAGGGCTGAAGCCCTGCCGGAATTGAGTGTGTGTGTGGGGGGTATATTGGGTTGGTTGTGATGTGTTATGTCTGTGTATTTTTGTAGAGCCTTTTGTTTTGGACCTTGAGCCTATTTGTTTACAAGTGTTTGATTTTGTTATTTGTAAAGTATTAGTTGTTATTAAAACATGTGCACTAGCGCTTAACCTGCAGCTTTTTGCTTCCGAGTCTCTCTTCCTGCCAGCTCCAGCTTGTCCGTGACGCTACCCTGTCGCACATCCCAGCTACATTATTCCCCAAATACTCTAGGTCTACAAGACTTCAAAAAGAGTTTGGGATCAAACATCAACTTGGGATTTGTGTTACCTTTTTTGTTTAAGAAAACAATGTTTTATAGACTTTCCTGCAGGCTATGCAGTCAAAGAAAAACAAGCATGCAGGCTCACAGCACAGTGAATATTTAGTCAGTCAGACTGGCAGTGAGGAAATGGAGCAACAGACAAATGTAGTATTTAAAAGATTTTTAAAAAAGGAGGAAAAAAAACTGGATTAGCAGAGCATGATATTGAAACTCTGGACACCATTAAATCAACTTTATCAGCCAGTTAATTTTGATTAAATTCAGCACAGACCTAACACATTCAATCCCAAAAATGTAATTTGCTTTTTGCATTAAATATTCTTTAAAAATGAAGCTTCGGTGCTTTTTCACGAAAAGTTTTGCTATTTTTTTTATTATTCTTTTAATAGTAATGGGTTTGCACGTTTTTAGTAGGTCTGGACTTAACCATTGCCTTGCATCTCAAGACAGACATATAATGGAGTGCATTATACCTTATTGGTCTCAGTCTACAATGATTTCATCAAAACTTGCATTAATTGCATGGAAACAATTTAATCCTATGGACAGAAAACAAACACCATCTTTCTGAGGAGAGGTTGCTGCACTACTTAGGCCAATTAATATTTTTGTTGGTCTGAAACTAATGCCAACATCGTTTGTCTTGGTCATCTCCCACATGGAGAAGGTCAAAGTTTTTATTTTTACCACCTTCAGTAACAGCTCTTCTTTTGTATGCACACAACACCTACCCTGGAACAATTTTCATTGATATTAGAGATCCTGCAAAGAAAATATGTTTTGGAAACAATAACTGGAAACAAAGATAGGACGGAGAGAGAGAGAGAGAGAGAGAGAGAGAGAGAGAGAGAGAGAGAGAGAGGAGCACTTCACAAAGAGAGGTATCAGGATTACGAATGTATCAGTCAGTTGAAGCCACCTTCTCACCATTCTAGCACTATCATGATCCAGCCACTTGCACTGATAATGGAAATTCTACTAAAACAAGCTGAAACTACGTTTTATACTTTGACTCATCTGCTTGTCTGAAAATTAAATCTTAAATAATTCAAGCTTTAATTTCTACCCTGCCAAGACAATGGAGTTACTGTCAGCCACAGGTGTTGACCTCACAAAAGCATTGCCTTGCCAGAGATTTGTTTGAAAGAACCACATTCGAACAGTTTTAGCCACATCCGCAAAATAGCAGTTAAAAGTTTGTTGCTTTGCTATAGTGTTTGAACATGAAAAATTTGGAAAACATTTTAGAATGGATGGAACACAGAAAATAAAACAAGATTAAAGCAATTTTAAATGCGTCAATAACATGGGTTATTTTTTTATAGAAGTCTTTCCAAAACAGCAGAATATAACCGAACCAGGTAACTACAGACCAATAAGCCTGACTTATTATATGTAAACTTATGGAAACTATAATAAGATCCAAAATGGAAAATTACCTATATGGTAACAATATCCTAGGAGACAGCCAGCATGGTTTTAGGAAAGGGAGATCGTGTCTAACTAACCTACTTGACTTTTTTGAGGATGCAACATTGAAAATGGATAACTGCAAAGCATATGACATGGTTTATTTAGATTTCCAGAAAGCTTTTGACAAAGTCCCACATAAAAGATTAATTCTCAAACTGAATGCAGTAGGGATTCAAGGAAATGCATGCACATGGATTAGGGAGTGGTTAACATGTAGAAAACAGAAAGTACTGATTAGAGGAGAAACCTCAAAATTGAGTGAGGTAACCAGTGGTGTACCACAGGGATCAATTTTAGGTCCTCTGCTATTCCTAATCTACATTAATGATTTAGATTCTGGTATAGTAAGCAAACGTGTTAAATTTGCAGAAGACACAAAAATAGGAGGAGTGGCAAACACTGTTGAAGCAGCAAAGGTCATTCAAAATGATCTAGACAGCATTCAGAATTGGGCAGACACATGGCAAATTAAATTTAATAGAGAAAAGTGTAAAGTATTGCATGCGGGCAATAAAAATGTGCATTATAAATATCATATGGGAGACAGTGAAATTGAAGAAGGGAACTATGAAAAAGACCTAGGAGTTTATGTTGACTCAGAAATGTCTTCATCTAGACAATGTGGGGAAGCGATAAAAAAGGCTAACAAGATGCTTGGATATATTGTGAGAAGTGTTGAATTTAAATCAAGGGAAGTAATGTTAAAACTCTACAATGCATTAGTAAGACCTCACCTAGAATATTGTGTTCCGTTCTGGTCACCTCGTTACAAAAAGGATATTGCTGCTCTAGAAAGAGTGCAAACAAGAGCAACCAGAATTATCCCGGGTTTAAAAGGCATGTCGTATGCAGACAGGCTAAAAGAATTGAATCTATTCAGTCTTGAACAAAGAAGACTACGCGTCGATCTGATTCAAACATTCAAAATCCTAAAAGGTATAGACAATGTCAACCCAGAGGACTTCTTTGACCTGAAAAAAGAAACAAGGACCAGGGGTCACAAATGGAGATTAGATAAAGGGGCATTCAGAACAGAAAATAGGAGGCACTTTTTTACTCAGAGAATTGTGAGGGTCTGGAACCAACTCCCCAGTAATGTTGTTGAAGCTGACACCCTGGGATCCTTCAAGAAGCTGCTTGATGAGATTCTGGGATCAATAAGCTACTAACAACCAAACGAGCAAGATGGGCTGAATGGCCTCCTCTCGTTTGTAAACTTTCTTATGTTCTTATGTTCTTATGAATGTGCATTTTAAATTCAAGGTCAGAGCAAGCCAGAATATGGGGCAATTTCCTGATTAATCTAGTGTATAGTAATCTGGTAAGGCAGTCAGTCAATGGTGAATGATTTCCCAAATGATACTCCCAAGCAAAATCTGGGCTAACGTTAATGGAAGGTAGAGCCGCTGGTAAAGAACACCAGCACTTTTAAAACATCACTCAGCCACATCTTTCTGCTAATTAATGGTCCAGTCACAGTTTAATTAGCATAATGTGTTTAAATTGAACCTCCACCTATCTTTAAACCAGTACCTGGAATTTCAAGAACAGAAGCGCTTAAGAAAATGTAGAGGTGCCCTGCACAACATTCGTGGTGACATTTTTATTCCTAACCTTTGTATTAAATATAAAAGACTTGCACCCAAATCAACCTAGGACAATGAAATATATGAGAAAGCTTTCATTAATTTTATCTCAAATTATCTCTGTGGGTGTATGTGACACATTGGCTTGTGGGGGAAGTCAAACCAGGAAGGAAATCACAACAGTACTGTGGTATGGAAGCACTGATGCTCGAGTTTTAGTTAAACAAAACAAAAGATTTAAACAAAAAAAAAACGAACAGAAAAGGCACGATGGCCAAAACAGACAAACAAAAGACACGGAACAAACACTAAATAAAACAAGTATCATGCTGGTTTAGAACCAGCACGTGCAGCAATTGTTTATTTGTATCTAGCTTTTCTTTTTATCTCACGACTCACGTCTTGTTCCTCCTCTGAAGACACTAACCCTGATTCATGCCTCTACATATACAGCTGTGCCAGGACTCAATTGCTAATTAATCATTCACTTGAATCTCGGCACGTGAACTAATTTGTGCAATTCCCGTGGCCACGTACTAATACACATTTTATCTGCACGTGAAGTGATTGTGCAATCCCTGTGCCTAAATACAAATACATATATTTTAAATCACCCGTGCTACACAGCCCATGCACCAATATATGCACACCAACAGTAACACACCACATACAACATAAAACACAAAATACGCATAGGGGTGGAGCCCCCCGCCACAGTATACAACTGCATTTTCTGTAAGTTTGTAAATTAAATAACTATTCAAAAAACACTTAGGGGAACAGAAATAATAGTCCCAACACCTAGTTGTCATGTCAGCCACCACACTCCATAAATTTGACACAGAGCCTAGTAAGAACACATAACTGGATATCAAACCAGTAAGAATATTATGCAACAGAAGATGTAGTTTACCCTGTTTGCCAACACTTAGGCAAGGGTCATTAAGTTATTATAAATTCTTTTAAATTAAAAGATCATGACATAGAAATTGTAATTTTTTTTACTCCTTCCTTGAAACACAGTAAATAGATGCTTGATGATGTTCAATCAGGGCAGGGCTACTTCGCCTTCCATACAATGGTACACCTCTGCACTTCTCCAACTTTCTCTGTGTGTACTGTACCTGTGCCAATTGGGCCAAAGCTCTCTCCTGACTACTCAGCTAGCTCAGCCTTCCCAACTGTCCCTTGAGGGAATGAGCCTTGTTCTCTTTTCCATTGCAGCTCTTTGAAATGCTACCATGGGTACCACAGCTAAGGTTTACCGTACCTTCATTCACATGTATTATTATTCCCTCCCAGGGGATATAGGACCTTCTTAATAACACATTATTGAGTGTAGCTGGCGTTGTACTCAGGCTCTTTGTCACACTTAAGCCCCTTTCACACTGTTTGGACATTGTGGGACAGTAAAAATAAAGGCTACACTTCACTGATATTAAAACTAAATACCACATAAACTCACTTATAGTTCCAAGTGCTTTTGCAATTTCTGTTGTCGCGTAGATTTTGGAATTATGATCGGAGTATGCTTTGGCACTGCAATCGTACAAACATGAACTATTGGTCCACATTTGAACAAAATCATCTTCACAATCTTTTGTCCAATATTCCGCCATCTTGTCAAGTCATATGATAAGCCACGTCACGTCACTTAAACCTGCTTCACCATTGATCGACACCCTTATCTAATCGATCTCAGTCAGTCTTGGTCAGCAATCACATCTTAACAAAACTGCGACTGAAAAATCTGAAGACATCTTGACTGAAATCTGGATAATCTTGGTTTTAGGACATGCATACTGCTACGATTCATGCAGACTGTGTACAGCCAGTTGAGATGAGAGAAGCTGGGACGGCTTGAGTCGGGCAGTGTGCAGCGGGCTTTAGGGGTATAATGTAAGTGAAGGAATTAAGTACGGATATAATGGTGTATTATTCTAACAGGAACCTGGTTAGGCTCAAATAAAAGTAACAAAGCTGCTACAGTTGATGTTATTCATCCACTTACAATCCTATCTAGCTCTCTAGCTGGCATACTATCTTCAGGACCCTCTCCCTCTCTTGCTACCCAGACCGAGGACAATTCATTACAGTGGCACCCAATGGAAATAATCCTGACCCTTCATGCGCCCCAGAGCATCAGGCTCCGGGGGGCATGAAGGCATCTGTGTCCGTCTGTTTACATATCAAACATACATCTTTACATGTGAATACAGTTAATGATACCAAAAAAACCCTGCATAGGAGCATGGTTGGCAATATTAACAAATCCTACTGATAATGCATCACTGGGGAAAACCTCATCAAAATGAACCTCTACCACAAGTTCAGACACAAAATAAAGTACGAATCCAGACATGTCCTAACACTTATTCTATCTTATATCTCTTAAAGTTTCTAATAACTGAGATGTACCAAAAAAAACAGCTTGTATTTTAATTTCCTCTGCTACCAGTGTCCCTAGGCTTTTCCATCAAAAAAACTGGACTAATTTAAAAAATGTCCTTTAGACAATCCCACATTTATTTCGCTTCCAGCCAAGAGCTTTATACTTCTATTTACTAATTTATTTATTATCCTTGCAGGCTGTTGATTATATTTTGTATCCTGATCTTCAAATGGAACATTGCATTGCCAACTGATAATGACACTTGTCTGCTTGCATAATGCTATACTAAACAAAAGATACTTCAGCTGTTGGAATACACACACAATAAGCAAGATAAGAATCAGAAAAGCTATCACGCTATAAAAGTATCATGTGAATTTGTGACAGCACAGTCCACTTAATTCCATCAACATAATAAAAAAAAATTGATTGGAAACTGTGCACAACACAGTGCAACAGCCCATTAATGATAAAGTGGAGTTGAGATACCCAAATCTGATTTAGTTACCCTCAACAAGATTTCTGCCTTTTAACCTTCATCTGTGCTACAGATGCTGTCAATGTCCGTATTACTAATTGTTGTCTGTCAAAAAAGCTCTGATCAACTGCTGTCTTACACTGACCCCACCAAAGTTCTCAGCTGCATATAAAAATGTCAATAATTGCTCCACATCAAGGCAACATTTAAGAATGTCAACGAGTAACAGAAAGAACACATCTATACTGCTACAATAATATATGAAGGACAACTGGCCATACTCTGATTGTGCAAATGTACATGATTTTTTACTATATCTGACTTATCTGCATATAGTAAAATGCCATTTTTGCTGGGAATGTTAAATGCCCAGTTGTCTCCCAAAGAATGTCATCATAAGCAGAAAGCAAATCTAAAATATCAATATGTCACTAGCATTTCATTAAATGTAATTGCTTCAGCTTTATTTGCCCCACCGGAGGGAGGGATTTAAAATTACAAACTTTAAATATTCAAAAATGTGTTTCTAGCCACAGGAAGAGGCAATTATTCCAAATGCATTTTTTATTATAATAGCTTAGAACTTGGTATACTGTCTGAAAAACAGTGATTTAAAAGGGTGTGTACATAACATTTGGGGAAAACCACTAAAACCAGAATAAAGAAATCACTGCCAAGGTCACTCAATGGCATTAATAAAACATGCTTCTAGACCTCGTTACAAATACAATGTACATAGACACACGTTACAGCTTCTAGACATGTTTTGACTTGGTATGTCAAAAATACATCAAGTTAACATCAAAACATTTCTATTTGACAGCAAAGCAGATCCACTGTAGATTAAAAACATGCAAAATAAATTAATTAATTAATAAATAAATAAAAACAGCTCACTTATTTTGGCAGCCAATCATTTGACGAAAGGGAATTGTCTCGCTGAACCCACATCTGCAGCTGCTCAATGTTTACTATTGGACCTTCCAAAATGACACAGTAGAACACTAATTATTGGTAACACTGGTTCATTTCCAATGACTGTTTGATAACGATAGTCTGCAACTGAGAACGTTCTCTGGAAATGCACTTGAGTACAAATACAGTGCTATTAATCGGTGTACAAAGAAGCTATCCCTCATATACAAAACGTTTGATTTACTCTACATTTGTTCATTAAGAAAAACATGCACCTTAAAAACTGCGTGTCATAAAGAACAAATCAAAAGGTGAAAAGTAATTTACTAGGAGAGTGAATTTCAGGGTATGTGTAAATTACTGTATGCAGCAGATTTTAATTTTGACTGCCTTTAAATCAAAATGACACTACTTCCTCATTCCAAAAAGACATACCAGAAGAATGGCAGTGACAGTTTTTCCAGATAGTTCAGACAGTAAGTTGAAAATAAAACCAACACACCTTGATGTAGGTTGGCAGACATGCCCAAGACTAATACAGTGCAGTCCATTTATAAGAATCACTGACATAAGAATCAACTGCAAATAGTGATCAAAACCGCTGGGACCAAATCATTCCTATACCAACCAATGTAAAATAATCTGCTTGTAAGAATCAAGCAATCTGCTTATAAGAATCATTTTGAGGCAAACTGACTGCATGCAATACGATACTAAATCAAGTGCAATGACGTGTACAGCCAATAAGAGCTGTTTCTGAATTTGATCACATCTTGCGTGATTAGGCACGTACGCAGCGTGGATAGTGCAATGATGCAGGAAACACTGCATTGTTTGTAATCAAATGTGACTGCGCCACTGCATTGTGCAGGTATGGGGTTTTTTTGTGTTCTCTGTTAGTGAAAATGTGTTTCAATAAAGTGAATACACGTTCATTGAATACATACCGAGTACAACAGTGTTATTGTGTGATATGCATGTAGACATTGCGGCGCGGTGTGGAGGAGGAGGAGGAGAAGGAGGAGGAGGAGGGGATTGCAGTGCTTTGCATCTCCGTTTAATGAAAAACTGTGAAAATAAATAAGCCATAGATGTTTAAATGCAGTGCTAGTCCTGACAGTAAAATACTGTACTGTAATGTCATTTTAATTCAAAGGCCATTACACGTAACACCGCACGGCAGTTAAACTAGGCACCCTCACAAGATGATCGCTTCAAGTATACTGTAGTAAAATAGGATTCTGCAGCCTTGAGTAAACACAAGTCATAACCGTGATCGTATAACAAGCTGCTTACCAAGGAGGACTTGTTTTGATGTATTGTCCTCAGTGATTGAGCACCATTGACATCTGTATACTGTACTTAAACTGCTGATGGCACGCTTTTGCTAATTGTAATGCAGAGTGGCTGAGGGCAGTGTAAATTATCAGGCTGGAGTCTTAATTTACAGTTTTAAACTGGTGTTGGTTTTATTTTTCTTACACTGCGGTGGCGAAACAACCGTTAATAAAACAAACAAAACAGACCTAGCTCTAGCTGGAGCGCTAACTAACAGTACTTTGTGTGGAACAAACCCTAGATCTCTTACTCAAGGTTTTGGTTTCTTTTTGTTACTTCTGCTTCCTTTCTCCTCTATACTCCCATCACAAAGCTATCGGCTAAGCTATTTTTATCGAGGTGTCATTAACTTTAACAAGCAGTTAACCAATTGACTATTACCCATAATTCATTAAGGAGATCAGCTGTGGATAATTCGTTAAAGAGAGCAGCCGGGACAGATGTGATTCTTATAAACGGACTACACTGTACTACACAAAACTATTATTCGGGTAAGCGCCCCACAGGTGAGGGTCATTGGTGTTGATTGGGCTAAATGACCCATTCCAAGTGAAACAAGTGAAGAAACAGCTGTTTGGATTTGAGATGACTGCTACTTTTCTAAGACTCTGGACAACAGCACTCCACACCAATCCAAGCAGCTGTTTCTTCACTTGGAATGGCAAATTAGCCCAATCAACACCAGTGACCCTATCCAATGCTGCACTACCCAAGACTGAAAAAACTATAATTCTGTGTAAGAGCAGAGAACAACTTTTAGAGAAAGACTACAGTAATGGATTGAAAATGTCTACTTTTAAGAAACGTTAGAGTGGAATGAACGTTCAACTACATTTGCTTTGTTGCAAAAACGTTGTGGTTTCAGGTTTCATTATGTATGATAGTATTGTACAGTGTAGGTTCACTATTGATTTTGGCATTGCCAACAAACCAGAGCAGTCCAAAATGAACTGCTTGTCCAATTGTGATAAGTTGCGCTGTAGTATTCTTTAGCTATTAAGAGTACCAGAAACTCAAGGGTTAAGAAAGGCAACCTATTTGTCTGTAGGTCACAATAAGTTATACATCTAGAGAAAAGCATATTAAATTGTGTTGAAGCTTGGTCTGGACATATTTTAGCTACTGAGAGCATTAGAATCTGGGTATCTACCCTATGTCAAATTTATTTCTTACATGCAAGTATAGTGAATAAAAAAGTCAATCTACTTTTTCATGTTACCGATAGCTATCATTTTGAATTACAGCCCTAGCAGGGGATGAGTGTAGGATTGTGCTTGTTTGGGCAGGTACGTGGAGGAACTTAGAAACAGAATCTTTCCTGTATCTATCAAACAAGTGTTCTCCAAATTCAGGTTCCATTACCAGAGGTTTGAGTGCCATCACAGACAACATCCTCTCGTACTGTCAGATTCATTAAACAGAAACAAACACATGTTTGTCAACACATTAAGGAGCAAATTAAAACACCTCTGAATTTCTGACAAGAGATGCTGCTACCTGCGTTTTCAATTTAGTTTATGTTTCTGTTAAATTACCAAAAACAAACTGCTAAACCTTTGGAACTTAAATGGCTTTACACATAACAAGTAGCCTACACCGGGACTAAAAAGGGGATTTGAAATGTATCAAAACTGCTGATCAAAAGAAAACGCTTACCGAATACTTCCATATTAAACTCCCGAGTACAAATGTATTTTTTCTTCCTGGGATTTGTAGGAATTCAATTACAAATCCATACTGCTGATGAAAACCTTACACATTGTCACATTTATTAATATTAGGTGTCTTCCTGAATTTAAGAAAAAATTGCCAAGCCTAAAAAAGTGTTGTACAAAAGCACACACCACATGTTTGACAAGAATGCTGTGGCTTCTGGCCAACTTATGTCAATGCTGCCTTTAATCTTTCTCCCCAGTGTACGTATTGTAGGCAATGAAACATTCTGTGGAGCTGCATTCAATCACACAACCAGGTATTTAAAGTATGAAGTGGGTGGATAAAACTCAGACTACCTGCCCTGCCAGAAAACCTAGTAATTATTCAGCTTGTAAAGTCATAATTACAGAATTGTTAAGTGTTTCAAAAGGCAGAATTTGCTGGTTACCTGCAGAAAGAGAGAGGCTTTTGTGATCAATGAAAACTGCCAACTAACAACATATTTTATGTTTTATAAATCAATGAAAACTGTTCTTTTACTCAGGAGTTTTCAATACAGTGAGGAGTCAATATCTACCTATTGTTTTGAAGCAGTTTGGGCATGAAAGCAGCAAATGCTGCAGACTGCTTTTGGTAAAGATTGAAACACATTCAGACTGTATTCGGATGCTGAGTCTGTAGTGTCCTTTCGTCAATAAACACCAATCAGTTAGCTGAATGAGGCACCATGCATGCTAAACACAGCTCACTAATTTAGGTACAGCCTTTTCTTTATCTGTGTGTATAATGTTATTGGATGTTACTGTGGGATTTCAGTTCATGCTGGGCTAAGCAAACAGTTAAAAAAAAATGTGTAAAATAATTTCCAAAATCTATATCCAATGATTAGATATACAGCAGTGTATTCTATTTCATATACGGACACACTGCCATGTAATACAAGTTGCGAGTTGGTTTTCTGGTTGAATGCTTTTCTGGGGCTGTGACTATGGAGCATACTAAACAATATGAATTCCCATTCTAGTTATAGAGCAGTCATTTACTAATTGGTTTTATTACCACCACCCATCTAAAAAATAATGCAAATCCATTTTTTTTTTTTTTTAATAAAAAAATAAATTTAGGAAATCATTGCTCAGCTTTGCAGAACTATCCATTGGAAAGGAGAATTGTTTAAACCAGAGGTGGGGAACCTATGGCCTGTGGGCCGGATCCGGCCCATTGCTTAATTTCGCCTGGCCCGCAGCACACATTTGTAAATATGACAATATCACAATAAATAAATAAATAAATAAATAAAAATAAAAAGCACTACAGTAAAGATAGTGCATGCAGTCCGCATTTTCACTGTTTTGGGGTTATCGGTGAGGTTGTAGGTAGTTTATATATGTGGCAACAGGTTTCAAATTTTAGATCATCACACACATGACGTGGTTGCTAGGCAGTGTAATTTCCTGACACCGGCCGTGCTGCACATTCCATACGCATGATACAGTTGTCCTGGGCAAAAAAAAAACAAAAAAAAAAAACCCTTGTGCTCCTACTACGACTACTGTGTACTTCTTACGTTAAAAGAAATGGCTACTGCAAACAAATGAAGGAAAGTGGATGCGGAGTGTCGTGTTTTTAATGAAACATACAGAAGGTGAGTTTGTAAAGGAGTGCATAGTTGCAACCACCACTTTATTGGCGCCTGGTAAACTTAATTTGAGCTTTTGAGCTTCTCACAGAACAGTGTCAGCCGTGATCCAAGTAAGTTGATTGTGTGCCACTATCGTTCACCAAGAGAATCTGCGTGCCAGATTAACAGACGACAATTTACAAAACCAGTTGCCAATGGCAACATCTTCAGTGCCAGCAGATATAACGCTTGCCATGTAAAAGCAACCTCAACCATCACACTAAAAAAACAAAAAGCAGGCGAGTTTAAAGTTTTATATTTATTAAGAAATAATAATAAACTAAATTGAGTTGGTATTGTGTGTGTGGCACGTGATGGATTTTTTAAATGGGCCAATGGCCAGTGATAGGAAAAAGGTTTCCCACCCCTGGTTTAAACCTTTCCAGGTGCAATATTTTCCCGATGCTATTTAATTGCATGGTCAAATTAGCACTATTTAAAAAGCATATATCACATCATTCTCTCAATATAATTGAACAGAAATCCATATATTGAATATGGCAATGCTACTCAGTAGCACATCTAATTCTAGCAGTTTGGTTGACATTGTATCCAGATGAAATAAAACAAATATAATTTGGATTAGCATAGATTGCTTCTCAGTTTTAGGACATTGCTAATAAATAGCTCAACAAGTTAATTGCAATATTATTGTAAGCATAATTAAACCTTTTGCCAAGTAATCTAAAAAAAAGTAATTTACAGTTTGCCAGGTTGCGTTTGATTACATTTTATGTGATTAATCCAACATTACGATTTTCTCATTTTAATCAGCTATAACCAACAGATGCAATAATCAATTAACAAAGTGTTATAATCTGATGAGATGATGCAGAATTATTCAAAACAGCTGTGGGTTGTTGCTGGTAAGCAAACTGCCGGTGAATTTACGAAATTAAAATCGAATAGCCTTATGGTCTTTCAAGAGTGCACTACACCAGGGGTTCCCAAACTATGCTGGCACAAGATCCCCCATTCTGACTGTGGACCCCCACCCGACATTTTGATTTGTATCACTTTTATGAGAGAAGTTGTTTGTTTGCACCGGTAGAAGTGTTACTGCTTTCATTATGTTCTGTGTCGGGGTCATTGCGTGCTTTTTATTGAACTGTAAAATAAATACAACGATTAAAAGAGAATCAAACTACAGACATTACTCTTTAGTAGTATATATATCCGCACTCGCAAAAAAAGCTGTTTATTTATTGCACAACCTCAAAAAGGTGGCTATTGAGTTTCTAACTCCACTGTCCGGATCCCTTTAAACAACAGCACACATTGTTTGCAATAATATGTATCAGCAAGTATCATATCCTTGAAGTTTGCATTAAGCCTGTTTCAATGAAGCTCTATCGCCTCTCAGCCCGATATATTCCTGACAGTTTTAAAGATGAAAGCACTCGCAAGATGTTGTTTTATAAGGAACGGATTCGCGGTGTCTTGATGAACTGTGACTGTATATCATTGGTTTAAACAGTTTATAAAAACCGGTTGTCTTTTTCAAGAAGACGCTCTGCAGACACGGGGGCTTGTTAATGGGGTATTAGAAATCCAAATCACCTACTGCATGCTGAGAAGGATTAATACCACCCCTCCCCCTGTCTAAAAAAAAACTTTACCTGTTATACTTGCTTTACAAGAGTTACAAGAGTTGCATATTATCTTATTCCTGGTATTTAAGATGCACTGTACATTTCTAGCTAATCAATATACATTCAAATTCAACAGGTCAGTTACACAATGTCAACTATAATGCTTGGTGTTTACGTGTTCTTTTTAGAAATGTAACTATAATGTTAAATTTGATTAAGTACTACATCACTTAGTAAGTTTTCAAATCAATAGTTCGCTGTATCAGTAGATTTAACAAAGCAAAAAGTTGTTACAAAAAAGCTCTTATATTCTGTAAAACAGTAAACTTAAATCAAGAATCGGGATCAAGTGTTATTATAGCAGCCACATAACATAGATGCGGTTATAGGTTACTTTCACATTCAGAAGTGACCAAAACATTTGAGAATGGCAGGTTTCTCAAACGCGCACAGTATATTATTGTATAATTGTGGCAACTTCAAACTAAACAAACGGCAAACATAATCCGCAGTTCATTGTTAATTTAAGCGATATTAAGTATGACAATCTTTTGTCCTTATACAATTGAACTGGCATTTACATGGAGATTATGTGCGGTTATAATGTCCAATTCATAAAAATATATATTAGGGATAGTCTGCAAAAAATATCCCTTACGTCAAAAGATACTTAGTAAATGATTCGAGCATTCTGTACAATTATAGAATGTAGAATTGGCAGAGTTGAACTGAACCATTCTAGAATGATTAATAACCATTGTGCCCTTAAAAACACAACACTTTTTGCATAGGTACGGATTTGCAATTAGCCTTTGTTGCAATTGCAAAGCAATTTATAATGCGGAAATTGTCCCTGATAACCCCGCTCAAAACGTAAAGTAATAGCAATGTTCAAAGCCATCCTGGGAACTTGTACAGTATTATTTTGTACAAATGTTTAATGCAAAAAAGCTTCGCAATTCAAATTTAAAAGGACGTTTGACTAAGGTGAATAGTTTCGAGACAGCTACAGCTGTGCAGTAGTTATATGCAGAAATCGCGAATGGTGTTTAGAAATTCATGCTTAACTTTCTTTATTTTTTTTATTGTTTAAGAGCAAAAGCGCACACCTTGTCAGGAACGCTTCCAAAATACGCTTTGCAACTTTCTCTCCCGCAGAATCCAAACCACAAAATAATTAAAAACAACTTCACTTACCTGCGGTAAACTGAGCCACAACTCTTAGATTACATGAAACAATAAGTATAAGAAGCGTAAAGGTGGTATCCATTTTTGTTTGTTGAAGTTTTCAAAGTTTAAAAAATGAGTTAGTCCTGCCGATTTCTGCGCTCCATTCTCACCGCTTTACTCGCTACTTTGTTTCTTCTAGTGAGTGGAGAAAAACTATAGTGACGTCAGCTTCCAGATTCAAACGCCGCTGTTTGTAGCCCATACAATGCTAAGGGAATACCAGCGCCCCCTGCTGGAATATATTTTTACTTCCATTCATTAGAACAGGTTTTCCAGGTAAAGTTACAATTTAACCAAATACAGTGTGATCTTAACGGGGAGTTGAAAGGTACAACACACTTTTATGTTTTTAAATACTGGGACAAGAAAGACCACGACATCATTACAAAACTAATTCATGTTTCTACTGGTCTCTGGAGAGTTTCACTTTTATCAGTAAACAAAAGTAATCATGGAGGTACATATGTAACTAGGCTTTCGTGGGAGCTTTCTTATTTAGCAAAGTTATGTCCCATGAATTAGAGTTTCAATTGATAGTACTAATTTTTTTTGTCACGACGCTGACTTCAAAACAATAGCCAGAGACAGTCAATCTGCCCCCAGGCTAGTAGCTTTCAGTTTGAATCCCTGTCTGCCACCGGAACTACAGAGGCTACAAACTGTTGAAGTGTGATGTTTCCAGCACTGGTGGGGGAGGTGTACCTCGCTTAGTTAATCATTCACTTTGTCATTACATTACCTCATTCTGATTAGTCACTGAAGAGTAAAAGGAAATAATAATAACAAAAATAACACCTGGAAGTACCAGAGAAGTCTAACACTAAGGTTTTAAACGTTGAAAAAATAATTAAACAATAAACAACTATCACTTTTTTTGTATAATTAACCAATGTTTATTATTATTATTTATTTCTTAGCAGACACCCTGATCCAGGGCAACTTACAATTGTTACAAAATATCACATTATTTTTACATACAATTACATTATTTTTTTTCCATAGAATTACCCTTTTATACAGTTGGGGTTTTACTGGAGCAATCTAGGTAAAGTACCTTGCTCAAGGGTACAGCAGCAGTGTCCCCCACCTGGGATTGAACCCACAACCCTCCGGTCAGGAATCCAGAACCCTAACCACTACTCCACACTGCTGCCCTTTAAAAACTAAAAAGGTAAAGGCACATTATTATTATTATTATTATTATTATTATTATTATTATTATTATTATTATTATTATTATTATTATTATTATTATTATTATTATTATTATCTAAGAGGAACTTCAAAGGCAGTTTAGTCTTATTCTAAGTTCTTATAGCTATGTTTATAAGGACTACTGATTGAGTGTGCCTTGCTATAGACTCGATTGTGATGTAAAAGGTTACACATACAGGGGTTAATTACATAATTGAAATGCCTACCACAACACTGTTAATCAGGTGTAGGACTACCAGGGGAAGCCAGAATAGAAATTATTTACAATTACAGATCACCAAGATGTTTTGACAGTTCGGGAGGAATACATAACCTTTCCCCAATTACTACTGCCTGTAATTCTTCAGGTATTGTAAGTATGGGGCTTCAATAAAGTCTGTTCTGCAGAATTGCCTATGCAAACTCCTGCCAACCAAACACTTACCAATGCACCTGTGTCAAAATCTGCTGTCTGCTGTCAATGTCATGTGAGGGATTAACCATTCACACATAAGTGTGTACTGCATATGCAGCTGTTTTGATTATATATTTTTTGTTCAGTTCTTGTTTTAACAGTAGGAAATACATTCACACCTTACCTACACTTTACATAATACATGTCTGCTAACAGCATTAACATATTGCTTTGGGCATGTTCCATCTTTTGATGCTTGGTCCAAGGTTAGTCCCAACTAACTTTGGTTTATCATGCTTAATAAACATG
This sequence comes from Acipenser ruthenus, assembly GCF_902713425.1. Classification (NCBI taxonomy): domain Eukaryota; kingdom Metazoa; phylum Chordata; class Actinopteri; order Acipenseriformes; family Acipenseridae; genus Acipenser; species Acipenser ruthenus. The sequence continues at coordinate 32,830,389 of NC_081193.1, forward strand.
ACGAACCAAAGTTAGTTTGGGCAATATTAATTGTACTGCACCTAACCACACCTTTCAATTCTCTACTCATAGCACTTAACTCCCTTTTTCTCCTCTATTAGATCTCTCTCTCTCTCTCTCTCTCTCTCTCTCTCTCTCTCTCTCTCTCTCTCTCCCAGGTTCTACCGCAATAACTCCCCTCCCCCACCACCTTTAAGTGCTATTGTGTTGTGAGAGAGCTTTGGGACTGAAATATAAATACAAGGGCTAACTGTGTAATTTCTAAATATCAATCACCTAATACTAATTACTAATACTTTCAGTAAATTAAAAAACAACACTTTAATGATTTATTTTTTCCCGACTATCTGTAATCAAAGAGTTTATAGTAACATCAAATTCAAATTTGAAATGTTTCTGTATGTTCTGCTTGCTGTTAAAGCAGTAGTGTCCCATATAATATGGCATTTATTAAACATTTTACTGGTGCAAATACAGAAATAGCATGAGCAGGCATAACAGGCAATGATGTGTGATGCACTGCCCTTTTGGATTTTGCCCCCTGTAGGTGACATGAGATAATGTTAAAAGCTCTAAAACCAGACAGGCCCAGTTCATGCCCAACCTCCCCCTGCTACACATACCTTATCTGACTCTCCTGTGCGTGTTTTGAGTTTGTGTTGTACTGTTATTATTTAAATGTACTGTTTTGTGTTTAAACGTTGTTTTATTGGTATTATTGTTTTACAGCATGGATGGGTTAAAATTCCCCATCCAGCTAAAACTCATGCATAATGTGGCCATCTCCCAATTAATCAAGTAATTACCAATTGGGAGATGGCCACATATATAAAAGCGAAGCAGCCACTCCTGGGAGGTTGATGAGAGTTGGAGAGAGTTTGGAGAAAGGAGACGGAGAGACAGTAAGAGTTATAAAACTAAAAACAATTGCTACTTGTGCTGGTTTTACACCAGCACGGTACTTGTTTTAATTATTGTCTGTTTTGTTTTGGCCATCGAGCCGTTTTGTTTGTGTTTAGTGCTTTGCTTGCTGTTTTGTTCAAACCTTTTATTTAATAAATAAATACAAGCGCATTTGCGACTCACCCCTGCAGTCCTTGTGTGTGCCTGTATTTCCTGGTCTGTGACATCACCATACTGAATGGAACCTTACTGTAAAACAAATGAAAATGCATAAATCATTGGAAGAAGCTAAAGTACTGGATCCCCAAAAACCAGAGTGAGATAAGTACAGGTCATTTATGTATTTTTTTTTTTAAGTTAGTCGTAGCCAATAATTTTTACCCAGTTTTTTCCAGTGTTTAATCAGGAGGCAAAACCGCATTTAGCCCTTATAAAACATCTGTCAGGTCATAGGGAAAGCAAAATGTGAACAGGGAGTTCTATGAGGTGTCAATTTAAAATGTGGACTGTATACAAGCATTTCTTACCTTTCATCATCCGGTTTCCAAATAACATTGACAAGGCTTATTCTGGACTACCAGAGGGAGCCTCAATGGCAGGTGTTATTGACAGTATAAGAGGGCATGCAATTGAAAAACCCAACAAAAACAACAAGCAGAATGTGTTCGCAATGCTCAAGGCTGCAGGTGTGCAGGCAGTATTGGAAAAGCTAACTAACAACCGACACAAATAGCTGATTTTATAATAAGGCCTAGGTGTATTCTTTCCCTTGGGGTGGGGGGTTGGGGATGTTTATGAAAAGGGTTTTTGCGTTGATATACACAGGCACGAATGACTGACGTAATTTGGTGATAAGCAAGAATGGCAAGTTTTTAAATAATATGTTTGTTTTACAAGCTAATGGGAAACTGTTTAGAAGCCTGTGTAGACTCTGTAAATGAAAGTAACAATGGGTTATTCAGACATTTTTAAAACCATTTGGCAATATGCCTACTTTGAAAACAGCTTTTTTCTATGTTGGGTGTGTCAAGCAACAGGTTCCTGCCCTGGAGGTGTACTAGTAAGAAGACTGAATGTTAAACAGATTAAGTAATAAGTGCATTTCCAGACGTGGGCTAGAAGTAGTGATCAATTGCAGCCTTTGGTATTTAAATATTGACTTGTAGTCTAGTAGATATTTAAAATAAATAAATTATACATAAGAGCATAAGAACATAAGAAAGTTTACAAACGAGAGGAGGCCATTCGGCCCATCTTGCTCGTTTGGTTGTTAGTAGCTTATTGATCCCATCAAGCAGCTCCTTGAAGGATCTCAGGGTGACAGCTTCAACAACATTACAAGAGAGTTGGTTCCAGACCCTCACAATACTCTGTGTAAAAAAGTGCCTCCTGAATGCCCCTTTGTCTAATCTCCATTTGTGACCCCTGGTCCTTGTTTCTTTTTTCAGGTTGAAAAAGTCCCTTGGGTCAACATTGTCAATACCTTTTAGAAGTTTGAATGCTTGAATCAGATCGCCACGTAGCCTCCTTTGTTCAAGACTGAATAGATTCAATTCTGTAAGCCTGTCTGCATATGACATGCCTTTTAAACCCGGAATACTTCTGGTCGCTCTTCTTTGCACTCTTTCTACAGCAGCAATATCCTTTTTGTAACAAGGTGACCAGTACTGAACACAATATTCTAGATGAGGTCTTACTAATGCATTGTAAAGTTTTAACATTACTTCCCTTGATTTAAATTCAACACTTCTCACAATATATCCAAGCATCTTGTTGGCCTTTTTTATACCTTCCCCACATTGTCTAGATGAAGACATTTCTGAGTCAACATAAACTCCTAGGTCTTTTTCATAGATTCCTTCTTCAATTTCAGTATCTCCCATAAGATATTTATAATGCACATTTTTATTGTCTGCGTGCAGTACCTTACACATTTCTCTATTAAAAGTAAGTTGCCATGTGTCTGCCCAGTTCTGAATGCTGTCTATATCATTTTGAATGACCTTTGCTGCTGCAATAGTGTTTGCCATTCCTCCTATTTAACAAGTTTGCTTACTATACCAGAATCTAAGTCATTAATGTAGATTAGGAATAGCAGAGGATCTAATACTCCAGTGGTTACCTCGCTCCATTTTGAGGTTTCTCCTCTAATCAGTACTTTCTGTTTTCTACATGTTAACCACTCCCTAATCCATGTGCATGCATTTCCTTGAATCCCTACTGCGTTCAGTTTGATAATTAATCTTTTATACAAGACTTTGTCAAAAGCTTTCTGGAAATCTAAATAATCTAAATAGTCGATGTTACATCCTCAAAAAAATCAAGCAGGTTAGTTAGACATGATATCCCTTTCCTCAAACCATGCTGACTGTCTCCCAGGATACTGTCACCATATAGGTAATTTTCCATTATGGATCTTATTATAGTTTCCATAAGTTTACATATAATAGAAGTCATGCTTATTGGTCTGTAGTTACCTGGTTCGGTTTTGTCTCCCTTTTTGTGGATTGGTATTACGTTTGCAATTCTCCAGTCTGTCGGTACAACCCCTGTGTCAAGAGACTGTTGCATGATCTTGGTTAGTGGTTTGTAAATAACTTTTTTCATTTCTTTGAGTACTATTGGGAGGATCTCATCCGGCCCAAGGGATTTGTTTATTTTAAGAGCTCCTAGTCCCTTTAACACTTCTGCCTCTGTTATGCTAAAGTTATTTAAAACTAGATAGGAACAGGTCGATAGGAACATGTGGGGCATGTTGCCCGTATACTCCTTTGTAAAAACTGAAAAGTTTTAATTTAATATATTTTTTTCTCTTCATCTATGATTTTGCCATTTGTATCTCTTAGACATTTTACCTCCTTTTTTAATGTTCTCTTGCATTATAATATTGCAAAAAGTTTTTGGAATTGGTTTTAGCCCCCTTAGCAATGCTCATTTCTACCTCTCTCTTGGCCTTTCTAACTTCCTTTTTGACTTTGAGTTTGCAGTTCCAAGTACTCTTTCTGTCTACTTTGTTCTTGGTCCCTTTTAAACGCTCTGTAAAGTGCCTTTTTTCTCTGAATATTTATTTTTAATCTATCTATTAAACCATTTTGACAATTTTTGTTTTAGATTTTATACACCTTTTACAAATGTGCCTAGTGGTCTGTATCATAATATAAAAGCAAGGCTTGCAAACAGAAATGTATTTACCTAGTATAGTACCAGATATCATGTTTTAAAAAATGAAAATACAGTTTCTTCAAACCTGCACATTTGAGGCACATATATCAAATGGAAGTGCAGAACATGTAAGATTTATATATATATATATATATATATATATATATATATATATATATACAATTTGCTAGCTACTTTAAGTTTTGTATAACTTAGCCTGTACACATTTTTAAAGAATAATACTTCCATAATTGCTCCAAGTGGAATGTGGTGTGCATTTATTTTAACAAAAATCTGAAGTAAAGAATGTTGTAATTATATGTTTTTCTTCCTAGAAGTAATTTGAAATGTATATATATATGAAATGAGTGGTTGCTAATAAGTGTGATCTCATTATAGCTCAGGCAGCTCATGCACATTGGGGCCAGATGGTCACAGGTTCAAACCTGGACATACATGCATTCCATCTACCAGCACCTCATTATAGAGTGTGTTTAAGGGACAAGTGCTGCTTTTCAAATAAGATGTAACTTAGCCTTGTCAGCAGAGGATATTAAATATCCCGCATTAGACTAACAAGAGCTGACCTTGATGCCCTAGCCATTTTTTTGAAAAAAACAGGGAGTGTAAAACAGTCTTCACTGTTGAGTCAGGCCAGCAAGCTTTACTAAATGTGTACTGTTATGCATAGGGTTGTAATTCATATATAAATTCAATTGTTTTAGCTTAACAGAACGGAAATCTTGATTTACAATAATGATCTGTAGAAAAGATATTTGAGGTAAAATGTGCTCAATTCAATTAGAATTTTTTTTTACATACAGTATACATACTAATATTATATGCATTCTCCCAATAATAATTTGTTTCTTATTTTATCATGATTATTGTCATGTTTTTTTTTTTAAATCATTCTCCCATTTATCTTGCCATTAATCAAACTAGAATTTTGAATTCTATAACAAACAGACATTAATCATCTGCACCATTTTTGTAATCCTCTTAGTTTGACCTCAGAGTGAATCCTGTATCTTGCAATGTCTAAATGATGTATCTACTTTCTAATTATGTATGACTGCATTAGTTTCTGGAAGTGGATATTTGTTATGGAGTTTCCCTATTTTCACTCATCAGTGCCTTCCTATTTAAAGCCACACTATGGCATGTATAAGCGTTTGACTCATCTATGTATCTCATTGGGTCTGTGTGCAAGATTTTTTCTTTGAAGTACTGTATGTTATTCCCCAGTAAGAATGTGTGTATAGAGATAGGTGGCCCAACCTTAAAATAAATTGGGAGTAAGTTGTTTGTACTTGTATATAGTTGTTTGTGCTTTTTGTATGGTCAAAGCTTATATTCATACATCACTGACAGGAGCCGCCTGTCCATTAGTATTCTGTTTTTGGCTGGTTGCTGGAATTCTCATGATAAACTTAAAACATTCTAAAAAAAAAAAAATGGCATTCTGCATTCATTGGGAAATGGCTTGCCAGTCTCATTGTTTAAAAATGTCAATATTGTTACTATGAGAAAAATACTGGTTGGATCCCCAATACTTTACTTATATTAACTTTTCTTGAACATTTTAACAGTGCTTAAATAAGTAAAAAAAAAAAAAAACAGTGCTTGCTCAGATGAGTTTGAACCAATAACTGCAAATAATTGTGGTTTCATTCACTATAAACAGTATTCTTTATTTTATTCTTTTATTTTTTGAGATAGAAACCATGTAGGTATGGACAAAGTACAAGTATGCACGTTCTTTCTTTGTGAAATATTAATTCAACAGTGAAGTTAGGTTCAAAAATAGTATTAATATTATTTAAAGAGATGGTACAGCCCAAGAATGTCAGGCTGATAACTTTGTACTTTATTATAGTGATATATTACAAATTAAATAGAGTTGTCAGTCTAATTCTTAAAGTTAATAAATATTTTATAGAATGGTATCATTTATTAGAAAAAAACGCTATCCCTAAACTTGAAACCTACCATTTATTAAAAATAACTAACCAATTTAATCAGGCACCATAATGTTCACCTTAGTCGTTTATACAGCTAATGTTTCACGGTATGGCGAGTCTGTCACAATAGGTAAATATATTTTGGTGCTGTGAACTGACCAACCTGTTTAATCTGTTAAATAAAACAGGATGGTGTTGAGACTATCTGTTAATTATATCATTATGTACTGAGATATTTAAAGGTATACTTGAATATGGCACCAAGCTGCACTGTTCACAGTACTGTTTCACCTATGTTTTTCATTATGCAGTTTTGTTGTCTCTTTTCTTTTTCATTTTTCACACCACATTGATTTTATTATTACAACTTCAATCTTCTGTCTCTGACTTGCAATCAAGGGTTCACTGTGCTGGGTTTTTACCATTTGGCTTAATATTTTGTACTGTGGGAATTCATAAATCCCTTTACAAGGGATAGGCTACTGCAATTTACACATTATCTTGGTTCATTTGTCTTTCATTTATTTGACATATTACTTGCAAGAATGACAGCCAACCCTGTATGACTATACTGCACTGCACCCCAATACAATAATACAGCAATACAACCGAATTAAGTTTTTAGATGAAGATCCTTAAAAAAAAAATCTAAACAAAGGTTATTTTTAAATAATGGTTGTGGTGAATAACAGACAGCTGCTGAAGAGTTTTGCCCCTAGCTGTAGGTTAACATACATTATGAAGATATAGATATAAAACAAATGTGGGAACTCAGTCAGACTCCTTTTATCCTAACACTTGGGAGGATAGTGTATTATAGAACAAAACAGGGCAATTTTTTTAGTCGACTTGAGCTCACTGAGTAGAATCTCACAAGCGCCATGGTCAGTTGCTCCAGCCCTGGCCGAGGCCACTGCAGTGTATAGAATGTCTGCTACTAAATGATATGAGATAATTTCACTTTCTAGTTAACATAAGACTAACATCACCAGAAATGATTATGGTGGCAGATAAGTAAAGATCCTTTAACAGAAAAGTAGGTATTTAGGAAGTCTTAATTACACCTCCATGAAGCAACCAGATTAGTCAAATTACTGTTTATATGGATTTCATTACAACAGGCAGTCAGCACTGACAAGAGAATTCATGATCACAGTGGAAATGCTTGAGTGCTTGATACACAATGAATCAATTCCAATAACAGGAGTTGAGTCTTGACTTTTTCTAAACTGGCTGGCACTGGGCTAATCAATTTTAAAAACTGCAATCCCTAAAGCCAGGAAATTGAACTTTTGATGCATCATGGATTTTACTTATCTGTCATTTTGTTGGGAGATGTAGTTTCAAATTGACTTGTACCATTATACGTCTAAAATGACCAGATCCTTTTTTATTAATACAAAAACAAATCAATTTATTTGTATTAATAACAAAAATTCTGAATAACATCAATATATGTTTTATCTTTTCACTAAACTATTAATATTAAAATAGTAACCCTACTCTTGCTGGCATGCCATTAAAAGGTTTTAGCTAACAAATTAATTCTGTAAATCGGACCGGTTGTGCACTTCTATTTGTTATATAGGTCTGCAGATTTGAAAGAAACACATATTATAACAAACATGTTTATATAAAAAATGATATCTGGTACTACACTAGATTTAAAAAATCCATGTTTGCAACCCATGCTTTCAGATAGTGTTGCACTTCCTTGGTCATTTCACCATGGAATACTCCATGGTAACCCATGGAATACTCCATGGGTCAGTCCATGTCAAATCAATCACTTCACAAAGGTTTCTGACCTCTTTTAATTGTGTTTGTGCCATAGAGATATAATATCCAATTATATTCAACATTAAACATAATTTTTTGACTTTTGACCTTGAATTGTTGACCTTCGACTTCAGCTGGCCTGTCAGCCCCAACTGGATCAAGGTTGGATACTGAAGCTCACACCATCCTCTAAGTTTGTACCAAAAATCAGACTGGGGTCTTGATGGGATCATAAGGTATTCACTCATTACACTGTGTCATTGTAGTTTCATGGGTGATACATTTAGGAATGACTGAAAAGGAAAAACATGTATAGGACACCTCTACTGCCTATCAACAGTGTAGTGTGCTGATGCTGCATCATGTGTTGACTATTGGGATGGAAACCTGGTATAAAATGTAATTATGCTTGTATGTAATGGAGCATATACTCAATGTGATGCAGACTCAAGAATTCAAAGCTATGAACTGCTGATTGTCTTCTCTTCTTTCCAGATGGCTTGCTGCACAGGGAGTTTCAATGAGGATACTTGTGAGTCAAGTAGCAGTGGACAGCTGTATGAACTTCTTCTAAGTGAACAGCAGCTGATTGAGCTATGAATGAGGTGTTTCTGGAGCCAAAGTTGGTGTGTGTTGGCCACTGAAAAAAAGTTCCTCACCAATTATGCCAGCCTCCAAAAAAACTATTGTGACACACCCTACCAAATTTATGACCCATGAAACTACAGTGACACAATGTAATGAGTGAATGCCTCCTGATTCCGTCAACATCCCAGGCTGATTTTGGTATAAACTTAGAGGATGGTGTGAACTTCAGTATGCAGACTTGATTTTAGTCAACCATATTGAGACTGAGAGTCCAAGGGGTCAAAGCTCAACAATTCAAGGTCAAAGGGCAAAATTCTGTTTGATGTTAAATATTTGGATAGAGCACAAAGAGAGCTTTCCAGCAAAAGTTCACTTTTTACAGTAGCATTAACAATAGAAAAAGTTATTGATACTTTTGTGTCATTGGTCTGTTCTGGGATCCATTTTGGGTAAAATATTTGGTGACCTCTCACATAAAAACCGTTAGACTAGAGACATGAAACTTGGATTAAATCTTATATCTCTAAGGCACCAACATCCCGGCCAAACAGCATCAAAATCCATGAACCTTCGGTTTCGAGTGTGATTGACCTGACATGGACTGACCCGGCATTAACAACCATCTGCTTCAAATATTGACTGACATGCTTTCAGCCAGCAATATGATTTACTGTCATTTATTAATCATGTGACTGTGCAAGATGGCAATTTTGGACAGCTGCTAAAATCAGTAATTGGAATGATACTTTATGTATGCATATACCATGTCTGTAACAGATACACCACAAAGTATAATATTAATGCTTTCCACTATTTTCAGATTGTACTATCATGTCCTGTATGCAGGGCTTTTAATTTCAGTAATCCAACTGTTTAGCTTTTAGAGTATAGAGAATTAAGCTTGGTTAATATATTTGTTTATAATAAACCAAACAATTAGTGCCTTCCAGGACCACACTCTGACCACCCTATGATCACACTGTGCTGTCTTTGTTCTAGAAGATAATATACAAACTCATTAAAATAACTTCTGGAAAACTTCCTAGTTATATCCAAACTCTCATTGTGACGATGCAATATTTTAGAGTACAAATTGCATCTTTTGCAACATAATATTGCCAGCTTTCTTAAGCCGGGACCCAACAAATTTTAAAGCTAATATGTATCAAGAGAGTTTAAAACATTAAAAGGCCATCCGATAGAAAATAATCTCACATGCATCTTTGTGTAAATAATAATAAAGAAGTTTGAGTTGGATAGTTGGATTAGTAAAACAATTGATTGTACTGTACCTGTTAGATGCTATGGCATTACTGAGCAGCATTTCGGATCAAGTTAAACTCAGTCGAGGCTGTAATGGTCTTTATTACACTGCACATGTTTTTACTGAATCACTCTGTTTATAGTGTTGTGCTAATTGATTCCTGTTAAAATAGTCAGTGTTAATTAAGCAGGTTCCAACTAATAAACAGATTGATGTTCATTTGCAATAGTACTGTAATTCAGAAACTCAGGCATCCATTAACACATCCAGCCACAGGTACTTTTTCAAAGTAGAGCTCATAGCACAATTCATTTTTTATGTGGCCGGGACTAGAAATATGTTTCCAATCCTTTGCCTACACTACATCGACTGAGGACAGGGGCTAGACAGAAGGCACAGGTGTCGTTGTCCATCAATTCAACAGTATGAAGGTCACTTTTAAAATCAGGACTTAAAGGATGTGTTGCAGTAAAAATGCCTCTGTAAAGAAAGGGGAACAAGACTAAAAGGCTAAAATATGCACAAGAACACAGAAATTGGACTATGGAACAATGGTCAAAGGTGTTTTGGACTGTTGATGGATGGACAACGACACCTGTGCCTTCTGCCAGTTCTGTTGTCAATTCAACGCTTGTCTTCTTTCTATTCCTTAAGGATATTATCTTCAAGTATTGCTCATCCTTGTTAGACAGCTTTTTGGGTCTTCCAGTCCTGGGTTTGTCAATTACAGATGATGTTTCTCTGTACTTGTTGATTATGCTTCAGATACCACACCTTGAAAATCAAGTGATGCGAGCTATTTCACTCAATGTTTTTCCTTCTTTATGCAAGTCAAGGTTGTTATAATAGTAGAAAATATTAGTGGAAGCTTTGAGTAAATTGTTGATGCTCACAATGTGTGTATATATATATATATATATATATATATATATATATATATATATATATATATATATATATCTGCTGGGTATCCAATAGAAAACCAGCAATATTAACTCTTTCAGGCCACCAGCTCACGAGAAGCAGTTGCTGGAAATTTCTGCAAGGGAATGAGGTACTCCAGGGGTCCAAAGGGTCAGTGAATGTCATAGTCTGACTGGATGGTTGTGTGTTAGCATTGGAATGCTTTGAGTTACTCAGTATCACTAGGAAGCATGATGGAGTGGTTTAGTGATTGGCAGCAGATTAAGCTAGAGGCCTGGCATTCCTCAGTGGGGGAGGGGAACAAGATAAAGGGGTACAGTGCACGGGTTTTAGGTGGTGAAACATTATATTTTAGTCCAAAAGAAAAATTAATCATTATATGTTTAATAAAAAGAAGATTATTGATCATATTTAAATTATATTTATTTTTTAATAAACTTGAGTATGACTACTTTTGGATTTATCACAGCATCTAGATGACTTGTCATAGGATGCTTTGTACACAAGTCAGAGAGATATCTTTTGCCTCTCCTCAATAGATCAAAGTAAGCTTTTTCGTAAAAAAATATATATACATATATATTACATGTTTATATAGCTTGAGATATTAACATACCTTCCTGAAAAAGTACTATAGCCACCAGAGATGTGATTTTTGTCACAGTTTATTATATTTTACTTGTCACTGAGAAAAAGGATCCTATGTTAGCATACATGAGCGAGTATAGAAGGCAATAGAGCAACAGCAAGCTCAGTTTATTTTTCTCAGTGTATATGTTTAAAATATTTCTTGGGCCTATCAAATTCCTTTTTGATGCAGTGTGGTTAGCAATATCAGTGTATACCATGGGTGATCTTGTGATCAGCAAATGGTACAGAAGGACTGCCCTACACAATTAAATTAAAACACAGACATATTTTTATTTCTAGTCCCCCAACACATACATGTACCATTTACATTGAAAAAGTACATAGGCATATAGCCTAATAAATGTTTCCAGTTAACAGATATATTTAGTCTTTTTTAATATTATTTTGTATATATATATATATATATATATATATATATATATATATATATATATATATATATATATATATATATATATATATATATATATATATATACAGTGCCTTGCGAAAGTATTTGGCCCCCTTGAACTTTGCGACCTTTTGCCACATTTCAGGCTTCAAACATAAAGATATGAAACTGTAATTTTTTGTGAAGAATCAACAACAAGTGGGACACAATCATGAAGTGGAACGAAATTTATTGGATATTTCAAACTTTTTTAACAAATAAAAAACTGAAAAATTGGGCGTGCAAAATTATTCAGCCCCTTTACTTTCAGTGCAGCAAATTCTCTCCAGAAGTTCAGTGAGGATCTCTGAATGATCCAATGTTGACCTAAATGACTAATGATGATAAATAGAATCCACCTGTGTGTAATCAAGTCTCCGTATAAATGCACCTGCACTGTGATAGTCTCAGAGGTCCGTTTAAAGCGCAGAGAGCATCATGAAGAACAAGGAACACACCAGGCAGGTCCGAGATACTGTTGTGGAGAAGTTTAAAGCCGGATTTGGATACAAAAAGATTTCCCAAGCTTTAAACATCCCAAGGAGCACTGTGCAAGCGATAATATTGAAATGGAAGGAGTATCAGACCACTGCAAATCTACCAAGACCTGGCCGTCCCTTTAAACTTTCAGCTCATACAAGGAGAAGACTGATCAGAGATGCAGCCAAGAGGCCCATGATCACTCTGGATGAACTGCAGAGATCTACAGCTGAGGTGGGAGACTCTGTCCATAGGACAACAATCAGTCGTATACTGCACAAATCTGGCCTTTATGGAAGAGTGGCAAGAAGAAAGACATTTCTTAAAGATATCCATAAAAAGTGTCGTTTACAGTTTGCCACAAGCCACCTGGGAGACACACCAAACATGTGGAAGAAGGTGCTCTGGTCAGATGAAACCAAAATCGAACTTTTTGGCAACAATGCAAAACGTTATGTTTGGCGTAAAAGCAACACAGCTCATCACCCTGAACACACCATCCCCACTGTCAAACATGGTGGTGGCAGCATCATGGTTTGGGCCTGCTTTTCTTCAGCAGGGACAGGGAAGATGGTTAAAATTGATGGGAAGATGGATGGAGCCAAATACAGGACCATTCTGGAAGAAAACCTGATGGAGTCTGCAAAAGACCTGAGACTGGGACGGAGATTTGTCTTCCAACAAGACAATGATCCAAAACATAAAGCAAAATCTACAATGGAATGGTTCAGAAATAAACATATCCAGGTGTTAGAATGGCCAAGTCAAAGTCCAGACCTGAATCCAATCGAGAATCTGTGGAAAGAACTGAAAACTGCTGTTCACAAATGCTCTCCATCCAACCTCACTGAGCTCGAGCTGTTTTGCAAGGAGGAATGGGCAAAAATTTCAGTCTCTCGATGTGCAAAACTGATAGAGACATACCCCAAGCGACTTACAGCCGTAATCGCAGCAAAAGGTGGCGCTACAAAGTATTAACTTAAGGGGGCTGAATAATTTTGCACGCCCAATTTTTCAGTTTTTTATTTGTTAAAAAAGTTTGAAATATCCAATAAATTTCGTTCCACTTCATGATTGTGTCCCACTTGTTGTTGATTCTTCACAAAAAATTACAGTTTCATATCTTTATGTTTGAAGCCTGAAATGTGGCAAAAGGTCGCAAAGTTCAAGGGGGCCGAATACTTTCGCAAGGCACTGTATATATATATATATATATATATATATATATATATATGCTGGTAAAGAATTTTCTCCCTTCAAACAACTACTATTACTACAGAATGTATTCATGACTCCACACTTCTGCCCTCCATATAAACTGTAATAAAAAAATAACTTACAAATACATTATACATCTGTGTTCGATAGTTGTGATTTTAATTGTGAATGGATGTATGAATGTAAAACATTAACTTGAGTGTGGAATTGTGTTGTTTTTTATATTAAAGGTCTAATTGAGATTAGTGTAGCTGGGATAAAATACATTTTGTGATTGACCGGAAAACTGAGGTGGTTGCTGATAAGCGGGCTGGGTTGGGGGGAATTCAGCCTCGTTGAGAACCTGTTGAATTTTTATTTTGACGAGGGATTTCTGCTGAGGATTTTGTCTTTTCAACGTGGGGACCAAGCTCTGCAAATACAGCTCACCTTCATCCTGGGGTTGGTTTGTATTGCATTTTGTCGAGAGGTAAGACAAAGTTTGCTCTGTAACAGGGTCAGGACTGGGCTGTTTGCGGCGCATCCTTTTTCTTGGTAAATTTGCTCTGTAACAGGGTCAGGACTGGGCTGTTTGCGGCACATCCTTTTTCTTGGTAAATTTGCTCTGTAGCAGGGTCAGGACTGGGCTGTTTGCGGCGCATCCTTTTTCTTGGTAAATTTGCTCTGTAACAGGGTCGGGACTGGGCTGTTTGCGGCGCATCCTTTTTCTTGGTAAATTTGCTCTGTAGCAGGGTCAGGAATGGACTGTTTGCGGCGCATCCTTTTTCTTGGTAAATTTGCTCTGTAGCAGGGTCGGGACTGGGCTGTTTGCGGCGCATCCTTTTTCTTGGTAAATTTGCTCTGTAACAGGGTTGGGACTGGGCTGTTTGCGGCGCTTCCTTTTTCTTGGTAAATTTGCTCTGTAACAGGGTCAGGACTGGGCTGTTTGCGGCGCATCCTTTTTATTGGTAATTGTCGTCCAGATGAAGAGCTTGATGGTGACACGGCTGCCTGTGGTGTTTGAGGTGTACTGGGCCGTGTTTCACAGGGGTGTACTTCATCCTTAAACTCTCTTTCAGATATGCTTTCCCTGTCAATTCTCCTACTCTCGCTATCGTCTTCGCCAGGTGTTGGAATGTTTGTGGTGGTACTGTAAAATACAAGCTTGCAAATGAGGAAAAAATACCTGGATTATTCCATTAGGGTTTAATGCTGTATATTTTTATATAAAATGTTTGCTTTTTATTTTATCAGACATATTATTTTTATTTTAAATAAGATATAATAAAATCACAAACACGTCTCTATGCAGCCTACATGTATTGCATTGTACATGTATTAAACTACAGAGATCCATTTCACAGAGTATTGTAAATAAACTTACTATTGACCGTACAGTTTCCATTTATATTTTACTTTCTATTTTCTGTGCACGAATTCAAGAATGCCATGCATGTTTCATACTTCCACTTTTTAAAAGTCACCGAGCCTTGCCCACTCTTGGTCACCCTCTCTTTTTATTTTTCTCAAGTAGGTGTCACGCAGGTTCTTCCATTTCTTCTTTATTTCATCAGCTAAAACCATTGAAAAATAGGCTAATGCAAAGATAATGGCTGACTGATCCGCATTTGACACAGTATTTTGGATATCCAGCATCCAATAACTATGCACTCCCTCTAAAACAACAACTGTTAATATTATTATTATTATTATTATTATTATTATTATTATTATTATTATTATTATTATTATTATTATTATTATTATAGGCCTGATGATAATGGCAATATATTAGGCGATATGCATTTAATCATGTATGAAATTATACAAACCAGGCATGCCCAGATCATTGGAAATCGACTCCCACATTACATTTTTGGCTCCGGTGTTTTTATAATTGCTTTGACTCTTGTCAAAAAGGTCAGGGAAATTAGATACTACATGTATGATCTTCTCCTCCATTTTGAGTGAAAGTGAAACAGGGCTTGATTTCAAACCACATGACATGAAGCTGTTCTCTGACTGCTCAGTTGTGTAGTTGTTGTGTAGTTGTGTAGTTGTCGCGAATTCGCAAAAATAGGACCAGGTTTTCATCACTCGCATTTGAATTTGCGCCGCGGCGATGTCGCTTGTCGTGTCGCCTTTGGTGTGAAGGGCACTACTGAAAAGCATGGGTTTTATTGATTTTCTCGCGTTTCTTTGTCATGTCGCTCTTCGCATCGCGTCTGGTGTGTAAATAAATTGGAAGAAATATGAAACTGAGTAGTATTCCTAGCTCTGTTAATTTATATTTAGTTTAAAGAAGTTTTTTCATTCCGAAATATTGTTCAGATTCTGCAATGCCAATGTGTTTTTTTTTTGGGGGGGGGGTATCTTTCAGCATTTGTTTACAGTGGTGCCCAATTGATAATGATTAAAACGTATTACATTTCTCTATATATTGGTCAGACATTAATGTCAGACATTCTCTTGAATACTCCTATGATACAATGGACAATACAAAGCAAATTGCTTGCTTCTGCAAAAGATCCATCTGAATTATTTACCATAATTATGACAAACCTTAGTGCTTGGCAGAATGAATTTGGTTCTTTTACTCTGTTAGAGACAGAGCAATCCTAATCACAGATTAAATGGATTTCTCAGGGTAAAAAACAAACAAACAAACAAGCAAGAACTAAGAAAAGAAAAAAAATCAGTAAAGGCAAAATAAGATTGGATGCGATTCATCCTTTTGGTAGCCCCTTTTCATGCCAGTGTAAATTGTATTATCTTGATTATAATTCCAGTGTACTTTCGCTACACTCTTGGTTTTAATATTTTACATACTAATGCAAATTTTAATCCCTTTTTCATTCGAAAGCTAACTGTCATTTGGTGGTTACAGCTTATTAATGTAAAAATGAAAATGTTTTCAGCAAAAGAAAAGGGGGCAGGATCTGAGGTGAAGCTACTGCTAATATGAGGTAAAAAAAAAAAAAGTTTAAAAAATAAATCAAACCCATGTGTAAAGGATTGCAGTGTAGAGGTGCTGTTATTGATCCCAGGTTAAAGTTTATATCTCATTCATAGATCAAGGAAAACAATGACGCCGTTGAAGCCCCTATCACAGGGTTAATTCATTCATGAATGTTAATGTGACCAGCTGATTCATTGCTGAATGAATGAGAAGTCCTCAAATACATATCTTTATTGCTATTAAGTCAATTAACTATGTGATATGCAGGCTTCAACTGCACACCCTATGTACATCTATTTTTATTGCATCATTGGTGCAATTTCCATGGAAAAAGAAAAAATAAGTCTCACCTTTTTATCACTCTATCTTAGCAGTACTTTCAAGTTGTGTGTGTTTTCATGTATTTTGTTTTTTAGCCAGGGAAATTGTCGTCAAATGCAAATAACCTAATTAATATTAAAATGTGGGAGGGTATATTTTAAAAATGATTCTGTACTTCACCGGAAGCCAATGCAAGCGGGCAAGAACAGGTGTAATATCTTCAAATCTTTTTGTACCTGTCAGAATTCGTGCAGCTGTATTCTGAATCTGCTGAAGCGATTGATAAGTTTACAAGGTAGACCAGCCAATAGGGCGATACAGTAGTCCAGACAGGATGAAGCAAAGACATGAATTAAAATTTCTACATCAGATTGTGCAAGATACAAACGGACATGAGATATATTCCGCAAATGATAATAAGCAGACTTCACTACAGTTGAAATGTGATGCTGAAAACTAAGAGTAGAATCAAATAAGACTCCAAGACTTTTCACAGCTTGCAAAGAGCTAATGGGGGGAGGGGGGGGGGGGCAAGGTGAGTGGTTGTTGGATTTTATTTAATGCTGTTTTAGAGCCAATTAAAATAAATTCAGTTTTATTTGCATGTAACTGCAAAACATTTTTTGACATCCAAGCCCCTATTTTGTCAAGGCAAGTTGAACTCATTTTAAAATAAATCTGGGTGTCGTCAGCATAAGAGTGGAAATTAAAACCTTGATGTGGGGAGGTTAAGTAGGACCGCAGCCAGGAGAGTACTGTGCCAGTAATGCCAATAGTTTTCTCAAGGTGATCAAGAAGAATCGTGTGATCAATGGTGTCAAATGCAGCAGATAGATCCAAAAAGACAATCCCCGATAACAGCCCCTCATCTTCATTCAGCAGGAAGGCATTAACAATTTTTATGAGTGCAGACTCTGTACTATGTTGTTTATGAAAGCCAGATTTAATTTTTGAGATTATTAGCAGAGAGATATGCAGACAACTGAGCAACAACAACCTTTTCCAAGACTCTTGCAAGGAAAGGTAAATTAGAAATTGGACAATAATTAGACAATACATCAGGATCCAATGTTTTCCTTCAAAACAGTATCTTCAGCAAATCTGAACCTTATAGTTTACTAACAGTGCTAAAATACCAGCACTTTAGGTTAATAATATAAAAATGATCCCGTCAAAATGTTTAGTACAGTACATTTTTAAAATATTGGTAGTAAATCAGGCAACCCTACTCGCCGCGTTTCCCACTATGTATTATTGTTATCATAATAATGTAATACAGTAGTCTCCACATATAGGAACACCTCCTAAGAGAACAGTTCACCTAAGAATATCTTGGCACCGATAGGGAATTGTTCACAATGGCTATAATATGGTTTTGAAACCTGATAACTCATCATCATCAAAGATATAAATTAAAATGGTTTATTCAGCCTTTTCAAAAATGACTTGTCATCACGAGAAAGTGGCACACTGATTGGTTTATTGAATCTTTCCAGAACCGGCTTCATATCATTGACTTGTTTTATATTCTGATTTCTATGGATGGCCATCTGGGTCAAAAACGTGTTATTTAGTATACGTTTCAAATATTTACACGTTCTACTTTGACTTTAGTATGTGTTGTAATTCTAATTATTACACATACTAATTTAGTCAATCAGATCACTGAAAATAAAATGCGAACTGCTGAATTTAAAGAAAATAGTAAGTGTAATAAATTATCCAATTAAAAGTTGCCTTACATCTGCCATTCCTGCCCAATTTGTGGTGGTATATGGACTTGGCATTGGGTAAAGTCTAGTGAAAGATGGATAGACCCGGACCCTCCGAGACAAGCATCAGCCGGTGGTTTTAGAAACTTAGAAATCACTTTAATTCAGTGGTAACCTCACTGTAACTAATATGTAATTTTAAACTGTGTTGTCAAGTGTTGAAAGATCTGACATTGAATCTAATATTAGCCATGTTAACTCAATATTTTAGTGTAAAACTGAAATAAATATAATTAGAAAATAAAAAATGTGTACATTAATACAAACTGAACCGTGTCACGGTCAACACTGTCTGTCTCGAGAAGTCAGCAGCACTCAGCAAATCTATATTTACACCATAAAGGAAAACTCTCGCTGCCATGATTTGCAATTTTCCTTATTCTTGATTTAAAAAAAAACGTATTTCATGTCTGAAATTAAAAAGATGTACTCCCAAAGGTGATTGGCTACTCTTGTAATTATGCTGCATGACTGTAAAATGACCAGCATCTACGTAGGTACTACTGCAAAATGACCAGCCACTGCATTGAAAATATGTAGTTCATTTACATTTATTTAGAACACATAGTATTCTATGTATTTTGATTGGTCCAAATCAATGTGCATACTAAATATTTGAAACACATACTAAAAAATGCATGGCCTTCCATAGATTTCCATAGATTTAATCATAATAAAAATAATCCTTCTCAGAGCGTTGTCGCTTGTGTAGACTTTTCCCAAGTCAGCACCAATTTTACTGCTGATACCAATGAGTCCTGGAAAGATTGTGAATGGCATTTCTGATCTGAACACATAGGGGTAGATTTTTAATTGATCACAGATTACTTGTACTTGAGTCCAAGTAATACACTACACCTGCGTCAATGCTGCGTTCACCTGCTGCACTGATATTTTGAAAGCGCAAGGTGGTTACCTGAGGAACAAGACAGGTGTTTGCGATCTGTGCTGAGCGTCCCACACCCTGTTTTTGTATTTGTGTGGCTATTTAAATGAACACAAATGGGGATGCAAGTTGACAGGCACAGACGTAACTGATCCTGCGACCTATTAAAAATCTACGCCATAGTATCCCAAATCAAAAAGTTTGGCAATTTGATCCTGTTGTCCAGCTTCCATGTGGCATATCTCGGTATCCATTGGTGGGTCTTTTTTTCGCTACAGTCACAGCAGACAAACACCTGCTATCCTGCAAACTATTACTGTGAGTCTGGATGTGTGTGGCAAAGTGCCCCCCCCTGTGTGTGTTATATGTTACGTGTTGTGTGTAAATGTTGGTGTATAGGCATTGGTACACGGGATATAAGCGGTCTGTGTTTCACGTGTGTGTAAATTGTATATTTGTATTTAGGCACGGGGATGGCACATCACATCACGTGCAAGTAAAAAGTAATATGTGAGCACGGGGAATTGCACTTTAATTAATTCACGTGCAGTTCCCCGTGCTCACATATTACTTTTTACTTGCACGTGATGTGATGTGCCATCCCCGTGCCTAAATACAAATATACAATTTACACACACGTGAAACACAGACCGCTTATATCCCGTGTACCAATGCCTATACACCAACATTTACACACAACACGTAACATATAACACACACAGGGGGGGCACTTTGCCACAATGTGATATAAACTAAATGTTGAATTCCTAATAAAAAGGGGAAACTGACATTTGTTTCATTGTCATCATGAAGTCAAATTAAGTCTTTCTTCCATTCCACTCCAAATGTTTTTTTTTCATTTTATTTTTTTATTGTTTTCACCCCAATTTAGTAATGTCCAATTATTTTTTTAGGCTCAGCCCACTGCTACCACCCCTGCGCTGACTCGGGAGCGGTGAAGACGAGCACACGCTCACCTCCGAAGCATGTTCCTCCAGCCGACCGCTTTTTTACACACTGCATACACACCATGCAGTCACCCAGAGCTACAGCGTCGGAGGACAACGCAGCCCTGGGCATCTTACAGGCAAGCCCGCAGGCGCCCGGCCAGACTATAGGGGTCGCTGGTGTGCGGTGAGCCGAGGACACACTGGCCGACCTAGCCCTCCCTCCCCCCGGGCAGCGCTTGGCTAATTTACCACCGCCCCCTGGAAGCTCCCGTCCTTGGTCGGCAAAGGAATAGCCTGGACTTGAACTCGTGATGACTATAGGGCACATCCTGCACTCCACATGGAGTGCATTTACTGGATGCGCCACTCGGGAGCCCCCACCACTCAAATTATTTTTAAATATAATTTCTTTCTTTATCATTATTGATTTCAACACTTTACTTTTGGCTGATTGGTGCAGTTGTTTGCTTAGTTGTATAAAAACCTGAATCGTAAAACATTGCCATGTCAAGGGAACGAGTCTTACCAACAGCACTTCAGTACGAACTCTCAGGTTTTGACTGTACAACAAATATGACATGCGGTGGGAAAATTCAGACTAGTTCAATTACGCCGTTATCGGAGGGGAGGCTGTGTTTTAAAGAATGGGTTTGTAAATTAGTTTTTTCAGCTTTTTGCCACACTGGCCCCTTTTCCTGGGTTCATGAAACGGAAGCCATGTCTACTATACCAGCAGTTCTCAAACCTCTCAGCATTGCAACCCCCTTCTACCAATAAAAATGACTTTGCGACCCCACTGCCCTGTATTACTGCAGAATAATTAGTATTGATAAGTAAAACATGTATTACAAGGTAATATCAACAAAACTAAAATATAGCCATTGCTTATTTTATTCTCACTTCCTCTCTGAGCTCCAACAAACGATTGAGCACCTTGCCCCGTGACAGCCAGCAAACTTCTGCGTGGTAAAGTAGCTGCCGGTGCTCTGCTCTCATCTCATCACACAAAACTCCAAGCAGACGGTCATTTGTTGGATGAGACTTGATAAAGTTGACATTGCGTACAGCTCCATTGAGAACTTGTTTTAGAACGGGTGGCTTTTTTTTTTTTTTTTGCAACAAGGGCTTGTCTTTGTATCAAGCAGTGAGTCCAAATGGCTTGTGGTACAAGAGCCTGCACTCTGGTGACTAACCCACTGTTTTTTCCTGTCATGGCATGAGCATTGTCACTGCAAATGCCGACACAGTGCTGTCATTCCAAGCCCGCATCGGAGACAAAACCATTCAAAAGAACAAAGAGTTGTTCTCCTGTTGCACGCTGAGGCAATGGCCGGCAGAACAGAAATTCCTCTCAGTTTCCCGTCATCTTCAAATCTAATGTAGGTCATCATCTGAGCAGCACCTGACACATCAGTTGTTTCATCCAATTGAACAGCAAAAAAAATACTTTGCTTTACCTTGACGATCACTTGCTCATACAGGTATAGCCATAGCCATACTGTGAATACACCTGGCAACAGTGTCATCAGACAGGGGAAAAGAATCAAGCTGTCTGGCAGCACTTTGCCCCATCATAATCGAAACCACCTGCTTGGCGCATGGTAGAAAAAAAGTTTATACAATATTGTGGGATTTACCAGTTTTGGCTATCCAGTGTGACACAGCAAAAGATGCATGGAGAGCCTTCTCATTAGTTGTAGCTGTCAACTTGCCAACTTGGAAAACGCAGGAGAGGGCTAACACTGCAAATTGTGCGGGGTTAAGTATTTTACTGTATGTTACTCTGTATCAGGGCTAACTCATAAACTCTAGTGTAGTGAATTTCTCTTTTTTACTCTCAGGGTCTCAATAGATATTAAGAAAATATTAGGTCTTGTTTTCTTACACAAATAATACAAGGATAGTACACAGCGCTTTCTTATGGAATGGAATATTAATTAGGTTATTTGCATTTGAAATGAGAATTTCTCTGACTAAAAGAAAACTACATGGAAACACACACAACCCAAAAGTACTGCCAAAAGGTGATACTTACTTTTCTTTTTCCATGGAAGTTGGCCCTATGTTGGCTAAAGCTACAGCATGTGTGGATATACCCCAAGCAACTATGCCAAGTTTGTATGTCTGTAAAGCAATGTTTGGCTATAGCAGCTGTAGTTTAATTGTGAAAGCTAACTATTAAGGCAATAAAACTTCATTTATAAACCTCAGTTAATAGTAATACACCTTTTAATATGAAAACTGGGGGGTTGCATTGATTATTATAACCTAGGAATTGTCAACTGATTAAAAGTACAATCTTCATAACATTATTATCCCGCTGAATTACAAGGATTTCCTGATTACTAATTGTCAAATTCCCTGAATAGACAGCATACTCATCCTCTATACCTCCACTGAATACATAATTCACCCCCTGAAACATTCATAATGAAATTAGTCCGTAGTTAAGGTGACTGTGGGCTGAATGGCTCTTTGCATGCATGTCTGAATTTTCTAACTGAAATTTGATTTGTATGGTAATAGAAGGCTAATAGGTATTTTTAAACTGGATCTTATCCATTGTGGGAGTAAACCGGCACCAGATTACTTACTGGTAAGTGACAACGGAATGTAATTTCTTCTTAAATCATTTGACTGATAGGGTTAATGTCACATATCATTGAAAGCTTCTGCAGCACTCAATTCAGAATGGCCAAAGGTTGTCTAAATGTATAGAGACTACCTATCAGGAAAGTATTTGTATAACGATACTCAAAAGTGTGATGTCATTTATGGACATTTTAATAACATTAATTATATGTTTTATTGTCATTGAAAATTGCCACTATGCATTAATATGCAAAGCTCACTGGTTTTCTTCAACAAGACATTTCAGGCATACACATTTAGTGCAAACAAGTGCATTACACATATTTAAAATAAAATTAGAAATAGACAGGTAGACATTATTCCCAACAGTTTTCATATATATATATATATATATATATATATATATATATATATATATATATATAATTTCAAAGAACTATGTTAATAACTGAGGTATGTGCAAATGTATGGCATTCTGTGAATTGCAATTTTATAGTAACCATGTGCATCACCAAACTTATTTCTGAGCAGTTTAGCATACATTAGACCCATATGTTATTATTATTATTATTATTATTTATTTCTTAGCAGACGCCCTTATCCAGGGCGACTTACAATCGTAAGCAAAAACATTTCAAGTGTTACAATACAAGTAATACAATAAGAGCAAGAAATACAATAACTTTTGTTCAAGTAAAGTACAAGTTTGACAAACCACAATTCAATAATACAGCAGGTAATAGTGATAGTTACATCAGGATATGATTAAATAGTGATAGTTACATCAGGATGTGATTAAATACAAAGTACTACAGGTTAAACACTTGGCAGATTACAGTATTCTGAAGTACAGGATTAAATGCAGTAAAATAGGGGCTGATAAGAGCAAAATAAAGCACATTTACATGAAGGGTGATAGTGTCCCAGGATACAAACAGAGGAGTTCTACAGGTGCTCTTTGAAGAGGTGAGTCTTAAGGAGGCGCCGGAATGTGGTCAGGGACTGGGCAGTCCTGACATCTGTAGGAAGGTCATTCCACCACTGCGGAGCAAGGGTGGAGAAGGAGCGGGCTTTGGAGGCAGGGGAGCGTAGCGGTGGTAGAGCTAGTCTTCTAGTGCAGGCGGAGCGGAGAGGTCGAGTGGGGGTGTAGGGAGAGATGAGGGTCTGGAGGTAGCTGGGTGCAGACTGGTCAAGGCATCTGTAGGCTAGTACAAGAGTCTTGAACTGGATGCGAGCGGTGATCGGGAGCCAGTGGAGCGAGCGGAGTAGTGGAGTAGCGTGGGCGAAGCGAGGCAGAGAGAACACTAGGCGGGCAGCAGAGTTCTGGATGAGCTGGAGCGGACGGGTGGCGGACGCAGGGAGGCCAGCCAGGAGGGAGTTGCAGTAGTCTAGGCGGGAGAGTACCAGGGCCTGGACCAGGAGCTGGGTAGCATAGTTGGTGAGGAAGGGTCGGATTCTTCGGATGTTGCTCAGGAAGAATCGGCAAGTGCGTGCCAGAGTGGAGATGTGCTGGTAATAAGAGAGGCAGGGGTCCAGGGTGACTCCAAGGTTCTTAGTGGAGGAAGAGGGAGAGAGTGTGGTAGATTCCAGAGGAACAGAGATGGAGAGATCAGAGGAGGGGGAGGAGGAGGGAAAGAAAAGGTGGTCAGATTTAGAGAGGTTGAGTTTGAGGTGATGCGAGTGCATCCAGGAGGAAATATCAGACAGACAGGTAGAGATACGGGAGGAGATGGTGGAGTCAGAGGTGGGGAAGGAGAGGAAAATCTGAGCATCATCAGCATAGAAATGGTATGAGAAACCATAGGATGCGATGAGGGGGCCCAGGGAGCGGGTGTAGAGAGAGAACAGGAGAGGACCCAAGACTGACCCTTGGGGGACTCCAGTTAAGAGAGGGTGAGGTGTGGAGGTAAGTGCGGTTGGAGAGGTAGGAGGAGAACCAGGCCAGAGCAGTGCCAGAGATCCCCAAGTCAGCAAGAGATGATAGTAGAATAGAGTCATCAACAGTGTCAAAGGCAGCAGAGAGGTCGAGGAGAATTAGGACAGAGGAGAGAGAGGCAGCTCGGGCACATTTAAGTGAGTTGGTGACAGACAGGAGGGCGGTTTCAGTAGAGTGAGCAGAGCGGAAGCCAGATTGGAGAGGGTCAAGCAGAGAGTGGTTGGACAGGAAAGCAGAGAGCTGGCGGTGTACAGTCCGCTCGAGGGTTTTGGAGAGGAAGGGTAGGAGGGAGACAGGACGGTAGCTCTGGAGGGAGGTGGGGTCGAGGGTAGGTTTTTTGAGGAGGGGAGTGATCGAGGCTTTTTTGAAGGCAGAGGGGAAGATACCAGAAAGTAGAGAGGTGTTGAGGAGGGAGGAGATGAAGGGGAGTAGAGCAGGAGCAGCAGCTTGAAAGAGGTGAGTGGGGAGGGGGTCCAAGGCACACGTGGTGGGTTTGTGACCCTGGAGCAGGGAGGAGAGGTCAGAGTCTGAGAGGGGCAAGAAGGTGGAGAAGGAGGGTGAGTTAGTAGGGGTTGCAGTGGGTGTAGGAGTTGGAGCGGGAGGGGGTGCGGGGGAGGGAGAGGTGTTAAAGAGTTTGCGGATATCTGAAATTTTAGAAGAGAAGAAGGAGGCAAAGTCATCAGGGGAGATAGAGGAGGGAGGAGGAGGGGGGGAGGGTTAAGGAGGGAGGAGAAGGTAGAGAATAGTTTACGTGGGTTGTTAGTGGAGGCTTGGATTACAGATTGGAAATAAGCACATTTAGCAGAGGAGAGAGTAGAGGAGAAGGAGGAGAGGAGAGTGCGGTAAAGGTCTAGGGCAGCAGGGAGTTTGGTTCTCTTCCATTTCTTTTCAGCAGATCGCAGTGTGATTCTTGCCGAACATGTAAGGTCCTTATGTACCCTTTAAGTAGGGGACAAGGCTCATTTGTATACCTGTACAGATACTATTCTCTGGGTGGAAATCAGAGGAACATTACTTTTTCCATCATTTGATGTGATGCCAACTGCCCTATTCATACGTGATTTTATAATAATTAACTAAGGTACAATTATCTTCACTGCGACCAGAATAGCAACAGAATGAGGGTGCTGCACACTAAAAGGTGATAATAAAAAACGTCCTTTAACATAAAAAAAAATTGAAGTGTCATTTGTTTTCTTTTTTCTTTGTCCTTTTTAATTTCTATGCTTGAGTATGCTAATGAGAAGCAGTACTGAAATGTAAAGTAGTATTGCTGGTGCCTGTAACCTTTCTACACAGACTACCTACTGCTTGTTGGTTTTGTGTGTAATAATGGACAATTTATAACATAAGCAGATAAAAGGTCAATGTAAATGTCTGGAGGGGGATCTTTTGAGGCTTTATAATATGATATATTTATTTACAATACAGTATATCCCAAAGAAAAAAAAAATCTCCTTATAAAAAGACTGCATGGTTGCAACAAATACTTAGTCTGCCACAGTTATTGGGCACGCCCTGTGGAACCTAGCTGTCAGTGTCTCCACTAAAACAATATCCCTATTGTATTGTAGTGTTACAATCCCCTAAGGCGGTACAGGAATGACTGCATCTGGGACAGCTCTCACTACAGAAGAGAGAGTCATCAGTGTTGGCTGGAGTGCCCTAGCAGTCACTGGGAAGGGTTGTGATGGCTAGCTTGAAGGAATGAATTTGGTTCCATAGAGGTGCTCCTTGGGTTACGTATGAGGGATCACGCAGGGTTAGTCACAGTGTGAGGAGTGTGGTCCTCTAGAGGTGCCACAAGGGGAATAGGGTTCAATATAAAAACATCTTTAATACTTGTCCACTGTGTTTGTTTGGCTGATGTTTTACAGTCTCACATTGAAATTCTGGGCCATTCTGGACTTTGCTGCATATTTCCACCATCAATTCCCCTGAAGGAATTAGAGCCGGTACCCACTGAAGAATAATTATGTAACCCTCCACAGAAATTTTAATTCCTTGCAGATGTACACTAACTGGTCACGTTATTAGGACCTGTCTATGTGGGACTGTGACAAGGATGATGTGTGTGGTGATGTCAGAC
The DNA here is from genome assembly GCF_902713425.1 of Acipenser ruthenus. NCBI lineage: Eukaryota > Metazoa > Chordata > Actinopteri > Acipenseriformes > Acipenseridae > Acipenser > Acipenser ruthenus. The sequence goes on from NC_081193.1 coordinate 32,857,236, forward strand.
CAGGAAGAAACACAGCACTGCGAGGTGATATGGTGACGTGCTGACAGTGCCCTGCTGAATCAAGGCTGAGGTCAGCTGCCGACGATGCTGAGGTCAGCTGCCGACGATCTCCAGGTCAAGGATCTCTCAGCAATATCCCCAGGTGATGGTGAAAAAGCATCCCCAGGCGATGGTGAGCAGGCCTCCCCAGGCGATGCAGGCTCGGCAGCCCTAGACGATACAGGCTCGGCAGCCCTAGGCGATGCAGGCTCGGCAGCCCTAGGCATTGCAGGCTCGGCAGCCCTAGGCGTTACAGACGTGGCAGCCCTGGGCTGGGATCTGCAGGTAGTCTCCCTCTGGTGGTGAAGGTGGGAGTAGCAGGTCTTCCCCCTCTAACCCTAGAGACTGGTGCGGCTCTCCCTCTGTCGCTGGGAACTGGTGCGGCACTCCCTCTTTTGCTGGGAACTGGTGCAGCTCTAGACGCTCTGGTTCCTTAGCTTGCCTCTTGGACCGGCCGCTCTTTCTTTTTTTTTTTGCTGGCAGCTCTTCCTCTTCTTGAAGGGGACAGTGTGCCACCATGTGCCCGAACTCTCCACAAGCCAGGCACCATCCTTCTTCCTCCAGGCCCTCAAGGAGGTCCTGAAGTCTGTCATCGTGCTGGAACCGGCCACTGTCCTTGTCTCAGCACACCCAGTTCTTCAAAACACTCCCACTGCTCTTAAAAAAAAAGAAAAGGTAAATGAACTTCACCCGCAGTGCTGTTCCTGGTGGTGCTGTTGCCCCAGTTCTTACAACATATGTGACAAGGATGACATGATCTATATATACAGTTGTGCCAGGATTCAATTACTAATGAATTATTCACTTGAATCCCAGCACGTGAACTAATTTGTGCAATCCCTGTGCTCATATACTATTACATACTTTATCTGCACGTGAAGTGATTGTGCAATCCCTGTGCCTAAATACAACAATATATATTTTAAATCACTCATGCTACACAGACCCGTGCATATCCCGTGCATCACTATATCTGCATATAACAGACGACACCAAACACAAAGATACGCAGTGGCGGGGCATACTGCCACAGGGACCCCACAAAATTTAGAAATCATTAATAACTTAATATAATTTGTGGGAAAACAAAAATACATTTACCATGCAAACTGAGTTTAATATTTTAATGCATTGACATGCAGGGACCATGTATGTTTACAATATTATTAAGAAAAATATAAGCTTTATATTGTAGCGCTGTGGGACCAAGTACAGGATACACCCTGCCCCTGTGTTTATTTTATGTTATTATTGTTATTGTTTAATGTATTTGTGTTTATTTTAGCTAGTTGGTGGTGCCGCTAGGACTGCAAAAAGCTGTTTTGAAGTCTGTGCATGGAGGGCCTGGCACGGGACACTTTGGGGTGGCAAAGACTGGGCTGGCTGCGGGAAAGATTCTACTGGGGGCAGTGTAAGAGAGACGTGGAGACCCACTGCTGCCACTGTGACACCTGCACCACTCTAGGGCACCTCTGAAACAGTATCAGGTGGGGGTGCCCTTGGAATGGATCTTAATTGACATTCTTGACCCCTTTCCCCAAAATGGCCTGAAGCTTATGCCATTCCCGATCATAGAACCACCACCTGTGTGGATGCACTGCTGGAAGACATGTTCAGTCTGTTCGGGGTGCCTGAGGAGCTGCACAGTGACCAGTGGCCAGAGTCCCAAGTCTTCAGGGAAGTCTGTTGCTGGCTGGGGATTAGAAAGACCTGCATCAAACCGCTCCACCCACAGAGCGACGGACTGGTGGAGTGGTTCAATCGGACCCTCGGCACCCAGCTGGCTATCTGGACAGACCAGAGGTAGTGTGACTGGGACCTGCATCTGCCCCTGTTCCTGATGGCTTACTGGTCTGCATCAGCACACCTCCACACCAAGGGCAGACTCTCCTGCGTCTGGGGCTTCAGTCCCTGTCAGAGCACCACGGTGGCAAAGAGACTAGACCGGGTTATAGACTTTGTTGTGGACCACAGACTGAGCCATCTGGACATTTGGCCTTTGGGTGGGGACAGTGTGACGGTCCTGGCAGCAGTGTGGGACCATCTTTTACCTTTACCCCAACTGGCATTGTGCTAGTTCACCTTTAGAAACCTCAGCTGACATTGTGCCAGTCAGCCATTTGGGACTAGAGGGTTTTGGAACCAGGTCAGCTGGGGATGAATATTGCTATTGTTGAATATTGCTTCTACCTGCAAGTGCCTGCCAGAATAAAGAGCCTTCTTTTCCTGCATCTCTGCACTTTATTCTGTGATTATTCACGCACAGCTTGCTACATTATTATACAAAATGTGTTTTTTGCTGCTTTTGTGAATAATACTTTAAAAGGAACAATTATTTTAGAAATGTTGTATTTCTGTTACTGTGAAAAAAATACTTTTTATTTTGTAATTCAGTGTTGGTCAAAGCAATTTTCTAAAAGGGAAAACTGAGTGCATTTTAGCTAGTTGCAAGTAATGCATACAGTAACTGTATGCATGTCTATTACTTATTTCTAGTTTAAAATGAAGATTGCTGCAAATAGAAAAAAAAGGAACTGAACATCCAATTGATCGCAGATTGGATCAGAAGCATGCTCCTGTTACCAATGGAGCAATGCTTTATTTTTTTATTTTTTTATTTTGCACCTATGGAGAAATAAACTTTTATTTTTGCAAAACAATATCTGCACAGTTGTAACTTCTACATGATAGAATTTGGCATCGCCACAGCTTGTCAAGGCTGTAATCAGTATATGGCCAAACCATATACTAGATACAGGACCAGCTCCAAATAAAGTGTCCAGGCAGAGTAATTGGTAATATTATGTGGTGTTATCTAATATTGCTGAACAAGGTGTGTGGAGGACAATGTCATTTTTTTTTATTTTTTTTTTATTTTTAATTTCAGCTCATCTAATGGGATTTATCCTTTTGTACAGTGTTTAAGATGCTTCGCAAAGGTTGCCAGTTTGTGTCCCCTGCTCATCCCCTGCCTGTTGTAGAATGTGCTTCTTATGACTGTGCCCCAGCTGCATTTTCTAGTTATTTCTAACAAAGACAGCTGTTATCTTTCTAGCAGCTTAACTACATAATAATGGTAACAATTTTAATCAGATATTTCCCTTATCTCCATCTAGGGTAAATATCATTTGTTACCATATTAAACAAGAAAGAACGAATTTGAATTATAGTACAGACCTAGCAATTTGCAACAGACAAAGAAAACCTGGAACTATGTGGAGGTTTACAGTTGGGATCATTCTGTTTGATAATGGAGTCATTGTTTATGTTTCACTTCATGGAAATAGCAAACAGTTTATATGCAACTAAAAAAACTAGGCCTTAATTTAGTTGAAGGTTACTGTCATTTAGTATTACATTTTTGTTTGTTTTTGAGTGTTATTAAAGGAGTTTATCATAATAAATCATAACAGATTTGCCTCAAATGAAAAAAAAAACAACAGTTGTTACTGTAAACATATATTTTAATAAAAAAAATATATACATATCATACACTTATCCTTAACTGGTCATTTTCCCTGAAGAGACACATTTTTCCCACTTTTTAATGCCTGATTAAACAATCAGCTTGTTCAAATTGTGACTAACATAGTAGATGTAATCCCCCATTAAGAAAAGGGAATTGCTACAAAGCCTGCCGAAGCAAGTTCAAAGGTTAATGAGAGATGGCTAAAGACAGCACACGCATAATGACATGCTGTAACTAGTGAAGGGAAAGTTTACAACTTAAATTACCTATGTTGTCTGGGTTTTTATGGAATAGACGAGTATTAAGAAATACCCAAAAATAAGAGAATGAAATGCTTGAGGGAGAAGGGAAAAGGGCCTTATATTGATCAGTACTTCTTACAATGTCAATCAAGTCAGTCGAATGAAATCCAGTGACAGGAAGCAAATCACAGTTCACAGGATATCAGCATCCCTGTCATAGGTGTGAGGAGGACTTGCATGGATACAGCTAGTGATGAACCTAATGATCCTTGTGAACCCGGTCAAACAAACCAGCATAAGAGAGAAAAGAACCTCAATGGGCACAAGCCTGGAGTTAAATGGCCAAGAGTTTGTTAGAAAACTGTGTTGGACACAGTAAACACGGATCTCTGTTTTGCGTTGGAAAGGTTAAGTGGAACAGTTGAAAAGAAGCTGGATAAATTTGGGGACATCATCTACGCATATGGAAGCGAGAGGTTTGGAGTTGATAAAAGGAAGGAAAAAGTACAAACTATTCCTGTAGCTGTGAAAAAAACAAGGGTGTCATCATCTCCAGGGTCCAATGGAGTTCTGTACAGAGTGTACAAGAGTGCTTCAGGAGTTCTACGAATCCCGTGGAAACTGATGAAAGTGGCATGGGAAAAACAGCTTGTACCAAGAGCATGGCGCTGAGCAGGTGGAGTCTTTATACCAAAAGAAAAAGATTCTAGAAGCATCAATCAGTTTCGCCCTATTTCCCTATTAAACGCAGAAGGCAAGATTTTCTTCAGCATTATTGCTCAGAGATTGTCAACTTACCTATTAAAAGAACTGCTTCATTGACACTTCAGTACAAAAAGCGGGCATTCCAGGTTTCCCAGAATGCTTAGAACACACCAGTGTGATCTGACAACAAATTCAATCAGCTAAAAAGGAGAGGAAGGAGCTCCATGTGACATTCCTGGATTTGGCTAATGCATATGGTTCAGTGCCACATGAACTTATTTGGGCAGCATTTGATTTTTTCAGTTTACCAATGACAATAACAAATTTAGTGAAAGCCTACTTTGGAGATTTGCAATTTCGTTTTTCAACTTCTGAATTCAGTACTACATGGCAATGCCTAGAAGTTGGAATAATGGCAGGATGCACCATTTCTCCATCGGCTTTTACCATGGCAATGGAAGTAATTATTAGGGCATCAAAATAGATAGTGGGAGGAGAGCGCTTGGCTTCTGGAATGTGACTACCACCAATTCGAGCATACATGGATGACATGACAACCATGACTATAGCAGTAGCTTGCACTAATCAGTTATTGGGCAAATTAACCACTAACATTGAATGGGCATGAATGCAAAAAACATTCCTCCGCCCAGGAGAGCAACTGCCAAGAGAAGGTGTTAAAAGCAAACCTCGCCCAGGACAACTGGATGCTGCAGAGAAGGCCACAGAAAATAAAATAAGCAGCTGCTATCATTTTGGTGAAAAGCACAATGCACAGAGTTGCAAGTTAAAAAATGACACATGCTACATGTGTTCTAAAGTGGGTCATATTGCACGGGCATGCAGGAATAAAAAGAAGCATATGGAAGCAAAATTTATCAGAGAATGCAGTCAGATAGATGTGATTGCTGATGCAGAGCTAGGGCTGTTGGCAGTTTTCACTGCGAGTGGAAATGAAACAGGAATTAAAGTACAAGTGAGCTTACACAGAACACCAGTTAAAATGCAGGAGGATACAGGAGCTACTGTTTCTATTATACTGGAAACCATCTATGCTAGATGCTTAGCACAGTTGCCTTTAGAGGAAACATCTATGCAGTTAAGGACGTGTTCGGGAGGGAAATTCCCCTTGCTGTGTAAGGTGAAAGTGCCGGTGCAGTACAAGACACAATCTTTACCACTAGTCATCACCAAAGGCAACAATCCAGCTTTACTGGGAAGAAATTGGAAGAAGCACATTCATTTAGACTGGAAGAGCATTTTTCAAGTTAAAAGCTCACAACTGACAGTAGAACAAATAGTAGAAAACCACAAAACAGTGTTCAACAAAGGTTTGGGAACAATTAAAGAATTCAAAGCTGAAATAAAAATGAAACCTGATGCACAGCCACCCTTCCACAAGGCTCGTCCTGTACCCTATGCACTGAGAGAGTGTTGAAAAGGAGCTGGATAGCTTGGAAATGGAAGGCATTATTTCAAAAATTGATTGAAGCAAATGGGCAGCCCCGACAGCAGTGGTGCCAAAAGCAGACATGTTGTTGAGAATATGTGGAGACTATAAGGTCACTGTGAATTGCTGTGTTGAAGAAGAACCATACCCTCTTCTTGCAGCTGAGGAGTTGTTTGCCACTTCAGCGGGTGGAAAGTTTTTCACTAAATTGGACCTGCATCATGCATCCCTTTGGAGGAAACGTCCAAACAGTACTTGGTTGTAAATACCCATAAAGGCTTGGATCGTTACAACCATCTGTCTTATGGAGTTTCAAGTGCACCATTCTGGATATGTTATGTTATCCAGACTACCACTAAAGGACGTGGAACCCATTGACAGTGGAGATGAAATCTTTTACTTCTCAAATGTGGACAAGCTGCCGATCCAAACTATTGACATTGCAAGAGAGACTCAGAAAGACCCATTTTTGTGTCATGTGCTGGATTACACTCTAAATGGCTGGCCAAAACATGTGGATAACAAAACCTTGCTTCCCTACTTTAACAGGAGACAGCAGCTTTCAATTGAACAGGGCTGTGTGCTTTGGGGACAAAGAGTGATCATTCCACCGGTGTACCGCATAAAGCTACTGGAAGACCAACATGAGGCACACCCTGTAATGTGTAGAATGAAAGCACTTGCTCACAGTTACCTGTGGTGGCCAGGTCTTGACATTGAAACAAGGTTCAACTGTGTGACATTTGTATGGCAGTGAGGAACGTGCCATCACCCGCACCATTGCAGTATTGGAGATGGCCTACAATTTTGTCGATATTGCTGAAAAGGATCGCCAGTATTTTTTGGTCCTGATTGATAGCCATTTTAAGTGGTTCGAAGTGATTACCACTTCCAGCACAATTGAAAGTTTAAGAACATTGTTCGCTGCTTATGAAGTCCCAGAGAACTGGTGTCCGACGATGGTCCTCAATTCATATCGGCAGAATTTCAACACTTTATCAGAGGTAACGGTATCAAACACATTTTAATTCCACCATATCACGCTGCTACAAATAGAGCAGTGGAACGGACAGTGCAGATTCTGAAACGTGTGCTAGCCAAAGATGTGTTGGAAACAAACCAAATGAAAAAATTATCACTGCAATATTGCTTGGCTAACTTCCTGGCCACATATAGAAGCATCCCTCACTCTCTGACTGGAAGAGCACCAGCAGAAATATTTCACAAGCGTGAAATTTGCACAAGGCTGACTTTGTTGAAACCAAATTTGGAACAGGAAATGGAAGCGAAACAGGACCAACGAAAAGGTTACCATGACAAAGCACACGCCAAAGAAAGACTGATAGTGGAGAACGACAATGTGTGGGTGAAAACTGGATGGTGGGGAAGAACAAGTGGATAAGAGGTGTGGTTTGCAGAAACAGGGACCACGATTATTCCTGGTGAAATTTGGAGACAAAGTGAGACTGATACATCTGGATCATTTGCTGAAAGCAGCAGAGGGTATTACTGTGGAAGTAGGGGACGGTTATAAACCAAGTGATAGTTTTCCTGATCCTGAGCCAACCTTGGACCTGGAGCAGACTTCATTTCAAAGGAACGCACACCCAACATTAACTGCAGACCAGGAGTCAGAGATGTCTTGTGCAGAGTTTCCACCAGAACCACTGAGCAGCCTGAGTGGGGGGAAACCTGTGAGGACACAACAATCACAGGCAGAACAAGACATACCATCTCAGTTATCTACAAGATGGCATTACCCAACCCGTCAAAGACATCACCTCAGAGACTTAACCTTTAATGGTGCCAACCACCACCAAAACACCACAAACACTATTTACGGGCAGGGCCGTGCCCTGCCACAAATTTATTTTTATGTAAAAATAAAATTAGATTCATTTGAATTTTTCAATGATTTTCAAAGTGATTCCAAGTACAGTAGATAGTCTTTCCATTCAAATGTGATACTGTATCTCTGCACTGTTACCATGCACTTTGTCCAAGATTTCAGAAGTGTGTGTTAAAGTTGTACTTTCCATAATTTGTATTTTATAGTGTCACCTCCGTGCCACAGTAAACCCGTCTTTTTATCTGCTGCAGAGCAAGACCTATGATGCAGCAGGGATACCTCGTCCTGCGAAGAAACAGAGGCTTAGTTGAATATGCTTTTCTATGTATGTGGGATCCCTCCTGGGACAGGTGTAAATATGGTAAATTGTCATCTTTAAGGACACAGTACCCATTTATTTTATGAACTCTGTGTCATTTCGAGGCCTTCCACACATAGCTAATATGTATTGCCTGGTGCCTTATTTTCCTATATGAAAGATGTACACTGAGGGTCAGACCCTCACTGTAAAATTGAATTGCCTGTTACTGTCATTGTTATTTTAATGGCGATAGAGCCGTGGGTTTATTATGTATTGTGCATGCTGTTGATGAAGTGTGTTTGATATATGACGGTGTATTGCTGTAATTAGATTAGGGTGCATACATTATTTTATTCCAGATGCCAGTAGACAAATTAAAAGACAGCCACCATAAAATGAATAAGAAAATAAAATAACTAACACTAAACCCTAAAATAGACAATAAGACAACTAACTACAACCTATTAAAATAATTAAAAAGGCAACTTTTGCGATGGAGTAGTAAATACGACTCCCTCTGACAGCTTCATATAGCCCTGCTGCAGCACACGGGTCCCCAATGCCTCATCTATCAGTCCATCCGCTCCTCTGTCTGTGGTGCCGCAGCTGCTCCGCTGTCCTGTGTACCCTCCTGTCCAGTTAGGAATCTTGTTGGTTAAAACCGGTGTCGATCGCCCCACGGTAAAACCTCTTTCACTTTCATTGCTTTCGCTGTTGCGGTTGCTGCTGCCACCGCTGCTCGGTTCTGTCTCAGTTGTTGCTCTCCTTCTGCTTTTTCAAGCATGCTTTTAAACAGTCTCACACCCAAGCCGCTTCAGGTGCAGGTAATTAGGGCAATAGTTTCCATGGTCAATTGGTGATCAAGTTCTGCGTGACAAGTCCGTTATACAAATTAAAGTGCAATAAAAGAAACACACAATCAATTAAAAAAAGAAAGAAAATCAAAATCACACGTGCAAATCATAATTGTGATAAGTGAAAAATAAATCAATGTAAATAAAATGGTTAAATAATAAAATCAAATGGTGCTGAATTAACTATACTTGTCACACCTGTGACACACTTCCCTGCTTTTTCAATTGCAGTCCCTGCAACTATCTCATTTCCAATAACTCATTAAAACAATAGATTCGATGCCCTTAATTTGCTTTTCCATTAAACTTCTCTGAAGCTCACTGGGGGTCTGCCCAAATTAGCCCTATTGGATCTCCTTAACTCACATGGTGGAGAGACTTCTCTAAACAAGTAACCCCATATTGACTGGGGTACTGCTGGCACCTCTACACTATCTTAGGTATTGGGTGGCTCAAGTAAAGGCCACAGGCTAGGACGCAACATATGGTGTTGCACGGTCCATGTAGGGCCTTCACGTTGCTCGGGTCGCACTGTATAAACTGGCAAAGTGGGGCCTGCAATATTTACTATGACAAATGGTTCAATTTCCCACCTATCTGCCAACTTACCTTTGCCCCACAGCCTCTGATTCTTGACCAACACCCTTTCACCAGGTAGCAATAGAGCTTGCTTCGTCACCTTGTCATAGTTCTTGCGATGTCTCTCTGTGCTCTGGGCCATCTGCTTCCCTGCTTTTTCATAGGCAAAAGCCATCTTCTGGTAATGGTGATGCACCCATTCATCTGTATGTCGGGGTACCTCGGGCTTTGCAATCCCCAGGGCCAAATCCATTGGTAGCCATGCATGTCTTCAAAACATCAGGAAGAAGGGAGCAAAACATGTAGAACTATGCACAGAATTATTATATGAACTAATGAACTAGTTCTGAAAGGTAATCAGGAAAGCGCCCTTGCTTCTCTTGTTCGAAAGTCTCCAGTATATTGAGCAATGTCTGGTTAAATCTCTCGCACATTCTATTGTCTTGTGGGTGGTATGGGGTAGTTCTACTTTAACTTATCCCATAACACCTACACAACTCTTTGATCAAATTTGACTCAAAGTTTGGACCTTGGTCAGAATGAAATCGCCTAGGGCAACCAAAAGGCTGTATAACATGTTGCCACAGGGCATGAGCTGTTGTCAAAGCAGTTTGATCATGGGTGGGGACAGCCCATGTAAAAAAGAGTAAACATGTTTGTGATTACTGCTCAGTGCTAGTGGTGCTGTAGTCTGAATGGGGACCAGGGGCGCTTTACGCTCTGGCTTTGCTTTTCTTAGCACACACCGGGGCATGAGGCATGCCAGCCCCTCACATCTTGTTCCATTCGTATCAATCCCCAAATGCCCTGCTTGCTCATGGTAACCCTGCCAAATCTCCCTCCATTCATTTTCTGGAGTAAACATTTGAAAACGTACCTCTAGTGTACTTGGGTCCATGCTCCGCCGACAAAGTACCCCGTCCTGTTACTCTAGCCATTCCCATTGTTGCAGAGCCTACAGCATCCTGGGGGCATCCTGTTCACGCGCTGCAGGAGTGGGGAAAGATCCCCCATCCTTGAACTGCTGGATCAATGGGTCCTTCCATTGTGCCTAGATCCATCTCTCTGGTGCCCACCCCCACTCTGACAGACACTACCATCCTCAGCCTGTACATGTAGACCTGTTACTCCACTGCAGCAAGCTTGGACCACCTCTGGATTCACGGTCTGGAAGGAAGGAACTTCTACTGCATCTCTGTCTGCCACTTCCGGACCCTCTCTCCCTGGAAAGTTTTCTGGCAACCTGGAAAGCACGTCAGCATTCACATTATTTTTACCTGTACAAGATGTCAAACTGAAAGTTGGACAGTTGTGCTGCCCATCTCTGCTCCACAGCCCCTAAGTTGGCAGTTTCTAAGTGGGCTAGAGGATTATTGTCGGTATAAACTGTGAACTTTGCCCCGGTCAGGTAATCTTTAAATTTATCTGCCCACTTTAAAGCAAGGAGCTTTCATTTAAAGAGCTGTAGTTAGGCCATTATCCTCTCTTTTCCATCATTGATGCTAAGCTAAGACCAAGTCCCTCCTTGCTGGCACCTGTGTACACAATAAAAGACAGTGAGAAGTCAGCAAAAGTCAATACTGGGGCCTGAAGTAAAGCAGCCTTCAACTAGATGAAAGCAGCTTCACACAGTTCAGTCCATGCTACTGTCTGGCCTTGTTCTTGGTATTTGATATGCCAGTCAATAGATTCTGAATGGGGGAAGCAATACTGGCAAAATCCAAGGAATACCCTGCAAATCCAAGGAATGAACACATCTGTTTAACAGTCCTAGTCTTTCACCACAGCAACTTTACCTGGGTCAGGCACAACTCCTTGGCAGCTCACAACATGTCCCAGGTACTGTACTTCAAGCTGGAAGAATTTGCACTTTGCTGGATGCAGCTTCAATCCATAGTGGCCTGACCTCTCAAAGACAGCCTCAAAATCTTTCAAGTGAGATGCAAAGTCAGCAGAATAAATAATTACATTATCAAGATAAATCAATAGTGAGTCGTACACCTGGCCTCCAAGACAGTGCTGCATTAATCTCTGGAAAAGGACATTATCTCAATTTGTATAAACCAAATGGAGTGGTAAATGCAGTCTTCTCTTTATCTTGAAGGTCTACTTCAACTTGCCAATAGCCACTTGCCAAGTCAAGTGTAGAGTACCATTCAGCCTTTGTTAGACTAGTCAAGGACTCCGATGCGAGGGAGAGGGAAGCATCTTTGTGTAACTGTGTTTAGTTTCAGATAATCTACACAAAAACGAAGAGAGCCATCCTTTTTTCTTACCAGGACAATAGGGGCTGCCCAGGGGCTGCTGCTGTTCCGAATCACACCCGATTCCAACATTCCTTGTAATAGTGCCTTCATCTCCTTATACATGGTTGGTGGGACAGGCCGATACCGCTCCCGCGTTGGGGCTGCATTGCCAGTCGGGATTCGGTGCTGCACAACACTGGTCTGACCGTAATCCTCTTCATGTGCTGCAAAGACATGGCTCCAGTTACCCAGCAATATGTCCAGCTGTTGTTGCTGGTCTTCAGTCAGCCCAGTTACTCCCAGCTTCTGGCTGGGAGAGGCAACACACCCAACTAATGGTTCCACCTGGATCGAGGGCACATCCACTTCAATTACATCAGGCCTAGGTGGAGTCAGACAACTCTTTCTCCCCCTCTATGCTAGTAGGATCTACAAAGAAAGCAGCTGCCAGCTTTTGATATCTTTTAAGCTGAACTGGGTAGCTATTTACATTCCTTACCCTCACTAGTACATGCCCTTGGTTAACTAACCCCACAGACCTGGCCACCCCAGCCGATTCTGTTCTTCCACTGGATCAATCATGCAGCAATAAGTGTTACCTTCAGCTCCATTGGGTACTTGTCCCCATACCAACATCTCACTTTTTGGAGGCACTTCGATAACTTTTCGGTAGGCTGGTCTCACAAACCCCCCCAAAATAATCTCCTTCTTTGCATTGGGCTGTCCACTGACAAATAGAATAGGCATTAGTGCAAATTAATGTAATTATATGTAAAAATAACGTGATATCTTGTAACAATTGTAAGTCGCCCTGGATAAGGGTGTCTGCTAAGAAATCAATAATAATAATAATATTCTAATTCCATTTACTACTACACTCACTTGGGGATACTCTCCTACAGTAGCTTTCTCTGAAAAACTGGGGATTTGACTCAAGTAACCTGCTGCTTGCCCAATACCAGCAGGTCTTAGTTTAAAGGACCCGACGCTGGTGGGTCTTCTGCGGGCAATACCTTTCTATGTGTCCAGCTTCCCGACAGTAGCGGCAAATGAGTTGGCTTCTGGGGTCCCATTGGTCAGCAGCCTGGTGTCTCGGCCACTCCCTCCAGGGGGTGAAACGTAGGTGTGAATGGTCAACTTGTTCTGGGGGCGGTCTAGTTATGAGTAGGGATGGACTTACCCGGTTGACTGGGGCTTCAGGACGCAGTTCCTTTAACAGCTCCTTACTTAATTCCGACACTTAATTTTCTCATTTCCTGAAAGAGCTCATCTTTTGAACCCCCCCCCCCCCAAGATAAAGCATTTTGGGGTGAATTCAAAGAATCTTACTCAGCTACTGCCCAACAGGAAGGTTCACTCCTTATTTCTACCTGCAGTTCTTCAAAGAGGATTGCCTCTTCCTGAGTCTCTTAAAGGTCAGCATTTTGTTGAATCTTTTTTAGCAGATTACGTTGCAGTTGGCTGTCTTTCAGTCCCATGACAAGCTGATCTCTCAGCAACAGGTCTTTGTCCCCCAAGCCGTGGGAAGCTTGTTGCTCCAGTCTGTGCAATACTTCTCTTAACCGTAGGATGAAGGTCTTCACAGTTTCATGGTTCTCCTGTTTACAAGGGCGCAAGAAAGAGGCAGGCACTTTCTTTTCAAACTGTTCATCAAGCTGCTTAAATATCTGTTCTATAGTTTTTCTATCTCTTTCACCTAGGATCTGGAGTTCTCATTTTGCGTCCCCCTCTAAAGAGCCCATCAAAAAAGTCTACCCTTTGTTCTGCTGAAAGTGGCTGCATACGCATTATCATATTCATTTGATCTTTCATTCTCGCAATTTTATGTCTGAGCCTTTATATTTTACCATCCATGGAGTCCCCCCCATGAAAAATGGCATCATCATAACTGGCCTACTTGTGCTTGGCCCTTCTGCTGCCTCCATGGTTGCACAACCAGTACGGCTTGCCCCAAATCCTGCAGACTGTGTCAATTTTCTATGTGACAATTAAGAGGTTTTATGTTTGTAGCTGCTACGCTACTGGAGAAATTTCACCTCCAGATATAGTAGCAGTGTGGAGTAGTGGTTAGGGCTCTGGACTCTTGACCGGAGGGTTGTGGGTTCAATCCCCAGTGGGGGACACTGCTGTTGTACCCTTGAGCAAGGTACTTTACCTAGATTGCTCCAGTAAAAACCCAACTGTATAAATGGGTAATTGTATGTAAAAATAATGTGATATCTTGTAACAATTGTAAGTCGCCCTGCTAAGAAATAAATAATAATAATAATAGTTTATATTTGGGTTCTTTATATTCGGGGGAGCAGTACCAGTGTACATCCACAGAGAGAGGAATATATTTAGAAATTATTTTATTCCAGATGCCAGTAGACAAATTAAAAGACAGCCACCATAAAATGAATAAGAAAATAAAATAACTAACACTAAACCCTAAAATAGACAATAAGACAACTAACTACAACCTATTAAAATAATTAAAAAGGCACACTTAACTTCTGCGATGGAGTAGTAAATACGACTCCCTCTGACAGCTTCATATAGCCCTGCTGCAGCACACGGGTCCCCAATGCCTCATCTATCGTCCGTCTGCTCCTCTGTCTGTGGTGTCGCAGCTGCTCCGCTGTCCTGTGTACCCTCCTGTCCAGTTAGGAATCTTGTTGGTTAAAACCGGTGTCGATCGCCCCACGGTAAAACCTCTTTCACTTTCATTGCTTTTGCTGTTGCTGTTGCGGTTGCTGCTGCCACCGCTGCTCGGTTCTGTCTCAGTTGTTGCTCTCCTTCTGCTTTTTCAAGCATGCTTTTAAACAGTCTCACACCCAAGCCGCTTCAGGTGCAGGTAATTAGGGCAATAGTTTCCATGGTCAATTGGTGATCAAGTTCTGCGTGACAAGTCCGTTATACAAATTAAAGTGCAATAAAAGAAAAACACACAATCAATAAAAAAAGAAAGAAAATCAAAATCACATGTGCAAATCATAATTGTGATAAGTGAAAAATAAATCAACTAAATAAAGTGTTAAATAATAAAAACAAAAGGTGCTGAATTAACTATACTTGTCACAGCAATGACAGCATAGAATCACCACGATTAATCCAGAGGTCAGTTATAACATGACTCTGGCATTGAGGGACCATTCCAGATGAATGGCTCAATATTAAATTTCCATTCTTATTAAACCCATAGGCTGGTAGATTATGCCATATTGTGCCAAGTGTTGCACCAACATCCTGTGGTTGTATTACATGGATTGTATTTAGATGTTGCCTGACATCTGCTGTCCCCCCTGTTTTCATTTCGAATGAACATTTACTAGCCTTTTTAAAATAAGTGAATTGGCTTGAAGATTTCAGATCATTCAACAACTGTGTGCCTGATGAGTATAGCATCAACTCCTCTTTCTGTACATCCACCACTTCATTTGAGTTCATTGAGTAATTCTTGTGCTTGTGCACATTTGTCATCATTTTTTATGTAATTTCTTAATTACAAAAAGTGTTCATCATTAGTATTTTGCTGCCAAGTGGAAAGGTTTAGATCCAGGCATTTTGTGATTATAAACTACAGTCCTCTGTCACGCTCATTTCCCATTGGAGAAAAGCTCAATTCAAACCCATGCCTTGAGATGTGAAAGATAGGGCTTTAGATTACCTCTGCTGCCCAGGCTCCATTCATTGCCTGAATATAAAAAAATCCAATATCTGCCCATTGACTGGGAAGCCAAAGCTAACACTTAAAGGTTCAAACCCAGCTGAAACACATCCTGCTATAAAAGCACCAAACAATAAGAAAACAATTGTGCAGACATTGAGTCGAAGGCCTTTAATGGCCTCATTACCACTGCAAATTGAACCAGAATGGAAAGAGATATAGCTAGGAGGCTGAAAATTGAAACAGTGTATCTCTGCGCTTTCCTTTCTTTGGGCAAGGACCCCAATCGATACCTACAACTAGGTTAATGCAGTCTCTTAAAAACATACAATTATACTTTCTGCTGAGCTCAATGAGATAATTAGTTTTGGAGTCTGCATAGTGAGGAGTGGTGCGTGGGTGTTCAGCTTGTATGCTACTTGGTGCCTTCTGTTGGAGTCCTATCAAAGTACACTGGAAGATCAGGAAGTAAACACAACTTTGCATTTCAAGCCCTAAATTGAAGTGGACATTATTTCATATCTATGGCACAAGTTTGCTTTTTAATTACCTGAAACAAGAATCCCCAATAAAGCTCTGCCTCATATAACAATTACCAGGCTGACCAAACTGGGATATTGAGAATCCACACAAAAACAAATTAATTACATTTACAACCATTCTAAATAGGTCATATTCCAATGAATATAATTGAGAACCTTTTAATCTGAAATGTGGTTATTCCAGATGAGTTAGCGTCGGAGGAGATGCATTCTTATGTTAGTATAGTGTTGTTTCGCTGGAAATATTATTTAAAGCATTTTTTAATGTGTTGCGATATATTGTACTGTCGAAAGTCATACATATATTTTTTAAATAAATTATACATGAATAAAAATTGCATTCAGATGACACATTTGAGTATGATGAAGCAGAGAAACTTTCATTACAGAAATCTAGGGGTACATCAGCAATGGCATTAAGAAAAGAACGACCACGGTGATACTTTTGGGAAAGTATACCAAAGCCATCACGAGGGAGATGAGCGGACAGCTAATGAGGGATACCTCAACCACACATAACCAAATAAGGTCAGTGATGGGAGTGTGCAACCTCAAGGACCCTTGTGCCCAATGAAGACACTGAGGGATCTACCACATTAACGCGGTAAAACCTGGTAAAGTTAAGTGGCGTAGTCCAGCTAGCCACAGTACAAATCTCAGACAGTGAGGCTCCTCTAAAGTGGGCCCAAGAAGTGGCCACCCCTCTGGTAGAGTGCACAGCTACCCGCCCAGGTGGGGGTAAGCTGGCATTATCATAAGCAGTCGAGACTGTGTCTGCAATCCAATGCGACAGTCGCTGCTTGGAGAGGGCCTGTCCCAGGGTCTGTATACCGTGACAGACAAAGAGCTGGTCAGAACGACGCAAAGGTCTTGTCTTTTCAACGTAACATCTCAATGCCCGCAGTGGGCAGAGGGAATTTAAACGCCTATCCTCCTCCGTAGCAAAGGGAGGTGGATGGAATGACTTCAATTCCGCAGATTGGTTCACGTGGAAAGCTTACACCTTCACAGGTACACCTTCAATAAGCTTTACCAGCATCTAGCAACTCTTGCAGAAACTGCAAGATGATAGGCATAGGGCAAGATATACACACAACAGTAAAGCTGTGAGGGTAAAATAGCAGTCACCACGGCAAGGCAGGTAACTGATTTTTTTTTTTAACCAGTGCCCCGAGTAGGCGGGTTGAAACAAGCCTGTGGATTCAACTCAATAGTGGGGCGCAGCAGAGTTGGGTCCCGGTGGAGGAATCGTGCTTTTCTTTTTTTGTTGTTTTTAACTTTTTTTTAACTGCAAGGCAGTAAAAGAAAACCACACGCACACACTAGCAAAACTGAGGGTGAATAGAACAGACACCACGGCAATGCAGGTAAACTGAATTTTTAAGCGCACCAAGAGGGCTGGCTGAGACAATCCAGCGGTCAACTCCACAGTGGGGTGCGGCAGAACTGGGGTCTGGTGGAGGATCACGCGTCTCTTTTTTTTAACTGCAATAGCAGAGGAAAACACAAAACAGTGAGCGCTGTAAGGTTAGAAAAGCAGACTACAATCGCGAAGCGATGCAGGCTGTTATTATTATTATTATTATTATTATTTATTTCTTAGCAGACGCCCTTATCCAGGGCGACTTACAATTATTTTTACATACAATTACCCATTTATACAGTTGGGTTTTTAATGGAGCAATCTAGGTAAAGTACCTTGCTCAAGGGTACAGCAGCAGTGTCCCCACCTGGGATTGAACCCACGACCCTCTTGTCAAGAGTCCTGAGCCCTAACCACTACTCTACACTGCTGCACTAAGGTGCTGTGCGACCAAGGCACCGAAGTACTGTGCGCAACGAGTACACTGAGCACTGTGAGCACCGGGTACTGTGTGCAATGAGCACCGTGCGCACTGAGGCACCAAAGTACCAGGGGCTAAGCGTGCACTGGGGTACTGAAGTACTGGGGGGCAACTATGCAGTGGTGCCTACCCTAACCGCCCAACACCAGGGAGACACAAGGGGCGAAGCCACGGCAGGCAAGCTGAAAAGCAAAACACAGCAAAAACACAACAAAAACAACTGGGGTAGAACTGAGGTGGGCAGGCCGACACAGCCGACGAGGTCTACTCTACAGTGAATACTGCACAGGCAGTCGCTCACACATGGCAGACAGTAAGGAAAGGCAGCCTGTAACACAAGCGAGCAGGCTGCCGAAAAAAGGAGGAAAGAAAAAAAGGCTTCAATTCTGGTTCCAGGAAAGTGACAAGACAGCTTTCAGTACGCTCAGTTCAACACAGACGTCTTACCTTACCGTCTTGAGAGGCAAAAAGAGATCGAGCATTCTGCACAGTGACTATTTGATCCCCCCAGGAGGCGGGACCTGGGACATCACTCTGCAGATGGGCTTATCGGCAGCTTTGATATAAAATGCTCAGAAATACCTACCAAAGACAGATAATATCCCAAAAGTATCGTCGGTGGTCGTATTCGAATTGAAAGGGAATTAAGAGCACAGTAAGGTATAAGTAAGAGCAAGTTTGACTAAGAGCAGTTATAACTTATAGTAAATATTTGTTTATATGTGATACAAAACAATGGAGGGAAAACTACCCTTTTACCACTTTCTAATTACCAAATTATAATCCTAAATGATAACATTTGACCAGTATTAAATAGTCATAGGAAGAGCCTTTTCTGATAAGGCTCCTACATTATGGAACGCTCTGCCTTTTTTTGTCAGAGAAGCTACGAGTCTTGCTGTTTTTAAGTCAAGATTGAAGACTTATTTATATACAGAAGCCTTTTTTTATTATAGTCTTTTTATTATTACTGTTTTTTTATTATTTTTTTTAAATATGATTGGAAATGTATTTACTTTTATTTGAAATAGTCATTTATTTTCTTTATGCTATTTTAATGTTTTATTCTGCTGTGTGTTGTATGTTTTCTGTAAAGCATCTTTGGGTCTATGACGTAAGATGCTATATAAATGAAATGAAATAAATAAATAAATAAATAGTAATTGTTCTTGTAACCCCATAAAACAGCCAGCAGACGGCTTTTGACAGACCTTTTGATGACAAAAACCAGTCTAATTTATTTTGCTGCAAGGGAGAAAAGAGTTAAACCAGAGAATGTTTCCATTTCTGTGTGTGTCATCAACATTGCAGTTATAAATAACCAATGCACATTCTCCGCATAATCTAGTTAAGGGGTTGTGATTGATTGTGTGATAACTTCAGAACAAAGAAACACTGCTTCACAGATGGTAGATAGAGACCAGAAGAGCAAAGAGTTTGTTTTGAATGTATGGAAGTATTTAAATTGGCCTTGTGGAGTTTCCTTTCCTTTCAATGCTTTATATTCAGCAATGGGTGGTAGTTATCTACATTTTGTATCTCCTTCCTACCTATCCCCACTGAATTAAAGAAACAAATATTTTTTTGGTAACATACCCTTCTTATTTTAGTTGTCAATGCTTACTAGTGTCATTTCAGAAACTGTGCAGTGTATTGCAACATACAGCAAAACCATGTGGTACAAGTTATTTCTTCAAAAAGCAAACATTCCTTGTGCCTTTCTTGATGTAATTATAGGGAAACTCACATATCCAAGAAATGTGGGCCCAGTAACCCTCTTTGGGCCATGTTGCTTTAAAGTAATTGTTGACATGGAGAATGACAACTTAATTCTTTCTTGAGTGATACAATTTAACCTAATATTGATGCTTCTAAAAATAATTATTTATAACATATATATCAGTGTATAGATTCATCAAGATATTATATTATTGGCACCCTCGATAAAGATGAGCAAAAAAGACTGTATAAAATAAATAACACCAGTACTGAGCTATATTGTAGTTTTCCAACATGTGGAATATATTTGACTTTATTAGTGATTCAATGGAATCAACCAAAATTACACATTTCTCAAATTTATTTTTTTCAAAAATGGAGTGTCACAGTTATTGGCGCCCTTGTTTTCAGTACTTTGTGCACCCTTTTCCCTTGCAAGGATAACGGCATTGAGTCTTTTTCTATAATGTTTAATGAGATTGGAGAACACACTGGGAGGGATCTTAGACCATTCCTCCATACAGAATCTTTCCAGATCCTTGATATCCTTCGGTCTGCGCTTATGGACTGCCCTCTTCAATTGAAACCACAGGTTTTCAATGGGGTTCAAGTCCGGAGACTGAGATGGCCATTGCAAAATGTTGATTTATATATATATATATATATATATATATATATATATATATATATATATATATATACACGCACACACAAACACTGCTGTACAAAAGTCTTAGACACATTCAGGAGTTACAAACTTGTAAATACAGATGCTTTTTCAGTCAGCTACAAGAATGAAATACATTTTAGTCCAAATGTTCCCAATGTTATATTTTTATGATGCATGCTTTCTTGCTTACCAATTTTACAGCCATCACAGTAGAATTGATTCAATATATTGAATGTTAGAGATTACATTTTTTTTTCTAAAATAATTCACATTCATTTGTTGGCTTTTTGTTTAGCTTCTGAAAAAATACAAGCCTATTTACCTCTTCATATTGCAGTGAATTCACAAAAAGTAAAATCAATATTTTGTCTAAAATAATTATTGATTTTTTTTTTTACAAACCCTCTCAATTTTCTTTTTGTTCTTGTACCAGACCTTCGTTTTTAATAAATAAAACGACTGAGTGACAGTCAGAGAAAGAAACAAACAGAAGACTATAGGTGTACATGGGAGAGAATGCCCATGTTTAACTAAATCGAGTTATTAATCATTTCATATATTAAGAAAGAAAGTCTGGCACAAGGATGGCATCGAGCTGATTAACTATAAAGAACAAGTAAGAAGGGGGTTAGGAAAAGTTTGCTGTACTGTATTTCTCTCCGTCATATTACAGAAAGCATAAATAATCCTTTCATTTATGCCAGTGATCCCTCTGCAAGTTGGTAAAACAGATTTTTGTTGTAAATCTAATTGATAGCTGGGAATAATTTACTTTTCAGGTTTTCTGGAGTGCTAAGTGCTAGGAAGTATAAATATTTCATTGCAGATGACAGCCTCCCCAAGCAGATTTATTAATGATTTTTCTGGTCTCACTTCACATCTACTGTGTGAAGGTAAGCACGAAGATTAATTGTCAATAATATTATAGCAGCTGACTAAAAATGAAGTTCTGGTGTAATAGCAGAGCCAAATATATTACTTGCAGGTCATGACAGGACTGTTTAGGTGTTTCAGTATGTTTTAGATATATTTTTAAACCTGTTTTTATGACAGTACAGAGGAGAGGTTTGGTTTGATACATTTGGATTGTGAATGTAACCCTTTCAAGGCTGTTACAAGATTTGTTTTTGTATTGGGTAACAAGGATATTTCGATTACACAGGAGCCGAGTGCTTGCCAAGTACAGTCCTGTGACAAGTGAACAAATGCTGATGCTGCTTATCTTGTAGTTAAGAATCTTCCTCACAACCAAGGTCAGACTTGCCCTAGTTTGCTATTTCTCACTGCTTGTCATCTTCTTCACTGCTGTTTATATCATCTGTCAGCAATCCCATTCTGGCGAATTAAGAAACTGCCCATTTTTATATTTTAGACTAGGTTTCTAGGTATTGTGAGGGAAAAGGGCACTGGCCCTTTAAGGAAACCAGGCAGTGTAAAAACTACAGGTACCAGAATGCCCAGCACCGCAACTACAAAAGGGGCGGGGCCAGGGAGTATATAAGGAAGTGCACAGAAGAGCCAGGGGTGTTGCCGTGGGATTGTTTACAATGGACACTTGGGAAAAGGAGACCCTTGGGTGTTATAATCTTTTATTGCTGTTTACAACAGAACACTTGGGAAGAAGGAATCTTTGTATCAAACGATACCGGACTGTGCTGAGGTGGTTGTCAAAGCGCAGCAGGGCCATCCTTTACTGTTCCTGGAGGGGGAGCCATTTCCCCAACTTACCTGTGCTTCACTGTTCCTGGAGGGGGAGCCATTTCCCCAACTTACCTGTGCTTCACTGTTCCTGGAGGGGGAGCCAATTCCTTGACTTAACTGTACTCCACTGTTCCTGGAGGGGGAGCCATTTTCCCATCTTACCTGTGCCCTACTGTTCCTGGAGGGGCGACAGTTCCCAATCTACCTGTGCTATCCAGTCACAGGATCAAGAGAGGTGATCATTCCCAGCCGGCGGAAGAACGCGGAGACGAAGCTGGAATCGTATGTCTAAAGCTGTAGAATAGAGAGGGATGAAGAAGTGAGTTGGTTAATGTCCGTACAGGACTAGAGACTATTAACTGACAATTGTAAATAACTTGTAAATAAAAATCAACTCAGCATGTATTTCCTGGTCCAGTCTCGTCTATCTCAGGGGAAATTATGCCAACTAGTGGCAAAAATCGGAGTGACAGTTTACAGTATAAATTCATCAAAAGACTTTCTTTTGGACCGTTTCATCAAAAGACACTATCTTGTGGAGATATCACCCCATAATGAAATAGGGTATATGAATGACATATGAAAATAATAGAAACAATATGTTACAAACAAGTACAATACAAATGTAAAAATATACAATCACTGTTAACAGTTGACATGAATGGTGGAAGGTTTACACGTGGGAAATGATATCAAGTGGCCTATAAAAACAGGGATTCAAGTGATCTCTGGGTGCTTTCAAAGTGGTCTGAGGAAGACAAAGATTGAATTAAAGGCTTGCCATTTCCATCAGGGTTACTGGACATTACTGAATTCAGGTAGGCCTGGAAGGAACCAACCATAACCTGTGGTGTAACTCTGGTTTATCAGGTCATCTGGAACTTTTAGGCTATTACTATCCTTTTATTCTTGACATGTATTTAAAAAGGAGGTGCTATTATGAAGACTAGTCCTATTTTTTTTTCTTTCTAAATATAATCATGATCACCCTGTCGTGTTTCAGGAAGCCCAAATGACTCACATAATGACTTCAGATACTCTGGGTTACTTTGCAGATTTGCCTTGCGCATTGATCACTATAGCTATTTCAATTAAACTCTACTGCTTACACTGTATAAACCATTACAATATAATAAAAAAAAAATCATAATACCTGTTGTGGAAGGGTGCTGGCCAATTCACTGACAGAGACAAAACTTTATTTGTAACGCCGCTCAGGCGCACTGATTTATTTTTTACCTGCAGAGGGCGCTGTTGTCCATGGCCTGAATACTGGCAACAGTAAACAGGACCATAAGGTTACCAATACTGGTATACAGTCCAGTGCACATACAAGTGTTCAAAAATTATAATGAAAACAAAAGGTGAAAGAAAAAGGGAAAATAAAACTACAAAATAAAGGTGCTGCACGTGGCAGCGTTACCCCGACCGTCGCTATCTGCACAGCCTGGGTCTCCGTCCTATTCTCACCCATTCCCTCAACCTGCTCGTATAATTCGGGGTTCTGCCCAAGTTTTTCCTCGCTCCTAAAAATTATTTTTCTTTTTATTTAATTATTTGGTGTGGTCATTCTTCTCCGGCCATGCTCGGTCCGGCATCTGAACTTCCAGCTGGCTCGTTTCGTCTTAGAGGGGCAGGCCAAGGGAACAACAGAGCGTTATCTTATAGGGTCAGCAAGACCCGCCTCTCAGCCACTCAGAGAGAGGGAAAGCTGCTGCCCCCTTCCTGCAGTACCACGCATGTGCCAGACAGTCAGCACAGATCTCGCCCCCGTTACACCAGTATTCGTAATATGGAAGAGCTACTATTGTGTTCCTACATTTCCAAATTTTATATCCTGGACAGGTGAAGGATTCAATGCAGTTTTTTTTTTGTTAATCTGTAGTTCCTAAAACTTTAAGTCTCGTACAGAGGGTGCCGCTGTGGAAACTGTGAAGGCCACTTCCTCTATCGGTGACTGCATTGTCGTCACAATCATTATGTGTATTGGATCTTTTCTCAAGGTTCTGCTTGCGCTGATGTACGCATCTCCCAAACTTGCCAACCCCGAACAAATCTGTTGTATTTGGACAATTGCTATGTTTTAGTATGAACAAACTGATTTGACTTCCCTTTTACAAAACTTGACCACAGGTTTCACAGTGTACGAAGTTAAAACACAACCATTCCTTACATGACAACATTAAACCACTGTTGCTCTGTGCTATGCAAAGATCTAATTAATACAATTAAGACAATTAAAGGGGAATCAGTTATATTAATTACCTATTTACTTAGTAGTAATGCACGACTCACGACATATCCATTAATGCTTGTCAACCTTGTACATTCATATGACTTTCAACATATACAGCTTTCACCAAGCTACCGCATCTTTCTAAAATATACGGGGGAAGGCAGCAGCAAGGCTGGTAGGTGACGTAATCACACACGAAGACATAAGTCCGATATACGCTCCTTACATAGGAGCCGGCACTTTTGTACAGCGGTATCGACTCTATGCTTTAGTGCTTTAGAGCGCCCGCCCTCTGCCTGTGTGGATTGCCTCACCCTGTGTGATGCGCCTGCCTGCGTTAACCGAGATCGCTACAATATTAAAGCTAATGGTTAAGATTACTTGTTTTCAGCCTTCCCCTATGCTTATACTGTACATATTCTTGAGCAGAATGAGCCATAGCTATCTTCCTTACTAATGTAAACTTGAAATATATATATATATATATATTGTATATGCGAGGCAAATGACATCTGTATCTATGGCTTCAATTCTTTATATGCTCCTACCTTTTCCAGACTTTAAAGCTATATGTGTAAAAATCACAGCTGACAGATTGCACCGTGTAACACATTTTTTTTTTTTTTTCGTTCCTGGGTAGTAAGTGTTATTTCCTAATTGCTTATGCCTCCAAAGTATAGAAAATGGCTATTATTCCCCACAAACTTTGCTTTTGTGACCAGGACAGTGATATTTTGACATTTACCTATTTTCCAGAACATTCCAGATAGATTCAGTGCTGAGTAAACTTGGAGTAACTTCTAGAACTTTCCAGTAATATAAATAGTAGTATAAATACAGGGACCTTAAGCCCACCAGTTCAGTTTAGTTCCAGCTGCCTAAGTGGATACATATCTGCATTTTTCTGAGATGGCATCAAGGTCATAGGAGACTTCAAAATGGTGGCATTCCTGATGGGTCTCCAAGGCAGTTTTACCAAGTTTCCCTGCTATCTTTGCCTTTGGGACAGCAGGGACACCAAGGCGCACTACCACAGGCGGGACTGGCCACAGCGGATCGAGTTCTCTGTGGGGAGGAACAATGTCAAGTGGGAGCCACTGGTGGACCCCCGGAAGGTGCTGATGCCACCACTGCACATCAAATTGAGCCTTATGAAACAATTTGTCAGAGCTCTAGATAAGGAGTCGGCAGCCTTCAAGTACCTTCAAGACTTCTTCCCTAAGCTGTCTGAGGCAAAGGTCAAAGCCGGTGTCTTCGTCGGACCACAGATAAAGAAGATCCTGGAGTGCAATGAATTCCCCAAGAAGCTCACTAGTAAGGAGAAAGCGGCTTGGAACAGCTTTGTCGCAGTGGTTCGGGGCTTCCTGGGCAATCACAAGGCCGAAAACTATGTAGAGCTGGTTGAGACTCTGGTGAAGAACTACGGCACAATGGGCTGTAGGATGTCCCTCAAAGTCCATATCCTTGATGCTCATCTTGATAAATTCAAGGAGAACATGGGAGCGTACTCGGAGGAGCAAGGCGAGCGCTTCCACAAGGATATACTGGACTTTGAACGCCGCTACCAAGGACAGTATAACGAGAACATGATGGGAGACTACATTTGGGGGCTGATTCGTGAAAGTGATTTACAGTATAATCGTAAATCTCGAAAAACTACTCACTTCTAAATCTTTTTTTGTATTACTTTAGTATAAATACATGTTAATTTGGATTCATATGTTGTTTTTTTCTGACTTTGTGAACGAAAAGACACAAATTTGCCCGTTTTCTCATTGGAAATAGGTAAATTTCAAAATATCACTGTCCTGGTCACAAAAGCAAAGTTTGTGGGGAATAATAGCCATTTTCTATACTTTTGAGGCATAAGCAATTAGGAAATAACACTTACTACCCAGGAACAAAAATTGTGTTACATAGTGTTGTCTATCTGGAGGTGGAACGCAGAGCGAGCGGGCAATAGGCCAATGTTAAGGTCATGTGATTTCTCTGCTGCGAGATGTGATACTAACTAACGGATGGTAAAAATTCAGTATTTTTTTTTTAAATGACATGCTTTTGGAATATTAATTTGTTAAGTGTGTTCATAGAATGTTGTTTTCGTTTGAGAGTTGTAAAAAATGCACTGTACTGTGGGCTAAGTTTTGAGATGCAGACGTGTTTTTTTTTTATAGAAATGTTTTCATACTAACTTTTGTACTTGATAACATTTAAAAATCCAATTGGTGCATACGATTAATATTTTTTGCAACAAATCCAAAGCTTTTAATATGTTTCCATATTAACAAAAGCGAGTTATTAATCAAATTGATTAATCTTGTTACATAATTGATTTATTAAAAGGTTTGGATATACTGTTACTTGATTGATTACTGTCTTGTTGACAGACATCTTAAAATAATGTTATAATATGTTTTGTTGGAAAATAAAATAAAAAGGTCTTCTTTAGGTTGTGCTGGGGGGGTCTGCTTCACAGTCTTGCACCAGGGCCCAGTAAACCCTAGTGCCGACATTGTATAGGATTAGAATGGTAGCTAACAAAAAGATTCCATAAATCTAAAGAATCACACACTGTGGCAAACATTATATATTTTATAATTTTAAAAAATATATATTTCAGGTACTAAACTACTGTATGTTGATTTATGTTTGCATATCTCACTTATTTACTTAAGTTGTCCAACACCTTCTTTCCTGTCATTAACCAACCAACTGCTTCCTCTATTGAGTGACATGTGTAGCAGTCAGCTGCTTCCTCTGTTGAGTGTCATGTGTAGCAGTCACTGACATGCTTTGATGCCAATGACACAGATCAGGTGAAATAAACTAAGAAGTTAAACAGTAACAGAGTTTCTGAAAGCAAACCTTTTTAACCTAGTGTAGTACCAGATTCCATGGTTTAAAATGAAATTACACACTGTAAGTTGAAGACACATAGTTTCACACCTAATTAGCCAATGAATGGGGGCCAATGCATTTTATCAACTTTTCTACCTCTATACAAACCAGTTACAAGTATATTTACTGTGTTGCTAAATTGTTGAAGCCCTTTAAAATGTAAACCCTTTTATATGTTTCCAAAAGCCTCAATTAGCCCTTTAATGGAACAAATGACTCCAGACAGGCTACAGAGGGTCCCCAAAACCAAAATGGAAACATCAAGGGTCTTATTCTTGCAATTCAGTTTCCTCCATTTTAGTTTCAGGTGAGAAAAAGAAGGAAGGTCATAGCTGCACCTGTCATGCTGCCTGTTAACCCCATTAACAGGGAAAAGCATGGCATGTACATAGCCATGAGGAAAGTTAACAACAGAATACAGCCTCTCAGGAACACAGCCCTGTATTGTGCTGTAGCATGGGTTGAGTCTAGCTGGAAAATACAGCCTTGTATGATTTCAGTGGCTGTGTAAGGGTAGGACAAAAGGGCTTTTGCTAGCAAACACAGGTTAACCACTGTTCGGAGAGTGGAAGGCAAGTTATTATTTATTTTGTTTCTTTGCTCCAAGTCAGGAAGGCAAGCACAGCAAATTAAGTCTTAAAGATGCAGGCGAAAAAGTGTGTCATCTTCACAAAACTGCCCCGGTTTTCCATGTTGCCCTCTAGGGTGGGAAGGAAAATTTGGTAAGTGTAGCTGAATATGATGACCCCTAAAGATACAAGAAAGTTTTCAAAAACCTACTGAGAACTTTATCCTCCTCCAGGACCATCTGTGTATCTGAGTCAAGAAATATGCAGTCACTATGAAAGTGATAATGAACTGCGCTGAGGAGCAAAGGAGGCTGAGAGACAATCCGGAGGTTGAGGATCAACATACAGGGCATCAGTGTGACAAATGCTATCACTGACCTGGCTGTCTGGGAGAGTGCCATGTATGGGAGACTGTGGTACATAACATTTCCACTTACAACCAGGTACTGTACAAGATGCAAGTCATTATCACTTGAACCACTTGGGCCACGTTGACTATTTTACCGCCGAGTCTGAGGATCAGCTGCTTGCAGCAGGCATTAGCAATGTCTTCATAAGTATTTCTTACCCGGATAGGCAATCCTTCTTCATTCACCTCATACAGACAGGCAATGAGTATTTTGTCAGAGTAGCAGCAGATAACTGCAACCAAGATTATAAGAAGCAAGCTGAGGTATGCACTGTGCAGGAGAACATATGGCAGTCCTAGAACAAAAATGCCCTAGGAAAGTAGAAAGTATTGAGTCTGAACTGGTAAAGCATCTTTTTTATTCTTTTATACAGACTAGTCATTTTGCTTTGATTAGGAATTAATATGTTTGTGACATATGTAGACAGTAAAAGATGTTCTAGATATTTGTCAATATATCTGTGTGATATATAATTAAATGTATATGAATACAATGCCCCTATCAAAACAACACTATTTTCAATTGTGTCTAGGTAATCTATTTGCAACCATGAGTTAATTTAGTATTGGTAGAGCAGTCAGCCAATGTCGCAATTAACAATGGTAGATTATTTTGCTGTGAAAGCTTTTCTCAATTTAATGTTTTCTGTTGGGATAGATAAGTTTGTTTTAATTAAATGATGCAGTTCTTTCACCAACAGCCAAGATGTTTGAATGATAAATGAGTACAAACATAAAAATAATAAAAATAAATAAAATGTGGATTTGTTTAGAATTGAAATAGCTGATAAGGCAGGTTTCCAAATGATCCTTCACCTATTGTGCTAGTGTTGTGTGGAATGATCTGGCAGCATATCCACCTTTCAGTAGTCAAAAAACATAATCTTTTTCATGCTTGCAAACTACAAAACACACTGCCTGCAAATCTATTTTTAGCATTTCCTGCATTCAACCTTCTTAAAAGCATTTCTGTTAAAATGCATTCACAAGGAGGCTGCTGCAGAGAATTAATATGCATCATGTTTTTTAGAACGAGAGGAAAATGATTTCAGTCTGCTTGCATAAAAAAGTATTTTTAAAATATGTTAGCCATTACCAGATGCTAGTGTGCAGTTAAACTGTGAGTCAATGTGTTTTTAATGAAGATCAAGTTCCTCTTTAAAAATATAGTATTAGTATATTGCTTTGGCGCATTTGCTTCAAATACAGATATGTTTTATGCCAATATATAGATATGTCAATAACCCCTTGCAGTACATTTCTATTTAAAACATGTAGTATCAAAGTAACCAAACAACTAATTCCACTTTAAAAGTAAACCTTATATAATCATCATACAGTATGTAAATGTCTCTTGCTTTAAAAAGAACAATGGATTTAGATGTTCTTTATCTCTGCATGATAGTACCAATAAAAGGTGCCCTTGTTATCTGTCCACCATTAAACAGCAACAGTTGTTGTTTCAATATTGTTTCAATATTTTCTGCCTACCTAAAAAGGACACATTTTATTGTATGAACATTTCACTAACAGATTAATCTGGGATCAAAATGTAACTATACTGTGCTGAGTTACATTATAGTGTAAAGTACCTTTTTAAACATTATATATTGTAGACAAGAAATAAATCTAGCTCTGTAATACCACAACAAAACAGCTGATAGTTACCTGGATTGCGTTGGTAACATTCCAGGTGGTGATCTGAGCGGCGGCACTTTCCAGGGCTGGAACAGATGGGCTAATAGCTAGATCCTCCAGGCACTGGGCACTATTGGGGGCTAACAGCCCATCTGGCTCCTCTTTGTCTTCTCTGTGAGTCCTGTCCAACTCAATCCTCTGGGCAAAATTTAAACTCTCCTCATCCACATCTTCACTAAATCTGTACCTTTTCCACTTCGAAAGTCTTAAAAACTCAGCCTGGTTAACGAACCAGCTCAGCTTAAAAAAAGGCATCTTAAAAGATGATGTATTTATTCTTAAATCAGCCTTTATTTTTTAAAACATAAAATCCAGGTTCTTTATATGTAGATCTAGAAAGAAACAGCTACCAGTACTTTTGTTAACCTGAGATAGGTTGAAATGAATTTACTTTTCATCTGTAGCTCAAACTCAGTAAATGAGGTCCACAGCCCACAAATAGAAATTTAAAATTCAAATGTTGCCTCTTGCAGCACACAAATCACTCACACCAATGAGTGCATGCAACAAGTGAGTGATTGGTTGAAGACCTGTAAAAGGTTTTTTCAGTTCGAAAAGCTATTTATGTTGAGTTAACTTGCATACATTAAAAAAACAAACAAAAAAAAAACAATGGCTCAGCTATTGCCTCTATTTAAAATATTCAATAAACATACTGTACATGTAAGAAAATGAATGTTTATGGAAGGAATACATAATTTGTTTACAATGAAAATGTACCTGTAACAGGATAGTGTCAGGCCCCAGCCAACCTGCCAACCCTATAATTCCAACACACAAATATACAATTTATCTTTAGAGCTTTTGCCTTGCCACACACCTCCCCTCATGTACGCAGCACACATGGCCGTAATCGGTCACCTCCACCCTTAAAACACCAACCCCCTCCCCCCATGTCCATCTTTACCCGTCTGGATTCTTGTGAGTGGGTTGGAGTGCGGGTTGGTCCCGACTGGTGGTCGGGGTTGTGGTGGAAGGGGTCCCCTCTCCTCCTCCGGCCGAGGTGATCCTGGGTCTTTTGTAAGCAGCGCCCGTTTGCCCCCCCTGTGATACCTGGGCTTTTGTAAGGGGGTGCCCATTTAACCCCCATAGTTACCCCTGGGCTTTTATAAGGGGGTGCCCATTTAACCCCCATAGTTACCCCTGGGCTTTTGTAAGGGGGTGCCCATTTAACCCCCATGGTTATCCCAGGGCAGTGACTCTTCCCATTTGGGGGTTCCTCTACAGAGGGTGGCCCCAATGCTGGCAGTGCTGGTCCCTCCGGTGGTGGCGAAACTGGCAGTGGCGCAGGGCACTCCGGCTGTGGCAATGCTGGCAACGATGCGGGGCCCTATGGCAGTGGCAGCTGCGCTTGGCCCTCCGGCAGCAGCAAAACTGGCTAATGAGGATTTTAACCACCATTTTAACCACCTCCCTGCCAACCCTATATTCCCAACAATCATAAATATAAAATGTATCTTTAGGGCTTTTGGCCTGCCACAGTACCCAAAACAATTCAATTACAAACCTTTTTTTCTCCGTCCATACCATGATGAACATTGTGTTTGGGGATGTGGGTTCTTGCAGACAAACGGGGCACTTGTTCACTGTTTTAAACAGAAATAAAAGGTTATCCTTTCTTTGAGAACAGGAAGTTTGTCAGGCTGACATAAATCTGGGCGCTTCTCCTTTAAACAAATAGGAGTCATGAAACTATCGCCTTAGAATCAATACACTGAAGAAAGCACTAACCAATCTCCTATATCTCTTAGACTGAGACTGGTCCTAACTCAGGTCTTTTGTGTAAATTAGTATAAATTTTACTCAAAATTAAAGTTATTTAATATTGTTTTCACTTCATAATCTAGGTTAATAACACATGCATGATATTTTCGATAAGCACTTGTACATTGATGGCTTTACTGAAAATTTTTTTACTTTTTCAGCTTGATCATATGAGTGCAGAAGTTGGCAGGGGTCATACACTTAAAGCAGAAAAGACATTTTTATCTGCTGACTAATTCTGTGCAAAAAAATAAAAACAAAACTAAAACTTACATTTGCAATACCGGGGGAAGCATTCTAGGGTTAACAGGTGTAATCAAAGGATTTAATGCAAATCATTTCACTTTGAATACAGTGAGGATATTCTTGATTAATTTACTCAAGAGGTTTGTTTGTGAAAGAAGCACACTTTAAAAGATCATTAAATAATATACTGTACAGATCCACTTCAATTAATAGTCCAAATTTCTGACAGGATGTTCATTATAAATGTATGATTGAGAAATACATAAAATAAGCATTCACTTTCTCATGACAGTGAGCATGTGAGGTCAAGGTAGAGGTTTAACGCTAGAGGATGCAATAGAGCTCCAATTACCAATACCAAACTTTGGGTAAAGCTGGGCAAGTTTGTTCAGTTTAGTTTAAGAGATTCAGCTTATTATGACACTGCAGTTTGTAAAGATTCCTTTCAAGCCTCGTATTCTTCTTAATAATCATTATAATGTAGTACGATAATATTTATAGCATATTGTATAAATATATACATTTAACAAAATACAACTTGATTGTCTGATAGGCATGTTAACTAAATGAATAATTCGCTGATGTTTGACTACTTTTTTCATCTGGGCAAGTTATAAATGATAACATATGTTAGCATAGTGCTAATCCTTAAATAAAATATACTGAATTCTCCTTCTACCATAACGCAGACTATTCCGCAAGAGGTCATTAACAATCGTTAAATATTCAATAAATAAATAACGTATAAACTGTAGTTAATATACATTTTACATTCCCCTGTCCTTTAAACCGCGTGTACAAGTCTTTTATTAAACAAAGCTAAACATCTAACGTCTTTTAGTCTATTCTATAAAACCTCATAGAATCAACATGGTTTCAAACACGGATTCGTTGAATTTAGGACTTTTCTGTTATTGCAATATTTTACAGGGTTATACAGTATAAATACAAATACCGTATAAATTGTTGATGCATTCGGCAGAGGATACATTCTGACATGTATTCAATCAAATGTCTTTTTTGGGCAGATTTAGCGCCCCCATGGTTGGGGGAGCGGTTTCAAAATACTTTGAACTTCCCAACGTCTCCATTAGACATCCCTGAATATTAGAAAGCTCGTGGTGCGCTGCACAAAAGTGTGTCTGTTTAGTTAGATAGACTTATTCTGTAATGAAGAAGTAGCAAAACTGAAAATGAAAACTCTCTCGATTCTTGCAATCATTGCGTTGCTATGGCAATGCTGTCGGGCTCAACAGAGAGGTGAGTGGAATTTTACCATTATAACTGCTTAAGTTAAAAAATATATATAATGATTTAGTCTGGTGCAGTAGAAAGTACCATCCATGTTTGAGAATAACAGACTATTAACAAATGTGCATTTAGCTTCACAGTGTATATGTATTTCATTACACTTTAACAATAATGTACGTGCAATTCATATTGAATGGATAAAACAAAAAAGAAAAAAAAACAGTAACAAACTTTTTTTTTTTTTTAATCAATTACAGATTTATGAAAGGGTTAGATTGCAAGGTATGCCACTGCATACATAAATAATATGTTCCCTTATTATATCTTAGGTAAGTTAGTCAAGTTCATAATGTTTGACACATATTGAAAGCATACTGTAAAAGTTTAACATGTAAAATGCCCTGTCATAAACTTCAATCCTAGACTACATTTCCTGTATAATTGCACTATGGTCTATAGTGCTCAACCCTTTTAAATTGCTAATATGCTGAGGTTACAAAACTTTGTGTTGCTTTAAAACTGCAACAGCTTTAAGTATAGTTTACTAATAAATTAAGAGTGTAGCTAAGACACTAAGTTGAAAACGCAAAACAGCACATTATTTTCACACAATTTGTTCTTTGCACATTATTTGTTTCCATCCAGTACTTGCAGACCGCTTTTCCTTTTTTCATCAGTATCAGTGTTCATTAAGCTAAGTTCAGTGAATTTAAATTTTGAGTGATATTTTTCAGTATACAGGGCCTGCATCTTTATTTCAATGATATGTCTTCAATTATTTTATGTTCTTTCATGCAAATGTGCATGGACATGACTGTGGATTAATACAGTATGTCACTCCTATAATGAGATAATAAAAACTACTTGTCAGAGGGTGTATGTCAAGCTGTTCTCAACATTTTACTTTTCACCTGCCTATTCTGTACATATTTATAATAGCTACATGGTATACTGGGCCCTATAGATATATCAGAGTAATAAGAGTCCTTCTCTCAATATACTGTGATGTTAAAATAGGACATTGGATTACTAGGTCAAGTTTGTTTAATTTACAGTGAAATTACCCGCATTTAATCACCAGGGAGAAGGTTGACAAAGAGATTTTAAAGATCTGACATTGGTACAGGCATTCAAAGCAGCTGGTCTCGGCTAATTTTAGACAGGTGTAAATAGAAGACAGTACCATCCAGGCCTATACAGTATCTATTACAGATATAGCAAACAGAAAGAGCTGTGCATTAAGTTCTGTTTTTAATGTGTGTTCAGTGTTTAACTTTAAGTGACAGCAGCAAGAGCTGTCACTGGAGAAAGATTTGTTTAAGGTTATACAAAAATGCCAGCTACCATGTTGTAAGTTCTACATCGTGATTTTTTTTGTAAGACAATACAGCAACACCGATTATTCTATTGATGATAGAAAAAAGGGTTTTCTTAAAATGTCACATTTTTTGAGAGAGCAGCATGTTTGCATAAAGCAGGCAGGGGTATATAACTGTCCATATTGTGCTGGCGCAGAATAATTATGTTACAGAGCTAATTGTTTATAAATGTTAGTGATGTTGGTTGATGTCAACCCTTGTAACCATTTATCAAGTATTTGATTTAAATGCATAAACTGCAGCTGCTCATTTCCATCACTATCAGCAATACATGCAGATCTGTCTAATTTCAAATAAGTGTATATCAGTCACTTATTTATCACCTAATGTCAGAATAAAGGTTGTTCAAGGTCCATTTGAAACATCAAGTTGAGAAGAAGGTGATTGTATCCTATTGGATTTTTCATGCCACATTTTGTATGCTTTACTTACGTATTGTGTCATGTGGCTTAAGTTTAAAGGTGTATCAATGTCCTAAAACAAAACAAAAAAGCTAACATGCTAACTCTTATTAGGTTCATTTTAAAATAATGTGTTCTGATCTTCAATTCCCAGTTATAAATTAGGAGGACCAATGAGTCAGGTTGCTATATAGAAATATATTATTTGTCTGTTCAACATGTTAAAATGGTCTTTGTCTGATGTGTTTCTTTGTCAAGTGCATATTTTTCCTTATACAATAATGCAGTTTCTTGTAATTTTTTAATATTTACAAATCAGCTAGGTAGAGTGTACTAGAGATGCTAACTAGGACGGTGTTGTAAAAAAAACAACGTTCACCCAACGTTCATGCATTGCTAGTTAACGCATCACTTACCTGAGAACCTGCAGTGTGCACTCAGGGGCATTTCATAATTGCTTAATATGATATTCTGACAATAAGATTTTTTAATCTTGTTTCAGATGCTGTTGTACATATACACTGCCTTGGTATATTTTTTGCTCTGTTGCCTTTTATATACTTTTTTTCCCTGATTACAATAACAGACCAGAGAACAAACAAAGGTTACAAATGTGATAGTTTCTTTTTGTATGCTCTGTGTTTTTGTTTGCATTGTATTGTGTTGGATTTGCATTTATAGTGACCTGTGAAGTAGTACAATATTTCAGTTTGCTTTATTGTCAAGGTCATAAAATCCGTTTTCTAACCTTTACCTGTTAGCATCATGTTCAATGAATTAGAATGCTGACTTTAAATGATGCTTTTAACATGTGCATGGCGCTTGACTGGAAACAAACTGGTAAAATGGGTTTCATGTAACTTTTAATTTAGCATGACAAGTTTATCATTAGCATGGTGACATTTTCATGAGGCTATTTAAATACTGAAGGAGGATCTATTTAAATCAGCTTGGACTCATTTATACTTAGCCTAAATAGTTAATGGTATTTACATGAGGTTTGTTGATTGAGCATGACAAATGTTGTAAATTTAACATGAAAGCACGAATGATTCAGCTCCTTCAATTATCCTAAGGATTGCTTATCATGTGATATTCACTTAAAATTGACATGCTTACTACTGTCGGTCTTTGCTGTATTGCACGAAAGTAGTTCAGTATTTCATCACTAAACAGTAATGTGACACTTGGAACTCCAAGACCATGCATATTTCAGTTAACATGATTTTGTTTGCTTTTTTTTTTATCATACACCCATTCTTAGACACTCAAATTGAATGCATGATAATACGAAAATCATATTACAATTTAAATGTACAGTATATATAGCAAAAGATAATTGTGTAAAGAAGAACAAACACAAAAAACAGCTTCATTAACTGCAAAAGGTCTTCCATTTGTCAGTTTTGTGCCATACATATACTGAATTATTATCTTGCCCTTTCATTGGCACACAGGGAATTTTTAGAATTATACACCCTCTTGTTTTGTCCCTGTCCAAAGATTTTTGGCTCTGTGAAATTACAAATAGACATTCCTGTCATATGTAGAGCTTGTAGGCTTCTTGCTGATAGAATCTTTGTTTTGGACAATGCCATTTGCCCACCCAGATCATCTAAGCCCTGTTGTGAGAAATGCTATATTTAATTTGTGTGAATGTCAAAGGGTGAAAATCAGGTCAGAAGTGTATTTTTAAAGTCTCTTCCCATATGCTGCACAACAACATTGTAATGTTGCATTGAGTTCATTGTAATGTTGTAGTATCATGTGTGCACCCTGTACACAATGGAGTTATTGGGTCAGATTTGCAAAGCATTTATTCCAGTCGGTAAGAAAAACTGAATTAGTTATTGTATTTTTTTGTAGTTTTCTCTTTGAAAAATTGAATAAATTACACATTGGAGTAAATGCTTTGAAAATATGCCTATTATATGTAAGAAGTTCTGTATTCTGGGATGAACAAAAATGTAATTCAGATGCAACAATGTAGAAATGAACTCGACAATTTGAGAAAAGCTGAAGGTTTGATTTAGCAAAGAAATAAATATAGCTTCATGTTTTAAGTGATCCATTTCTTGTGTAATGGAACTGGCATTCAGAATATTGACTCCCGTGATTCAAATTGTGCAGTTTGTCAGGGTTTCTAATGAGTGGTTTGTAGGATCTCATATGGGCATACACAAGCCATTGGAAAGTTAATGTGATTCCAGTTGTTTCACATTAGGGAACAGTGCTGTAAAAGCAAGTAAGGTGTTATTGAAATTTCTGTTGTAAAGTGCTTCCGCTTTATTGGGATGACAGGGAGTTCCCTGACTAGTGGAATGAACCTAAAACATACAACAAGATTTTCTAAAAAAGTTAAATAATAAGAAAAGGCGTGACAATATTCCATATGTCCCTGTAGTTAACAAGGTTGCTGAAGTACAACTGTCTGACGTAAGCTTTTCAAGCGACATACTGGCATATAGTTCTAGTTGCCTGCCTTATGTAGGCTAGATGACCAAAAGTATTAGTAAGCATCAGCATCTAGTGGACAGCAGTGTATTGCCACAAAAACAAAAGGAAATTTGATCCAAGTGGCAGTTCCTGCAACTTAACTCATCAAAATACTGCCTTTTTATTTTGGTAAAAAATATATTTTAAGCTTTCCGTTCTTTCTCAGAGTATCAGGTATATGCAATAACTGTCAAATGCATGTAATGGTGGTGCCAAATTACAGAATCTTTGAGTTTTACACAGGTTTGTTTTGTGATCTGCATACATGACCTTCAAGTTATTTTATACTTGGTACTGTCATTAGTGCATAATGGATGGCTAAATCACTTCGGGCCCTATTCATGAAAGTACTTGCCGACTGCCGTAATAAAACTAATTTTGTTTAAAACTAACAAAAGTCGTCCATATTGCTATTCATAAAATGATCTGAGCAAACAGGTGACTGTCGCAGAGCGCTTTATGAATGGGTATACAGTCGTTCTAGAACGAAAATCTGCCTCTTTTTGATGACATCAGCAGCATTATTAATGTTCCCTGGTTGCCGTTAGTAGCTGTTGCAAAAAGAAAAAATGCAATCCACTGACAGTACTACCGAAACCCGAGTCTGCAGCTGCCAGTCACTGGCAGTTTGCAAACCCTGATTCCGATGCCCCTATCACATCTGCCACAAATTCAGGACATGTCATAATTTAGAAAAAATAATTTTTTTAAATAAATACTTTGTATTTTCATTTGGTTTGGCAATGTTGGTAAACACATTTTCATACACACACATAAGATTTCCATTCTTAACTGCAGGAACAAAAAATAAAAAATGACTGTAAGAGGATGTTTGAATAATACTGTAATTCTAGTAATAATAATAATAATAATAATAATAATAATAATAATAATTTTGAAAACTTTAAATGTTAATCTTACAAATTCTCAACTATTATTATTATTATTATTATTATTATTATTATTATTGTTATTATTAATAAACCCTGCTTAAAGCAGGGAATCAATCAGGGGCGAGTTTATGTTTATGAATCAGTGAAAGTTTCATGCTGTATTGCACACTGTACATAAAATGGATCGTTTTGTGGTGCGTGAAATAAAAAAAAAAAAAAAAGACTCCCTTTCGAACACTTATCGAGCCTCGCACTGAAGCTTGATTAGTGTTTTTTGCAATACCAAGCAAGCCCAAATTTCCCACCGACTGCATCAGTTTCACACAGGCATCAGTAAACAGGTTCACACAGGCAGTATTCTTCCAAACTGTTTATTGTGAACACATGTAAACAAAATAAAAAGAAAATGACCGCTGTCAGCCTTAGATCATGGCAAATAAATAATAATATTAAAATAACTGTCTATTCTCAGTCTCTCACTTGCTCTCTGTTTCACAGCACTGTTTCAAAATGATTACATAAGATAAGAACATAAGAACGTTTACAAACAAGAGGAGGCCGTTCAGCCCATCTTGCTCGTTTGATTGTTAGTAACTTATTGATCCCAGAATCTCATCAAGCAGCTTCTTGAAGGATCCCAGGGTGTCAGCTTCAACAACATTACTGGGGAGTTGGTTCCAGACCCTCACAATTCTCTGTGTAAAAACGTGCCTCCTATTTTCTGTTCTGAATGCCCCTTTATCTTATCACCATTTGTGAATCCTGGTCCTTGTTTCTTCAATCCCTACTGCATTCAGTTTGAGAATTAATCTTTTATGCAGGACTTTGTCAGGTATGTCAAACTGTATAACAGAGCAAGTATAATAAGAAAATATGTCTTTAAAAAAATACTTAGCTTAGACTTGACTGGAAAGCATTCAATAGTTATCAACAGCATTTTGCTGTCGTTCACTCTTATGAATAGCAAGTTGACAATCAGGACCGAAGAAAACTTTATGCTAATCGTTAAGCTTTATCTCAATTAGTTTAAAACATGTTTCATAGACGAAAATCGTTGGGGCTTAACGACACATCTCAATTATCTATTATGAGTATCAACTGCTGTTAAATAGGCGACTATGGACTGAATCCGATCATGTACTCCTGTTTTCTCATTTCGAAAGGCATTAACCCTTTATGAATAGAGCCCTTCATACTGTACTGAACACCTATGTTTTCCATAGACAGATAAGTAAATTAATTCTTTTATTTTTATAAAATAATTATTTTTAAATGCAATGATGTATAATGCAAGCTTAAGTGAGGAAACAAGGAATAATAATTACATTTTTATTATTATTATTATTTGTTTATTTAGCAGACGCCTTTATCCAAGGTGACTTACAGAGACTAGGGTGTGTGAACTATGCATCAGCTGCAGAGTCACTTACAACTACGTCTCACCCGAAAGACGGAGCACAAGGAGGTTAAGTGACTTGCTCAGGGTCACACAATGAGTCAGTGGCTGAGGTGGGATTTGAACCGGGGATCTCCTGGTTACAAGCCCTTTTCTTTAACCACTAGACCACAAAGCTTATAATTAATGAAGTACCTTAGATGAAGAATAACATAGCAAATAATCTACTTTTATTTTAGCTTTACTGGAGTGACAGTGCTGGGTAACTGGGTAACTCATTAAGCTATCTGGCCTTTGTATAGGAAAAAGTTAATTCACTCGAGGATAACTGAAAACTAACCTTTTGAAATGGAAATTGCAGATGTTTTTATGGGAGTGGCATTTAATGTGACTATAAATGCTGCTTATTTTTGTGGAAGTAAAATACGGAGTAGACAATGAATCACAAATCAGAAAAGAACACACTGTTCAAGCTTAGAATGTCAGTGGATTTCTCAATCATTTTACTAATGTATTCAATGCCGTTTGTTAGTAAGGAACAGCACACTGTGACTTTGTGGTACTTAAAATACGCACACTGGGGTTGAAGAACCATTAGCATGTATTAAGATTAAGCATCAACACCCCTACGCTTGGAGATGTTTGCTATGTTTATGAGAGCAATAAGAGAAAGTTGACATTGTGTGCAGCATACAGATATTATTTGCATAGCAGTAAGACTTGCTTTTGGTAAATGTCACCAGTGATAAATAAGTAATTAACTGGGTAAACAGAAAATTATAAATCTGTATCTGGAGATAAACGTGTGTGTGTATGTGTGTGTGTGTGTGTGTGTGTGTGTATGTGTGTGTGTGTGTGTGTGTGTGTGTGTGTGAGTGTGTGTGTGTGTGTGTGTGTGAGTGTGTGTTTTGATCACCTCCAAATATGAGTGCCTATCATAGGATGGCTTAGGATAACAAAAGATTAGATAAGCCCTTTAAAGTTTATTCCTAGCTTACTCTCTGGTCTTGTGATTGAAATGGACAAAAAAGAAAGAGAAAGCTTATGGATACAAATGTGTATTGCATCTAGCTGTGGATTTCAACTTTAATTAATTATGTGGAATGATGATGCTTTAAAACACTATTATGCAGTTATGTTATTGGGCTTATATTACATGAAAGTATCTGATTTTAATTTATAACATGGGTTGTGGACACTATTATTGAAGACAGCTTTTAATCTTTGTATCAAAATTTGGAAATTGGCTGAAATGCTAAATAGTGTTCTATTTTACAAATAAAAAATTAAAATCAAGGAATCACAAATAAAATGTAATATACCTCAAAACATGTTCATACGGATGTACAGTGGCTCTCAAAGTATTCACTACCCTTGGACTTTTCCACATTTTATTGTGTTACAACATGGAATCAAAATGGATTTAATTAGGAGTTTTTGCTACTGATCAACACAAAAAAAGTTCATAATGTCAAAGTGAAAAATAAAATCTATAAATTGTTCTAAATTAATTACAAATACAAAACAGAAAATAATTGATTGCATAAGTATTCACCTCCTTGAGTCAATATTTGGTAGAGGCACCTTTGGCAGCAATTACAGCCATGAGTCTATTTGGCTAAGTCTTGCTATAATACACCTAAATAATCTCTGGTACAACCAATTGTCTTTAGAAGTCACATAATTAGTTGAATGGAGTCCACCTGTGTCCACCTGTGTGCAATTAAGGTGTTTCACATGATTTCAGGTTAAATACACCTATCTCTGGGAGGTCCCACAGTTGGTTAGTACATTTCCTAACAAAAACTACATCATGAAGACAAAGGAACATTCAAAGCAAATCCAGAATAAGGTTCTTCAAAAGCACCAATCAGGGGTAGGATATAAGAACATTTCCAAGGCACTGAATATCGCCCGGAGCACAGTAAAGTCCATTATTAAGAAATGGAGAGAATATGGCACAACTGTGAATCTGTCTAGAACAGGCCGTCCTCAAAAACTGAGTATCCGGGCGAGAAGGGCACTAGTCAGGGAGGCCACCAAGAGGCCTAGGGCAACTCTAAAGGAGTTAGTCTTCCACGGCTGAGCTGGGAGACACTGTACATATGGCAATAATAGCCTGGATGCTTCACAAAACTGGCCTTTATGGGAGAGTGGCAAAAAGAAAGCCATTGTTAAAAAAAACATCAAATCTCGGATAGAGTTTGCCAGAAGGCATGTGGGAGACTCTGAGACCAAGTGGAAGAAGATTCTATAGTCTGATGAGACCAAAATAGAGCTTTTTGGCCTCAACGCTAAGCGCTATGTTTGGCGCAAGCCTAACACCGCACATCATCCTGAGAACACCATCCCTACCGTGAAGCATAGTGGTGGCAGCATCATGCTATGGGGATGCTTCTCTGTGTCAGGGCCTGGAAAGCTCATGAAGATGGAGGGCAAAATGGATGCAGCAAAGTACAGAGAAATCCAGTTTATTGGGGCTCTCGAGTGGCGCAACCAGTAAACGTGCTCCACGTGGAGTGCAGGATGCGCTGTATAGTCTGGACGTCGCGAGTTTGAGTCCAGGCTATTCCACAGTCGACCGTGGACGGGAGCTCCTAGGGGGCGGCGCACAATTGGCTGAGCATCGCCCGGCGGGAGGGAGGGTTAGGTCAGCCAGGGTGTCCTCGGCTCACCGCACACCAGCGATCCCTGTAGTCTGGCCGGACACCTGCGGGCTTGCCTGTAAGCTGCCCGAGAGCTGCGTTCTCCTCCAACGCTGTAGCTCTGAGGCGGCTGCATGGTGAGTCCGCAGTGTGAAAAAAAGTGGTCTGCTGACGGCACACGCTTCGGAGGACAGTGTGTGTTCGCCTTCGTCCTCCTGAGTCAGAGCAGGGGTGGTAGCGGTGAGCTGAGCTTCAAATCATAACTGGCCATTCCAAATTGGGAGAAAATAATAACAATAATTGGCAACAACTAAATTTATATATATAAAAAAAAAAAGTACAGAGAAATCCTGGAGGAAAGCCTGCTGAGGTCTGCAAGAGACCTGGGACTTGGGAGAGATTCATCTTTCTTCATTCAACATACAGCCAAAGCCAAACTGGAGTGGATTAAAAACAAAAAGGTCAATGTCCTGGAGTGGCCCAGTCAAAGCCCGGACCTCAATCCAATTGAGAATATGTGGAAAGAGTTGAAAATTGCTGTTCACCAAAGGTCCCCATCCAACTTGACGGAGCTTGAGCAATTTTGCAAAGAAGAATGGGAAAAAAATTGCAGTGTCCAGATGTGCAAAGCTGGTAGAGACTTATCCAAATAGACTCATGGCTGTAATTGCTGCCAAAGGTACCTCTACCAAATATTGACTCAAGGGGGTGAATACTTATGCAATCAATTATTTTCTGTTTTGTATTTGTAATTAATTTAGAACAATTTATAGAATTTATTTTTCACTTTGACATTATGAACTTTTTTGTGTTGATCAGTGGCAAAAACTCCAAATTAAATCCATTTTGATTCCATGTTGTAACACAATAAAATGTGGAAAAGTCCAAGGTGGGTGAATACTTTTGAGAGCCACTGTAGGTGCAGGCATGCATCTGAAATGCATTACCTTGGTTTTGAAAAACATATAAAACACCTTACTACCAAGAGAATTATGCAAGTCAAAACATTTTGTAGATTCCCTCATAATTTTAAAAGCCCCCTACCATATTACAGAGCCTGTGCTTTTTTATTATATTTTTTTGGTGGCAAACGAGGCAGGCTGCACTTGTAGTGCTTTAACATAACCTAAAAGGTCAGTGGAAACCCAGTTTAAGAAAGCTGTACGATATCAGTAGTCACACAAGGCCAAATTGTAATTAGGTTATTTGGAAGGAGAATTTCTCTGGCTAAAAGTAAACTACATGGAAACCCACACTACCCAAAAGTACTATCACAATAGCATGAGCAAAAGGTGAGACTTATTCTTTTTTTTTTCATGGAAATTGCTCCATTGTTGGCATTCACCATTGCAGAAACAATGGCAGTAAAATGATCCACAAATCTCATACAGCACCTACTGCTCTATGTACTAACTCACCTCTTGGCAGTAAGTACGGTTGTTAAATAGCCCGATGCATAGGTGGCGCTCATTGCGACCCCCATTATCATAATTGCGGATCATTATTTGTGTGTGTTGAGTCATTTGCATTGCTCTTAAGCTTACATAGGGCGCAGTGCAAAATAATTGTTTGGCCGCTAGGCAATTTGGATTTTGCACAGCACCTATCCTTACATCAGCCCTTCAGTGAACAAGGGGTCTGGGTGGGAAAAAACTGGGCAATAAATGCCCCACTCCTAGTCATTCTACATTCCTAAATAGATCACATTTTGGGTACCAGTGACCTGTGAGATGTCTTGATCATTAAAATCGTTTGCATATTTAAAGAGGATATTATTGGCTATTCAAGGATGCAAACTGTTTATAGACAGAATATTTAACAAGATCAAAAATGGCTTAGTATCTGTCGGGATGTCAAAAACAATTTATGTTAAATATAACAGTCTTGAGTAAAGTCCAAACAAACAAAACTAAGTGCGTAGATCCCCAAATACATGTAGTAGCAGAAGTCGAAAATATAACAACATGTTTTAAATCTAACACTTACAACAAGGATAATCTTCATAAAACCTAAAGAGGAAACTTCTCTTAAATCAAAAAGGAAATGAGTTCCACAGACCATAACCAAGAAGCTTTAGAACAGGGTTTACAGATGGATTTTCTATGGTGCCTTTACAGTGAAGATTCATATATCTAACCAATTCTATATTTATTAAAGTTAGATGCATTTCTTGCCTGAATGTGCACACACCAACTAATACAATACAGATCTATATTTAGGAATACTTTTATTTGATGACAACTAAAAGCTGTTTGTGCAAAAAACAAAACCAATATAAACCCCTCTTTCCAAAAAATATATATTGTCAGATGATCATATTGAACAGCTCAATACATTATTGTAATCTCATCAAGTCAATCCATGCCATTGCAATTCATAAAGGGTGTTAATACTTTTAGGTATATTATAACTAGGACTTCTGATTTTCGGTTTTAACCGATAAAACCTGATAAAACACCCCCGATACAAAAAAACCAAATTAAATCGGTGGATAGCCAATAAACGCCGGAAAACACCAGAAAAACTGTGGAAATGGTTAATCTATTCACGTTGACTTTACAATTTTCCCATTAAAAAAATAAAACCTACTACAAAAATAATAATAAATACATTCCCCTGTGCTGCTGGGCAATGTCCCGCCTTCCTGCCTTGCATCTATCATTGATTCGTTCGGAATACTTTAAACCC
Source organism: Acipenser ruthenus (assembly GCF_902713425.1). Taxonomy (NCBI): domain Eukaryota; kingdom Metazoa; phylum Chordata; class Actinopteri; order Acipenseriformes; family Acipenseridae; genus Acipenser; species Acipenser ruthenus. Next base: position 32,902,064 of record NC_081193.1, read on the forward strand.
GCCCCAACTGTTGGCTGAGTGACAGCACATTCCTACATTTCTATTGGAGAGTCCGCTTGCGAGATTTAAAACGAGATTACGATCAGGATGGAGACTTGTTGGCGGGATTTAAAGATGTATTACAGTTAAGATACAGAGGATTTAAAACAGAATTGTGGAGAAATGTACAAAAATGCCTACACACAAAAACCCCAGAAGAATGTGATCGTGACCATAGGGGTTTCGTTGTACTGTTGAGTTACTATACATATTTTGACACACACAAAAAAAAACGCTCAAGCATTTTGTAAAGTAACCGAAAACAATATTTTCATTACAGTATATCAAAAACGAAAGCCCTGAAAAAAAACGATTTACATAAAACTCGAAAATAGCTAAAAAATAAGCACCGAAAAATACAATTAATAAAACCCGAAAAACAGAATCCCTAATTATAACCTCCTAGTGACCACTGTTCTATCCCCCAGAGCAGTAGTTTTCCATTATGATGTGCAACTACAGTCATAAATGTATAAGATTCATGCCATTGGAATACTGTTATTGCCAAGGGTAAAGTTCATTACTCACAGAAATATTGGCTTAATCGGCCAGATCACGATCTTTATCCTACCAAGGTGCAATTTGCACCATTTTTGTGAAAGGATAATTCAACTTTAACTCCAAAATTATAAGAATAACTAAGGCAGACATTTAATACAGTAAGTTGTTTGTTAGTAGTGTTTTAACATTAATGTGAGTGCAAGTTTTGGTGTAAAGATTAGGCCCAATGTGTCTTGTAGCAATATAATCATAAGTAATGTATTAAAGTTTAAAAAGAAAAATCTTTCTTGTCCTTGGATGTATGATACATTAATGGTATAGTTTGTTCATTCTGTGACCTGCATTTTAATAAAGCACAGATCAACACTAAGGATAAATCATTCCACAGTTCATAGCTGTACTGATCAGAATGGGTTAGGAGAAGATTTAATGCAAACCTTGTGCAAGCTATAAATCATAAATTAACATTTAATAAGTATGATATTGAGTTTTTAACTCTGAAATGACAAGAGTATTGAAGATTGGTGTGCATCACTGCCACTAGCTCTGAATTGTCCAAACAAACTGGGAAGCTATCACTAGAGCTCCAACAAGAAGTAAATAATAATTTGGTAAACAATACATTTCTTGATTATCTCCCGTGTCTGGTTAGTTTGACTTGCCATAAGCTCTGCTCTGCAAATTTACCATGCTAAACATTGGCTGGGTTTACATGCACGTGAAAATCGACTCTACAGAATAATCTACGGTGGCCCTGAAGTGCAAAACACAAGCAAATTGTACCTGCAATTAAAAAAAAGCTTACCTGCAATTAAAAAAACGCCTGCATCTTAAGCTTTTTTTTTAATTGCAGGTACACATTTTTTTGTTTGTCTGTATTTTTTTATTTGCTTGTGTTTTGCACTTCAGGGCCACCGTAAATATCTGCATTGGTACGGCCGACTTTTTTACAGCATAGCAACGCATTTCCTAAAAAGTACGGAAAGTACAGGAAAACTGTCATGACTTGTCCATGTAAACGCTGTCATTTACACGTTAAATGTAATCTATTGTAAGTGTGGGAAGTTTTGTTTCAATCACATTTACTCAGTATAATTTTGGTTATTATTTTGAGACATTTAAATATTGTATTTCTATAAGGTAATTGTAATAAATATCATAAATATAAATGAGAAAAAGGTGTTACTGTATATATTTCAATAAATATAGATCAAATCACTGAATATTAACTGGATGGGAGATCTTTCACATTTGCTGTGACATTTCTCTTTTAAATAGCAATATGATGCTATCAAAGAGAATTCATTATATGTTGCCTTTTAATATTTTCAGTCATATCTGAATGTCAAGTCAAGTTTATGTCACATTATAGGTAAACAAAACAAAAAATCTTTAATGTAGACGCAACCAATTTCCAAGTGAGTGTAGCTTCTCAGTTGCCAGCTAGTTCCTATTCCAACTAAATGCCCAACCCAGTGCTGCCTCACGCTATAGAACAAAGAGCTCAGCCTGTTGTTCCACCCACAAATGCATTGCTTACTGATTTCATCTGGCAGTTTCCGGTCCTTTTGTAATATAAATGGTTTGTCTGTTATTAAAATACAAGCATGATATGATTTCAATCACCTCTTCATTGTTACGTTTGGACTTCAGAAGTTTGTGTAAAAATAGTTGTGACCTTTAATATTTTGACTGTCCTGGACATACAGTTCATATTTCTAGTTTCTCATGCAGTAAAATAGCAAACTATTCAGACTGATTGGATTTTCTTGGCAAAAGTGACTTCAGTTAATCCCACCACTGAGGTTGTATGTCTAGACAGTTGCTGTACTGCTTGTTTTAATTTCTGGTGTTGTTATGTTGTTAAGAGCTGGACATGTTTTCCTGTTTACAGCATGTCTGGATTGTGAACCTTTCTTTGTGTATGTCCATTGTAATGTATATTGATTAAGAATGTGTCTAGCAAATTATACAGTTAAGTAATAAAGTTGATATATATCTAAACACTACCGGTCAAAAGTTTTAGAACACCCCCATTTTTCCAGTTTTTAACCTGAAATGGTACAAAGGTAAGCGGTAAACTGCCAGAGGTAAAAAAAAAAAAAAAGTTTAGGTTACCAAAAACTGAAAAATAATGTACATTTCAGAGTTATACAAAAAGGCCTTTTTCAGGGAATAAGTAATGGGTTAACAACTTACAGCTGTTCTGCAGCAATGGAAGTAAATTAAGCCTTGAAAGTTGATGCTAACAATTCCTACAGGTGTCCCAACTTTTGTTGATTACTTACAAACTCTCTGTCTGTATAAAAGCAGTGTTGGAGACTGTGTTACTACACCCTCTTAAGCATTATTTGGACAGTATTGTACTGCAGGAAGTAGTATATTGCTCTCATAATGGCGAGAAAAAGGCAATTAACAAAGGAAGACAGACAGACCATTATAACCCTTAAAAGTGTAGGTCTTTCCTTTAGAGAAATTGCAAAGAAAGCCAAGGTGTCAGTGAGTACAGTTTCCTACACCATCAAAAGGCACTTGGAAACTGGAGGAAACTCTGACAGGAAGAGGTCTGGCAGACCCAAAGCCACAACAGAATCAGAAGACAAGTTTCTGAGAGTCAACAGCTTGCGTGATAGGCGGCTCACAGGACAACAGCTTCAAGCACAGCTTAACACTGGTCGAAGTAAGCAAGTCTCAGTTTCAACTGTGAAGAGAAGATTTCGAGCTGCAGGTTTGACGGGTCGAGTGGCAGTAAGAAAGCCATTGCTAAGATGGCAAAATAAGAAAAAGAGGCTTGCCTGGGCCATGAAGCACCGCCAGTGGACTACTGAAGACTGGAAGAAGGTCTTATGGACCGATGAATCAAAATTTGAAATCTTCAGTTCATCACGCAGGGTTTTTGTACGCCGTCGAGTAGGCGAAAGGATGGTTCCTCGGTGTGTGACACCAACTGTCAAACATGGAGGAGGAAGCATGATGGTCTGGGGCTCTTTTGCTGGATCCAGAGTCGGCAACTTGCACAGAGTGAGTGGCACCCTGAACCAAAACTGCTACCACAGCATTTTGCAGCGCCATGCAATACCCTCTGGTATACGCCTAGTTGGTCAGGGGTTCAACCTACAGCAAGATAATGACCCAAAACATACCTCCAGGCTATGTCAGAACTACCGTAGAAGAAAAGAACAAGACGGTAGGCTTCAGATCATGGAATGGCCAGCACAGTCTCCAGACTTAAACCCCATCGAGCTGGTTTGGGATGAACTGGACAGAAGGGTGAAAGCAAAGCAACCTACAGGTGCAACTCATTTGTGGGAACTTCTGCAACAGTGTTGGGAAGAACTTTCCGAACAATATTTAATTTCCATTGTAGAAAGAATGCCATGAGTGTGTTCGACTGTTATATCTGCAAAAGGTGGCTACTTTGATGAGTCAAAAATTTAGATTAAATTTTGTTAAACAAAACGATTCCATGATTTCTTTTTTATCTCCAACTGTTTATTTGTTCTATGCTTTAATTTCAGAGTTCATTGAGACATTAAACTGTGTAAATTTCAAAAACTGGAAAAATGGAGGTGTTCTAAAACTTTTGACCGGTAGTGTGTGTGTATATGTATATATATATATATATATATATATATATATATATATATATATATATATATATATATATATATATATAATTTGTTACAACAGATGCAGATTGTTCAAATATATACCATTTACCAAAAATAACACATAAAGGTAGAGATGATGTTCGCTTTCTCAGTCTGACATAAACTGATATACGTCCTAACTTAACTTCCTCCCCCTTGACTGACATCACAAGTCAAGAAACCTGTTGCATTCAATCCTAAGTCAACCTATGTGTGCTCCACTCATGAATGATCCAATAATGGAAAGCAACCCCCAGGGATTCCTTTTATCAAGGGCACTGTAGAATTGCAACCCAACACCTTCAGCCAAGGGAATAAATCTCTGTGAATAGCCATAAAACAGTGGCTACAATACAGGTTTCATAGTAGCTAATTACCCCTACAATGAAACGCAACATGTCAGTTTAAAAGTTTAAAATACAATTTTATCTGAAATAATATACAAGTGGTGGGTATGACCTGGTTAATATGTGGGTGATCACATACTAAAAAAAATACCTGATCACAACAGTGCCACCATTGAAAGCTGCCCTAAGTGCTGTGCTTCTTAAAGTTATATGTTTTTGTAGTGTTTTAGTATGATTCCAGTAACATTTAAGAATGATTCATTGAAATTGAAATGGTTGCTCTTCAGACAAGTAATTAACAAAACTAAAGATTGCAGATGTTACTCATTACGTGGGAGGATCTGATCATTTACTATATAAAAACATATAATTATTCAGACGAGTTAACCATACAAATTCAATTTTGTACCACATTTTTTAACTAAACATAACAACTGTCAAGTTATGAAAGTTTATTTATTTATTTATTTATTTATTTATTTATTTATTTATTTATTTATTTTTTTAATGCCAGACTACAGAACCCTCTGCAAAAGTTATATAACTGAAGATGGTGAACTGAACTAAATCTAAAAACAAAAACAAATTCTTGCTCAGCTTGCTGTGGCACTTCTGTGTTTGATCAAGTTATATGAACAGAGGAAACACATTTTACATTTCTCCAAAATGGACACCTCCACATATATTTTAACAAATTGCCAAGCAAACTGATCATTCTTCTTTTGAATTCTGCAATTTCAGTACCTGCTTTGCATTAAAAAAAAAGCCAGTGGCATACTCAAAACATCTTGCTGAAGGGATATGGCTTTACAGAGTTAAAGAGAAACCTTGTATGAAAAGAGATTTCCTTGTGTTTTGGGGATTTGGGGAAACTTGGGAGATGAGGAATTTGATGTTAAAACATCCTGTGCTGCAGGAGCTTCCTGTATAACATTTTATTTCCCTAAACGCAAGTCTGTCTCAACAGGAAACTCAGATTGTAGAGTAGCTTTAGCCTTTTAACTTAATGACTTAGTATTTGCAGATAATAAGGATCTCTAACCGTTTTTAAGGAGCCATTACCATCTATTAAGATGGAAACTCATGTTAAGGGGTTTAATTTCCTTTGCTATATCAGTGACACTGAGGCAAATGCTCAGTGTGGTAGCCAAGCTGGATAACGTAGCAAGCGCTCCTCAGTCTTCAATAACCTAGATTTGTACTTTCCTAATCCTTACAAGGTATATCACAGAACAGGTTTTATTAAAGCATGTCTAAAAACCCTAATGTGGTATTTAGTTACAGATACTCTTACATTCATTATGAAGACATTACCAATGATCTTACCATGCAGTAATGGCTTACGTGACACTAGAGATATGTAGTAGAAAGGTTACTACAGTACACTGACTTTACTACCTGATACTTTATTTTTTTAAATAAAATATGCTGTGCATGGGCACCTGTATAAAAATGGTTAGGGTTAACTGACAATTATAAAAATAGACTAAGGAGTTAGGCATCACTTTGCCTCTGATTCTGACATAGGTGCCCAAACACTACACACAAAAAATCAGGCAACTTTTTAATTTTAAAGTCCAATCCAGACTGTTTCAAGCCTGTTGTCTTTTTCTTAAATTGTGATATCCTTTGATGTTAAAAATAAAGTATGTTTCTTAACTGCACTGAATGTTCACTGTACCGTTGCTATGACTAACACACAATCTTCACACCTATATGAGAGAAATTGCTATCCCTTATAATATCTAATATGTTAGGGGGGCTTTCAGAGCTCAACCTTCAATAGTAATAACTGGCATGCGGTCAGTGCATTTCCCTTGTGACTATTATCCTTAAGGATGGAATGATTTCCTGTCATGTCTTCATCAGAAGCAAGCTTAAGTGCCGAAAATAGCTGGAAAAAAATGACCTGGCCTACGATTTATATTTTTGAAATTGTTCTTTCATCTTACTTCTGTTCAGATGAAAGGCAGGAGTTTATTTCTCTTTTTACTTTACTGGTAAACTTTAAAATATACATTTACAAAATATTAAATAAAATAAAGTTGGCAGTGCCATGTAATTTAATCTCAGAAACCCATCTGCAGCTGTCTTGAATGAAAACCAGTGCAGGTACATATTATAAATTCAAAGTATGTGAAAGATATACAGCAGTCAAAGGCAATCTTCAATGTATAGTGAAAAAAGTGGTGAAGAATGGTACATAATTAAGGCAGATGTCATGTTTACAGATGTGGGTCAGTTAAATAGTTAAATGAAATGTATAAAGTGCATTTCAGTAATACAAAACATAAGTCATACCAGATGGCCTATTGTATTTTATAGAACACTGATTGTATCCATGTAACACTTTTAAAATGTGTTTGCCATTCCAGGTAATTCTCAGATATATAATAAACAATCTCTATGTAATCTTGTATTTATTTTTCACACGTATATGTTATTATATTATCACCTTTGCATGCATGTGTGTTGGACATTCTAAAAGCTAATGTTGACAGCATCTCAGATGAAATGAATGCAAGGTGTTTTTTGGTTTTACATTTTTGAAGCCAAAATCAAATGGTCCGTAACTAGCTTCTCTGTGTTCATCCATGTGTGTAAATACTAAGGCACTATTATGCAATAATTTAAATATTCTGAATTACGAGGTTTTGCATGCATTTCAAAACCAAGTAAGAGCATATCTCTTTTACAGTTTGTCAAAATTAACTGTAGTTGCATTTCCTTAACAAACTTTGTAAATACACGTCTCCATCGCACATAGTAGCCTGCTGCTTGATCCAGTAGTGGAAAAGGCTACAGTACATACCATATCCTGCCAATAAAGACATTCTCTATGTGGCAAATAAACAAACAAACAAACAAACAAACAAATAAATAAATAAATAAATGATACAATAATAATCTGTAAATTACCAAAATCGATATAAACTTGATCAAATTCACATTTCATCCTCTGAATTATATCCTTTCATATTAATATTTATTTTTAGCAGACTCCCTTATCCAGGGCGACTTACAGTTTTTACAAAATATCACATTACAAAATATCACATTACAAAATATCACATCACAGATAAGAGCAGTTATAAAATACAATAGTCAGTAGTAAATAAGAGCAAAATCAAGTAAGAGAATATAAATACAGTAAATAATTACATTTGAGAGCAATATCGACTAAGAGCAGTTAAATATATAGTACAAATATTTGCTTATGAGAGTAAATTCCATTAAGAGCAAGTAGTAAGTACAATGAATGGAAAAGAACGATTTCAAATAAGAGCAATTACAAAAAACGTGAATACGGTTACCTTGAGGAGTAAAATCAAGTACAAGATACAGAAAATATTATTATAATTGAGAGCAGTAGTAGAATACAGCAAAGTGTGGAGCAGTTAAGTGCAAGTACAGGATGATGCAAGTACTGATACAATCGGGTGCCATATAGTCCAGCATAGAAGAGAGTTGTGAGGTTCACAGATGCTGTCTGAACAGGTGTGACTGAGCAGTCTTAATATCTGTGTGTAGGTCATTCCACCGCTGAGAAGCAAGGGTGAAGGAGCGAAGGAGTGAAAGAGGGAGGCGGCAGGGGCAGAGAGTAGAGAGTTAGTGACGGAGAGAAAAGCAGTTTCAGTGGAGTGTGCCGGGCGAAAACCGGATTGGAGGGGGTCGAGCAGAGAATGTTTTGACAGGAAAGCAGAGAGCTGGCGATGTATCGGTCACTAAAGGGTCTTAGACAGGAAAGGGACAAAGGAGACAGGATGGTAGTTCTGGAGGGATGAGGGATCAAGAGAGGTTTTTTTAAGATGGGTGTGATGCAGGCCTGTTTGAAAGCAGAGGGGAAAGAGCCAGAGAGTAGAGAGTTATTGAGAAGAGAGGAAATTAAAGGGAGTAGAGCAAGGGCAGCAGCCTGGAAAAGGGAGTGGGGAGAGGGTCCAGAGCACATGTGGTGGGTTTTTGGCCCTGGAGTAGGGAGCAAAGAGTCTGAGAGGGTTGAGAAGGAGGAGAAGGTTTGGGCAATCGCTGACAGAACTAGTATCTTCAGAAGGTATGTGATATCAGCACAAAACAAACCAGGTTTATTCGTCTTGAAATCATAAAAACAAAAGAAAATTGACAGAACTGGACGGTCCAAGGCATTGGGAGACACATCAAAAATTACACTGGACATTTCCATCAATGTGTTCCATAAGTTTACCAAGTACCAACTAAAGCATCATCATTTTCAGTCAAACATTTACGATTAAGATAGTTGGCGATTGGCAATGTTTAGCTGATGGACAGTACTGTCGCACAAAGTCACCAATACATACCCCTCTGCAATAAACAGTGGCTGTCCAGCAAAGCACAGAGCTCTGATAAACCCATTAACAGTCATTCTGCGCTCTCTTTTATTAAAGCACGTGTAAAAGCCGCAGAAATGGATTGCTTGTTTCACATTCAGTTAACGTTCTTGTTTTAGTAATGTGTTGTTTACTTTCAGTATGTTCTTTTATTCTGTCAACATGAACATGTAGCTCAGTGCATCAGTATTTGCAATGCAATGCATCCTCTGCCTCATCTGGCCCACTTCTGCTATTTGGCTTTTTGTATGTTATTTGATCCTCTGTCTAAACGTACGTTGCTGCATGATAGGATACAGTGTAGAGCTGCTTATTACAATGTCAGAGTCAAAATATAACAGCATTTTTATCACAATAATTATATTTTAACACAAATATACAGCACTAAACCAATGATTATGTTTTCGTAAATATGGCAAACATACACCGCCCCCCCCCCCCCCCCCCCGTTTTTCAATATTTGAAAATCCATATCCATTTATTGTTGGATCAATGGTTTTGTTTCTTGGTCAAGTGTATTTTGAGTATGACAATTTTAGAGGCTATTTTGACCTTGTGATTTACGGATTTACTTCAAGCACAATAAGAACCAGGTTCGTAACTGTAGAACTGTTCAGTGTAAGAAAAACATTCTCCCCTTTAGAAACTTATGGAGGAACATTTGTTTTCAAGAAACTAGGACTCAGTTTTAAGAACAAATTGGTTAAATTAAAAGTAGCAAAATCAACATTTTTCTTCCTGTGCACTTTCACAAAACTTAATTTTTTTTGCTAGACATTTTCCAAATGGCTTTTTCAGTTCATCGCCATTCAACATCTGGATCGTAGTTTTATAGCCTGTGAAGAACAGCTGGTAATCATTTTAGTGCAATATTCCTATTCTTTGTTTTAGCTACAATATTCCCACTCACTGGCAAAGCTTAACCATAGAAAACATGCATCAAAGTAAAGTACTTCCTTTAGGGGACTAGCTCAGTCATCCTATTTTGGGGATCAGATGCAACCATTTATGTTTGGGAACTGACCATTTATTATTTGTAAGTTGGTAAAGTGTTTTGTGTTTGTTTGTTTCATCTTTTAATTAATTATTTTACCCTTGCTTTTCTACCCAATTTAAAATGTTGTATTGAATGTCGCCTCACCATTCTAATCCAGTTATTGATCAGGAAAGTAATGGGAATATGTATTTCTTAACACCTGAAAGTGGGTGTAACAGGGCGAGCAGCCCTGTATATTGTTTATTTATTTTTAGATCGGGGTCTCCCCCTCCGCCCCTGTGCAGATTGTTTTGTATTGTTTATTTATTTTTTTGTATTTAAATGTATGACGGCGAGCGCCGTATGTTTTGGTATTGTTTTGTATTTTGATGGCGTAGCCATTTATTATTATTTAGTAACGTGGATGGGAAGCCCCATCCACATGTTGTAATTAAAACCCGTGCAGATTGTGGCCGAGGGGTAATAGGATGATTTGCTAATTGGTTAAACCCCTCGGCCATGATATAAAAAGCCTGCAGCTCTCGGCACTCAAGGTGGGTGTTGTAGGTGCGGAGAGAGCGAGACGGGGATTAAAAACGAAACTAAAAGAAAGTAAACATAGGAACAGTGAAGGCAATCGGCCCAGCCTGACCTGTGTTGCAGTTATTTTGTGTTCGTGATTTGTTTTTGTTTGAAACCTTTTATTTAGCTCTGTGAGCGCAAAGTTTATTTTTGTTTAAATATTTATTTTATTTTTGTTTGCTTAATTAAATCGGCGCAAGCCTTTTGAACTGCAGTACTTCCCCGGTGTCAGTATTTTTGTTCCTGCTTCTGCCTGACGTCAGACCACTCGTCATCCCTGGCACAGTGGGATATACTAAAACCAGAAGTGTCTTTAAAAAAAGTGTGTTTTTGCCACTTAGAATGTGATAAGATAGTGATAAGACAGCTCTTTACAGTTGTTTTTTTTTTTATCATCGGAAGTGCTGTGAATTTTATTTTGCATTCTGTTGTGTTAAATGGTAATAACTTATTCTGAATTAATCACATTGTTTGACTTAAAATATAAGGCTTCTCGATTATATATCTGACATTACTGTTATGTTTATTCTTTGTCTTCTTGTTTTCCCAGGCCTGTTTCCTGCAGTGCTCAATCTAGCTTCCATGGCAGAGATCTCTACCAATGCCACCTGCGGTGAAAATGGCCCTGAAATGTACTGCAAGCTGGTAGAACATGTCCCTGGACAACCAGTGAGAAACCCTCAGTGTCGCACCTGTAACTTGGCCAGTAACATTCCGTATGGTATGTGGCTAATTTGCTGTCAGTACTTGTTTCAAAGGGAGTATAATGTATTTAAAAAGTCACCTCTGTTTGTTGTCTTCAAAGATCTCCTGTGAAATGCTTGTTGCCTGTGGCTCATGTTACCTTACTGTTGTCAATTTAAACAAGATTAACAAGCAAATCACAATTCTCCATCTCTAATAATTAAAAACAAAGTAACGAAAAATACACACATACAGATGTTTCATATGTTTTCAAATGTAAGCCAATTTTAGGAAGATGTTTACTTGTGCATTGGTTTGCATTTGAATGTCGAGAGCTTTATTGACATTTATGAACTCAAAAAATGAAATCTCAGCAAGAAATTTCTAATAAATCCTGAACATCATTAGTTGGTGTTTGATTTGCTGATATGCCTAAACTTGAAATCATTTTTACGTTCTGTTGGGTTGTCCTTCAAAGGTGCCAGCTGCAAGATTTGTTATTGTGGGATTATTGATTTAGTACCATGTTATGTGGGACAAAATGGGATCATGACTCTGTTAAACACTTTTCAATGAAACAACAAACCGATTATAGTTTCTGGTGTCAATTTTCTGCTTCTTCAGTGTTCGTTTTACAAAACCAGTAAATGGGAATGTCAGGTCAGGTGCTATTTTAACAAATGTACTCTCTACATAAGAAAACCTCAGTAGGCTCTAATCTTTGAAATTATTGGCTCTGTGAACTTTTTTCATCCTCAGAGTAATGCAGGATAACAGGAAAGAACATCAACCCCCACATAGACAGCAATTATATAAAAGACTTAACAATGTTGTTTTTGAACATGTGACCATGACAGTCAGTCTTGAGGTGTTCATTTTATCACTCCATCTGTAGGCTACTATGAAACAATAGAAAGTTTGGTTTTCCATTCCTGATTATATACAACAACACATTTATTTTAATCAGAAACACTTTTATCATGCTGCATTGGGTGTAAAAATAGGGTCATCAGTGAAGTGGTTAAAATGTTTTTTTGGAGCAAAAGCTTCAAAGCAGGCTTTATTGTTGGGTTATGATGTTCAACATCAGTGCTTGACTTGTTGAAAATCGTCAGACAATAACTAATACAGTTAGCACTCGGATATCCATTACCCAGAACATGTCAGTCATGTTTTACTGCTCTTGTATTAAGAATAAAATCAATCCCCATTATACAGTGCCTATAGTAAGTATTCACCCCCCTTGGACGCTTTCACAGTTTGTTGTGTTACAACCTGAAATCCTGATGCATTTAAATTTTTCCCTTTGATTTACACAACCTACTCATCACTTTAGGAGGCAAGAGAATTTTTATTGTGAAACAACAGTTAATGAAAAATAAAAAACTGACCCCCCTGAGTCAATACTTGGTAGAACCACCTTTGGCAGCAATTACAGCTGTGAGTCTTTTGGTGTAAGTCTCTACCAGGTTTGCACATCTGGATAGTACAATATTGGTCCATTCTTCTTGGCAAAATTGTTCAAGCTATGTCAAGTTGGATGGAGATCGTTGGTGGACAGCAATCTTCGAGTCTTGCCACAGATTCTCAATCAGATTCAAACCCGGGCTTGACTGGGCCACTCTAGGACATTCACTTTCTTGTTTTGAAGCCACTCCAGTGTTGCTTTGGCTGAGTGCTTGGGGTCATTGTCCTGCTGAAAGTTGAATCTCCGTCCCAGTCTTAAGTCTTTTGCAGATTGAAGCAGGTTTTCCTCAAGAATTTGCCTGTATTTAGCTCCATCCATTTTGCCCTCTACCCTGACAAGCTTCCCAGTCCCTGCCAATGAAAAGCATTCCCATAGCATGATGCTGCCACCACCATGCTTCACAGTAGGGATGATGTTACCTGGGTGATGTGCTGTGTTGGGTTTGCGCCAGACATAACGCTTTGCATTTAGGCCAAATAGTTCAATTTTTGTTTCATCAGACCACAGAATCTTTTGCCACATCTTTTCAGAGTCTTTCACATGCCTTTTTGCAAATTCCAAGTGGGATTTTACATGGGCTTTTTTCAGAAATGGCTTCCTTCTTGCCACTTTTGTGGCCAGATTTGTGGAGTACCTCAGCTATTGTTGACACATGGACAGTTTCTCCCATCTCAGCCATGGAACGCTGTAGGTCTTTCAGAGTTGTCATTGGCCTCTTGGTGGCTTCTCTGACCCGGCTGCTCAATTTGGGAGGATGGCCTGCTCTAAGCAGATTCTGGGTGGTGCCATATACCTTCCACTTCTTAATGATCGACTTGACTGTGCTCCAAAGGATATTCAATGCCTTTGAAATCTTTTTATACCCCTCCCCTATCTGTGCCTTTCCACAACTTTATCCCGGAGTTGTTTTGAAAGCTCCTTGGTCTTCATGGTAGTATCTTTGCTTTGAATGCACTACCCAACTGTGGGACCTTACAGAGACAGGTGTATTTAATCTGAAATCATGTGAACCACTTTTATTGCACACAGATGGACTCGGTTTAACATATTGTGTGAATTCTGAAGCAAAGCAAAGGGGGTGAATACTTATCTAATGAAGACTTTTCAGGTTTTTATTTTTAATTGATTTTTTTTTTTCACCCCCCCCCCCCCCATTTTTTCACACATTGAAAGTGTTGAGTGGGTAGGTTGTGTAAATCAAAGGAAAAAAAATCCCATTAAAATGCATCAAGATTTCAGGTTGTAACACAACAAACTGTGAAAACGTCCAAGGGGGGTGAATACTTCCTATAGGCACTGTATATATATATATGTTACAAATGAATGCACTTACCCATCACAGGCGATTTCCGACTCCGTCACCAGTTTTCTGGTACAAAGCCCATCTCTTCAATGTTAGTTTACTTAAATATCCGTCACAGCCTGCAGTTTTTTTTTTGTATTTTTTTTTTTTCGTTTAGTACAGTTCACATGACGAAAATGCAGCAAAAACAAAGCGAACGAGACAAGCTACGGTAATGTAAAAGTTAATCATAAACAGTTTTAGATACTGTGATGCATTTTTTTTTTTAAATCTGTGATCTTTAGTTGCTTTTGGTGCATTTTCATTTGCAAGTGAACTATGACATTAGGGCCTTATCGAGCACTATATTCTGCAATTTTGAATACTGACTTTGGATATTGTTTTAATTCTAGAAACTAGTGTTGTTTTTAAATCTTTTACTAAATTGCATTGCCTTTTACATTGTATGCAGTTCTGTGCATGGATAACATTTTGATTTAATTTTGCTGTTGGGTTGTTAATGGGGAATTTTACATACTGCTACAATACGTACCTGATTTAAAAGTATGTACTGTATTACAGTCCACGTGTCCACAGTCGTCTCTTTTGGCAAGTGATATTTTCAGAATCATATATTTCTGAATTAAAATACTACTTCTGTTGAAATTATAATACTGTACCAACAAAACCAACTACTAAACGGAAGCCTATTTATTTTAAAACACAGTCCTTTCAGCAATGTATTTTTAACATTGCATATTTTTTGTGTTCCCTGAAAAATGGACAAGAGTTAGAACGGGCCAAAATGAAATAATCAGATATGTGTCACACTTGTTTAACTGTCACTGAAGTCAACATTTTATAGGGTTGGATATTGAGTGCTGACTGTATAAATGTCTTGGCATTCAGGCAAGTTAATTTCAAGGAGAGATATTCATCTTATTTGCTATTATAATCAATTCCCATTATAACGAAAGCCTATACGTAGTACAAATAACAAATTGACATAATAATGTCCTTGAATATGTGCATATGCTAATTAAGAAGACGAACACCTCTTCTAATTAGAAGGAGCAGCACAATGATTTTGAAAGATGCTTGACAGACGAATTATCAGTATCATTTAGGAAACTAAACAAGTGTTTGATACTGGTATTGAATGTGAATAAAGCAGCATATAATAAAATTAACATGTAACCATTTTTTGTATAATAATATTTCATATTTTTAATGACAGCCTTAGAAATGACAGGACCTTAATCCAGCAATCAAGAAGCTCCATTACCAGGTGCTACTTCCCAGGATGACCTTGTAACATTCAGATAGAGGGGTTTATTCGATCTAAATAACACCACTGTTTAGATAACTTATATAAGGACCTTTGTCTTTGGCGAATACAATCTGACTTCAAACAGTGCATATGATTTTATTTCTTCTTGTAAAAATATGTAAAGAGTGGGTCCTATTTTAATGATTGAAACATCAGTGGTATTTAGTTCTGCTGTCATACTTAACCATGTCTGTACTGTAGGTGCCCTGACTTGCAGCTCGGACCTTCCAGACTTGATCAGCTGCCGCACCGTACTCAGGGTTCTGCTTTTTAGGGGAAGTTGGCTACGTTGGGTAAAAAAGAGACTTATAAAGGGCCATCTACCAAGTTGAAAAATAACAGATTAATTTTAGCTGTGGTATAAAGTATATAAAAAAGCAGTGCTCTTCATGAGAAAAATATGACTTCCCATTCAAGTATGAAATGTAACCATTACTGAATGGGCATTTACCTAAAGACCTGAATCCTGCATACTTTATACCAAAGCTGCTCTTTGAGCCTGTGACGCAGTTGTGACCCCGCCCCAAAGGGGTCAAAAGTATTGCAGTCAACAGATTTCAGCGCCATTTTTCCTTGCAAGTCTGACTTGATCAGAGAGCCTTGTTCAGATAAGCACATTGATTCGAATTTGATGCAGCTCTTGCTGCTACGCAGTACAGATTTGGAGGAATTAAGACAATGGCTTAGTTGCACAAAATACAAGTGGCTGTCACATGATGCTGTTAACGTGATAATCGAAATGAGCGATCATTGTATGCAATGGTAATGTTTTAAAATATTTTTTATAGTTTTATAACAAAAGTTGCACATGGCCTAAGGTTTATATGCAGTCAAACAGTATTATACATGCGTTATTTATTGCTTTTATTCTTATGGTTTATTTATGGCACTATAATTGAAATTCATTATTGTGTATCATATCATTTATTTTGATTTCTGTCTGTGTTGTTGCTTTAAAACAACTGTTTACACTCCTTGCTCTTTTGAAATTAAATGTTTGTTTAATCATTTAAAGTTTAAACGCAGTGTTTGGACGGCCAGAGCAGCAACACAGAGAACTTGGTCAGTTTACTTGGAAACAACTAGAACATCGCAAAAGTAGGGGCTACTTTTTTGTTTTAATTTTAGGAAGTGTGACAGGGCGGCTAAGTGGTGACGTCAGGCCAGATTCAGGAACAAAACACAGAAGCAAGATACTGCGGTGCAAAAGGCGCTGTTTATTTTTAAAGAACAAAAATAAAATAAAAGGTTTAAACAAAAACACTGCTCCCAGACCGAGCAGACAAAAATAGGTCACCAAAAAGGTCAAGCTGGGCAATAGCCTTCACTGACACTTATTATTTTAGTTTCACTTTTGTTTTGTTTTTGTTTTTCTCGCTCCCGTTCCAACACACTCCATACTCCCACCCGGAACAGGGAAAACGGCAGGGTTTTTATATTGGTGACCATCTCCCGATTAGCAACAAACTAACCAATTAATTAAATAGGGAGATGTCCACCTTCTACACAAGTTTCTGTGTGGATGGGGCTTCCCCATCCACTCTGCCAAACATCACAAAAACACACGGCTTCGCCTTATGTTTGTACATAACTGTGGTGGAGTGTCCCGCCCCTATTTATTATTATTTGTATTTGTTTGCGGCGCGGATAAAAGCGCTGCGTCTTTTGGTATTGTTTTTTATATTTATAATTTATAAACCTGTGAGGATGCGTGGCTGATCAGCTACTGATTATTTAACTAGCTGACAGTCACGCATCCTTACCAAACCCGTGCAGACTGTGGCCGAGGGGTAATAAGATAATTAACAGCTAGTTAACCCCTCGGCCAGAGTATAAGAACCTGCAGCTGTCCGTGCTGCGGGGTTGGTTGTTGGGTGTACAGAGGAGAGTACGGGAGAACACGGGAGAGCGAGCAAAAACAACTGCTATATTTAATATATATTTGTTGCTGTTTATTTGTTTGGCCAACGCGACCTTTTAGTTTTGTGTTTTGTTATTGTTTAAATCTTTTGTTTTTGTTTATTTAGTTAATAAATTATGCTGAGTGCAGTTGCATTCAGCTTCACCCGCCCAGCCACTGTTTTGATTCAGTTACTTCCTGGTCCGTGACGTCACCACACCTCACCACTGCAAGCCAGCCTGCCACAATAACTAAATAATACAAAACAAAACACAAACACAAAATGATAAGCTACACAGGGGCACCCTGTTCTAAAATACACAATACAAATACATTTAAGCCCTGCCCCCTTTTCATGTACAGGGCTCCTAGCTTTTGTGGGTAATCCATCAGCACTTGGTTGTTACTGTATTCAGCAGATCTTTGTCATTTATCCTCTAATATACCTTTTTATAGGACAGTTTACTCCAACTCGGTGTCATACGTAAGCAATAATACATACTATATATATATACAATAAAATAGATTGTCTAAGTCAAGTACAACCACAATATGTTTCTTACGGTAGTGGTTTTATGCAATGTAGAGAAACTGTTAAATGTTTTACTGTTTCCAATCCATCCATACATTATTTAAAAATAAATTATCAGACTGAAAGTATAGGGTGTGGGACTCTGACCCCTGCTGGGCACCACCAAAAATGATACAAACCTGGTTCCTATGGATGCCTTGGCACACCAGTGGCCGAGGCATCTGTTATACGACTTCCCACCGCTCGCCCTGCTGCCACTGTGTCTGGAGAAAACCAGGCAGGACCAGGCCATGGTGCTCCTAGTAGCCCCATATTGACCCTGATGCAGCTCCTGAGCGGCCAGTCGTGGAGACTGCTGACACACCTCAGTCAGGCACGGGGGACCTTATGGCATCCTGACCCATTGAGCCTACAGCTCTGGGTCCGGCCCCTGAACGGCTGTATTTGAGCCATCTGGGACTTTCAAACAGGGCTATCAACACCCTTCAGAATGCCAGGGCAGCATCCATGCGTTTCCAGTACGGATACAATTGGGGCGTCTTTCAGACGTAGTGTCTGCCTCGTTGGGTTCAACCTCACGACTTGTCCCATGGCAATCATACTGCCATTTTTGCAGGACCTTTTTAATGAGGGCAAATCCCCCTCCACGTTAAAGGTCTATCTGGCAGCTGTTTCAGCTTGCCATGTCAAGATTGACTCTGTCTCCCCACACTGACTATGACTCATTTCTTGGCGGGGTGATTCTTGAAAGGGGCTCGGCGGCTTCGGCCGCCTATGAAGGACAGCGCCCCTCAATGGAGGCTAAATGTGGTGCTTAATGTACTCATGAACCCTCAATTTGAGCCCTTGCATTCAGCTGAGCTGCAATTTGTATAATTTAAAGCAGCTTTCCTCCTTGCAATCACCTCCGCAAAGCGGGTGAGCGAGATGCAGGCATTCTCTATCGCGAAAGCCTGCTACTTTTTACAGAGGCCAGGACAAATGTCACGCTTCGCACCAATCTTGCTTTCTTGCCGAACACTACCTCGGCTTTCCATGTCAACCAGTCTGTGGAATTGGAGGCTTTCCATCCACCTCCTTATCATTCTGACAGGGAGTGACAGCTTCATACACTCCATACACACAAGTTGGAGGCAGTCTGAACAATTTTTTGTCTGTTATGGGGCAAAGTCCTGTGGTCCAGCCCTGTCTAAGCAGTGGCTGCCCAAGTGGACACGGTCTTATTCCAGGGTGCATCTGTTAGGGACATTTGCAGCAGCAGCGTGGGCTTCTCCCCATACCTTCACTAGGTTCTGCAGGCTAAATGTCGTGGATCCTCAAAACCCTGGTTTTGGAACTAGAGTGTTAAGGACAGCTTCCCAGTTGACCCTTACAGCACAGGCATAGAGGTGAAATTCTCCCTCACTTTTTCACCCTGGCTACTTGTAACAGGTTCTGAATGATAACGCACAGGGCAGCCTCTTGGCTTAGCCTTGTAGCATTCCCGATGTTCTGCATTCATGCCCTTGCGACGGCTTGGGTATACTCACCCATTCAGTAATGGTTACATTTTGCACTTGAAAGGGAAACGTTAGGTTATTATCATAACCCCTACCTGAAATAGAAATGTCACCATTCACCTTCAAGGTCACTGCGTCCATTATTCGCAGCAGGCTTGAAGGAAAATGACGCAGAGATCTGTGACTGCAGTGCTTTTGATCCCTCGTGGGCAGGGTCACGACTGTGTCACAGGCCCAAAGAGCAGCATTGCTATAAAGTATTTAGGATTCTGGTCTTTGGGAGGTCAATTCAGTAATGGTTACATTTCTATTTCAGGGAACCAGGGTTATGATAATAACCTAATGTTCTCATATCCCAGTCGGCACTGAATACATTTTTTGCTTCCACAGGCTCCAAAAACAATATTTATTTCAGTGTAATTGTAAATACCTAAAAACACGCTAGATGCACTAAAGGAGCTTCCTGATTTGAACATTTTGAGACCACCCAGATGAAAAACGGCTGTGTAATTGAGAACAGTGTATAGTAGATGGCCAGGACCATAACGGGAGTTCAGCTGCATTAAATGATTTAAGATTACTGTTACAAATTAACTTCATACAGAAACTATAGTTTTGGGTACACCATGTGTTGGGGGACGTGGTCCTCAATGGTCTCAATCCTTGATGGTCTTCCATTAATCCTCAATGATTTACCATTAAACATTTGAGAAGGCTGGAGATGGTACAAGACTAGAATGCAAGAAACTGAATCTCTGTCCCTCCTGAATTTAAACACTTTTTCTCTGCATTAACAGAACGTCATCCAATCACCTATGCTATTGATGGCACAAATAGGTGGTGGCAAAGCCCCAGCATCCAGAATGGCATGGACTTTCATTATGTTACTATTACCTTGGATCTTGGACAGGTAGGAATAAACAAATATATAGCCTATTTTGGCAAAACAAATAATAAAAAAAATCACCTTTTAGAATAATTTAATAAGTGCATTCTTTGCTATATTTATGAACTAGTTTATACAGTTATATGACTAGAATGTTTCCCTCTTGCACTTTTTATGCACATTTATAGTGAAGATGTATACAAGGCATGTATATTTGTCACAATTAAAAAATTACCACTGCTTGAGTTAAGGATTCCGCTGTTATATGTAGGACATTTCCATTATATAAATGATGTTGTAAATTGTATTATGACTATTTGTTGCATTTGTTTTGCTTGTTGAAGCCAGTTTCTTTTAAGTTCACGACTAGTCTGCAAATTAGCAGTGTATCTGTATTAAAGACCTGGTTGGCACTGCAAACAGTTAATTATTTCAGAATTCCTCTAACTTCAACAGGAACTGTAGAATTTGAGACCAATTAGCCTTCTTCAAGCGTCAATACTGCTATAGAAATGTCTAGACAAGATAACAATATTAAATACATATTTAAACTGTTGTATTCACTAAATCTGTGTTTTTCAAAGGACTTATATATCACTGCGACCAAACAACTTTTCAGTCTGCCTCTTCACAGTATCATGGCAATTAGTAATTGTTATGTATGTGTATTCAAATGAATTATTAAGTCCAGAGACTCTTTGCCTCAGCAATAGGAGTGATGAAGGTCAGAAGACAACTGTCAGTTATTACTTTTCTCCAAATGAGAAAAACAGGGCACCACCTTCTTAACATCGCTGAAGAGAAAGTTTAATTTAATGTAGAATTAAGTGTGTATATAAAGAGAAGAATTCACTTTTATGTCTTAGTAAACTGTACAGCATTTAAATTATGTTGCAGCTACCACAATAGTCACAAACCAGTCGCAAATAAGTCGAAGTCTAGTTTGAAATGTACTAAACATGCACAATGCTGTTAGGGAATAGTTTGTAGCAGCAGTTTTGCTTTGCAGTTCATCCTTAGATGAATATGTAATTATGGGCGTTACTGCATAAATTCTTAAAAAGGGGGTGGAGTTAGTGTAAATTAGGGTTCTCAAATATTATCCTGACGGGAATTTCGACACTTACAATTGCATCAATTTGTTAAGAAATTTTGAAAGCATGTGTTTTTTTTTGTTTTTTTTTTTGTTTTTTTTTTAATTTAGTCGTTGCCAATTAGTTTTTATTATTTTCTCCCCAATTTGAAATGCCCAATTATTTTTGGGCTCAGCTCACCGCTACCACCCCTGCGCTGACTCGGGAGGGGCGAAGATGAACACACACTGTCCTCCGAAGCGTGTGCCGTCAGCCGCCCGCTTCTTTACATGCAGACTCACCGTGCAGCTGCCTCAGAGCTACAGCGTCGGAGGACAACGCAGCTCTGGGCAGCTTCAAGGCAAGCCCGCAGGCGCCCGGCCAGACTACAGGGGTCGCTGGTGCGCGGTGAGCCGAGGACACCCTGGCCGACCTATGACTTTGACTGTCCTGTATGTATCATAACTTGTCAATGTGGCACCATGATCTATTTTGTGTTAATTGTCTAGGCTACTAAGTATGCCAAGTCAATAATAATAATAATTTAAAAATGCTAAAATAATTTAGTTTCAATTTAAAATAATATTTTATTTGCATTGTACACCAATGTGTACAATGCAGTAGCATGATTTCTTTTGTGTTGCTGGTAGCCTAGCTACAGGCGAAAGTAAAAAGAAAGTGCTCTAGGTATTCATTTGATTTTACTACTGTACTATATACTGTATAGGCGTACTGTACAGATTTATATTTTTTGCATAATGTAATGTGTAGCCGACCCAAAACAATGCTAAAGAACTTGCTAAGATGACGTAACAAATATTTAAATTAGTATATTGCTGCTCTCTTCATTAACATATTTTCTCTAGTACATACAACAAAATGTATACTTTGTGCTGCAACAGGCCCATCTTAGTACATCTACCCCTTAATGTTTTTATTTCTGGGTGAAGTGCAAGATTATATATAATGAAAGCAATTCTTGTCGCATTAAATTTAAATTGTTTCTCTGCAATTATAGTGATACAAATCTAAAATACCCTATGATTTTTTGGCAGTGGGAGGCCCCTATCTGATCTAAAAATCATTGTTTAGGAAGTTGGCTCATGCCTCTTCCCACATGCATACACACAAATACCTCTTGTCGCATCTGGAGACAATAGTTAAACTCAGATTTTATAACTTAAATAAGGAGAATGATTTACATCAAATGGTATAAAAACTAAAAGATATGAAATATTGAATGCTCATTTATTTTGCTTAGAAATTGTAGTCATGATAGTTGGACAGTCTACAGGCTTCAAGCTAAATTATAATGATGGAGAACATTCAGTCAGCAGAAAAAATCAGCATGGGATGTGTTCAGTGTGAGTCGAATCCTTCTGTGGGGACAAGGTGTAGGACATTTGTCTGCTGCTGTTATTGTCATCTGCAGAAGTTTCTGTTTGCCTGTTGTATGATCCATCAAATACTGCTGCATCTTATTGAAGCTGTTTGCTGTAATTTGTTTCAAAGGACCAAGAAGCTTATGACAACCTGTCACTAACACAGGATGCAGGGACAAGACTATTTGTGGTGTCATTCACTGGTAATGCATCAACATCTCCTATTACATCTGGAAAGCAGCTGGCAGATAGTTGTATGCACCTTATGACCTCTGCTGCACAGTGGATGATATGTCACTGTAAATAATTTGAATTCCAGTACTATACAAGGTTGTGCATCTGTTCAAAAAGTGGATTCTGTTATACTAAACTGAACGATGTAATAATGTGAACAGTGGAGATCCATACAGAACCACCCCAGTCCCTTGGAAACCTGGGGTGGATGTCAACCAGCAAACTTTCAAGCATCACACTGACTGCTTGATCTGGCTATTTTCTGTCAAAATGCTGCTGAGATGTGTTTCTCATCATTCGGACAAATATGAATGCACTATACAGTTTCCTGTTGATAACCAAGACTACACTATATTGAAAGAAGAAATGGTAGTCTAGTCTGTATTATTCCTAAAATAGGTCCTGCATATTTTGATGTACCCTAAAATTAATGGATTATCATCATGGTATGTACAGAATTGAAGAAACCAATCAGGTTTTGCCAACTAACATTAGAAAGGTACACAAATCAAACAGACAATTTTCTTTTTGATTACCTATGTCTTGGAGTAATAGTAATACATTGGTGCTACATTGAGGCAAAGAAGAACATTTAATCAAATCATTAGATTTACCAGCAGAATGAAATGTGTTTCCATCAAATACCATACACTAGATAGATGAGGCAATATCACAGGCAGATAGAGAAGGGAGAAAAGTAAGAAAGGTGAGATTCATAAATTTGCATGGACCGAACTTGTGTCTGTTTGGAAGACTTGGCACAGAGCTGTAAAGGCTTATGGCCAACCGTTGACAGATAACATGAGATTATGGTATAACATTTGTTGGATACTTCTGAGACCTTGTCAGGATGTGGGTAGTGCGGTAAGGATAAAATGTCCACAATGGGGTATTTGCAAGCAGCTCTGCTTTTATTTCCAGAATTATTCCCTCTATCAGCAATGATATCGGGGATTACAGGATTGAAACAATAAACAATATATACAGTCCCAAAGTGCACACACGTATTGTGAGGGGTGTGCAAGGGCAGGTGCTCCGAGTGCTGGGACAGGTTGAAGTGATGTGGCAGTGCAGGTGCTCCGGGTGGTAGTGCAGGCTCCGTAGCTTCAGCTCCCGAATCTGTCTCCGTCTGCTTACACAAAAACAACAACAAAACAGCAACAGGTAACATTATTATTATTATTATTATTATTATTATTATTATTATTATTATTTATTGCTTAGCAGACCCCCTTATCTGGGGCGACTTACAATTGTTACAAGATATCACATTTTTACATATAATTACCCATTTATACAATTAGTTTTTTTTCTGGAGCAATCTATGTAAAGTACCTTGCTCAAGGGTACAGCAGCAGTGTCCCCCACCTGGGATTGAACCCACAACCCTCAGGTCAAGAGCCAGCGCCCAGAGCCCTAATCACTACTCCACACTGCTGCCCACATCAGTGTAAGGGGCCGTACTCACTTAGCTGCATCCCCTTTGTACTTCTAAACTCCCTGTGGTCAGTATGGGGCCACTCTCTATCCAATCGCTGCACGCAACACAGCTGATCACAATAGAGCTGTTCAACAGTCTTACAGCTACGGTCTTTCACCAAGATGACCAACTTCCGGTTCCGTCCTATCATTGAGTCGGCCCATCCCTGTGAAGGCGTACCACCAACCTTACTTAGCGCCCTTCCAGGTCAGGAGGTAGATTTACAGTTCAGATTCATTCTCTCCCGTTAACAGACCTCTCAGACCTTAATAAAAAAGTTATTCTATTTGAAAGAGTCAAATAAGATAAAACAAATGTATTATTATTTTCTGAAATCCTGCTGTTACTTTACCTTCAGTATGCTTGCTACCATTAGAAATGTACAACAAAGCAAGTGAATTACATAACACATAACTGCTACACAATATGCACATTTTTATGTAAGTTTGTCAATTAAAAAATCACTGATTTACAACACATAAACTAATAAATAATCTGTCATAATGGAAACAATCAATAGGGTTGCATTAAAGATAAACTACTAAATGTATTATAACATAAAACAATGCTTACTTGTTTCATGGCAATAGACAGGAAGGAGTAGAGCTTTTAAAAGTAGTTTGTCAAGAGTTGTACTTAGACACTTTCTAAAATTTAAGTAAGTGGGAAAGATGTTGAGTGTCTGGCACAATCTATGCTGGCTCATGTTTTATAAATGGCCATCAATTATTTAGATGCCCCCTTTGCAGGCAGCCGAAACACTAGCACAGTACTTACAATACAGGGGGTGGCTTATTAAGGGATTTATCCAAGGAACCTCAGATTTATGTAACTATAATATACTTCTATTCACTACATTTGATGCAGAATAATAGACATTTGGCACACCGTTCTGTACAAACAGACACTATGTCACACTTTGATTACCAGGTCACATTCCTTCTGACCCACATAGAAACAGATGTGCTGCAGCAGAACGGACTCATTACTACATCTGCACTGTTAACAAGCCAGAACTTCAATCAACACATGGAAAGCAAGATCCCCTCCCTACTTTGTCCTGGAAAATGAACACAGAGACCCTTTATTGACTACCTGTATGGAATAATATTCTATTTCAGGCCTTGAAAATGATTAAGGGGTTTGATGGCTTAACAGCTATTGTGTTAAAGAAATATAATATCATATTAGGTAAGATGAAGGCAGAAAGAAGCAAGCATTTCATATTATAGAGTATGGTGAGTAAATGAATTAGCACTACCACTGTATAGAGGGGTTTTGATAAAAAATGCTACACCCTTCTAAATAAAGGTTTGAATGCAACATTGGACAAAAGCAAAATATTGTGTATTTGACAGACATCTTATTTTGGTATTACAGTGAACATTAATCTTGAAAGAGATGTTTAAACACAGTCGGGTTAGTGCTCAAGTGTTTTATTAGTAACTGAAAACTGATAAACATTATCAGGTGCTTCTCAAGTGAAATAGTTGGTGTCATGGGACAAAAATACAAAAAGCATGCTGTACATAATCTTTCTGTTTTAGACAAGGAAGATCGAGTCTGCTCGTGTTTTAAAAAACAATCACTTAAGGGTTATGCTAAATGAATTGCCTATTAAATGTCAAATTATTTATTAAATAAATACAAACACCAATATACCCAACTGTTTTCTCAAACCTGTCATTGGCTTGGTTTACATGCACATGAAAATGGACTCTACAGTCAGGACTGTGTGACATTGTCACGCGAATACATTGTGAAACAGCATAAGGACGTCCTTTTTACAGCGTGACTTTAACAGCAGGGTCAATCATGATAAAAATACCTGTAAAAACCCATGTAAACCGGAGCAGGAATCGTGCTTGTGGCTCACCAGATTTCAGCAGTCAAGATCCCGTTCTTCTGACTTAATCTCCAGCAGAAAGGCCGTACAAAACATCCCCCCCCCCCCAAACACACAAACACACACACACACACACACACACAAAATGTACATTTATGGACTACTTTAAATAACCGCTGCGGGTATACTCATACCTACAACTGTCAACGGCAGTCATTATCATGGTACATTTTAAACATCATCAATATTAAAATGAAAGACAAACTATCAGATACAACTCAAAAGTTTTATTCAAGCACATCATATCAAACATCTGCACAGCCGAAATACCGTATTTAAATGAACTATTAAACATAAAAGGGTTTATTTTCTAACTTACCACATATAATGCACTACTTCAAAAAATGAAAAACTATAACAAACTAAACATTTCAAAACAAACTAGTGTGTAAACAGGTTTATGTACATACAAACTGTAAAAACAAAAGTAGTTTTTAATCTAAAACAAAAGTAACATCTGATTTCTCTTGCATGTGTGTCACTCGCAGCACAGAATCCAGGTTGAGCTGCTGCAGCCTGCTGCTTAGCTGTTTTTCTGATCGAAATGTTTCTGCTGAAGCGCTGTGGCTAGCTTCAAGATGAAATCTCTCCTACTTATATTTTCCCCGGTGCATTCTTGTACAAAACGAAGGAATTGATGGCTGCCAGGTACAATAGAGATAACAACAGGCTTGCATTTTTTTTTTATGAATATTGTAGCCATATTCAAAATTAAAACATGTTTGTAAAAGGCGGTTCTAGTGTTAATGAAATGTAACTTTTAGATGTTCCACACACACACATAAATATAAATTCTAAGTAGTAAAACTGGTACTTAGTAGAAATTATATTTTATATAATTGTGTGTGTGTGTGTTGGAAAGGTAACCAGACAAACAAGTAGCTAATGCGCAGCGTAATTCAGAATGTGTGTGACAACACGTGAATTAATTTGTCTTGTTAAATGTTTTTATCTCCATGGCAATGCATGAAGCTCTCCTCACGATATTCAGAGTCGTTCTTTTCCTACTTAGTAAGCAGACACGGACATTTAAATATCCCCTCCTCTAAATGGCTATGAATCGGACGATTTTTTTCCTGAATCAGAACTGCATAGCAACGCATTTCCTGAAAAGTACGGTAAACACGTTGTGAGGAAAACTGTCATGACTTGTGCATGTAAACGCTGCCATTGTTTCAAAATTCTATTTGTTTGTCATCATTGTACAGTATCTTTGGTCTACCTTGATCTTAAGATGCTATCTCAACTTATTACATTTATTTCATATACCACTCTTTACCTGCTCTGGAATCTTCATATTATGTTGAGGGTGCTGGCAGTCTCATTGATGACACCAGTGATAATGAACCAAGGGTTGAGTGGAATGGGAATTCTGATTATTCAAAATGGATGCTTTGTTCTGCTCTCTGCTGTGCTCACAAATTAAGATAAAACAACTAAAAAATCTTCCCAGTCACGATAGTAATTTAGATTAATTCCTGCTCAGATTCCTGCAAAGATTGATGGTTCCTGGAGACCGGACTCCTCAAATGCAGTCACTAACCATACACAACCAGAATGGCATTTCCTTCCTTCCCTGGTATTTCTCCCTCAGTTAGAAGGGCAGTCACATAAAATATCTCACCCATTTGAAAATGAAAACTAAGACTCAATTTAATTGGTAATTTGTTTTCATTTATTTATTAATGTATTCTTTTTTTTATTTTTGAGTTGGCAGCATCAGTGTGTCCCTATGCATATCCAAACCTGTTGCTTGGAGTAGGAACACAAGTCAGCCCTTGCAACATGGTCTACCACAGAGTGGCTTGCAGTTCAAACATGCAAAAAAGAGATACAATGCAGAAAAAGCTAATCTTTAGAGACAAAAAGGAAAGAAAGTGCTAAGGACACAAATCTGTCAGCATAAAGAAGCTTTGAATTATCTTTCCTAAACCAATTAAGGGGTAGATTAGATCAACCTATGAGCAGCCTAAATAAGCCACTGCTTTATATTTTTAGAGCTTTTTACAGTACCATGGCATCTACCAGGATTGCATCAACAGAAAGGATATTGATGCGATCACAGGTGTATTAAATACTTTAAAAAAAAATACAGCCTGTGGGGATATTGGTTGATCAAATCAACCCCTAAGTGCCATAAAGTAAGTTTAACACAACTAGACACAGCTAGAAAATCACTGTAAATTGCTTCATATAGAAAACACATTGTAGTTATTAAAACTACTGTTTAATTTGACTGTTTGTGTAGAAAACTGTTCTAATATTCCCACGTCTATAATTATCTATTAAATAAATGAAATGTTTGTGTTCCTCAGGTTTTCCAGATTGCATATGTGATAATTAAGGCTGCCAATTCCCCTCGCCCTGGAAACTGGATTTTAGAGCGCTCCATGGATGGCGATACCTTCGAACCTTGGCAGTACTTTGCAATTACAGACACTGAATGCCTTACTCGCTTCAACATCTTACCCAGGACAGGACCACCATCTTATACCAAAGATGATGACGTAATATGCACCTCCTACTACTCTAAAATCCACCCATTAGAAAATGGAGAAGTAAGTATATTTATATTGACAGAAATCATGAATTAGCATGCAGATTCATTTTCTAGTCACTGTAAAAGCCTATTCATTATTCAATCAAAAATCACATAGACCTTCAGAACTGCACAAAATTAACAATTTACAACAATAAAGCAAGCATGAGATGAAGCATTTTTCTATTTGACTGTACTTTTAACTCATGGCTTATGATTGAGTGTTTAATGTTACATAACAAGACTGTACATTTTAATTCGCTTATACAGTATTGAAATGAAACTCACACAGCAAGTGTTTATCTAACTATGGGGTATAAGAGGATCAAAGTTTTTTTCCCTAGATGGATTTTATTCATTCTAGTATCTACAGAGCAATACAGTATTTTAGTATTTTCTTTTTAATATATCCCTGTTGATTTTTATTCCCCAAATGAATGAGTTACTATAAATTATATATATATATATATATATATATATATATATATATATATATATATATATATATATATATATATATATATATTAGGGGTTTTAATCAATTAAAGATTAATCGATTGATCATGTCTGTGGGTGTTGAGCGATTTAAAAAATCATTGATCGATTAATCTAGTCTACTCATGTGCTGTAGCAAAAAACATTGAGTGAGAAAGAAATCTAGAAAGATGGCGTAGAGTACTTCAAAAGACAATGACAAACAGGTTACAGGGAGATATACCCAACATTTTGACATAGCTCAGAACAGTGTTTTTCAGGTTGTTGGAGGGGCGCCAAGACCTGACTGGAAAATACTTTTTTTTCTGACTTCCTTGCGATTGTAAAAGCTCCACAGTAAATGGCAGACTCAGTGGGTCTCCAGAATGATTGACTCGATCAACTGTCCAGCCAGGCAGGGATCACGTTTAATCTGACCAACCCCCTGTTAAATCTGACCAATTTCAGACCTATCGTAGCTCAGCGCCTGAATGAGATGGATGCAGTAATTTTATAAATTAAATATGTGAATAAAATTCATGCTATCTGATTTATTATTCATTGAGGTATACAGAGAAAGGTCTTTTTTTGTTTTGTTTAAATAAGAAAAACACCCACCAACAATACTACTGTGAATCCAAAGGCTAATAAATGTTTCTACCAATTAGCTAATTAAACAGCAATGCCGTTTTAAAAAAAAGACATGTTAATGCTCATTATACAATTTAACATCCATTAATGAGATATCTCTTGAACTAGCTTCCAGAATTGTGTAGACATGTAAGCCCAACATACTGTAACTCAACAGTGCATAGAGGCTGGGTGGGGATGAGAGAAACTTCTGGTGCCAAAAGGTTTCCCAATAACAGAATGAAATGCAAGGTCCTATTCGAAAAATCTTCGATGGCCAGTCTCATGTCAACAGATATACGAGTACTGTAGATGGTGTAGTGCAGTGCAGGTTATATTGAGGTTTTAGCTGTTGTAGTTCAATGGCCACAACATACAGTATGAAGTACTCTTTCTATGGTAGCACTGCTTACATCTGACATTCAAGTATGTCAAAGCCTGTTCACAGATAGAGTGACCCTGGAGCTTCAGACCACATGTTATGATGTGCTGGAATGGAGCATATGCCAGTGCCTGAACCAGAACACTCAGGGACTCGCTGAGCCACTTCAGCAAGAGTGGAACCATAATTGCTCTTGTGACCTGTGAGATTCAATTCCATAGAATCTGTGAGTGCAGCATGTGTAGCAGCTGGTTTTGGTCACACTCAATATCAAATTTCACTTCACCTTGATGTGGTATAAATAATGTTAATGTGAATTTGAATTGAGCCCTTTAACCATTTCTGCATCAATATTACCTCACTCCTGGTTTCTTTTAAATAATCATCATATGAAGTCTGATGCATGATACACACGAGGCAAATAAACCCTGTAGGAACATATAGGACATTGGATGTAGAATTCTGTTATAGATCTGCTTTTTATGTGTTAAAAAGCAGTAAAAATAAAAAGCTACTTCTGACTCATGGCAGAAGTAAACAGTGGAGGTAGAATTATGTTAACAAAAGTTGTTTTGGTGAATCAAGATCTGGTCAGACTTATGGACTTATGCTGCCAAGAACGGCATTGGCCTTGTAGCCATTCCCTGAATGGAGGCCAACAGTAGAAAGTATCAGTTAAGACAATGAATAATTTGATTAGTGCAATCAGATGTACTATTCTCACCTGTTTTTCTGTTGGTTTGTTTAGATTCACACTTCCCTGATCAATGGAAGACCCAGTGCAGATGATCCTTCCCCTGTCTTGCTGAACTTCACCTCTGCCCGATATATTCGCTTTCAATTTCGAAGGATAAGGACCCTAAATGCTGATTTAATGACATTGGCTTACAATGATCCCAGAGATGTTGACCCTATTGTAACTCGACGGGTAAGATAGTGGTAGCTCTAAGCGTAATTTGAAAGTATTTGAGCCAGAAGAAATATAAGACATGTTAATTCAACACATACATTTATCTTGCAAAGCAGAATATATGGCAGAAAGCAAAATGTGTTGCAATGGAAATCTGTTAATTTCTGAGAAACATTAACCTTACCATTTGTCTACTCTACACAATTACTACTTACAGTATTTCAGTATGTTACATGGCAATAATTGTTAAATATTACAAATACACATGGTTGTTCAGTAACACACAAAAAAAATCAAACAGCTTTAGATTTTTCTGTTAGGACAGATAACAAATTTGAATCCTTTTAAAAAATCAGTTGCTTAGAATCTTGAATATAGTTTAATTTCCCAAGCTACTAATTCAGTGGCTCAGAAATAAAATTACCACATAAATCTACATTGTTTTCATTAATATTAAATAACTATTTTAAATATGATCAACTCTTAAAAGAGTTGTTTTTTAACTGTTTGCTTGAGTTTTATTTATTTGTTGATAGCCTCATGTAAGGTGTTTTGAGTACTTGTACCTAATATTCAGAATTAATGCAATTATCATATAAAAGTAAAATTATAAAATATATGAATAAATGTTTAAAGCAGGGCGGCACAGTGGCATAGTGTTTAGCGCTGCTGCCTCACAGCGCCAGGGTCCTAGGTTCGAATCCAGCCTAGAGTACTGTCTGTGTGGAGTTTGCATGTTCCCCCCGTGTTCGCGTGGGTTTTTTTCCGGGTACTCCAGTTTCCTCCCATAGTCCAAAAACATGCTGTCCAGGTTGATTGGTCACTCTAAATTGCTCTGTGTGTGGTGCCCTGCGATGGACTAGCGTCCCGTCCAGGGTGTAGTCTCGCCTTGCACCCTGTGTATGCTGGGTTAGGCTCCGGCTCACCGCAACCCTGTAAAGGAGTAAGCGGTTAATGATAATGGATAGATGGATGTTTAAAGCAATTCACTTTATAATGTTTTCAAAGCTGCTATAAAGAGATCAATTGCTTGGGGGGAAAATGCCCACATTTTTTTTTCTTGAAATGTTTAATTTGTTCTGAGTCACTGAATTGCAATACTGAATTAGGTTTACTGAAAACAAATGTCAAAGAGAAAGCTGGTTAGTAAGATATTCACAAAAATGAATTCAGAAGGTAAATCATTTTGCACAATAATGTCACAATACATTTGATCACATTATTTTAAAAAACATGGTTGAAATGCTTGTTTTGCTATGTTAATATGTTTAGTTCTGAATACATGTATATTTAATCTTTAGACCATTGATTTGTAACATACTTACATTGTATTTTATACAGTATTATTATTCTATAAAAGATATTTCGGTTGGAGGAATGTGTATCTGCTATGGCCATGCAAAAGCTTGTCCTCTTCACAATGAAACCAAGGTTAGTGCACTCTGTTTTGCTGTTGCCAGTGCCTTTTTGTGACTACAGTAAATTATTTGTTTTTATGTGCTTTTGATGATCATCTTTCCAAAATATTAAAATGATTCTTTGTTTTAATAGAAATTTAGTTGTGAGTGTGAACACAACACCTGTGGAGAAAATTGTGATCGATGCTGTCCTGGTTACAACCAAAAACCCTGGATGGCTGGAACATTTCTCACCCGACATGTGTGTGAAAGTAAGTTAATCATCAAAAATGTGTATTTTTTTTTTGTTTTTGTTTTTGTTAATTACTTTTAAGTTATGTATTCACCACCTCTGGTCAACACTCTGTCACCAGACCAACGTTATGGATCGGAAGTTAGGGAAGTTGTAAAATCTTTGGCCTTAGAAATGGTTTGTATTTTAAGGAACTTCTTAAGGCAATAATTTCCAAAACAAAATGCCAAATCCATACTTTAGTCATGGACTGACTGCTCTCTAAAATATACTGTGGAATTATTTCTTCACAGAATGTAATTGTCATGGGAAGTCTGAAGAGTGCATCTATAATGACACTGTAGCGAACAACAAGCAGAGTTTAAATGTCAATGGGGAATATAAAGGAGGTGGTGTGTGCCTTAAATGTATCAGAAACACTGCTGGAATAAATTGTGAGACCTGCACTGATGGATACTTTAGGCCAAGTGGGGTAAGATGTTCATTCCTCTCTCTTTGTTTTAATATGAGCTGGCAATAAATATTATAATTGTATAATCTGATATAGTTTAACTTGTGTCATTAAGAATGTATGCTAAACTTTCCAGGTCACCTCCTATGAACCTGATCCCTGTGTTCCTTGTTCTTGTGACCCAGATGGGTCATTGCATGACACATGTATAAAGGATGAAACAAAGGTTGAAGGAGGTAAGATACATTTTTTCTTTAGCTTCATTGTCATGATCCTTTGTTTGAGAGCCCCCGATCTTAATTTCAACATTTCAACAAGATCAGCAAATCCTATAGCAGACGACATGTCTGTTCTCCAGATTTAGAACATCGACACACTCAGGGGTGTAGGTTAGTAATACAACTCACTGTCATGATAGGAATTCATGTTTTTGTGTACCAGTGCTTTGAATCATTCAATGAACTAGTGTTATTAAGTTGTTCTTCTCTCATTTTCATGTCAGACCTGGGACCTGGTTCTTGTCACTGCAAGCTTGGTTATGGTGGGAAGAAGTGCGACAGATGTGCCTTTGGTTATACAGGTTTCCCACACTGCATACGCTGCAACTGCAGCCTCGATGGAAGCCAGAACACTGATCCTTGCGAGAAGCCATGCAACTGCAAGGTAGGCCAAAAATAATCAATTAATGAACATATTGCAGCTATAGATTTACGACACAACCAAATATAATTATTGGTGTCAGGTTAAAATGCTAAGGCTGTAAATTCAAGCTGTTCGATTTCATTAGGGTAGCTGTAGGCCTTTGGCATCACTTACTATAAATTAAACAATACCATCTATTACTGCTAGCACAGAATGGGTTACCGGCCATCGTAATGCCAAGTGGCTGTTAATACTTTAATAACCTATTTTATTGCAATTATAAGCTACAGTAATGTGGTGGAATGGAATCTAGATGAATTGCCAAGGACATTGCAAGACCCACTCAAACTGAGAATAGACACAGTATCTTTCAGATTGTTAACCATTCATTTCTCTAACTTCCCTTTCCAATTTGTTTGATCTGTTTTCTTTTTGCTTTGTATTTATGTTTCACAATAAGAATACCCAGGGCTGATGCTCTTTTGCTGATCATTTCTCTGCTGTAATCAAGTTCAAGTAAAGGTTTTGCTAAATCTGCCTTAGATGTAAACATCTTATTTTCCCCTATACCTGCATGTGTGTAGGCTCTGGAAACATTTATGCACAGACAGTCCCCTTAGCAACCATGATACATTCTTAGCAAAATCAATTTCTGCCCTCGCTGTTGCTATGGAACTGTGACATGTAAATATACTCGGAACTCAGAAAATGTTGAAGTTTCATGGCAGTCACTGACCCATTTTGTGTGACCTTGGATTAGTCGATTGACCTCTTCCAGCCTTAGTTGCAGCTGTAAAAATCTGGTCTCTCCCCAGGAACCAGATGTATCTCCAGTTCTTCAAAATACAGTTTATATGCCTCACTGGATTTTGAAATGCCATTCTCAGTGGTGATTGGCGATATGGGTTTCTTCTAAACACTAACTGAACCAAGCTGACATCATAGCAAAGAATAGATCAGCCAAAGTACCTTGATGTTAATAAATGCCAGCAATACAAAAGGGATGATCATCAGATTTAACAGAGACTATATTAAAAATAAAAATAATAAACATATTTGAGTAATTATAATAAGAACCACTCCCAATGATTGCAAAAAATCTTAGTAAGGTAATGGAATAGAAAACTAAAACACATAAAAAACTATAAACATACGATGAAAATACTTACTCTTTAAGTGACATGTACCATAGAATGAAGACGCATATAGTGGTATCAAGATCATTGGAAAGAACTTTACATGCTGGCTTGAAAAAAGTAGGTAATGAGGGACACAAAGGGAGCACAGTACATTGCATGAAACAGGAGAATGTAAGAAAATAGCAGACAGAAAAAAATAAATGACTATGTGTTCATGTTAAGCATCAAAATGTTCCTCTGGTCTCTGACACCT
The DNA here is from genome assembly GCF_902713425.1 of Acipenser ruthenus. Lineage (NCBI taxonomy): Eukaryota > Metazoa > Chordata > Actinopteri > Acipenseriformes > Acipenseridae > Acipenser > Acipenser ruthenus. The sequence continues at coordinate 32,937,231 of NC_081193.1, forward strand.
GCAAATCTGGATAGAGTGCCAAAGCTAATAGTTGGAGTACAGGCAGACAGCCAAAGTGTAATACTTGTGTAATGAAAAGTACAAATTATTTACTGTTTGTAGGAAAATATTTCTTAGGACAATATAAATGACTAAATGTGACAAATTAGCAACAAATGTGTGTTTTTTAAAGCATTGACATTTTCTGACATTGAAACAATTAACTTTCAGGAAAATGTTGAAGGGGAGAACTGTGACCGGTGCAAAGTAGGATTCTACAATCTTCAGAATGGAAATCCGAAAGGCTGTGAGAAGTGTTACTGCTCTGGCGTATCCAGTGAATGCACAGAGTCCCATTGGACCTATAGTAATGTAAGAAATATGACAGGCTTAACTGTCTCATTTCCTTTGTTTCACAATACATTAGTGGCTTACATGGATAACTTTGCTTAACCCTTTCATTTTCAGAAAAATAAAACAACACAACCATCTTATTACAGCTGTGAAACAGCTTCCAAAATATATCTTTGCGGGCAGCCTCAAAGAGCTGATATCTGATGTGAGCACACCTTGATTATAAAATATTAGCATAGCTTGTTACTATGTGACAAGAGTTGGAAATGCAGTAAGTGGTGGGGTGGGAGTTTTATACAGCTTACATTTGTACAACAGTATTATCGTTTTTGTTTTTTTTTACAATATGTTTTTGAAGTGTTTTGTTTTTTTTATTCAAACATCCACTGTTCACTAGGGAACAATGTAAATTAAATGGTTGTATATTATATTAGATCATCTGCATCAAGTGTGGTGCTCCATGTAAATAAGGTATATTATGTTTCTCTCCCTAGTTGCCTTGACATTCAAAAGGGGTTTATGAGGAAGGGCATTATGATAGTGTTGAAAAAAACTTATGGATGGTCCAGATAAGTAATTCAAAATCACAGATAAAAAGCACTTTTCTAGTTGTATTTTGCCCTGGGATGTAATGTTCTTTTTAATGGAAACAACAACAAAAACATATAATTATGTGAAAAAGTTTGACTTATGTTTTCAAGACTTGTTTTATGGGTTTCATTTTACATAATGTATTTGGAATTCTCTGAAATAGTACATAGATTGTATGCAGTGTAAATTGGATACAGCAGTAAATATACATCCTAAAATTGTGACTTAGTTTTCTACTTGGGCAAATTGAGCAAAAAAAAAAATGTAACACACGACTACTGTGGCTTAAACAACTTTCTCTTCAAGGTTTGATTTTTTCTTACCACTTCAAATGGGACTTTTATAAGAGCACTACATTGTATTTGAATACTGCTGTACTGAAAAATTTCCTCAATAAAATGTTTTCAAATTTATCTGGAAAGGCAGGAGTTGATTTTGTTGTGAATAATTTAAACAAACAGTTTATATTCCAGGCATATCTTGTGATTTTAAATTGCAGGTGTCAGATATGTCTCGTTGGTTTCTGACGGGACCACTGGGTATTAAGAAAGCCCATCCTGTCCAGGACTCGTATGATGGACCACAGCAACTCAGCATTAGCAACGAAGAAGCAAGAAAAGTGCTGCCACCACTTTATTACTGGAGTGCACAGCCTGCTTATTTGGGAAACAAGGTATGTTTTAATTTTATTTCACAATCATTGGTACGTAGATTTTTAATCAGCATTCTTAGATGCTAGTTTTTTTGTGTAGTTAGTAATCATGAGCAACATTATACTATTCCAACCCTAATATTGACGTCCATTCAAGCAGTGTATCTATCTATCCTTCTTTTCTTAGGTCTTCTTCATTTACATGAAGGTAACAAATCTGATCCTCCCACTGAAATTATAGCCCCTTTCACACTGCCACTTCTACCCCGTAGGTCACAATCCTACGTAGTGTGAAACTATGTACCTGGGTCGTACCCGGGTTAACCCGAGTCCCAGCGATCCATCTCAGGATGCGGGTTGACATGCTTTGACCCGGGTTGAGTGACGGCCGACGAAATAACAAACAGCCACGCCTGCATGGTTTCACTTTTGCAAAGAACATTTTTGTTTATGCTGTTTAGCCATATTTTTGTTGCTTGAGACACAGCATGAGCCAGATTGCAGCAGGGATGAAGAAACATTTGCTCTAATCAACATTTGGACCGATGGTTCAATCCAGAGAAGCTTGGATGAAAGCGTCTCTAACAAGCTGCTTCCAGGGCATTGATATGAGTATTGTGTACTTGCGCTTGTCACCCACTTTAACCCTGCTTTATCAAAAGCAGTGTGAAATCGCGTAGCCGACCCGCATGACACTGGGTCCTGACCTGGGTAGGTTCCGACACAGGTAGAGCATGCCAGTGTGAAAGGGGCTTATGTCTGTCTCATAAAATGACATTGAAAATGGTACTGCACTGTTCTTTGAACTTTATACAGTATGTGGGCAGGTGTCTCATAAAAATAGTTTTCCTTTTTAACATTGACTGTATTGTATGTGATTTACCTTGGTACTTTAACATTGTATCATGTTTTTATGTCACTTCTGTGTGTGTACTACAGGGTTGGTATACAGTGAACCTGAAATAGCCAGTTGCTAAATATGCCTCTGTCATGTAAGTGTTGAAAAAAAAACACATTATCAGTTTACTGACAGAACTGCTAACCGCTTAGATTAAGTGGCTGAGTTGTAGAGTTGTAGAAAAGCATATCAAATTATTGTATGACCTTAAAACTTGAGATTACATTTAAGTTAAACAATAAAATTAGTAAGATTGACTGCTAGATATCATTTTTTGATGTCTGAAAGAACATCTTGATTTTTTTTTATTACATTATCAAATTTGGGAATAAAGAATGCCAAATGCAAATGCATTTACTGTATTTTTTTGCAAATAAAGTGGAAACATGCAATGCTTTCTCCTGATGCCAGCAGAGCAATAATTATAACCATTTTATACTGTCCAGTTCTGCTCGGATGGCCTGTCATGCTTTGTGTAAACTGAAGCGTACACATTTATTATGCTACGATAATGCTGAAAGCCTCAAACAATTACTTCTGTACATCTTAAATGCCATGTTTTATCATGTACAACTATAGCTCTTGTGACATTCATTAGAATAAACAGATTTCTTTTTTTTTGGTGCAATTAGGTTCTGTTATCATGTATATCTAAATGGTTTACAAATAATATATTTTAATCTGTTGTATTTATCATTTAGAAGATTAATGGATTTAGTAATTTATTTTATATTTAAATTATATATTTTTATACAGTATTGTATTTTAAAGAATAAAACACACAACCTTATTACAAGTTACACATTCATTTCAGTACATATCAGAGCTTATTAGGGCCTGCAGTGAAAAAGGTAACTCCAGTTCAGGAAGAAAGCATCATAGGCTCATCAGAATAGGACCTGGGGTTCTTTCTTAAGTTAATTCAAAGCATGTAAACACTAATAATGAACAATTACACCAATGGTCTAATTCTGTGATTGCCTAAAAAGTGCTGCTCGGCACCTTCAGGGGTATCTGAAATGGAATTGCACCAATTATAGTGACTGACTCTTCAGTGACATGTGACCTATCATGGGTAATAGTCTATTATGATGATAAATGAACCCATCTTTCAGGCTTCTGCCTGAGTAAACACTTGAGCAGTTTCACAGAAACTGGAGCTATTACCTCTCATCTTCAGATTGACCAGAGTGACAGCGGTGTGAGCAGAGAGTATGCATGGATAGATGCCAATGATCGTTTTACTCAAATGAATATACTTACAGTCGGAGAGGCCTGAAATGAGTTTTTCCGCTGCATTCTGACTTTCATTTAAATAAACACTGTTCACTCGAGTGTTGCTCCTTTCCTCATCATGGCCTGCTAATATGCTCGTTACAGATGTATTTCTGGAGCAGCAATTGGAGAAGACCTAAGTCCAAGAAGTTTAACTGAAGTGCATGGCATATCAAAATAAAATGATTGTGCCTTTTACCCATTCTACAAGGTATTATCTTTTTGAAGGAGCAACCCATGCCCTGATCTGGTGCGCAAAGTGGGGGGCGCGTCCCACCCCAGGGGAGAATCAATAAGGGAGGCGTGACTATGATTAGAGGCAGTTCTGTAAAAATTATTATTATTATTGTTTTAAAAGGATAGAAAATTTTTAAAAAATACATAAATGACAGGTGATTAGTCCAAGTTATTACCTTTCAAATTAACTGTTGACGCTCACTCTAGGACTTGTAGAACCGGAGAAGTTATGTTTGAAATGGCGATTGTCAGTGAAACTGCAGTGAACAGAACCAAAATGGCGGGTTCCATGTATTTGTATTTTAACAGTGTTTTTCCCGGATTTAATGTAAATCGTGTATTTTTTCCAAGATTTAACCAAAAAAAAAAGTTCTGATTTATCTTAATACATAAATGTTAACAAACACATTCTTAAAAGTTTTGAAATGTATACATTTTTTTGGCATTGTAGTATGCAGAGGAGGCAGGGAACCAGAGACATTGGCTCTCTGAGTGTAAGGGCAGCTCTGCAGCACACAATATCAAATCAAGTGCTTCAATGAGCTCATTTAGCTTCAGATTTAGCTGACAAAATAAATATTTATTTTGTGAAAACCCATATTTACTTTTCCAAATTTAATTGCTGAACGATAATGTTTTTCAGATTTTTCTGTTAGGTAAAAGTTTAATCACCAGGTGTAAAAAAAAAAAATTAAGTTACATTTACTGTTTCACAGATTTGTTTGTCAGAAATATTAGCTATGTTAACTCACCACTGATTTATTTGTTGGAAACCCAGATTTAACATGTCAGCTAAATGTTGACTCCCAAGTTTTAAAAAAAGATTTATAGACTGGTTTTAATGTTACATTTACAATATATGTTTCCAACATTTATACATTGAATCTGAAAGTACAATTTTGAAAATGTGTACTTTGTGTTTGTTACCATTTATGTATTTAGCTAAATCTGGACTTTTTGGTGGTTAAATCAAGGGAAAAGTACACGATTTACATTAAATCAGGAAAACAAACACCTGTTAAGATAGATGTCGGGGGGGGGGGGGGGGGGGGGGGCATGTAATAAGTATGCGCACTACTGCACTAGATCACCTGTTCAATATGTTATCAACAGTAATACCACATTACAAAATATCACATTACAGATAAGAGCAGTTATAAAGTACAGTAAAATCAGTAGAAAAGAAGATCAAATTCAAATAAGAGCAAAATAAAGAATACAGTAGATAATTACATTTAAGAAGGAATTCAACTAAGAGCAGTATACTTATAGTAGAAATGTTTGCTTATGAGAGTAAATTCCATTAAGAGCACTTAGTAAGTACGATAAATGGATAAGAACGATTTCAAATAAGAGCAATTGCAAAAAACGTGAATACAGTTACCTTTAAGTACAAGATACAAAATATTGTTATAATTAAGAGCAGTAGTAGAATATGGCAAAATATGGAGCAGTTCAGTGGAAGTACAAGATGATTCAAGTACTGGTGCAATTGGGTGACATGTAGTTCATTGTAATTGAGAGTTGTGAGGTTTATAGATGCTGTCTGAACAGGTGTGTCTTGAGTAGGTGCCGGAAGGTGGTCAGGAACTGAGCAGTCCGCATATCTGTGGGTAGGTCGTTCCACCACTGAGGGTGGAGAAGGAGCAGGCTCTGGGAGCGGGGGAGTGTTGAGGATCTTTCTGTCAATCAGAGCACATGTTTTGCCGCTGAAAGAAAGCCCATTCATGACATCAACACTATTGAGATTTTACTGTGCTTTATTCTCAATGTTTATTTTATCTGCTTTAAAAAAAATCATACACAAGGCTCAGTTCAGAATTCCATGAACCTGCAACGTCAAGTCGAAAATGGTGACATACTAATCAGCAATCTACCTCAGCCACTTAACAGTATTCTCTACAAAAATGTTTTCTCTCTTTTGAATGAATATCACAAAGTAAATATAGCTGGATTTACAGCAGTATATAATAGTTATAGGACTGAAAGCCTGTATGTATGGGTTATACAATAATCCATAATACAGAGGTGTTCGCCATCCTATAACTCAATAGTAACTACTTAGTAATGCCAACATTAATTAATGATATATCATTCCACACTTATTGATACTGAACTACAAACCTAACATGAATTCATCATGAACAGTGGCAGCATTGTCATGAATAGACACAGGGTCGATGATATAAGTAAGTGTTAAATGTATCATTAATTAAGATTATTTCGTATGAGATCAATATCAATTAAAGAATCTTGTGGGAAAAGGTGTGTTGTTTATATGTATTTACATTATTGTTAATGCAAATTAAAATGAAGTGATACCAGAATATGAATGCACCTTTTTTCTTTTTTTATAGTACAGCAGCATTTAGTGTATGTGCAAACGACCATATATAGTGCAACCTTTTTTGCAACATGAAATTGTAAAACAAATTACAAAAATATGTTTTAATTCATATAGAAAATCAAAATACAATATTTAGCAAATAAACAGCAAATAAGTAGTGAATGATTTAGACTTGCTGTTTCTTGCTAAACTCTGCATCAGGCTTAGTTTAAGCAACTGCAGACCTTTCTTTCAACACACATTTGAGTCCTAAAATGAACATTACTTTTTACACATTCTTAGTTCCTAACATTAGGTAATTTCCTTTCGCAAAAAAATGGTGCGATTGTACTTAAGAATAAAGAAAATGGAGATTACACAGTGTTGTGGCTTGATAACATTTTGAAAATCTATTTATAAAGAAAAGCATGATGTAAATCATTTAAATTGGAACAGATTCCTATTTATTTTGAAATAACTGTTTCAGTTAAGATATACTCCGAATCAGTTGAATTATTGCCCTCACAAGTGGCCCTGTTTCATGTTTATCGTACAGTATATTGGTGTCCATTTTAATTCATACATTCTAGTTTTCATTTTATGATTATTACAACCAGCTTTTTAATTTGATTTTTACTTTAGACTACATAGCACAGTGAACACGTTCCCAGTTGGTTGTACTTTAAGCAAATAATCTGTTCTGTTCCTTTCAATATTAAAACAAACATGACATAGTAGAAAGGATGTTTAAATGTCAAACTTAAACCGAGTTGTTATAAATAAATATAGCATTGTTTTCAGAGCCCCTTAGAAAAATCTTGGATCCTGTTTTCAGAAACTCAGCAGAGGGTCGGCTATACTGTCTTTTTTTTTACTGCCTGATCCCAGCTTTATTTCCACTTTGCTATGTCTTGTAAAGCACAATTTGGGCGGATCTTTATCCTGAGGAAATGTAGCAGCTGTGGTGTCTGGAACATGATTTCTAGCCTGTACTGTACAGCATCTTTTATTGTACTTATCTACTATATTGTACTATAGTTTAGATCTTATCTAAGGGGACAATAGCCTTTAGAGGTCATCAAGGTTTTCTTTGTACAATAATAACTTTTTTTCTGCCTGTCTGTTCTATTTATCTAATACCAATTTTTGGATTGTAGAACTGATGTTATTCACAGCGGCTAGAATAGGTCGCCATGGCATGTTTTCAGATTTGACCTTCAAAAGAGTGTGAGTCCCTTGTGATACATTAAGAAAGTTTGAGCTGAAGGTGATTTATTGTGTCTGCCGCAGTTAGTTATCATGTGTTTTTAAACATGCCTTAAGAACCTAATTAAAGGCTAAGGTCTTAACCTGAGAGCTAAATGTAAAAAAAAGGTCTATCTTAGAGCATTGATTACTTATACAAGCATTGTAAAGGCAAAGTTGTAGCACTTGTATTTATGCCATTTGCCAGTGCTAAGATTCATAAGAGACACTTTTCTGTACAGCTAACCTAAATATATTGTGGAGTAGTGGCAGCAGTGTGGAGTAGTGGTTAGAGCTTTGGACTCTTGACCGGAGGGTTGTGGGTTCAATCCCCAGTGGGGGACACTGCTGTTGTACCCTTGAGCAAGGTACTTTACCTAGATTGCTCCAGTAAAAACCCAACTGTATAAATGGGTAATTGTATGTAAAAATAATGTGATATCTGTGAAATAATGTGATATGTTGTAACAATTGTAAGTCGCCCTGGATAAGGGCGTCTGCTAAGAAATTAATAATAATAATTGTATACAACAATGCTTTGACGTCAGTAGAAATCCAAGAGATGTTATTTTAGGTTGATACAACTTTACTTTCACAAGCCCCACAATAATGTGCAGCTAAAATATGATCAATACCAAACAAATTATAGCATGAAAAAAATGTATAACTCAAGTGTATGTGCTACACTGTAGTTTTCAAACTTTAATCAAATGAGCAGTACAGTCGAGGTGCAATATGCACGTAGGTTCTTTGTCTGGTAGGGTACATTTTATTCTACTTTAAAAAAAACTGTTTACGAAGTGTTTTATTTCAAGTGGCATTGCCCATTTAAGCATATTTGGGTCACCCTTGTTGCCAAGTCAGCAACCACATGACATAACAATGATGATTACAGCTAAGGAGGTTTACTTCTCCTTCAAGGCAGATTTAAAATGTAGGCTTTCCTGGGTCAAATCTCACACTGGCTCTATTTATTTAATGTACAGATGCCCTAGAGCTGAACGTTTGAGGCCCAGCAGGGGTTTCTACATCTAAATAATGCTGACTTGAAAAGTTGCCTCCTGTGGAAAGATAAAATGAACTTCCTGCCCTGGTTAGACCAGAGACAGTCGTAGAGGCAAGCTTTGATATGCTGTTTCGGCTGAAGGTTTTGCACTTTCTTTTTTGGAAGGGTATTAAAAAGAGGGGAGGGGTTGCTTGTCCTTACCCAAATGAAAGTTTGTGTTGTTGTTTACCATGCCTTTTTCACTCCATTTGTACTGCATACTATGCATTCCTGTTCTTTATAATACTTTTAACCTGGTGTCAGACATGCTGAGTTTTGAAAAATAAAAATGTCTAAAGCAGTAGGTGGATTTATAGTTGAAGCCTGTGTTCTTTCTTGCATACTATTACAGTTTAAAGTAATATAATTCAATGTAGGACCATAAGTAACTGCTTCAGTAACTGCTTTAGGCCTTTAAATGTGCTTGCCAGTAAAAAAGAAGCAGTTCTGAACACATTTTTGTTATTCAGTGTTTTATGAGTGAGGTTTACAGTATACCCTACAAATTACACCTTGTAGTGATCAAGAGTTTTTACTTGGGCATGTGACAAATTAAAAGTGTGTTGGTAGGCTGAAAGGGTTTAAAATGTGAAAGTTGTAAGTTGTGCATTGCTTGAAATATTGATATCTGAATTTTATTTCTTTGCAGTTAGCAGCGTATGGAGGAAAACTGATTTACACAGTCTCCTACGACATCGTAGGAGTGGATAAAGCAGTCCAGGCAACAACTCATACTGATGTCATTATAGAGGTGGGTACTCATATTGTTTATGGTATGTAAATTCTGCAGGTACTGCATAGCACAGGCTTTCAAGCACAATGATATTTGACTAGACAAGGTGCTGAGCAAGATAACAAGATGGTGTTTCTGAAGCGATTTGGAGGGGTTGTATAATCATTTGAGATTTTGCAATTTCCAAAAAGCTGGTGGGAGGGGGAATATAACAGAATTTCATGTATAGGTTCCAGCTAGGTTCTAATATGATGTTATAAAAGTGATGATTAGGCACATTTCTTTTTGCAGAATTGATAATATAAACTACTGTACAGTAGGTATTTTTCCACCACATAGAGTAGATAATTGGCACACTAGCAGATCTGTGTCATAGAATAAAACAAGAACTAATAAAGAAAGGACTAATATAAATAGAAGAAAAGAACAAATAACATATTTAAACCATCTCAGAACTACTCAGTATCGTTTCAACTAGGTAATTTAGAGCGATTGTTGCTGACAAAATAACTCCATAAATCTTACATGTTGTGCATTTCCATTCGTTATACAGGTCTTAAATGTGTAATTTTGAAAGAGACACGTTAAAGTAAGCATTAAACCATGATATCTACCTCACAGGAACAAAGGTCTAGACTGGTTCCAAGAACCAGGCTTGAGTACAGCTGCCTTTTCTGAACTCTTACATTTTAAACACTTTCATGTTCTCTGTCTGCCTGCTTCAAGGGCAAACATGAGATAAGTGTGTTTGGCTAGAAAGCAGAAGTACAAAGAAGAAAAACAGAAACATATGTCCAGGTAATTAGTTAGATGTACTAACTATACAGATGTTCAGTAATATTAACTGGTTATTTCTATTTTTTTTTAATCACAGATTTTTTATTTTTTATAATTTATAATTTGTATAAAATGCACATCCATTTTCTAATGTGAACCTTCTGCATGTAGAGGAAAGTGATATTAAGAAACAGAAATACATTTTAATGAAAACTTTACAAAAATAACAAGGAATACTTTATTTATTTGTTTATTTATTCTTTAAACACACACACACACACACACACACACACACACACACACACATATATTAGGGATGCATATTGGACCGCAAAAACCAGTCCGATATCCGGTTCAGCCCTGTACCGCGGTCCGTACCGAAAAGCCATTGCATGGCAACTCAAACAAATCGGATTGGACTTCAACATCAGCGGTCCGTAGCGATTTTTCTCTACTAAAGTGGTCAGCGCGGAAATCCCAGATCAGGCTCCCAAATCTCATTAATGGCTCAGGACTATGTTTATCAGTCTAAAAATACGCTTCAGGTGCCAGTGTTGTTACCAATTCAGTACCTCCTCCTCAGAAATCTGTAGCCCATCGCGCATTGCGCATGCGTAAACAAATCATCCTACAGGCCCGTCTAATTTTTCTTTTGCTCGCGTCTGAGGTAAAATACGAGTAATGTGCACGCGCAGCAGTTGTAGGCTGCATTTTTGCAATAATATACAAACTTTTTTGACAGGACGGCATGATTTCTTTGTGATGTGTATAATCAGTTATAGTTTGTTTTCATTAAAAACATCTTTGACATGCTCAGCTTAAACAATCATTAAATAATTAATGCTTAATGTATTAACTATGCGACCTACCTGTTTATAAACGATTGTGCCGATTTCAAAGTAGCCTATTTTTAATATATATATATATATATATTTGGATTTCAAAACATGAAAGTAAATGATCACAAATGTTTTCATGAATGTTGTTGCTCTGTGGTTTGTGCTTTTCTGTCTGGAATAAACACGAGTCGTGTAAATGATATTAAAAATGCATAATGTATTACATATAACTTTATTGTTTACATATATTTGTTTATATATTTTATATACAGTACACACACAAGACGGGTACTGACAGTGAGAAACACAGGGGATACCAAATTAGACAGCTGACAATATCTTAGGCTATGGCTGTATTATTTGGTATCCCCTGTGCATTTCAGGCAGTGGGGCTCCTAGAAATGTCAAACTTGCACAGTGTGTCTACTTGTGCCCCATTATCACACACAAAAGGTTTGATTGATATTGGGTGTATTTACAGTGAGAAACACAGGGGGTACCAAATTAGACAGCTGACAATATCTTAGTCTATGGCATATAAACAGTTTGAGCACCACTTCCCTACAGTATGTGATTGACTGGTGTGCATTTCGTACGTGATTTTGTCATGCATGTTTCTGAAGGAAAGCACTGCACATAAATCACACATTCATTAAACTTTCATATAGCAAGACTGGAAATGGCTTAAGCACCAACAAAGGCATTGAGTACAATAGTTTGAACACAAAGATGTGCTTAATTTACAGTAGGTTGGATCTTTAGAGTGGACTTCATGCTAAGCTACAGTTCTAAACCATTCATACTGAGTAGTCTTTGCATTGCATTTTAAATGTCAAAATGTTCCATGTTTATATAGGGCAATGGGATGAGAATCATGAAGACCCAGCATGGAATCCAGCTTTATCCATTTAAAGAACGCACAGAAGTAATTGTTTTGCGCCCTGAACATTTTAAACACCAGAGAACCGGCTTGCCTGTTAGCAAGAAGGACTTCATGATGGTTCTAACAAATGTGACTCATCTGCTGATAAGAGCCTCCTACAGCAATGAAAATGAAGCCATCTGCAGGTAAACAGAAGTTTGGATGTAGGGTGAGGTTTTGAAAAGAGGGAGCATACAGAAATTACTGATGAGAGTTCTATGTAACTAAATCATGTGATGTTCTTTATGTCTTTGATTTAATTATCACATGCCCTCATTTTTTGGAAATCATTCTTTTTTTCTCCAGTTCCATTCCTGAGAATCATATTTCTATTACAGCAACACTTGAAATAAACAAAAGCTGTATACTTACTGTATAGGAATATGAAAAAGCAGACATCAGTTCTAACCAGGGAATAATAATGTTTAGTGATTTATTGTAACTAAATAAATAAATACATTATGATTGCAAACTTTGCTCAATGCGCCGTATTTTTACACAGTTCAGCCTCTCATGCATATTATAGATATTGACAAAGCAAAAGGGCTTGCATGGTACACATTTGCCTTCGTTAAAAGCCTTATCTATATTTGTGATAATTATGAACCGAAATATTGGTATGATGCATTATTGTCCTTAATTAAGTGAAAGTTTATAAACTACAGTGTACAACAACAAATATGTTATGTGCAAAAAGCTGTTATTAATGTTACGATAATATAAATGGTAAAGAAAATCTATTTAAATGTTTATTATACATAAGCAGATTTTTTTCTTTACCTTTTACTTGATAGCTTTTACCCTAGTCTCCAGGGTTTAATCAATAGTCCAGATATTTTGACGTTTTAAATTAATTTTCATGCTTTTTTGTGTTTTGTTTTTGTTTCTTATCCGAACAGGTTAAGTTCTGTCAGCCTTGAAGTAGCTGTTCCATATTCAGACAACACAGCTGTGGCAACAGCTGTTGAAATATGTAATTGTCCTCCTGGCTACACTGGCACTTCTTGTGAAGTGAGTGACCCCTACAGCCTGTTTAAAAAAAACTAGGCATCCATTATTAGTTAGCATGGTTTGAGATGTAGTATTTATAATTACATAGTGTTATAGCCAGTGTCATTCGTCTTCTTAACAATTACACAATTTTGTACAAGATACACATGCTAGTTTTCTCAGTTCATTAAAAAAAAAAGATAAGGCACAATTTTGAAGAAAAGCACAAAAGCATTTTTTGAGAGAAATAAAACAATTGCAATGCAAAACTAGCAAGAATCAAATAAATTGCAGGAAGTATTTTTTTGCTAGTTTGAAATATATTGTATTCCTCTATAGTCTGACTCTGCTCTTGTTTAAAAAAAGAGCCCTCAGACTTTCAGTAAAATCACACACTTCTGAATTAATTTCCATCTAACATAGAATTTAATATTGTTTATTGTTAAAATGTTTCAAATAAGCTAAGATCTTGCATGTAACTGTAATGTCACTCAAAGGATTATTACAAGTATTATGATTTTGCAAACCCACTGCCGCCTCTAATATTGCTAATATCTCATGAACCATATAAGCTGTCAACTTAAAATTGTCAGTGTTATGGGAACTCTGCAGATTTTTTTTTTACCTGATGGCCGCCATATGGGGTCATATGACTTTTTGGTGATAAAGACATTGGCTTCATACTTGGTACACATACGTATTCTATAATTTCCTAGGTCAAGTTCAATCATGGGTGTGCATCATTTACTGCTGGCGATGTTTTGTTTTTGTTCACAAAAACTCACATTTATGCACCTGTAAGGCATAATGAATTTGTTCTAACAGGAAGATACTATGCTAAATGTGTTGATGCTGCTTGACAATGAGATACAACTGCACATTCATCATGTAAAAGGACTATTAAACAAAGAAAACTCAACATTTTTTTACATTTAAGATAAATCAGTGTAAAACGGCAACATTCTGTACAGGAAAAATATGTACATTAATGCTAGAAATCTTACCTCGTTGAAGAACAACAATTATTGCCTTTTTATTAAGCAAATGACGTTCACAAAATACATGTGTCTACGTTTTTTCAGGTACTGAGTAAAAAGGTAAAATAAAATGTTCCAGGGCCGGTAGCCTGTTATATAATGACAGATCTTTCCTCTATGGAATTATCTGCTGTAGTTGTATATAAAATACACATTTTCTACAGTTTGTTGCTTCTGGATATGATTTTTTCATGACTTTTATATTATAGGCTTCATTAACACAAGATGGAACATGGTTTAAATTGTGTTATTGCTTGTCTGAAATAATTGTACTACTGGTGTTATACTATACAATTGTGTTTTATGAAGCAAATAAACAAATAACACAATAAACCTGAAAAAATGTGGCCAGAGCAATAAACATGAGCAAATTAAGTGAATTAGAAGCAATGACATAAGCATACAACGGCTGAAGAAAGGGAAATATCTGGATAGAGCCCCATATGTTGTTGGCCTATGTTGTGCAATGGATAAATGCGTTGTCCTTCATGTGCCTTTTGCTCATGGTAACTGATATGGAACAGCTTACAGACAGTAATGTAAAATGCATGAATATCTCCACCAGAAATTGTTTCTGGGAGCTACAGGGTTCTGTGTGACCCAGCTGATTCGAAGTGCAGTTGTAATACACTGAGCAGGCACATGCTTGTTTTCCAGTTGTGTGAACAGATAATCCTCCACCCTGCAGCTAGCATTGAAATGCTACAGTCGAGAACCAGCAAATGGATAAATCAACCGGGTACAGTTTAAAGTGTAAAATTCAAATGCTTGATCTTCGCTCTGAAAGGTGTGAGGGCAGGGCTTCATCACTCACTGTCCAAGAAATTGGAAAAAAAAATATTCTGCCTTGTTATTTGATTTACACATCAAAAAGTAAGAGAGCACCTTACACTGTAAAGCACATGTACAAATTACTGCCAAGACAACCAAATTATGAATTACCAAATTTGTGGAACTCATGATATTTGGATCAAGTGCTTTCATACAATTTCAGTACGTTAAGGACGTTCTGTGTAAAAAGGGGATTTACTGAAGTATTGTGACAGTCACTCAAATATTGGTGCACTTTGAAATCATTTCAGTTATACCCAATGCATGCAACGACTCTTCCTGGCTCTTTCATTTCTTTTGTCTTTTGTTGCTGTACTCCTTTTCTTTTGCTCCTTCCTTTCATACCTTTGCTTTTCTTTCTCAGCAGAAGCAAACACCTGGTACACCTTTGAATAAAAGTGAGGTCAGTATAAAAAACATGCTTTGAGAAAGTAGGCTTATTACAGTACAGTATCGACCTTTAGCTTCATTATAAAGGTGTTGATACATTCTCACACAATATAGTTCTTTGTAAAAAGTAATGTGGAAAGATCCCAAATCGGCTTCATATAAGTATAAAGAATAGGCATGGAAGTCAGAAACAGTTGTATGTTGTCAATAACAAACATAACACATACTGTAAAGTAGCAGAATCTGCAGCAGTGTGGACTCTTGACCGGAGGGACATGGGTTCAATGCCAAGTGGGGGGACACTGCTGCTGTACCCTTGAGCAAGTTAATTTACCTAGATTGCTCCAGTAAAAACCCAACTGTATAAAATGGGTAATTGTATGTAAAAATAATGTGAAATCTTGTGACAATTGTAAGTCGCCCTGGATAAGGGCCGTCTGCTAAGAAATAAATAATAAATAATAATTTTGCAACCTTAGTACTGTATACATGGGTGAACGTTTTTTGTCGTAGATGAAATTCCATCAAAATGGCCTCTCCCAGGTCCATTCTTGTGATTCATGTAGAAATGCAAAAAATAATCTGGGGAGGGGAGGGGGGGGGGTATACATTTTTAATTGTGGAAAACTGTACTTGATTGAGACCATAGGTGTCTAACCCATAGTGCACAGGGGAGGCAAACAATATTTTGCACCTCCTACTTTTTTTGTTCTGCGTATACACTATTATTCTATGTTTTGTTATGGTTTTGCCTTTACACGGTTTAAAATGTAATAAAAAAAATGGAAAGTCATTCAGAAGACAGAAGTACAACATTGATAACAAAAAAAACAAAACAAAATAACACACACAATAAAACGCACCCTACACGAACATTGGTTTGACCCATAGTCTGCACTATTTACAACAGCTAACGTTAGCAGCTGTGTGACTGCAACAGAAGATGCTGGGCGGTTTATGGAGACTTCAAAACATGATTAATTAAATATAGGCTAGGTAGTTGTTAGTTTGGTTTGTTTTTATTCTCTATTAATGAAATGATAAACATTGAACAAGAGTGGTTTTGCACTAGGAGTTTCAGTCAAAATGATAATTGGCTACTTTCACCCATGTGTATATCATAATGCAAACACTATAAGTCTACATGCACAGATTATCAACCAAGCAAATGAATATGTGCATATGGTCCAATTATCTGTATTCGTTAGTCTGGTGTTTCTTAGTCTTTCTTCCTGTTTTCTGTTTACAATCCTGTAAACTTTGCTTTGTCTCTGCAATGTAGCTTTCTGGTTAATTCAGCTGCAAACACTTAAAACATGAAGAGTGAAATGACATACCGTGAGAAATGAGTACATGCAGTTAATCACATACTGTATGACCATGGGGATTAGTTAATTAAAGCTTTGTAAATGAATAGGTTCCTAGATAATAACCCACAACCAAATCATTAAACGGAATGAATTTGAATCTGGAAACATTACTGTATTTTTTATTGAATTTCTTTGGCACACATCTTTTTACATCTTTATTGTTCTATATTTATTAATCAGGTTTAAAATGACAAGCTCCAGTACCTGATGCAGCACATCTTTTCATCATTACAACTCCCTTCTTTTTCAGGCATGTTTGACGGGTTTTCGGCGAGCTAACAGCACCCTGTACAGAGGGCTTTGTGAACCATGTCAGTGCTTTGGCCATTCGGACTATTGTGATGACTTCACTGGCGAGTGTCTGGTATGTTGTAATTACTGAGAAATGGATTAGCAATTCCTTGGTCTTCTATAATCTTGTATTGAATTAATCTGGTGCACAATCCTTTTAGTGTATTAGGTTACCTCGCCTTTTTAGTCTTTTTAAGCAAGTTGCTAAAAATGTTTCACTTGCTAAAATATTGAATGACCTGTGTTTTTTTCAAGAAATTAAAAACCTTAGCTAAATAGTCATTCACTATATGCACTACTGAGATGATAAATCTATTTCATTATTTTTTAATTATATTATACATTAAACATAGAAGACAAGTAGGGTGGGATTTTCAAAAGTTTGTAAATGATAACTCCGGTGTTAATCAAGAAATCGGTATGTAGCATTGATTTTGGCATTTTCAAGAGGTCGTTATGCCTATTTCATTATTAAATAATTGTCCTAACGTGATTTCCAAAATTATGTTGATTTACAAAATAATGTTAACGTCTTAATGAGCAGTGCACTTGCGACTATTTCTTTTGTTTGTGCGGGAATGTAAAAGCAAATCTGTGTTAAATGTCATAATTTATCAGGAGTTAATTTGCACTTTGAAAAAGAGGGTTTTAATTAATGAAAGTATATAACTCACCTTGAAACAGAAATTTAACAGACTGCGTCTGTGACACTGACGATACAGAGAGTGTACAGAACCAGGTTTAATTTCTTACACACTACTGTATTTGTAGTTATGAAAATATTTTAGCCTTTTCTATACTTGTGGTTATAAATTAGATTTATACGCTTATTTTACCATTTGTAACCTTGCGGAATGTTTGTTGTATTGCTAAAATGATAGATCGTTATTTGCACCTATGGACTGCCAAGTAATTATCAATGCAACGGTAGGCTATTTGAATCCTAGATGTATTTGTAATGTTGTCAGACTCCCCCCATACTTTATGTACAATGTACACTTTCACTTTCACACGTTTGTATGCATATAAAATGTTCTTATAATACTGTAAGTGTTCGGTGGCTAATCATGTTGAGTTTATTTATCACAGAGGCCAAAGAGTAAAAGAGAAAATGCATGATTAGAGGAATTCGACGAACAATTAATTATAAACAAATTATGTATTGGGTTAGGGAGTTCTATTGTAATGTTAAAATCTTAAATACATAATGAAGTGTTACATACATGGTATACATGTATAATAACTAACAACTACCAACACCAATGGCACTTGAAACGTATGTATTTATAGATAGCCTACAATCGTACAAAAGTAGATGTCATCACAAGAAAATAAATTCCAACCAATAATATACATAGTGCTGTCCGATTTTTACCCACACGGTAGATAATCATATATCAGCATTTTATATGTGAAGTGTTCTAAATAAATGTACATTCTGCGTGACATAATGCACAGTTTTAAATGAAGTTTAGAAATTATACACAAAATAGATAGTCCCATTATTTTTTTTATTTCCATTTGGCTGCTGCTCGCCTCCCTGTACGCTAGTAGTTTCCATAACAGTGAATTCTGCTTCCATTCATTTTTCTTGATCTTGTTAACATGCATTTTGATTGACAAGTTCCCCTTATCAAGTAAGTCATTGAGACAGGAAGTGATGTACGTGACCTGCGACAGTTAAGCTTTTTAATGAGAAATGCGTTCATTAACGACCTCATCGACTCAATTTCAAAGCATTAACAGGTTGATTTAATTAACACATTTAGTTTGAAAAGCACTTGCTACTAAAGCTCTCGTTACTATAACACAAATTCGATACAATAGCACTGGTTTTCGAAAATCCTGCCCATAGTGTTTTACTCATAATTTTATGTCAAGCATTCTTCCATATGTATTGCAATATAGATGGCACTGTCCACTTGATGTACAGTGTTGTCACAAGACTTCCACAAGAGTTTCCATGTGTGTTCTAAGTTTACTCAAGACATTGTGCTTGAGCCAAATGAAAAATGACCCTATACATTTCGAGTTTCCATTGGCTCAGTTTATTTTACTCGAGAAGACCTTCTTTTCACCCGACGTCATGCAAATGAAGGAGAAAGGAGGAGGTCGATATGCAAATTAGCCATGCGTAGAGTTCTCGTGCTGTTTTTCACAGACAGCTCTGGAAAATGTGGTTTCCTTGCACAGACAACAGGTACAACACGAGAGAATCTCACCTGGAAATCCATGGTTGTCAGATGACATCTTGTTTGAGTGAAACTTTAAAGCACTCATGTAATAAAGCTGTGTTTTATGTGTCTCGTGCCTGATTGTTTAATAATGTGTTTTACTACTCTTGCCCAAATTGTTTTTCAGATGTCCATTGGTGGGATGGCATATTGTTAGTTGTGAATAATATTTCAACTAATTTATCACACAACTTTTTAATTAAAGAAAAAAGAAAATAATTAACCCAAAGGTATATAATGAAACTGTCCATCCCAGCTAGTGCAGATCACCATGGCTGAAAACCGTCAGAGACGTAAGATTATAGAGATCTGTGCAGGACACCTTCCACTCATGCTCCCAAGGCTGTCTGGATTGGGAGCAGTGGACGTTTTCACGTGAAATGCAGGTTTCCATGTGAAAATGGGTGTGGATTTCCTGTGTTTTACGTCATGCTCACGAGTAAATGAGATTTACCCTATCCCTCTCTGATCCTAAACCTGATCCTCTCGAGCTGTTCTCCCAGACATGCACGTGCATCGCCACTTCACGTGTAAATAACCACAGCATAGCATAGCAACCTGTCACCGAATGGCAGGTTCAGTCGAATTCAGTCTCAAAGCAGAAGCATCACTTAACTATTTTTATTTTAAAACAGAACCTTAAAGCACCTCCATCCCATTTCGGATTCCATCCATTTGGAAGACTCTTACCTCCATAGTCCCCAACAATTATCTCTTTAATTATACATATCTGATGCTCTAACTCTATCCTGACCTGGTTTAGTGTTTATATGACATTCATTAGCAAATCTCTCTTCCTTTTCATATCCCTTTATAGACCTGTGTAAAGGATACAGTACCTTCTATTCTGTACTCATATTACTAACTGCTTGCTAGCATGAAAATGGCAGAGAATAAGAGCCTCTATTGCTTAACTATAAAAAATAGCCTTGTTACTCCTTTTTCCTCTTTGTCGTTACGTCTGGACCCGTAAACCAATAAGAATTTAGGTGTTTCTAGGGGCTTTTCTTCAAACAGCAGCTATCACCTTTTCAGTGTGGTCGGAGCAGCTAACTGTTGTCTCCATGGCAATGTATTTCTAATCAAACTGCCTTCACCTGCTCAGTCTAAACTGACAGGCAGCCCACCCCAGAGTTCTTATTATCTGACTTGCCTCTAGGCACGGAATGGAACTCAATACTTCCCAATCCATCTAGACAGCGATGCTAAACACCAAGTTACTTGGTTGGCTGAGCTTTCTTTAGACATAGATACAAGAATAAAAAATTTTTAAAAAAGAATTATATATTTTCTGTCGAAAACCTTTTTTTTTTTTACCTTAGCCAAGTTATGAAGGTTTTTCTTTTCCATTGTACTTGTCTTATGTGATTAAAAATAATAAGATGTATATTCCATACATCAGATGTGACAACTAGTTATTGAATAATTCTGTTTCACCTTTAAGCAGGATTGTAGCTGTGCAGCCTTGCAAGGAGGCAGCCAGAAATCATTCCTTTTTCTGAGATATTTTCAATACTAATAAAACCATTAATGATTTACATGAGAGGTAGGAGACAGTTTAAAAAGCAATGAGCATTGGAGGAACAGGCTAGCATTAAACACAACCTGCCAAAAAGGTGCAGTAATAAACTAGATATCTTTGGACACTGACAGTCCCCATACACCACTTAATAAAACTTTTGTTTCCCTCTTTTAATCAAGAAATCTTCTGCATGTGGATTATTATGCTGAGTAGACATCTGCAATTAACTCAAGAGCATTTAAATTTTATTAGGCCTGACGAAGCGTGTAGCTTAAAAAAACATTTCTCATTTAATTAGCATTGCATTAGTCGAGTTTGGGTTAATGCCAGTATGCATGAATATGCATTATTATTTTAAATATTTTGACACCAGGTTCTTTCAGTCCCCCAGTAATTTAGTATATTTGATCTAATTGTATGGGAATTACACTTATTAAACTTGTTAGTGCAAAAGTATGATTTCAAAATTTTGTGAATCTGCAGTTAACTGTTAACTTCTTATACCTTGATACAGCTATTTTTGAGGTTTATTTGATAAACGCACTGCTGGATTTCTGTGCACACCTTTCAAACTCAAGTGTTTGGTCTTAACCACCGTGACTTACTATCATTCTGACAGAAATGCAGGTTTCTTACAGAGGGGCCGATCTAAGGTTACTCCCTGTTAAACACAGATGTGAACACATTGCTGTATCGCTGTAGAACACGGCACACAGATGGCATATCTGTCATCTTTTGGACTGTGAACACTACAGCTGAAAATAAAATGAGTCTGAGCAACCAACAGGATGATGGCAGCTTGCATATTTATTGATGTGTCAATCTTGACCAATTCACAGTGCTTATCTTTTTCTGAGAAATAAAAAAAATAAAATTATACTCCTCCCTACTGTAACCTTACAGTCTTATACTGTAGTTCTTGAATAAGAAATATATTTTTAAAAGGCAATAGACATTTTATTTTTTCTGTGGATATTTCTTACTTTATGATTTGTACATTATTGTGAGAATCTCAGACTTGAACAATAATGTCAAGTGTAAAAGTTGTTTGCTGTATCGTTTGCTACTCAAGAAAAAGAAAAAAGAAAAAGCTGTATAAGCTAGACATATAAGTCTACCAGTCAGCACTACCAGTCAGCACTTAACCCTAACTTTAGCCCCAATATGAACTTTAACCCCACATTTTATGCCCTTTCCACTTTAAATGTCTAACTGCCGGTATACAGTATTTATAGAACCACTGTACACGTCCATAATACAAACACACAGAGCCACACGCAGTGATGTTTGTAGAAAAACAATATTTGACAGCATCAGCAAGATAGAAGATCTGTGTAAAAAATGCTAAAAGAAAATCTGGTACCCAGCTTTAAATAGCAAGTTAATAAACTCTGTGATGAGAGATTAATACACAGCATAGCCACACAGAAACCTGCCCCCAGCAAACCCAACAGTGACCTGTTGTATAGACTTATCAGTGTCGGTGTGACAAAACAACTGGAGTGTTTGCCTTATGTTATGAGCCTGTATTGACACAAGGCAACTCATCATTAAAACATACTGTATATAAGCACAGTATGTTTGTGCACTAGTCATTGTGATGGATGAATTATAAAATGTAATGAAATATCTATGTGAACTTATTATTTCCTATTTAAACTTCTGTGTTCTTTAATTATCTGCAGCAGTTTTGTTATTTAGAAAGATTCCTTATATTTTTCATGACCTGTATGACGTTTGGTAATTTTTGTTTGTTGCTGTGGTCACTTGGCACACTTGGAGAAACAAACATTCTGTGTTGCCTCAATCCCAGCTAAGCCCTTGTACAGTACAATACAGTGCAATAAACTAAGGCATTTTTTCCCTATCTAGGGCTGCAAGCATGACACTACTGGCCCATTCTGTGATTTGTGTATTGCTGGATTTTATGGGGATGCTACAAAGGGAACCCCCAGTGACTGTCAGCCCTGCGCCTGCCCATTGCAAATTCCATCCAACAAGTAAGTCAGACTTTACTGAAGTGATTGCTGTGTTATTGCTAGACAAGGCTGATCACGAGGCTTCTTGTAAAGACAGGGAGAAATGAAAGGGCCTTCGGATATGAATACTGGCATTTTGTATAATATTCTTAAAAAGAAATACCAGAAATGTAAGCACTCCAACAGCTCAATTTTCACAAATCTCACATGCCTGTTTGCACTAGATAACATAAAACATAATTGTAAATAATATATATGGATTGTACAACTGTTGCATGAACCCTTACAGCTTATCATGATTTTGAAACATTTTACTGCTGAAAAGGTTAACAATTTTTTCATTGTACTAAAAATAAAAAGAGGAGATCAGGTGGTATCTCAATCCAAGGATTTAAAAAAAAAAAAATCTAAATGCGTACTTTGTTTGCTGATTTTCTATTAAGACTCTTTTCATTCCATTTGCTGTGATACTGTATTTATTTCCAGTCACAAAACCTCTGCCTCAACCTCTTTAACACCATAGTCGGCAACTTCTAAGGTTGCAAAACAATTGCTCCACTGAGGCAGTCAATCTGGTCCGTAAAGCCCTGGCTGATAAAGCTTACCGCCAGCCCCTCAGAGCTAGAGACAAGCAGCTGAGCATTCCTGATTTTGCTGGGGGTACAGAGTGACAAGCTAAGAAGGTCTCATAACGGCATTCCATTGGGATGCTGCCATCCACTACACTATATCCAGTGTCGGCAGAAATAGCTAACAGCCATTCCAGAATCTGTTGGGTGGAACAAGATATCAACTGGGACCATAAGGACTACACTTGTCCTCTTCACATAGTAATGTTCTCCATCCAGAGCAGGGGACCATGGAGTTAATATACTTTACTCTGTTTCTATTCCTTGCTCCCATTTTCGCTCAAAATCAACGTCGCAGTTTCAGCCCCACCTGTTACTTGGACACGACAGGAGAATTGATATGTGACCGATGCCCACCTGGATACACAGGGTCTCGCTGTGACAGGTAAGCACCAGTCTTTTTCTTACTCTGAGTAACAGGACTAGGGAGCACTGTGTTCCGTTTCATCCACAATGAGGCTGCTGGGAATAGCATGGTCTTTTCTTTGTAGGTATTATTGGCTATTAAATGACTTTGATATATGATGTTACTGACTTTTAGTCATGTATTGCCATGGATGGTCATATACTGTGCTGGCATTCTTTTTAAATCCATTCTGAATATTATGGACTACAGTATGCATACATTGTTGGGTATAGTTTACTTGCTGTTGCACACTAAGACATCTCTGTTAACTACATGTAGATACTGTTTTGATGGTCACTGTACATTCCTGATGAATCTGTTTTATTAAGACCCCATATAAATGGTGTAAACATGAATGAGCAATTTTCATAAAGTCTGATACAGTCATTAAACACCTTTATTATTTTTGACAATAATATTTTTTTGTTAAACTATTTTTTTTAAAAAGATTTTGGTGAGGTTGATTTTGGACATATTCCATAAATCTGCAATGCAGGTCACAGACTAGATGCCCTGTGTTGGTTTAATGCCCTGTACAAGTAATTCAAAAAGAGCAAGCAACCATGATGCAGATCTATTTTTGTCTAATTCCCTAACCACACCAATGGGTGATCAAGCACTTCAATTATGTTTTCAAAACATGATGGTCACACATTATTTAGGTATAGTGGATAAGGTATAGGTCAGTGATGATCACTTTTGGCCCTTTCAGTCCATTGTTTTAACCAGGCCCTTCATTACTTAATTGATCATGCAGTTTCAATAAAACAATTATAGACCACATTTGAACAATAATTAAATTCAATAAATAAGGCTAAATTAAATGTAAAGCTAAGATGACATGCATTCTGAGAAGCTGCAAGAATTGTGCAATTTTCCGTTTTGCAGTTTGTCTTTCTGAAATTTAAGGTGCTATAAAATGGGAGGAGATATATCACACAGGTATGTTTTACTTTTGGGCAGGAACTGAAGTTTTAATTTCCACAAATCAGACCCCCTTTTATTGACATAAAAGAAAGGGATGAAAGTGCACGAACATGTGTTAGGAGCATGGAAACAACAGAAGGGAAGCAGACATCATGTTTCACATTTTAATTGATTAGGTATGAGGTCCAAAGAACTTAAAACGATGAATAACAAAAGCAGGTAGACCTTTTAATTCTTTTTTTATTTTTTTTAGCAAGGAGCTCCATTATGTTCTTGTTGCTGACTGTCAAATGCATGAAGGTATTAAATGCTTTTAGGGGGAACAGAAATTGATATATATATATATATATATATATATATTGAATGTTTGTTTTCCTATAAAGCTTTGTGCGAAAAAAAAAATGTAATTCAATTTTTTTTGATGCACTTCACTCAAGATGAAGATGAAAATATAGCCAACAGTTGGAATGTTCCAGTATTGAAATAAAATAAATACATAAAATAAAGATATATATATATATATATATATATATATATATATATATATATATATATATATATAATATCTAAGCTAAAATTGTTTTTATTAAATATTTTTCATAAAAAGCCTACAAACTGCAGTTTGTTAGACTTTTATTACAGAATTTGTAGCATCCAATAGTGTGTAGTAAAACCTGTCTAATCCAGCATTGACTGTGACCAGAAAATTGTGCCGGATACAGTATGCTGGTTTACAAGTACTGCAAAATCTAACCTAAAATAAGGTTACAGTACGTACAGCAGAAGAACCGTTCAGGTATTTCTGTTTCCATTATGTAAACAAGCATTTTACTGCAGATGTACCATTCACACAGGACACGTGCATATTTACACAACATACTTGATGGTAAAGAATATTTGAGACTTACGGCTATTGACCTCCAGTTTAATTGCAATTCTATTACCATTCTGAAGTAGATTTTGATGTGTGCTTTGGATCGTTGTCGTTTTGGAAAGTCCATTTGTACTTTAAACCAAGTTTTCTAGTGGAGGGTTTCAGATGATTTGCCAATATCTTTTGGTATGCTATGGAATCCATTTTACCATGTATTGGAACTAAATATCCTGTGCCATTAAAGGAATAACAGCCCCATAGAAGGATATTACCACCATGCTTGACAGTAGGTATGGTGTTCTTTTGTTTGTACGCCTCACCAGACTTTCTCCAAACGTAAAAAATATCAGCATGATCAAATAGCTCTATATTTCTTTCATCATTCCACAAAACCTTTGACCAGAATTCATATCCATCATTCAAATGCCTTTTTTGCAAACTTTCAATTCACTTTGAATGTATTTGGCAGTCAATCTCAGATTGTTATTAACCTTCCTCACAATTCGTCTACTTGTTCTTAGTGAAAGAATCTTTTTTTCTTCCAGACCGAGGGAACATTGTGACAGTACCATGAGTCTGCTTCTTGATAATAGAAACAATAGTTGAAATTGGGATACTCAAATGCTTGGAAATATTCTTGTATCCTTGTCCAGCTTTATACAATAAATAATGTTCTGCCTTCAGATAGCTCTTTACTTTTTCCCATATTGACTTATTGGAAATGACAGCAATCATCCTATGCCTAACCATTTTATACTCTCTAAAAATGTTTACCTACAATCCAGCATTTTCAAGACTTTTCTAGAATTAGGTTCTGCATTATCATATTGAAATGTCTAGCACCTTGTAGACAATACTATCATAGCATCAAAGGGTATGAATACTTTTGAATTAGCATTTTTGGAATTTCGCAAAAAATTGCTGAAATAAATAATTGTAGACATGTATTTCTTGTAACTTTTTTTCCTCATCCATGTAGTGTGCAAGGTATATTTGTATTTGGACTAGTTTAAATTGTAATAATAAAATACCGTATTTGAATTCAAGTCATGTAGAACCCACCCTGATTGAAATAATCAGACTTGATAACGTTTCTAGTGAATACAAAGGAACAGTTTTATTAGAAATAAAAATAAATAAAGGAAAAATTAAAGGTGCAACAACTAAACTAAAATAATACAGAAAGAAAGTAGTAACTAAACTAAACAGTACAAAAAAGAAAGTTTAAACAACAACACCCCACTCCTGCTGGTTGATCAGCGATCCAACGCAATCTATGGGAGATTCCCTTAAAGGTTATAACTGTATTCCTGACAGCTATTTAAGACGAAGGTTAGTCTTAACAGAGGTATCGTTAGTAACACAAATATTTACTTTCGTTAATATTTGATAATCAAAGCATCGTTAAATCAGTCTCATATATGTTTTGGTTCAGAAGGCAATTCTCACTCTTGCGAGATAGACGCTCTCTGCGTCCAGACAACCTATCAAGAATTATCTATTACCATTACAACTAAATTTGGATTCTAGCCTTGAACGCAGAATGATAATTGCCTTGTAAAACCCACATAAATTTGTATAAATTACATAAAACAATTACTATAGTGTTCATTAACTCAAAGCATGAATTGAAAGCAAAAATACTTTTCTTACATTCTACTTAAAACAAAACGTTAATTTTACTTTAAGATCTGCTTATTCTCGAGTTCATAAGAGGATTAAAACACTACTTATTGAATACTTAACGGACGTTCGCTGCCTCCTCCAGCTGATCCGTGTCTTCAACAATACAGGCGCTCGAAGGCTCTCCTGCTGGCAAGGACAGGTCCAGGTTCCGGGGTCTGCCTTCCTCACGTTTCGTCTCCACGTCAGGGTACGAAACAAATGTCTTTGCAAAGAACAAGAGTCATTAACTAATTAGGTATTCCACTGAAACAAAAATTCTTCCACCAACATGTGCACTCTTCATCTGGTTATGTCGGTTATGTTGAATATATTTCAATTTATGTCGACTTCAAATGTTCATCCAACTCTTTCTCCGGTGATCAATCGGGGCTAAGTTAGAGATAAGTTAGAGATCTGGTCGCAGGCTGGATCTCCAGATTTTCACGGTTCAAAGACTGGTTTGTGTATCAGAACCTTGGATTTCGTGTTGGGAGCGCTGTTTGAGTGGCGCGCTCATACTTTTGTAATCTTTACCCCTGTGATTGGATAGTTTGGTTATTTTGGGCAGTGCCTGAGTCCACGTGGAGTATTTCCCATTGGTTGTTCTTGTTCTGATGCAGCCCCTTGTTCTCAATTGGTCCGCTATTCCGCCCCCTGTCGGCTGGATTTATGATGAGTGTTTTCTGTCGTAGGTGTCAAAGCACCCAGAACTATCTGGCTTGCGGCGCCAAAGGAGTCATTCAGCGATCGTGAAGATAAGCCATTTGTCCCGTATTTAGTTTACGACTCTTTTTAAAAGCATTCTTTGTCAGTGGGGGAGTTTGTGACCAGAAGTAGACACAGAGAATGGCTTAAAGTCCCCCTCTGTATATTTCAATTCTGTTACTTTCATACACAAAATTATATTGTGACCCACTCTGATGCTACAGCCACAAAAGCAAAACTTCTGCTACAAAAGATTTTTCTTAAAATTCTTTGTTTTCAAGAAAATTCTAGAAATTCTACATTTCCATTGGGGTATGTAAACTTTTGACTACAATAAATAACTGAGTTGTGGGTGGAAAACCCTTTTTTCATGTGCTTTATTTTTTACTTTCAGCTTCTGTTATTGTGGTTATAAGAAAAGGATACTGATGTCGATTCTACATCAGGATCGCAAGATCTGTGAATAAATTGTGGCTGCATGCTATAAAGTGCTGAGATTTGCTGACTTTGATGAAATAACTTAAAGAATACACAATCAGTATCATCCCTGCCAATGCCAGAGGAATTGAATTTTTTTTTTTATGACGAAATGCAATGAACTGTAGCTGAAGAATGAGTTTGCACTTTTGTCAGAGGCATTTTTTTTATTATGTTTTATCAATTTATTTTGCATTTATATTTGCTTTGGAAACTTTAGACTGAATATCATTTATCAAGTCTAATTCTGGGACAGTAACAGCTATTTATGCAGAGCACACAAAATATAGTGTCAGCTGCTATAATACACTATACTGAAATACACTTCTATAAAAAGTTTAAATTGGAGCTGTAGTATAGAGGCAGTCTTTGAAACTTGACAGTTATACTGTGTGGAGGCACCTGGCTCCAAACATCACTGCAGCTATGTGCTATTTTAGACAGTCTTTTCCTGTCCGTCTCAGTGGACACTGACGCTGGCTATGCAGTTAATGAGAACAAAAATAAATCATACAATGTTGTTAAAGACAGCTTGTCAATCCACCATGAATAAAAACACCTTTCACTGCAAAACTGGTGCACTGAAATGTATCGTTAGTCAGCAATGTTTACTAAGAACCTTTACAACACATTTGTTTTTATTATATATTAAAAAGGTACAAGTTAAGATATTGAGATGCAAATGTCTCAGTTGTGGTTTGTTAATTATGTTTTTGCTGCATCATCACATACATTTATGTTGTTGTTATAATCAATGGGACATGTATTTTTGAAGCGACATATCTTTGGAAAACCTACTCAATATACATTATAGAGGCCAATTTAGCCTCTGACATTGTTGTACAGCAATATCTATTTCTGTTTTTTTTTTCTCCGCTCCTTAAGAACATAAGAACATAAGAACATAAGAACATATTGTCAATACCTTTTAGAATTTTGAATACTTGAATCAGTAGTCTTCTTTGTTCAAGAATGAACAGATTAAATTCTTTGAGCCTGTCTGCATACAACATGCCTTTTAAACCAGGGATAATTCTGGTCGCTCTTCTTTGCACTCTTTCTAGAGCAGCGATATCCATTTTGTAACAAGGTGACCAGAACTGAACCCAGTATTTTAGATGAGGTCTTATTAATGCATTGTAAAGTTTTAACATTACTTCCCTTGACTTAAATTCAACACATTTCACAATATATCCGAGCATCTTGCTGCTGGCTTTTATTTATAGATGAAAACATTTCTGAGTCAACATAGGTCTTTTTCATAGATTCCTTCTTCAATTTCAGTATCTCCCATATGATATTTATAATGTACATTTTATTGCCTGCGTGCAGTACTTTACACTTTTCTCTATTAAATGTCATTTGCCATGTGTCTGCCCAGTTCTGAATGCTATCTAGATCATTTTGAATGACCTTTGCTGCTGCAACAGTGTTTGCCATTCCTCCTATTTTTGTGTCATCTGCAAATTTAAAGTTTGCTTACTATACCAGAATCTAAATCATTAATGTAGATTAGGAATAGCAGAGGACCTAATACTGATCCCTGTGGTACACCACTGGTTACCTTGCTCCATTTTGAGGTTTCTCCTCTAATCAGTACTTTCTGTTTTCTACATGTTAAGAAGACAGCATTTGCTTGAAGGTCTTAAAAAAATGTATGTTTTAAGACGCCAAGCCTCAATACTACCCCATTGGGACCATTTCAACTCCATCGGCAGTTAATTGACATTTTTAGAACCCTGAAATCGTTTTGTGTTCGGCTTGGGGTTGTCTTGCAAACGACCACATCGCTATGCAGAAATTCACTTTACAAGAGCACCCGACCATCCCTTCATGAAAAAAGTGAAAAACGTTTGAATTATTCTTGGGGTTAACCTAATATGTGCCAAACTAGGCTACTTTGGAAACAAAAATAAATTAATAAAAAAAAAAAAAAAAACGTTAATGCAGTAATAAATACATTGCAGGCCTATGCTTTTAAATAAATGTATCAAACCATTTTATTTATTTATTTATGTATGAAGAGAAATGAAAGTTTATTTAGTTTTCATCCCTTCAAAAGCAAGACTAGTTGGAATTATCTACAGGGTAGCTCCAATTGTGTCAAACTATTTGGAAACAAAACAACAACAAAGAAACTCTGAATGCGGTAGCCTAATAAATACATTGCAGACCTATGCTTTTAAGTAAAACTACCAAACTATCCGATTTATTTATTCATTTACATTTCAAAAGGACAAAAGCAGATCTTCTTCAGATTGGCTTTGGATAAAGTGAATTTTCTGCATCGTGATGTGGTCATTCGCAAGACAACTCCAAGAAGAACACAAACAGATTTCGGGGTTATAAAAAATTTATATTAACCCCGATGGGGTTGAACCGATCCCGATGGGGTCGTATTTCGGCTTAGGGTCCTAACATATGCACTGTTCTACTTGAATGGTTTAGACCATTCAAACCAATAAACAAGTCAATTAATTTAACTCTGTCCCTTCCACAAGCAGCATTGCACTCATCAAATCATCATTTTTTTTTCATTCACTTTCGTGCAAAAATGTAATTAAATGCAGAAAAGAACAGTATATTTAATTTGTCAAAATCACTATCTAATATAACTGTTAGAAATGTTAATCTTACAAGCTCGATGTGTTTATGCAATCTGTGCTTGTCACTTTCTGGACTGCAGGTGCTCAGAAGGTTACCATGGTCACCCTACGGAACCAGGGGGCTCCTGCCAGCCCTGCCAGTGTAACGGCAATCTTGACCTATCAACCCCCCGAAGCTGTGATCCTGTGACAGGTGCCTGCCTGAAATGTAGAGAGGGATTTGGTGGTCAGTACTGTGAGAGCTGCTCAGACGGGTATTTTGGAGATGCTATTGTAGCCAAGAATTGCCAGCGTGAGTATTCACATAGTATTTATTTTACTAAGCAGGGCTGTGTTTGCTTAGAGCTCTGTCTGTCCAGTCATGAAGAAAGGCATTCAGGTTCAAACCCATGATTTCCACTTTGTGTAGGACCTTGGCCAGTTGTCACTTTTTACAGCACTTCTTTGATACTGAAGTGATATTTTAATATTTTGACAATCACTAGGAGTGATCGGTACTGCGCCTCTTCTTAGTTATCCATTCATCAAACTGGTTTATTGTTAACAATGAATGCAGTTGATGACCTTTTATAACATTTAAACATAGAAAGGCATTTTTTTCTGGTAGTAATTTGCTAAATATCTGAATATGTGTCTGTAACAGGGTGACGTGTTACATGTGTGGGTAGTCACTGGAAAATACTGACAGACACAGAGCATTGGTGTTGATACGCCGCACAGGCGTGCAGATTTAATTTTAACTCTGAACTGACACAAGGGTACCATAAAATAAAAATAAAATAAAAGTTTGCCACACAAAATGACGAGCGCTAGTCCCACTAAAAGGAACGTCCCACTCCAGGAACCTACTACTCTACGGTAACCCTCTTTATACTGTTTTGGGATCCACCTCCCCTAAGCTGACCTACTTCTGTTGTGTTATTTCTGAAGTCCTGGCCTCCCAGCGACTCCGGGCCATTCTGACGGTCCTGGCTGGGCAATTGCCTTCACAGGCCCCATCTTGAATTTAAAGGGCTCCGTAGTAGTCGTTCCCGCAGAGCGGACGCTTCCCTCCTGGATGTAAACAAACTCTCACTCAGCGCCCGTCTATACAGCAATGGCTTTGCAGCAGCCCCGAGCTGTAGCGCAGCCGCTTTTTGAGCTCTGCGCAGCATCCCCAGGCACGCCCCCCAGCCAATCCAGACCTCCCGATCTCTTTAGCTCAGGACGAGCCTGCCACTCAACTGGTTGCTTAGCAGCGCGTCTCCAACTGCGCGTCGCAGCTGATTTTCCACAGGCACACACTTGCACAGGAACCAGCGACCCGGTTCCCTGTCACAATATCCTTTAGATTAAAGTTCCTCTGATAAAAATTACATTTTCAAAATAATGTTCAAAGTTTGATTTTTAGCAGGAACTTCCCCCATGATTTAATTATAATTTGCTATACTTGCTGTAATTAATCAATCCACCTATCCATCCACTCATTTCAATTGGCTTAAAAACAACGTAAATTAAATTGTAGTCATATTTACTGGCTGGAAATAAGATCCATTTTACCCAACTACACCAGCTGAAGTTTTGAATTGTATACAACACACTATACTATACTATACTAAATAATACATTGTACAGAATAACTGTTCATATACAATATACCATGTGAGTGAAGCAACCATTTTTGGTTTGTTATATAAAGGCAAGACAAGAAAATCTTGCCTACAGAGATCTGTTACCTCTCTGCCTAATAATGAGTGATTATCCTTTATTTTGCAGCGTGTCAATGTAATAACAATGGGTCCATGTCTGAGGTGTGCAACCCACAGACAGGCCAGTGTGAGTGCAGACAGCATGTAGTGGGAAAACAGTGTGACGAATGCATGGTGAGTATCTATTTGTCATGAACTCATCATACAGTTTATCATATAATTATTACATTTGCAAGCGATGACAAACATTTGGATAACACTATTGTAATAAATAAATAAATGTGACATGATACGGGCAGCAGTGTGGAGTAGTGGTTAGGGCTCTGGACTCTTGACCGGAGGGTCGTGGGTTCAATCCCCGGTGGAGGACACTGCTGCTGTACCCTTGAGCAAGGTACTTTACCTAGGTTGCTCCAGTAAAAACCCAACTGTATAAATGGGTAATTGTATGTAAAAATAATGTGATATCTTGTAACAATTGTAAGTCGCCCTGGATAAGGGCGTCTGCTAAGAAATAAATAATAATAAATAATAATGATCTGTGGTGAGAATTGGTGGAACGAGGGCTTTGACAAGAGCCTAACTAGTCACCTACAGTAATAGTCAGGTGCTCAGATCGTTTCCACGATCGTGTTTTTTTTTTTTTTTCACTGGCAGATATTATCTGAACAACTGTAGTAGCAATATTACTGTTAGAATATGCCATTTCATACAATGGGGAGAATTCAATTGACCAAACCAGTGGAAGATCTAAATACATCTGTTGTAAATATGACCCTCCCTGGCATTTTTACAAACATAAATGCAATAAAGAGACTCCTGTGCACAGCTAGATTATTGGGTTTTTTTTTAAAACTGCAAAACTGGATTTCCAGTAGTAATAGACCTTTTGGTTTTTTGGTAGATTAAGGTTGTCATGCTTGTGATTCACTGACTCCTATTTTACCCTGTGACCTGTGAAGCCCAACTGCTGGTGGGACCCAGAGAAGCTGCTTTGTATGCCCTGTAGCTGCAGCCCTGTCGGTTCTATGTCCCCTCGATGTGATCTGATGGGGAGATGTATCTGTAAGCCGAGCTTCTCTGGGAAGCGCTGTGACCTCAGTAGACAGAACTATGAGCGCAGGGAGACTAGGCGGCCTCTTCTTCAAGTGCCTCTGCAGCAGCAACAGCGCTGGGGAACTAGCAGGACAGGGGGCTGTCCTAGGGGGGCTTACAGGCCCACCACACTCCCTGACAGTGGGGTAAAAGCACTGCATGTGTGTGTGAACAAACTGCCTGAGGAGCTATAAGGCCATGATCAGTAAATGATAAGAATGTGTAGAGTCTAACATAGATCTTAAACACAATTTAAATGTCATAATCACGTTCTTATTCCCTATAAAATTTTAAACAGCTTAAAATAGGAAGAGTGAGTATTATAGCATGATGTGGATACAACTTGTAATATGAGTTAAGTTCCATTTACTAGCAGATTTATGACCCAGGATGTGTGAATAAAAATATAAAAACAGTGGTGCTTATGTTGAAAAACATGTAATGTGATATGTATAACTCAGAGTAATTATTTTTTTTTTGTAATCACTACAAGGTGTTCTGTAACATTTTAAATCTCAACACAAAATAACATAACCCCAAACTAGGCCCCACTGTCTTAGACTTACACATTCTTGTCATTAATTGAACTGTGCTAAAGGTGTGTTAAAAGTGCAAGACTTTTATACTTTAATTTGAGTGAATTGTCAATACTAACGTTGGTTAAAAATGAAAGAGCAGATTGAGTTTTCATTCTAAAAGATGTACCAAAATAAAAAAGTAGTAGTAAAAAAAAAATCCAATTGTACATTAACATAAGAAAAAAAAAAATCCGTGATTAATGGCTGTAATAATTGCATTTCATTGAATGTTCCAAAAAAATATGACTACTGTTAGAAACAATATTGGCCAAACAATGCTTAGAAAATCTTCCCAACATTTTTGGACAGAGATTTATGGTTTTCATTTTTTTAAAATGTTTTATTAATTGTGCTGCTATGGTGGTTTCCATAAAGCTGATCCAGTGAAACAAAGTAAAATTGAGGGGCAACGTAATCCTCCTTCGAAAGGAAGTATGATACACATTCACTTAAGTGCTGCACTTCTATGCTGTGCTTAAAGTGTTGGTTAGGGTTAACTTCATCTATTCCTTTTAAGATTTTAAAGAGTTCAATCATGTCACCCCTGATTCTTCTTCATTCTAGGATAAATAGCTTCAGTTCTAGCTAAATGTAATGTTGCTTTAAATCCAAAAAAGATCTCACCATAAAATAGAAAATAATAGTTACCATGCGTCCTGTCAACAAATATTTAATAACCCTACTACAAACAACATCTGGAGAGCTCAAAGAAAGATACTGCTGAATCAGCCACGTTCAGATCGGCTCATTTCATAGTTATGACACTCATTCAGTAAATGAGAAAAAGTTAAACTCAACCACATCAAAGTGATGGCTGAAATTACACTTGTTGTTTTAGAATGGTGCAATCTTTTAAAAATATCTTAAATTTGTCATGTGGAAATAAAGTGCAGTAAGCTCTAACTCCTGCCTGACTATCCAGATACAAGTCCGAGTCTAGATTGCATGGATCCCAGGGCTATTTTATATCGGTCACTTATCAATGGAAGCCATTCGTTCAAGTGCTTGAAACTTTTGTCAGTCTTTGAAATGAAGGCCCATACTCTAATGACTCTGAAAACTCAAGATAACATTTACTTGTACTTACAGCCTCAATGGAATGATGTAGTCTTGATCAAATCTTTTAAAAAAAATATTGATTGCGTATGATGGCAGCATTGGTTTACTGCATTCTTGTTTATCTGATGGCTTTGATCAGAGTGGCCCTTTTTGTTGAAACGTTTACAATTGACTGACACATTTGGGAATGAAAATGTCTTTTAATCATGTTTTTGCTTTGTACCAGATTGCATTAGGATGTTTTTCTTTTAACTCCCCTTTAGGGTAGAGACCATCTAATGTGTGATAATGACCACTCTATTCAAATTGACTGGGACAATTTTCATAAATGTACTCAGTTTTATTGTTAAAAGGGCTTTGAATCTTTTATTTATATAGCAATATTATTAAATTGCCTCAGCTAATGACCATATAATAGCACTTCCATCAAAGAACTGGTTGATCCCAGTTTTTAATGTTGCTCAAATCCTGTGGTAATTAATTATGCAGTCCTTTTTACAATTACGCAGTTAATATAAAGTGATTTTGA
Organism: Acipenser ruthenus; assembly: GCF_902713425.1. Lineage (NCBI taxonomy): Eukaryota > Metazoa > Chordata > Actinopteri > Acipenseriformes > Acipenseridae > Acipenser > Acipenser ruthenus. The sequence continues at coordinate 32,972,986 of NC_081193.1, forward strand.
TTGTGCCCGTGTAAATGATAATGAAACCAGTGCTGCTGCAATGACACCATTTTCTATACATTACATTGTTACAGTGTTTTATTTCATTTAATATTGATGGTTTTGCTGTTGAGCTGTGTTTGAACCAACAAACCTGACATCCCTTTTTTGATTCTTCCAAAAAAAAAAAAAAAAAAAACCAGCAGCACTAAGATTTTAAATGTGTGAAGATGTTGCATGTTCCATTGGGGAAACTCTCACGAATCAGAAGGACATCACTAGAATAGGAACACACTAACATAATGCTGTGTGGAATAATGGAAAATGAAAAAAAAAAAAAATATATATATATATATATATATATATATATATATATATATATATGAAGGAATTCACTGACAGTTCATATGAAGCAAAAAGTAAACTTAAAATAGCATTATAAGGAGGCAGTGTGGTCCAATGGTTAAAGTCCAGCACTTGTAACCAGAAGGTCAACGTTTCAAATCCCACCTCTGCCACTGACTCACTGTGTGACCCTGAGCAAGTCACTTAACCTGCTTGTGCTCCATCCTGCGGATGAGATGTTAAATCAATGTCCTATTGTAAGTGACTCTGCATATAATGCACAGTTCACAGCCTACCTCTGTAAAGTGCTTTGTGATGGTGGTCCACCATTATTATTATTATTATTATAAAAGGAAAGAAACTTTCATGGAACAGGGTAAGCCCATTGAAAGAAAATGGTCCATTGCAGGGGGAATAAAGCAGGATTAATGGGCTTGCACAGTTGGCTTCTTATAATCATATTCTTATCAGGCCATCTGTGAGAGATTGGATTCCTCCTCAGTACTGTATTTCAGTGTTCTAATTGCTCCTTATTTATTTTCTGCATGCTGCAGGAAATTGATTAAAATGTACAGATATTGCCCCAGGCCTATGTCCCTTCTGGAGTGCAATTTGCTTCGCAGATTTTAATCCTGAAATGAACATAAACTCAGTATAGCAGTCAATTTTGTTTATGCCAAAAACATGTAATGAATCGTAATGTTTAAAGCTGAATCACAACATCCATTTGGAATTTAAATGTTCAAACGTACTGGTAAAGAAATTAAGATAAAAAAATCTAAAACAAAGAAAAAAAAGAAAAAAAGTAGTACACAGTGAATTCAGTTAAAACAAATTCTGATTTAAGCAGCTAGTTTTGATTACATCTGAACTGATATAAATGCTGTCGACCCTTTTTTCTAACTAACCTTAATTCAACAGATTGCTACAGATAAGACTATTTCTTTATTTCACTATTGTCTAATACACTAGTGCAGTTTGGCATTGCTAATTGAGGGTGGCCATTAACTTATTTTCTGTGAAACATTAGTCTGTTTCTCTGATGCAAATAACAGTATGTATTCAATTATATATTTGTTTTATTTGAAACACATTTTAGTCCATTTGCTGTAATTAGCCACACCTACAATATTAAATAAACTGTTATATATACTGTATATTTTTTCTTATGTAAAAGCACTGTATACAAATACCTATATTTACATATACCTATAGTTACTGTAGTACACCATGTCTATGTAAGAACATAGGCAAGCATGTCATAAACAGTTGTGTTAAAGTATGGTAAAAAGCATGGTGTTTATGGTAAATATATGGGATAGTAGAAAATACTGCCCATCATCAGTTTTACAGTGTTGTTTTGATGAGCAGACTAGGATTTTAGAGGCATGTTAATTCCAGTACTAAATGGCTTACTACTTGAGATTAAAAGCATTCAAGTATCGTGTGTCTAACCCTGAAGAAATATTTTGTGTTTGTTCCTTTGCCAGTCGGGTACTTTTGATCTAAAGCCCTCCAGAGGATGTGTGCCCTGTAACTGTAACTCCTTTGGATCCAAGTCCTTTGACTGTGATGAAAGCGGGCAGTGCAGGTGTCAGCCTGGGGTGACTGGGCTGAAATGTGATCGCTGTGCCATTGGATACTACAGCTTCCAGGAAGGAGGATGCACTCGTATGCATTTCACTTATCATTCCTTTTTGTGAAAATATTATATTTTAGAATAACTAATTAAAAGATCATTTAAAGAGAAAGTATTATTTTTTTAAGTTTGCTTTCTACTTATATTGTATTTGATAAGCAGTTACTGTACTGCAGCATTACAGAGCAAGCACTGAGTACCCTAATTTTTTTATAAGGTGCACCCTGTATATAACACGCATGCCTGAGCAGCCTCACAGCTCTTCTGTTATACCCATTAAAAGTCTACACACCGAATGTATTTATAAAATGTAACCTATGTAAAGCATTTAAAAATGTAATATAAGTGAGTTCATCTAAAAACAAACTTAGAACAAACTCACATATTGTTGCTGTTCCCTAAGGATTACATATAACCACAACATCTTTTTCAACATAACTGAATATTTTTACATAAAAGCTACCCTGAAGTTATGAAATTAACACTCATAGTGAGTGAATATAGATGGTCAATTTCTTGTCCTCACACAGCTTGCCATTGTTCCCATGTTGGTAATAACTGTGATGCAAGCACTGGACAGTGTATCTGTCCTCCTCATACGATTGGAGAGAAGTGTGATCGATGTGCACCAAATTACTGGGGTCATGATATTGTCAGTGGATGCAAGGTGAGTACATGTGAAATGTAAATACTGTCATTGATTTTCACACATACCTCAAACAAATGACATGCTAGCATGTTTGCATACCATCAATACTAAAGGTGCTTCATTCTGGGATATTATATATTTATTTCATGCATTTGAAATGCAGGACTGTTGCAATATGAACAGACCTTTTAAGTGTGGAACTTGATGATTAATAAGATCATTAAATGCTTCATTTTTGTAAGTGGTGGATGGAAATGGAGCAGTGAGGAAAGTTAGTCATTTTCAAAGACGATAGGACCATTAAACCCTTACGTTGCTTTTTTTTTTTTTTACCTATAGCCTTGCGGTTGCAATGTTGTGGGATCCCTAACACTCCAGTGCAACTCAGATACTGGCTGCTGCTTCTGTCGCCCAGGTTACACAGGGGAGAAGTGTACTGAGTGTAAGGAGGGCTACCGGGATTTTCCACACTGCATTGCTTGTGAGTGCTCCCTGGCTGGCACAGCGTCTCACACCTGTGACACAGAGATGGAAACATGCTCTTGTACTGATCGCACTGGCCAGTGCACCTGCAAGGTAATGTAGCTTTATTTCAACTGAAGCCGTTCATATTGATCACTACCCTTCAGGATTAATTTTCAACTCCCCAACAGGTCAATGCAATCAGTACAGTAGACAGCAAATACACTTTTAGATTGGAGTGCTAGTAATCCAGTGTGCACTTTTATTTTGCTATTTTGCTTAAAGCTGTTATTTAAATAAAAAAATAGCTTTTGCTTTTACCTTTTCAATTAACTTTTGTTGTATCTATACTGTAAAAATAAAGTTTGTTGAGGGATGAGTATTATCTGCCACATTATTTTTCACATACAGTACTCCTTTGCGTTGGTTAATCAATAAATTGTGCTAAATGTATATGGGCCCTTTACGTTTTTTTGATGTGTGAATCAGGTAGCAATACAGGTAGTACTGTAATACCCATTTAGATTTGGAAAAAATAAGAAACTATGAGATGGCTATGGTTGTATATATGAGGTATACATTATACAAGCGGCAGCTCTGTCATGTGCCATAGGGTGGTATATTCTTAAAAGTAGTCTTTCGGAGTTCAATCAACACCTCAGTGCCTCAGCGATCAACTTATGATATCCAATAGCTTGTCATATTCCCATCATAATCTTAGTGCTTTAGCATTACACTTATTGATTAATCTACATGTGAAATAGAATTAATTAATTGGAATTGATTGGCAAATAAAAACATAAAAACAGCTTTCACTTCAAGGTTGCTTTTCCTTTTCCAATCCAAGATGATAATGAACAGGTGGCTGCTTAGCCCAGTTTGTAGCAGACAGGTGTCCATATTATAAAACCATCCATTAAAACTGGCACTAATTGTGGCCGTTGTCTGCAGCCTCTCAAGAGTGGCCAAGTATCAGTCAAGCATGAAGTCAAATCTGTAGAATTTCTAATCAAAAGGTGATTATTCCAGGACAGAGTTCACTGGAAATCATCCTAAAAATACAAATAAGTAAATAAAAATACTAGCATTGTAGGTTGTGTGGGTGTTCTAAATATAAATATGTATGACATGAACATGGCATTCAAATTACTGAAATCTTTCTCTCTTATTGGCAATGCTGACTTTGACAGTTAACAATGCAGAGTGTGACATTTTGACAATCTGCCAAACAGCCTGCAATTATGAGTAGTGATGACTTATGATTTTTTTTTTACTATAGCTGCTGTACATAACTTAAATGTAACTTGATGTTGCAGAACCGAGCTTGTAACCCCTTAAATGACAGACACTATTAATGAGCAACATAAGGATCCAGATAGTTTTACTGTACTGAAATGTATATTATGAGAGGGTATGACTATTTACTGTAGTTTCACACAATTATCACTTTAGTCCTATCAATATGTGAACAGTGTTTAAATTCTAAACTCTAAACACTGTTCACATATTGATAGGACTAACGTTATGCCCCATCTCATTAGCAATAAGGTTACACTTTGTCCCTCATCTTCCCTCCTAGTCCCCAGTTACTGTGTTACTGCTTGTCTGCAACAACTTGAGCATATTGTACATTTACCGACTGTGATTGACGAGTTAAACTGAAAACAAAACACATACTGCATATATTCTTACAGTCACTTGCATATTTCTCTTTCAGGCAAATGTAGAGGGTCTTCGCTGTGACAGATGTAAGACTGGCACTTTTGGCCTCAGCACATTAAATCCACTAGGCTGCAGTAACTGCTACTGCTTCGGCATGACTACTAAGTGCACAGAAGCAAAGGGACTGATTCGTATGTGGGTGAGTAAGAAACTACTGAAGCGTGTAATGTGTTATGTCATTTCCAGTAGGATCTTGTTAGTCACTTAGAGAGGGGTTATTGAGAGCATTGATTGATTTACATACACTTTGCTGTATGTCATACGTTGATGAAGGCAGTCACATAAGTACAGTTGTAAAAAGATCTGGCTCACATTTTAAAGCACTACACATGTACCGGAGAACCTCCATTTGCACAGTATACAATTTGGCTGAATGGGGACGGATGCATTTAATTGGTTGTTACATTTAAACTTGGCCTCAAGCCTTCTTGTCTGATGGGCTATTATTTTCTGACAGGAAGCCTAAAGAAAGGTAGGCAATGGGTTTATATTTACAATTACCAGTAATTTGAAAAAGTGAACTAAGTTATATACTCAATGTAAGGCAAAAAAAAAGAAAAAAACAATTCCTATCCCTAGGCTGATTACAGTGTTACAGCTTGGAACCAGACTTCATATCAAGTTACGGTGCTCATGTGATGAATGTAAAAATGTTGGAAGATACTGGGTTATCTTTAGTTCAGCCTGTTTTAATGTCTTCTTACATTGATACTGTAACACCAGAGGCAAATTGAGAAGATACATTTTTTCTAAGGGATTGTGCTCCAGGTGTGAAACCCATGTTTAATACCAATTAATTAGAGTATTGTTGAATTCAAAGCTTTTGGGGTAGTTTATCAGTTCTTTAGGAAAATCACCTCAACCTATCTCCAGTTAGCTGTTATTTCCAACAGCTAGATTCACAGATATTGAATTTACTTGGTTTCCTGTTCCTAGTTAAAATATCCAATTGTCTGCTGTTTCTTTACCCTTTTCAATGCCACTTTCAAATGGCCTTGCAGTCAAAATAGCAAGTGGACAGCAAGTGGTTTCTAAAATGTGTTTTATACAGTTAAAAGAGTCATACTCAGGGGTTCCCATAACTAGTACGCAGTTACGCATGCAAACCAATAAAGAAAAATGCAGACTTCCATATTGTTCTTTAAGACGCGAAAGTGTAGTGTCAGTACATTTTTAACAGAAAAACATTTTTCATAAAGGCAGCGAGAGTGCTCACGCTTGAGGTAAGGTGAGCCATACCTGCCTAACCTCTGGATTTTTCCTGGAGCCTCAGAGTCTCCGGGCTCTGAGTATGATCTCCGGGAAGCTTCCAATAGTCCCTCCCTGCTAGCGCTATCATTGGCTGCTTCAAGTTTTTATTAAAAAATGGAGAGTGATAGGTGGAACCACTCCAGTTCATAAGAGCAATCATTTTCTTTTAATGGGCACTTGAAACAACCAATGATAGCATGGATCTCTATTAAGCTGTCCATTCAGAGAAGAGGGACGCAGTTACGAGGAGTGGCATTAAGGAAGCTCGCTGACGCTTCGATTCCCAAACTGTCTGAGATATTCACCCAAGAAGGTTGGGCCTGTCGATACACTATGCCTGGGGTCCATACAGACCCAAAACCTAAAACCATTAGGGAAATTCAACGAGGCTACTTGGATTAGAATTATCCTTTTTAACCACAGGTTACCTTATGAGGATTAAACATTGTATTAACCAGCAATCCTACTTAAATATTCAGAAACTATTGTTGTTGTCTCTGACGCTTCCATCCCAATTGCTTGAACTGCCAGAAGATGAGGTGGAGCTAGACAGCAACTTGGATGATGACCCCTAATTTGGGTGCGTACCAAACCATTTCTGCTGGTACTCACGTGAGAACCTAATGATAAAAGTTATGTGAACCCCTGGTTATACTCCGAAATGTCCTAAAATCTCAAACTTCAAATCTCCCTGTATCTCTTGTCACGGTCTATCAAAGCTCTTTATATAGGTTTATAGAACAGCAAACTTCTGTGTTGGAAGGAATATCAGCACAAGATGTGAAAGCCAAGGTCTCTTTAGGTGTTAAGAGTGTTGGTATATAAAAATGTTTTACGTCCTACTAAATACTGCTTTACTACAATTTGCAAAAAACGTTATTTGGTCTATTGGCACTCTCACTGAAAAAAAGGAAAATTTCATAAGACCTGTTTCCATTAAGTGGATGTGGTACACGTCCGAAGTCAAGGTTTTGAATTGACTGCATTTAAAAGGAATTTAGAATGGGGTTTATTTGTGATGTCATGTTTGTATTAAAAAAGGGAAGAACAGAAAGCTCCAAACTCTCCAGTCGAGAACAGTATATTATCATATTATCAGTATATTATGTTTCTTGCGCTTATTCAACAGCATTACAATTAGCCACCCTGTTCAATTTGCAGTTAACAAATAGACGCTGTGGTAGTGTTGGAAGGTAAATTACCACAATGTATTATATGGGGGGCATGATTTTTTTTTTTATTCTTTGACTCACCAGTCACATCTAAAGGTGAGTAAACACAAACCATATGTGCTCATAAAGCCTTCTGCCAGTGTTGGTTACTCAAGACTCATCACCACTTGCAGTAAAAGACAAGACAAGATGGTGTGTAAGTACAACCCACCCAATCATGGTAAAAAAAAAACAAGACAAACCAAGGGCCTTGCTGTATTCTTGCAAATATGAATTTAGTTAAACGTCATAATGTGCCTTCTGTTTTATCTAGTTGTCGCTCAAGCCTGACCAGATGGTGCTACCTCTTGTGGATAAAATGAATCAAAGAAGAACCACCAATGGCGTTTCATTCCAACACCCCGAGATTGTGGCCAATGTAGACTTGGTGTCCAGAGACCTTCTCTCTGAACCCTTTTACTGGAAACTACCAGAACAGTTTCAAGGCTCAATGGTAATTTTTAATTTGTATCAAATTGTATTTGTCAAGATTTGATTTGACTGGGGCTGGTGCTTTTCTGTAATCTGACCGATAACGCCTCCAGGTGACATAGAGAAAGCAAATAATACTTCAGGTTAAGCTGATTTTGCTGCAACCAAGTTGTCAACTCTCAAACTGCTGGAAAGGTTTCTCTGAAATGACAGCCCTGTTTCAGAATTGACTATAAAATGATGTACTGTAAACATTTCAGAACTATGTGTTTTGGAGGTGTTGGGGAGTAACACATTCCTGTAATCTGATTACATTTTTCAGTAACTTGTAACTGTAATGGTTCCTTTTTCAGACAGGTAACTAAATGTGCTAATGAATTATATTTTACAGGAAAAAAAGAACATACTTTTAGTTACATTTAAAAACAAGCAGTATGGTTAATGCATAACCAATAAACACTGGAAAAACTCTGGAAATGGTTACTCAATTCACGTTGACTTGACCCCTTTCCCTGTGAAAAAAATAAATTAAAATACCTAAAAAAAAAAAAAAAAAACTTTTCCTGTGCAGTTAGGCAATGTCCCTGCTTCCTGACTCTTCTCTCACAATGATTTGTTCTGAATACTTTAAACCCATCCTTACTACTGAGTGGCAGTAAATTCCTCCATTTCTATTGGAGGATTGTAACACGCTTTCAAGATTTAAAACGAGATTACAATTACTGTAGAAACAGAATTGTTCTTGTTTGCGAGATTTAAAGCTATATTAAGTTTGAGAGGGAGTATTTATACGGTCATGGAATTTAAAACTGAATTGCAAATTGTGGCAAAATGTAAAAAAATGCCTAAACACACAAACCCCATGACCATAAGGATTTCATTGTGGAAGACAGCAAGTACTGTCGAGTTACTACACATATTGTGACAGAAAAAAAGCCCAAGAATTTTGGAAAATAACCGAAAAACCGGAATTTCATACAGTGTATAAAAAAACTAAAAGCCCTGTAATAAAAACAATTTTCATAAAACTCAAAAATAGCTAAAAATAAGCACCGAAAAACAGAAGCCGTATGGATGACATATAAATCAGAAAGAGCTTCAACAGTGCAAGAGAAACCTTACATGTCACATAAGCATGCTTTTTATATAATTTTGATACAAGATGGTGTCAGAGTGGGTTCGATAGCTGAATCTACAAAAAACATTACAGCTGCAGTCTGACCAAACTAAAAACAAATATCTCTGTAAAATGTAAACTGTGCCTGAGAAATACATATTTGTAACTGTAACTGTAACTAGTTACATTTGTTCAATGTAATAAGTTACTGTAACTAGTTACAATTGTGTTCAAGTAACTGTAGCAGATTACTTTTTAAATGTAACTTCCCCAACACTGCTTGTAGACAATTTATATTCTTTGAGCTACAAAGCCTAGATTGCACTTTTTTTTTTTGGTTTGCTTTCCAGGTGGCGCTGCATACATGACATAAAACAAGTGTTTGTGAAAAAAATAATAAATAAACAAATAAATAAATAAACATTAGTTAGTCTGAGCTAATTGTGCCTCTGAACTCACTTTTTCAGAGGTAGGGTTAAGTCAGATTTGTATGTTTTCCAAAGAGTTGCCACCAGAAGTTTCATAGAAGCCACACCTTATTGTGAGAATACACTGATGTTCAGTGTAATATGCCCATCCAGTGTGTTGTACATGTGTTTTACTAAGTTTCTCTGTTGTACCCTCAGATCACAGCCTATGGAGGCAAGCTGAAGTATGCCATTTACTTTGAGGCGAGAGATGAAACAGGGCGTTCTACCTATGAACCACAGGTTATAATAAGAGGAGGTGCCAATAAGGATAAAGTTATCGTACGCCACATGCCTGCGCTTCAGATTGGCCAGCTAACCAGACATGAGATTGATATGATTGAGGTAAAATAATAAAGACAAAAATGTCCCATAATAACAGTGCAATTTGTAATCATGTAATATATCTCTACCTTGTGGTTTTCAGAACAATTGGAAGTTCCATGGCTCCAATGATGTCAGGACCATGACTCGGGAAGACTTCATGGATATTTTGTTTAATATTGAGTATATCCTGATCAAGGCCTCTTACGGAAACTCAATGAGACAAAGCAGGTAGTGTTATTTATTGTTATTTTTACGTAAAGTATATATTGCATCTGTTGCATACCTACAATACAAATTATTTAGCAATGGTGGACCCTTTTAGAAGTGTATATTTAGGAGCCATGTTACTAGGTAATCAAGTTTTACTTTCTTTCAATAGATGATAGAGTTGGTTAATACTACAGTTTATGTAATAATAATAATAATAATAATAATAATAATAATAATAATAATAATAATAATAATAATAATAATAAACTTTATTTTGTATAGTGCCCTTAAAAGCAACCATCTCAGAGTGCTTCACAATTAATAGTACAGCAATAAATAAACAGATTATACATAAAAAAGCACAAGGAAATAAAACAATCATACAAATCATAAAAACACATTTCTAAAAAAGTAAGTCTTTAAATTAGCTTTAAAAACACTCAAAGAAGCTGAGTCCCTGATCTCTAGTGGAATTGAGTTCCATAATTTGGTGGCATAGCAACAGAAGGCCCTGTCGCCCATAGAGCGCAGACAAACAGGCGGGACACACAGCAGTCTGAAATCAGCAGAGGGAAGGTTGCAAGTGAGAGTGTAAAAAGATAAAAGATCTGACAGATAAGTCGGAGCTAGCCCATGAAGAGCCTTATATGTCAGCATTAAAATTTTAAAATCAGTTCTGAACCTGATAGGCAGCCAGTGCAAGGCCTCCAAGACAGGAGTAATGTGATCTCTTGAGCGGGACCGAGACAAAATTCTGGCTGCAGAGTTTTGAACAAATTGAATTTTAGTGAGGATGCTATTATACACCCCAGCGAGCAGGGCGTTTCAGTAATCAATCCTGGTTGTAATCAATCCTGGTTTTTCAGCTGCAGGTATAACACTCCCTTAATTTCTGGACTTAATAAAAAGTAAATTCCATCAAAATGTGACCCCACAAAACATACATTTTCAAGTATCTTATCAAAGCGTTTGTTCTTCCTACAATTAACAAGTATTCCTATTAATACCTTGTACTTAATCTATTCAGCATCTATAACGTGTTAACAAAGTATTTATATTTAAATTATATTTAAGTGGTGAGGGGTTGTGGTGGAGATTTCTTATTCACGCATATAAAATATATTATATTGTATCTGTACAGTGACACAGTAGTACTAATATTTCCAACACCAACCTATTATCATCCAGAATCTCTGAGATTTCCATGGAAGTAGCTGAAGAAGGACAAAGCACTTTTGAAAGTGAGCGTGCCTACCAGATTGAGAAATGTGAATGTCCCCCGGGTTATTCTGGACTTTCTTGTGAGGTAACTGCAACTACACAAAATGTGCACCTTTCCATTATGCAGAACATGGTTGTCTGAACAAAAATGTACGTCACCAGAGAAGTTTGGATAATTCAGTGTCATAACATATGTCTTTTTCTCTAGAACTAGTTATTTTGAAATGTAGAAATAGTGTCATACATTCAAGAAACTGAACATAATATATACAGTAATCCCTATTACTGTATATATCATGTTGTGTATTTTAAAAATCATTTAAAATGATTAGTGAACTCCCTGCCTAATTTCTAATCCTACCCGTTGTACTTCTTCAAGTTCGTGTTGTTTGTCCCATTCATCCTTCTATATACAGTATTGTATGTCTGTTGGCTCTTATAGTACAACCCTGAAAAGCACTGTAATCAAATGCATTTGATGTTGTCTGTACACAGGAATGTGCTGCAGGGTATTACAGGCTGTCTTCGAGAGTCAGTGGCAGAGCATCCAGCTCTGGTATTGGGAGCTGCGTCCGGTGTCAGTGCAACGGCCACAGTGAAATGTGTGATCCCGAAACATCCATCTGCCAGGTACTTATTACTATTCCTTACTTTCCAAATGTATGCCCTGGTAGACATTTTTTATCCATCAAAAGTCGTGAGCTGGATGCTGAACATGACATTTTATACAAATGTTTGCTTTTATTGTGATCATTTCTCCTCAGAATTGTCGCCACAACACTGTTGGGGACCGCTGTGAGCAATGTGCCTCTGGATTTTATGGAGTAGTGAGAGGCTCCACTGATGACTGCCGCCCCTGTGCCTGTCCTTTTCCCATCCCCAGCAACAAGTATGTGTCTGTGTGGCTTTATGAACCATTGCTGTTCGTCACTGTATAGTCACTGTGGCATATGGCTTAGCGTGTTTCCACTAACTCACCTGTTATTATTATTTTTAGCTTTAACCCAACCTGTGTCATGGAGGGATTTCATGATTTCCGTTGTACTAACTGTCCATTAGGATATGAAGGGCAGTACTGTGAGAGGTAAGGAACGGTCAGACCATCACCACAGAAAGGCTTTGGTATTATAAATATTTATATATGTGATATTTCAATATTAACAACCAATCAGAATACAAACACAAATAGTTTTTAATTGACTTTTGTTTTTTGGTTTACCTGTCACTTGCTAATTAAAGATATGTAGATGCATCTAGAATGTATGAAAAAGACAATTAAAAAATACATGGTGGCCTAGATACAAAAAAAAGCCCAATAACAGTAAAACCAATATCATTAGAATACATAAAGGAAGGACTCCAAATTAAATAGAAATTTGGCAAGGTTCCAGTGTTCTTCCTTTTCTAAGGCATTGCAGTCTATTTTTACTTTTAATACATTAGAATTATAATTGTTTCATTAATGTAGTTTGTTATTTAACACTCTGCATGACACCAGTATTATTTAATTTAGAATGTATTATTAATGAATGCTATCTCCTCTGAAAAGATCCTCAGGCATTACTCGTGAAACTTGAACTTGACCAGCAGCAAGTCTGAACATGTAATGAACTACAGATATTAAACTTGCTGGGCTAAATTCTAAAATGGATAATGCATAAAGCAGTCCATAAAACTATTCTGTCAAATACCCTTAAAAGAAAGTGTTTTAAAAACGTAAAATCCTGTAGTATTTATTGTAGTATTTATCTGTTCTGTACACAGGTGTTCTCCTGGTTTCTATGGCGATCCCAGGAGTCCCGGTGGCTCCTGCCAGGAATGTAAGTGTGACCCCAATGGCTCCCTGCCCCTGCCCTGTGACCAGCTCACTGGCCAATGCCAGTGCAAACAAGGAACTACCGGACTGGCCTGCGATAGATGCATGGAGCGGCATGTGTGTGAACCTCAGCAGATTATTTGTACGTATACTAACAGCATTAACAAACTAGGGGTGCAGTCTATGGTTATAAGGGCAAAATTAGATATTGTTGTGACTCAGCATACACAAATACACAATAAGGCCTGTTCCTTTTGTGTAGCACTGGGTTGTGAACAGATGGTAGTGATTTTGCACCCAGTCTCCATCTGTGTATTTCCTTGCCTCTCCCTGACCCTTTATACAGTAGCTATCTCTGCCATCAGGATCCAATACAGCACTATTTACCACTTTCACAGTTTACAGTATTTTCTGTGGAAATGTATGATATGGCCGGCTAGCGGTGGGAATTATTATTATTATTATTATTATTAGTATTATTATTATTATTATTATTATTATTATTATTATTATTATTATTATTATTTATTTCTTAGCAGACACCCTTATCCAGGGCGACTTACAATCGTAAGCAAATACATTTCAAGTGTTACAATACAAGTAATACAATAAGAGCAAGAAATACAATAACTTTTGTTCAAGCAAAGTACAAGTGTGATTGCTACAAGATATCACATCATTTTTTACATACAATTACATTCTTTTTTACACATTATTTTTGCATACAATTACCCATTTATTCATTTGGGTTTTTACTGGAGCAATCTAAGTAAAGTACCTTGCTCAAGGGTACAGCAGCAGTGTCCCCCACCTGGGATTGAACCCACGACCCTCCGGTCAAGTCCAGAGCCCTAACCACTACTCCACACTGCTGCCCGAATAGAAGAGGAGTCAGGTGATTGCTGTTTACGTGCTTGGCAGCCCACTTATATTTGCAGCAATTAAACAAAACAATTAAACAAAACAAAATGTAAAACAAAGAAACACCCAATTCCCTCCAATCTGGGTTTTTAACAAAAAATCATACCATTAAGTGCAGCCTGATTTGGATACAGTAAATTTCTTCAGATTGGTCAGTCTTCTCCAGGTCTGGAAAGACATTATAAACACTTGATATTGCTACCTGTTGGAAGATGCCATAATGGCCACAATACTGTACCTTTCTGAAATCCCACTGTCCTGGTGGTTTAGATTGCATTTTCATGTTTTTTGTTTTGTGGCTATTCTTTATTTACTAGGTGTTAGTTTGCTACAACCAGAGGTATGTTTTGTTGATATCTGCATGTGTTTGAAAACTGTGTTTTTAATCCAGTTTGTTCAATTTTACCATAAAATTGGCTCAAACAAGCCTATTCAAAAAACCTTCAGTGAAAAATGTGCTAATTATTTTCTGAAAGAACACCACTACTTGTAAAGTTATTAAGTAAGTTAGTAACCACTGAATTTTGTATTTAAGTCACTGTTCAATTAAGTTGTTTCAAGTGCAGGTTCTAATGAAAATCCTTAAAATGATGAGTAGCCCTAATCTTACTCCAGGTGTGTCTTTACTCTATGTAGGCATAATGCTGTATTTTGTAAAATATCATATTTCTATAGAAAGAATGGTGCACATTTTGTTTGGAGCTAAATGCATCAACCTGTGCATTTCTGTATTGCTGTTAACTAATAAGTGATTTTGCCTTGTAAATGTAATTGGGTTATTGCTGTTGAATACAATGTTTCTGTGCAAATGCATGTGTTTCAAATGACCTGGCATGTAACGATGTCCTATACTGCAAAATACTGCATCATGAATAAGGCTGATTAGGTGCTTGTATATAAAAAAAGATTTAACTGCATATTATAAAAAAGATGAGTCAAGGTCAGAGCAGCCAGTGGCAATGTCACTCATGGACAGCTGCTCCGGACTCTCGTGGGGAGGATATTGTGGTTCAGATTGATTCAGATTCTCAAAGTGTGTGTAGGGAGAGCTATCAGTGAAATCAGTGCTGATGTGCACATCTCTAATCAAAACATTCCTTCACTTACATAAGCTGTTTTACCTTGAATGCAGTGTTAATTAGCCTGTTTTGTAAGCTGGCCATTGTTCCCAAAGCAGTACAACTGGATGTCAGCTGCTGTTCCATCACAGGACATGTAGTAGAAATATAGCTCCTAAGGGTTTTTTGGTATATAAATAAATCTGACAAGGTGATTCTAACAACAACACAGAATCTCAGCGAAACAGGTGGCCAGCCTGCACAATTTGCACATTTTGTTAAATTAGTTGAATAATTGATGTATGCATTCCCTGTTGTATTCATTTATTAACTGACACATTTGTGTGTATGTGGTTGGTCTTTATCTACACCTAACATTCCAACACATTCCTTTTTATTAGTTTGCGATGACGAATGCACTGGACTTCTCTTAAATGACTTGGACAGTCTTGGACGCATGGTTATGAGTGTCAATCTGACTGGACCACTGCCTCCTCCATATAAAGTGCTGTACAGATTTGAAAACATGACACAGGAACTAAAGGTACATTAATGGTATCGAAATTGTGAACATGTGACCAAACTAAAATCTGTATGTTTTTTTTTTTTTCTTTCAGTTTTATAAGCTGTGTTGGAGAAATTAAAATCTAATTACAATAAGGAATACTTTAAACTCTCTGGATTTGTATTATATATATATATATATTTTTTATCTGTCACTTATTCCATTATGTGTGTACCTAATCAGCAGGGATCCTAGTTTTCCGCAATAAAAATGAAATTCTCCAATAAAAAAAATGTAAATCTGCGTTATTCCGCAATTAAAATACTGTAAAAGGCTAAAATTGAGTCGTCGTGGTCCCCCCATCACTTTAAGATACACGAACAGTACTATTGAATAACAGTTAACACAGGAAGTATTTATTGGTACACTTTTAAATTCTAAGGAAGTTACAAGCTTACTAATGCCATCAATCAATAATATAAATAAACTTACCATTTTACTTTAAACATTATACAATATATATATATATATTATTCATATTAGTTTATCTCGAGTTAGTCTTTGTCATCTGGATGGCCATTGCCAAACTCATTGACCCAATCTTTTTGGGGTGATTTTCATCATTTTCGGCATCTTTAATCTGAATACTGAATTAAACTGCAGCTACTGTCACAGTTCACCTCGTTCAACCTTGACCTCTGTTTACCAGAAGCAGTTTTATTGAACAAGTATGTTTACGTAAATGTAAAGAAACATATGTGAGAAGTGTATTGATTTGGTTATCAAACAAACAAAAAAAAGCCTTGCATGTTTTTTGCCCAGCCCAAATGTAAAACTAAAAATTCTCCGACAACTTAAAAAATCTGGGGTTTTCCACGTTATTCCGCAGCAAACTGATTCCTAGGATCCCTGCCGATCAGTCTCTGATCAAGATTGAGTAAGGTGGAATTTCTGCAATTAGGCCAGTGAGTGTGTTAATGAATTGTAGTAATACATTAAGAACATGTGTAATGGTACAGTGAACACATTTTATTCAAAACCAGAGGGCGTGAAGTTTACTGTTTGTAAAACGTATTACAAAAGAAGACTTTGTTTATAAAAAGAAAGTTTTTTAGCAAAAAAATAATAATACTAATAATAATAATGAAACTAAGACTAGACAGATACGGGAAAAAAATACAAGCTGAAAGCAGAATACTGATATAAATTGAGATTGTTTAAAGGACATCACTTGACAATGAAAACATTATAGATTGCTTCATATCATAAGGCAGATATTTCTGGAGCCTATGGAACTGTGAAATGTTACTGGCAGGAGCTCCTTAGGCCATGCTTTGATGAATGATGGTTTAATCAAGAAGTTAAGTGAGAAGAACATACCGGTAACTGTTTTATATCAAGGCTTCATGGGGGTTTAAGGACAATGTATGTCAACCCCTGTGTGGAACCATAAACACTAAAATCTGACAAAACATGCTGAGCATTTTTCTTCCATAGCATCTGCTATCACCTCAACGAGCTCCAGAGCGGCTCCTCCAGCTGGCTGACAGTAACCTGGGCACACTGGTGACAGAGATGGATGAGCTTCTAAGCAGGGTAGGTCAAAACAACTTCAGGTCGTTTTGCTGTCCCTTTTAGCATTACTTGTCCTACCCCCTTTCCCTTCTCTTCCCGCTCAATGAAAGTAAGCTTTATTTTGGTATTTCCTCAATGCTGTCAGACCTTCTCACATATACTGCCATTTTAATTATTTGACAGGCAACCAAAGTATCTGCAGATGGAGAGCAAACAAATGCAGATGCTGAAAGGACTCGCAAAAGGGCAGAAGACCTGGACAAATTTGTTAAGAACAGTTTGCAAGCTGCTGAAGGTGCGTACACTGAGCCCCAAATTACATATTAGCATGATTCTCTCAGAAAAAGATAAACACACCCAATTAAGACTCTAAACCAGGGGGAAAAAAATCAGATTTAATTTAGTGGCTTGGGTGTAGTCTGAAGTTATTTGTTATACATTGTTATGGTATTGTTGTTTTTTTCCTTTCAGACAAAAAATGCTTTAATGACAATTTGGAGTAAATTCCTTTGAGAATTTAGCACATACTTTATAAAGGAAAAACAGTAAATAGATTCAAATTTAATGTCTATATTTGCTTGGTAGGGTTAAGAGTTGTTTTGCATTCACCAGCCTAATGGAATTCTATTTTTTTATGTAATACCTTATTATTAAGGTACAGCACTAAGAAAGTGGATACTTGTTATCCATGCTATTGAGATTTTTTTTTTTTTTCGACAGTCCCCGGGTTAGCTCCTATTTCAACTTTAACAGCTATTCCTTATTTTCCCTAAATTGTTTTTCAAACCCATTTTATTTCATTTTCAAGTAGGAAAACGGCTAAATTGCAGGGTTTTGTTGCATTAAAATAGATATACAATCATGATTACAGTAACTTATAGTATAGTAATACTGTTAATAAACCTTATCCTACCACTAGCCATGAACAAAAAAAAACATTATCCTTGTCATGGATTGGATGTTCAGTTCATTTTAACTGTAAACAGTAACATTATCTAAGTTATTTTATCCTGATGCACGAACAGAGGAAGTTTAAAAAGTTCAAGATGTGGACCATATGTATAAAGATCCTGCAAGTAGTAAACTGTACATGCTGTTTCAGATATGTCAGTTGCAGCTTTATAAATACAGATGTTATCACAGGAAGACTTATTAATCCAGTGATACATATAAAATCTTATCAGTGAATACATATAAACAGCAAAAAAAAACAACAAAAAAAAAACACCATTGAAAATGCAAACTGCATCCGGATAAGTGCTTAAAGTTACTTTTCTTTACTACATATTTTTTGTTATTTTCTACTAATTGTTCTCGATAATCTGGAATAAGAAAGTAAATATTTCAGTGACATACATCCCCCGTCACGACTGTGAATTCCAAGTAAGACGCTTCATGACAATCTGCAAAAATGAAAGTTTGACATACAGGTGGAGCAATGTAGGGACAAACAGACACTCCCATATATCCCCAGGATCTGACATTCTCAATAACTTGTGCTAAATAATCTGAAAAACAAGTTTCATGACAGTTGGATAAGCGGTTCTCCAGATATTTGCCAAAATGTGTGCCATACAAGAATAGAGTATACGAGTGCATCCTGTCTGTAGGACTTCATAGTTAGTTGTTTGTGTTTTTTTTTTTTTTTTTTAGGTTTACCTCTGATAGAAAGGTATTGCAGTTAAATCTGAATTTGATCCTGAAAGATAACCGCAGGAATGGAAATCAGTGGGGGTGCCTCTTTGAATTTTACAGTTGCTAACACATATTCCAAACTGATCCCAACTGAAAGAATAACAACAAAATATGCGCCAAAGAGTGAATGCTTAATTACATTTAGCAAAGATAATTATTTTGAGTCGTGCTGTTTGAAGAGGTACAACGGTTGTGGTCCTTTTAATCACATTAACTTTCTTTTTTGAACAAATATAAAGAACAAGAAACACATGGCATGTTATGCTGCTAATTGTATTTCATTTTCATTTATATTTGGTGGTTTATATTTAAATTAGAACCAACACAGATATGTCTCTCTCCTGGTTTTTATTTCAAAGGAGGCCAATTTAATTTGATTAAAGTAAATAATTCGCAAAGCAAAATTGTAAAAAGTCTTTGAAATAAACTTTAAATCAGCTATGGTTTCAGCTAGAAAATAAGCACCGTATTTCAGCTTTTGTTGTATCTTACTTTGTACTAGTCTTTGAGCTCTAATCTGTCGCTTATGTAGGGTGGTGCTGTAGGTTTTTATGTAAAACTGCTGTGCCATTAATGTGTTTGATAAACAGTGCTTTGGCAAAGTAGGTTCACTATATATTTATACATGATGTGTTGTTTCATTGTGTATCCCAAAAAACAACGGTGGTTGACAAAACTAAGATTGTTGTTGAACTTTGAAGAGCAGACAAAGGTAGAAAGCTTTCCATGACAAAAAAAATGGGGAGGCAGAAAAAAGGCAAAAATCAAGCACATCCTATTGACTTACTTTGCTAAATTTAAATAAATGACCAACAAAATAATGATATACTGTTATGTACATATGAAATATCTGTTTAATAAAAGGAAGCAATTCAGCCAAACTTTTAATTTCAGAGCAAGGTACATTACAATTCTAAGAAACATTTAAATGAATCACTCTATAAGCATTCGCTCTGTTCTTACCACACTTCGTTTCTTTCACTCTCGTCAGTATTAGCATTCATGGTCATCAGTGGGTGAGGGCACATGCCTGGTGATTGGCTAAAACAGGCATAAGAGGAGAGGAGGCATGGCACCCATTGGTTAATTTTACCTGCTTCACTCAGTGTTCGTTCCATGCAAGCCAGCTGAAGAAATGGAAGAATATGATTGGCTAATAGACGTGTTAATCATAACTACAGAGGAGACAAGAGCGTTAAAGCTTTGTATTTATTCTTATATCACATATTACGTATAAATAAATAAAACAAATAATTTCAAAATGTTCGAGCTGGCAATGCCTCCTCTGATGAGCTGCCACTGGACAATCACAATACGGAGCTGGAGTCAACTAAAGTGGTATGAATTTCTGGATCTGATCCTTGGCTAGATGGCATAGTAATGTGAACTGCAGTACCCTTCTGGTGAAATGAATCAAGCTGGCCTAACTGGTTAGATATACAGTACTGTAGGCATGTTAAAGCAATTAGCAGGCCCTGCCATACACTAGAAGCTCAAAGTTGTCTCTACCAGCTGGAGTTACTGTAATTTCAAGTGTTTATATCTCCCATGTGTTATATATATATATATATGAATATCCAATATTTCAGCTCTGAAAGAGAAAGCTCGGAAACTGAATGAAACTCTTGGCTCCCGAGATGGTGTCCTGGAAAAAAGCCTTCAAGAGATGCATACTGATATTGAGAAAATGCTAGCAGAGCTTCGTAGGAGAAAGCTGGGCAAGCACCAGCAAATTGCAGATGAAGAGCTGGGGTGGGTATCTGATCTGAATTTTAAATGTTTGTTTGTTTGTTTGTGTGTATTTGTTTTGTTTTATTCCTTTGTTGACTGAGAGCTGTTTCATAGTTTTGAGTACTTTCACTATACGGGGAGATTGTCTCTTTACTCTCTCTTAAGCCATAACTAAATGTCAGCCGTTTGTTTACAATTATTATTTGTAGATATTGTTTATTAGTGTGTTCATTTTAAAAACATGTATTCAGTTCTAAACAGCTATTGCTTCTCGAACAGGATGATGTAAGTGCAAACAGCACCATCTAGTGAATCAGTGATGGAAATGATAAGGAATTCAAAGGCCCAATGAACAGCAGAATTAGCTCATCATTTGTGTCCTAGAAATAAGAAATACAAGAGCCTCTCTAATGAAGGAGATTGCTTAAAAGCAATCTGAATTTTTGTTTAACAATAATGCAGTGGTTTGTAGTGGTTTCATGGCTAAACTTCTTATGTAAAAGTATTTTTTTTTAAATGTATCTGCATATGTATGTCTGTGTGTCCTATACAATATACAGCATATATACATTAGGTGTTTTAATCTTGACATTTCTATTGATCGAATAATCATCCGATCTGCACAATCGATTGATCACAACTGTTTGCTGGTGATATGAAATTGTATTGAAAGATTAACATAATGGTAATTACTGCAAATGTTTCGAAATGCCAGATAATGTTTAATAGACATATTTACTAACATGTAATTTGACATATAGTTTGAAAATATTTGATCACATGTAATTGAAAGTTAGCTAAAGTGAGTCCTTTACAATATTAACTTGGTTTGTAATTGCTGTTTGTGGTGTTTTTCACACCTGGCTCTTTTTAATTTGAACATTTCATTGGGAAGGGAGGGAGAGATAACTACACATAGAAGGTTTTCTTTTTAATCAGTGGTGCTGAGGATGGGTTCAAAAGTGTATAGTACTTTTAAAAGAAAAAAGGGGGAAGCTATGTGTCTGATTGTTTGAATTGTCAAAATGCATTTGTTTATTTGATTAACTTTTTTGCACATTTTTAACAGTTGATTAATTGCGTTTTTTTATTTATTATAATAAACATTTATAAGTAAAAAAAAAAAAAAAAAAAACCTGTCCTGCATTGACATTTCTTAAACTTTCTTCAGCTTCAGTTTTAACGCTCCTAACAGCAAACACTAACTATACACACTGTAGTTTAATCACTAAGACAGCAAGTTTTTCAGACAAACACGTTTTTCAATATACATTTTCTGATACCGTTTGAAAGAAATACGTTGAATAAAAAGAAAAATCAACTTACTTGCACCTAAGATGATACAATAAACTTTTAATACTCCTGTGAAAGGAAAGCACCGATGAGCAAATGTTGCAAGTTGCAGTCTTCTTTCTTCATTATGAGATATTGTGAAATATTGGGGATACCTTCCAGTAAGTATCTGCTGCCATTTTTCAAGATTTCTTTTTCACGCACCGTTTCTTGATACCGCACTCAGGCAGGCAAGATCAATCAATATTCTTTTAATCGATCAAAGCCCACAGTAGTAATATCTATATATATATATAAATACAGTATATATACTGTGTGTGTATATATATATATATATATATATATATATATATATATATATATATATATATATATATACAGTACTGTGCAAAAGTTTTAGGCAGGTGTGAAAAAATGCTGTAAAGTAAGAATGCTTTCAAAAATAGACATGTTAATAGTTTATATTTATCAATTAACAAAATGCAAAGTGAGTGAACAGAAGAAATACAAAAAAACAGTGCTTTAAGAAGTTGATAAAAAAACAAACAAGTAATCTTTTAAACAAAATTCCAGAATGTTGATGATGATGATGGTGATGAAGGTGATGATGATGATGACCATGAAGGATCATCCTGAAGAATGCTAAAATTTCTTTGTATGATGTATATTACTAAGACATGACATGTGTGCATTTTTCAAAAACTGTGGTTTTCCAGACACTATACTTAGAGAAGCTCAGTTAAGAGTATCGACAATAAACAGAAAGGATGCCTTGTACAAAACCAAAACACAGAATACCAACAATCGTATTCCCCTTGTTCTTACTTATCATCCTATGACCAAAAAAGTACAACACATCACACAAAGAAATTTTAGCATTCTTCAAGATGATCCTTCTACAGCTCCTATTTTCAATAACCCTCCTCTAATGTCATACAGAAGAGACAAAAATCTAGAGATCATCTGGTCCACAGTAACATTCGACCCATTCTGGACAGTCTTAAGGGTACGTTTCCATGCAATAGGTCACGTTGTGCAACTTGTAAATACATTCACTGCAACACAGTAGTTAAGGGAGCAAAATCCTCATTTACTATCCATGATACTTTTACTTGCATTAGTAAAGGAATAGTATATTGCATTGGCTGCATCAAATGTAACAAGCTATATATTGGTGAAACAAAACGACGCTTGGCTGATCGCTTTGTGGAACATCTGAGAAGTATACGAATTAACACCTCACATTTTAACAGAAATGACCACACTATAGAAGACATCACAATTTGTGGGATGGTTCAATGCTATGGAACTAATGCTGTCAGGAAACAAAAGGAATGTGAACATATTTTCAAACTAGGCACTTTGGAGCCATTTGGAATGAACATTCTATTCGGAGGTCATCATCATCACCATCATCATCATCATCATCAACATTCTGGAATTTTGTTTAAAAGACTACTTGTTTGTTTTTTATCAACTTCTTAAAGCACTGTTTTTTTGTATTCAGCCAATGAAAGACTTGTAGTCCGAAATGTTCTGATAATTGATTTGTAATCAATTATTCTACCTTTTTAAGTACCTGAAATATCCTTTTCTTTTTTCTTTTTTTCTTATATATATATATATTCTTTATTCTTTCGAATTTAAGACATACTTTTTTAAACCAATTTGGGAAATGTGGTCTGCATCTTAAATTTGAGGGTGTATTAAATTCAAAGGAATACGGTATATATTTCTGTTCCAAATTTGCATATATTCTGCCCCACCGTATGTGTTGTTGAAGTTACACCCATTGTAAAAGGTCTTGACAATCTGTTGGCCTTAGAATTTACTGAATGATTAATTCACTTTTTTCTGTTGGATTTCAGTGCTGCTGATGCCCTTTTGACAAAGGTAAAGAAACTCTTTGGAGACCCACATCAAGCAACTGAAGACCTTAAACTAGAGGTGACAGACAAACTGGCGGATTACAAAACCAAGCTGGATGATGCCCAGGCATTGCTGGAAGAGGCAAAGGGAAAAATCAGAGAAGCTGACCACTTATCTGCTGATAACCAGAGAAACATGACTGCCTTAGAGGTCAGTACCCCATTACTTGAGATGATCCTTTCAGAGTCCTACAAGTTTAAAACATTTAAAAACATGTAAAGCGGCTCCCGAGTGGCGCATCCAGTAAAGGCGCTCCTCGCAGGATGTGCCCTATAGCCTGGAGATCGCTGGTTCGAATCCAGGCTATGTCACAGCTGACCGTGACCGAGAGTTTCTAGTGGGCGGCGCACAATTGGCTGAGCGCTGCCCGGGTAGGGAGGGCTTAGGTCGGCAGGGGAATCCACGGCTCACCGCGCATCAGCGACCCCTGTGGCCGATAGGGCGCCTGTGGCTCTGCAGCGGAGCCGCCAGATCTGTGTTGTCCTCCGGCACTATAGGTCTGGTAGCATTGCTGTGGATCTGCAGTGCGAAAAATGACGGCTTGGAAGGAGCACGTTTCGGAGGACGCGTGTTTCAGCCTCCGTTTCCTGAGTCGGCGGGGGGGTTGCAAGCGGTGAGCCGGGGATACAGATAATAATTGGGCATGCTAAATTGGGGTGAAAACCGGGGTAAAAATAATTGGCGACGACTAAATTTATAAAAAAAAAAAAATTATAAAAACATGTAAAGCTAACATATCTGGATCAGGTCACAGGTCACATGCATGTATTTTACTCTTCCTATAATTTTTATTTTAAACATAAAAATTACATTTTAGATTCTAAAATAAAGTGTTATCGTTATTCTTTTTGTACTTACTTCAGAAAAAGAAACAAGCTGTTAATGGTGGAAAGAAGGACACAGAAGGTATCCTGGCTGAAGGGGAAAGTATTCTCGGTGAAGCCAGTCGACTGCTGGATGACATTAATCAAGAAATTGAAGTAAGCATACGTACAAACGTGTATACAAAATAAGCTTTAGATTAATGTTTTTTTTTTTTTTTTCCATCTGTGTGTTCAGAAAATAAAATACAGTTTTGGGGTATTTTTGAATAATACTTTACAATTTGAAACATGTTGTTTTCCTTTTACTCTCCATCTAAATCTGTTTTAAAACCCAATGCGTTCTTAATTCATGATCAGGCATTTTAGTCTTAGCCAGTACGATATGCAACTGGTGATTAATGACAGGTAATATACTCTTTGTTCAGTTTTATTATCTTGTGAACACATACATTCAGATAGCATTTCATATTTTTGTTTATTTCAAATAAAGTATTAGGCTTTTATAGGCTTCACATGTTTTTAATCAATTACCAAATTTGTAGTCGATTATAGACATACAATTTTGCGTGTTTCTTCAAGGATCTGGAGGAGATCGGGAGGAATATAGGACCACTGAGAGCGCAGCTCAAGTATAAAGTAGAAGAACTAACTGAAGGTCTGACTGAGAACAATCTCCCAGAACTTGTCCTTCAAGCTGAGAACCACGCAGCCCAACTCAACGACTCTTCAAGTATCCTGGATGGGTATGCTGTTCTATTGCACCATGGTCCTACAAATTAAAGGGATTGTAGCTAACAAAATCATTTCATAAATCTTATAGGCCATGCACTTCCACTATAAAGGTCTTAAATGTGCAGATTTTCATTTTAAAACATGACCGGTGGCATTATACTAGGTTAAATACAGTTCCAAGTTTGCTTGACCTGCCTTCCTGGAAGTCTTTTATTGCTTCACTTCGTAGGACATTTCACCCCAGCAGTGTTTTATGGGCCAAAGCCTGACAGTCATTAGAGGGGAGACTGGTATGTTACTGACAGGAAAGAAGGCGCTGAAGGGGTGGGGATAGTTTCACTCTCTGGGTAAAATGACCAATGAAGTGCAAGATAATACTAAAGCAAGATTTTCTTCAGATTTAAGAATGATACAAAACTGCTTTTTAATATTACACTTGCTAACAGTATCATTCTGTTCAATCCCACAGAATCCTGGCAGAAGCTAAAAATCTGTCATTTAATGCTACAGCGGCATTCAAAGCCTACAGTAACATCAAGGATTCAATTGAAGAAGCTGAAAAGATTGCTAAGCAAGCGAAGGCCAGTGCGACAGAAGCTGTGCAGCTGGTAGGGACATCCATCTCTTTTATTCAGAATGTAATTTCACTGTTTAACTACAATGATTTACTTTGTATACTGTTTCAGTCAATCCTTTATGCTGTGAAGATTTAAGCCATGCTGGGTTTTTTAAAAATCTTTTGGCAGGAGAAACTCACTTAAAAGAAGCATCTCATTTATTTGAGTGACCTGGGATGATAAATGTCCTTGGTAGTGTTTAATCATTTAATCATGAACCATATTTTAATCAGGCTCAATCAATTACAATTTTTGTAATTCTTTATTTGTGGACCTGCTTCTTCTTTTCTATTCCACTTATGTTATGACTGACAGTGTTAATGAGGTCTAAATCAATTAGAGTGATGATTTTAAATTAAAATATATACTGTATATATATATATATATATATATATATATATATATATATATATATATAGTTTAAAAAATATCAAAAAGAAAATGAAAGGGCTAAATAGTTTATATTCAATTTAGCATGTAACTTCAGTTGCCAGTCTCTAACAGTGCAATGCATTATGATAAATAGCAGTACATAATTTAGTTATGGTAATGCAGCAGTTACACAAAAAAAGTATTTTCTTTAAAAAAAAAAGTATTAGCATTTACCGTATCTTCGTAGCTGCTGATATTTATGGAAGTACTGTCCCTTAACCTCTCAGTACTGGGTAAGTGTCTATTCCTCTGTCGACTGGCTGTATTAAATAAGACAAGCCTTTGTAAGATTTTTTTAGATAGGCCTTATATGTTTATCAGATGTTCATTCTTGGTTCCTTGAGTTTTTAGAACATCTGCTAATTCGAGTCAGAAGAGAGAGGGAAGGATTTGTGAATCACTGACTTTATTTCAGCCTCTACAGAGTTATTATTATTATTATTATTATTATTATTATTATTATTTATTTCTTAGCAGACGCCCTTATCCAGGGCGACTTACAATCGTAAGCAAATACATTTCAAGTGTTACAATACAAGTAATACAATAAGAGCAAGAAATACAATAACTTTTGTTCAAGCAAAGTACAAGTGTGACAAACCACAATTCAATAATACAGCAGATAATAGTGATAGTTACATCAGGATATGATT
Organism: Acipenser ruthenus; assembly: GCF_902713425.1. Lineage (NCBI taxonomy): Eukaryota > Metazoa > Chordata > Actinopteri > Acipenseriformes > Acipenseridae > Acipenser > Acipenser ruthenus. The sequence continues at coordinate 32,999,799 of NC_081193.1, forward strand.
AAATAGTGATAGTTACATCAGGATATGATTAAATACAAAGTACTACAGGTTAAACACTTGGCAGATTACAGTATTCTGAAGTACAGGATTAAATGCAGTAAAATAGGGGGCAGATAAGAGCAAAATAAAGCACATTTACATGAAGGGTGATAGTGTCCCAGGATACAAACAGAGGAGTTCTACAGGTGCTGTTTGACAAGGTGAGTCTTAAGGAGGCGCCGGAATGTGGTCAGGGACTGGGCAGTCCTGACATCTGTAGGAAGGTCATTCCACCACTGCGGAGCAAGGGTGGAGAAGGAGCGGGCTCTAGAGGCAGGGGAGCGTAGCGGAGGTAGAGCTAGTCTTCTAGTGCAGGTGGAGCGGAGAGGTCGAGTGGGGGTGTAGGGAGAGATGAGGGTCTGGAGGTAGCTGGGTGCAGTCTGGTCAAGGCATCTGTAGGCTAGTACAAGAGTCTTGAACTGGATGTGAGCGGTGATCGGGAGCCAGTGGAGCGAGCGGAGTAGTGGAGTAGCGTGGGCGAAGCGAGGCAGAGAGAACACCAGGCGGGCAGCAGAGTTCTGGATGAGCTGGAGCGGACGGGTGGCGGACGCAGGGAGGCCAGCCAGGAGGGAGTTGCAGTAGTCTAGGCGGGAGAGTACCAGGGTTCAATGGCTTCATGTAGACCAAGTTCAATCTTATGTAGTGCAATCATTTATTTCTGTTTGGCTTGTGCTCCAATATGTGTACAATATATTTTCTTAATTCTTCAAACACGTTAACAGTTCATAATCCCCTCAGCCGCAATACTTGTTATTTGTTATTAACATTTATGTTTTGCATTTTCCATCCCCAGGCTTCCAGTCCTAAGGGATCCTTAAAGGATGATGCCAAAACCTCACTCCAGAAGAGCTTCAGGCTGTGGAATGAAGCCAAAAAGTTAGATAACGTTGTGAAAGGTACATTTTCAGATTTTGTAGAAAGGTGCCTCGCAAAAGCCAGCTTTCGTCCTAAAATTAGAAAACCTACAATTTCTTGAGCATACTACTTTCTTATGGATTTAGGCATAATTATCTTACAAGCCTGTCCATTCTGGAGTAATAGCAGTCATTTTGACAAGGCTAACAAATAAAATAAAATAAAATAAAGGACTTGAATTTGAATAGTTGGATTGGAGAATTAAACAATAAAACCTGACACAGAGGAAATCATAGTCAATGTAGATATGAAATTTGTACTTTCAGTATAATTATGTATTTTTCTCTGTGGGAGATTTATATAATCTTTCTTATTTCCAGAAAATGGTGACAATCTTGATCATTTACAGTCCAGACTAAAAGCTGCTGGTACAAAGAACAAAGATCTGCTGAAGTCACTAAATGATACTTTTGGAAAACTTAATTCAATCCCCAATGGCAAGTATTAAGACTGAAACATTTCCATCCTTTGCCCTCTTTTATACCTCCAACAAAATTGGTGAAAAAATAAGAAAGAACATGTTTGTAATTTATTGATGTAAAAATATAATAATAATAATAATAATAATAATAATAATAATAATAATAATAATAATAATAATGAACTTGAATAGACAGATAGATTTTGAAAACATACATTTTTGTATTTATTTTGGGTGTAACATTTAGGAAATCATCAAATCCTAGAAACAATTTAAAAATACAGCTGCTTAAGTTTTTTGGTTTGTCTTTCAGACACAAGTTCAAAATTGCAAGCAGCTAAAGACAAGGCCAGGCACGCTAATGAAACTGCCAGTGATGTGCTAGGAAGAATTAAGGACATCAACATGAACCTCATGGGGCTACAGAAAAACTACAGCAAACTTGAAGATGATGTGGCCAGAGCAAATGCTATAATACAGGATCCAGTGAAAAACAGTAAGATTTCACCTATATGTTTTTTTTTCAAGGATACCTTTTCCTCTAATAAACTTTAAATTCTAATATATATTTATGAATCCATAAAACATCAGATGCAACACTGTCTGAACAGTCCCAAACAGCTTTTATTCCTTAGAAGTGGAGCATCATGTACTTTACTATTCTCATTTCCAACTTTACTCAGATAAACCCATTTAACTTTTACTGTACAAGTCTATAGAGCAATTTGCATAAACCAACCTTGTGAGCTTTTAATGCATTGATATAAGAAATATCATGATGCACCGTATATTGAGACAAACTGATGCTGCACAATGTTGACCTCCCATCACTTGGAGGACTGTAGCGCAAAGACCTAAGAACAAAATCCCTTGTCATTCTGAAAAGAGCTGCTTTTATTTCACATCACTTTTTCAGTAACTCCCTTATCTACCTTCTCTGTTCATTTTTGTGTTACGCCTGACAGTGGTGCAGTTACATGAACACTTGCAGATACTGTTTCCTTACATGTGTTTTTTCTTTCTTTTTTTTTCAACATCTACAGCAATATGTACGTATCTCTTTTACCTTTTAAGGCACACTAAAGCTAATGCATTGTGGCGTATTGTACTTTGATGCTGCATGTGTGCTAGTTGGCTATAATAAAAGCTTTATAAAAAAATATTATCCCTTTTTGTTTAACTTCAACAAGATTAAGCCGTTCCTTTGTAAGATTAACAAAGCTTATTCTCTAATGTGTGCTTATAAAGATTATGCAAATTTTTCTCATTCCAATTATTTTCCTTCACTAATACCATTTTCCCTCTTTACATAGAGGCTCCTAAACATTTAATTAGGTTTGACACTGTTTTTTTTTTTTCTTTGTTGCTGCCTTCTGCTTAAAGCACGGCTCCAAGAGATTCATTGGCACAGTACACATTTCTGAAAACAGTTCTAACAACTAATAAAACTTGTTTTCTTTTTCAATAAAGTTAATGCTGCTAGTGCCAAAGTTAAGGATTTAGAGGATGAGGCTGATCGATTACTGGAAAAGCTTAAACCAATCAAAGAGCTTCAGGACAACCTGAAAAATAACATCTCTCAGATAAAGGAATTGATCAGTCAAGCTCGAAAACAGGCAAACTCAGTGAGTAATCTCAATAGCATGTATTTCATTTATATAAGCATCCCAGATCACTGAAATGGAAAACATTAACTACATTAACATATTTATTTACAGACTCTTGAACTTAGTGGACATTTGCTGTTGCCAGTCAGTAAACCTGAACATATTTTCAGTTTTCAAAGCCAGTTATTGAGTGTGGCTCCATGAAAAGACCAGAAAGCTCAGTACCTTTAGCACCAGTTTAATTCAGGTTAAACCGTAGTTTGCAATTTTACATGCCACTTCTAATGGTATAATACAATAACTGCTTGAATGTTAAATGTTTTGATCAATCTAGATTAAAGTCTCCGTCTCATCTGGAGGTGACTGCATCCGTACATACCGACCAGAAATTAAGAAGGGCTGGTATAACCCCATCATCCTGAATGTCAAGACAGCCATGCCTGATAACCTGCTCTTTTATCTAGGAAGTGCCAAATATGTAAGTCTGTTAGGAACAATATTTAAGTTGTGTTATAAGATATATTGGCTTCTTAAAGTAAATGTAAATGGTTCTCTTTAACATTCTACTATTAGGTATGCAAATCTATCTATCTATCTATCTATCTATCTATCTATCTATCTATCTATCTATCTATCTATCTATCTATCTATCTATCTCTATCTGTCTATCTATCTATCTCTATCTGTCTATTATCATTATTACCCTGCTTCGACTTTATGAAATCGATACGGCATTTACGGCATTTTTTATCCATGTAACTGTTTTTTTAGAATTTATTTGCCCTTAACAATGTCTGATAAGAGCAACAGACTCAAAATGAAACCTAAGCTGTGAACTCTAGGACTTCCGGCTAGGAGCACCGCATACACTCACTGAATACGTCATTGGAAAGCTCCGAGTCTGTACTTTTAAACAAGCCAGATAGGTGCCTCAGTAATATGCGCGTAACCATCGGGGCGCTGGCACCAAGAAATCAACAGGCTGAGTGTAACTAGTTAAATAAATATTTGCATGAGTACAATATAACGGGTCATTTTTGTAAAAATATATTATCTGGCGAAAGAGTCAGGAACGTAACCCCAGTTTATAACATTGTTCCTATGGGAAAATGTGTTTCGACTTATGACGCTTTGACTTACAACGCGACTTTCAGGAACCAATTGTGTCGTGGACTGCCTGTATATATATATATATATATATATATATATATATATATATATATATATATATATATATATATATGAAGCCTTTCTGCTTCAAAGAAATAGTTAACCATCTTGAAAGTGTAATGTAAACTATTACGTTTTAAATAGTTATGGATGGTGTACAGTATCACCATTTGTGTGGGCCAAACACATTTAATAATTATAGCTTGGATAACATTGCGAAATAAATACCTTAAAGTGTAACTGTCCTTGATTTTTATAATCTCATAGCCTTCTACAGTGTATCTGATCTCAGGGTTAGAGTGAAAAGCTATCCTCTTGCTAAAAAATGTTGGTTGTCAAGTATCACAGTTGGAACTAACTTAAGCAAATATACAGTAGGTCCCATAAAAGAAGCAGACTCTCAAGATAATGTTTTAAGGCAGATACCCTATACCAGATAGTTATTTTCATTTGTTCTGTTTTAGTCTGACTTCTTGGCCATAGAGATGCGTAAAGGAAAGGTTAACTTCCTTTGGGATGTAGGCTCTGGGGTTGGACGTGTGGAGTATCCAGACATAACCATCAGTGATCAGAACTGGTACAGAATTGAAGCTTCACGGTAAGTTGAACACTTTATCTCATGTCACAGCCTGTTCTGAAACAACTGTGATAAGATGCACATTAGTTTCAACAAAGCTTGTTTTTGTTGAAAATGAATTCCCAACAACCATTTCACTGTTGCTGTCCATTGTGATGAACCCTATACAGTCTGAGCTTAATAAATTCCACATTATAATAACAGTAAAGCAGGGCAGCAGTGACATGATAGCCATGAACTAATTTAATAAAATCTAGAGGTTCGTATTTAGAGGATTGTAATGTATGCTGTAAGGAGCTTTGATAAGAACAAACCTAGGTAAGAAAACAATTACAGATATGCAATCATTTTTTTAATCAAATTTACTGTAACAAGCTCAGAATATATTTCCATAAATCAGCACCACCAACAAAAATGCATTAAACTCTTCTGTGCATATATTAAACCTTGAATTTAGTCATTAGTGTTTTGCTGTTGCATAAGGCAGCATGTATACTAAGCTGGTGTGGCTAATCTTTTGGGAAAGAAGATTTCCCCAATGGCTTAATGTCATTTGTAAATGTGTAAATTGGGAATGCTCGATGATCTTTATAATCGTTTTATGAATCGTCAGACCAATTACTAGGTAAGGTGAAAAGCTAAACAATAATGCAACTAAGCAGAGGTGGAAAAATCCCTGTGCACTGTCAAGGCTTCCTTAGTCTAGTATGCTCTCCTTGATTCCCAAGGTGCATTGAAGAAAAACGGAAGTGCTATCACTCTTTATAAAAAACTGGAGACTATATATATATATATATATATATAGCTTATATGTAATACATGTTACTTATCTGTATTAAAGAATTTGTATCTTACAGTAGGTCAGTCTCCCATGATTGCTCCACCTCAGTTTAAAATAAATGAAATTTGAATACCACGGTATTAGCACAGAATACTACAGTATTAGCATATGTGCCTGTGGCAGGGCAGAAGAGCCCTGCATGTAGTCAGTGGGGAAGGGCAAACCCCTGCTGATAAATATATTGCTGTAGTTTTATGATTTAAAAATAAATGATTTGTATGATTTAAATGTATTGTTTGGTGTTTATTTAAGAACGGGCAATGGTATTATTGTTAAATGTGGTCTGCCAGGGGTGATGTTATCAGCTCGTCTCTGCCAGACATCTTGTGAAAATGCACGGTCGGCAGCAAATGAATTATTAACAGATTGACTGTCGACCACACAGATTTATAAAACTCTCGTGCAGAATATGATAATCTCCAGATTGATTCATTTATTGCTAATCTGGAGATGGCCACGTGTATTAAAACTGTCAGCTTTTGCTGGTCGGAGTGGGTGTTACAGAGAGGAGGTACGTGAGAGAGTGAAGGAGAAAGAAATTTAAAAAAGTAAACATTGCTACTTGTTTTGGGTGTATTTGTTGTGTTCGAGACTTGTTTTTTTTTCTTTTAAATTTATATTTGAATAAATACGCACACCAGCGCATGAACCAGCAGTACTTGTCTGTGTCAGTTTCCTGGTCTGGGGACGTTACCGCCAAGCCATCCTGTCACAGTGCCATATATGCGCCATGTGTTATTTACTACAACTAAACGTTTAGCCATTCACTGAACATTAAAACTAAACTCAGATTTTATTCCCTCAAATAAGTACATTATTCGTTTGGTTTGTTCTTACCTGAACAGTTTATTTTGGTACATTCTGTATTGCTTACGGTACTTAAGGTGGGAGCATTGTTTTAGAAATGTAGAGCTTTATAAGGCTACACAATTTCTAAAAGTATTTGCTTTTTCTTTGCTAGCAATGGACGTAATGGCACCATTTCAGTGCACGCTCTGGAAGGCCCTAAAGCCGGAATAATGCCAAGCACCTTCAGTGGAGTGTCACCTGAAGGCTACACTATTCTAGATGTGGATGCCGATGCTTACCTGTTTGTTGGGGGCTTAACTAGCAAAATAAAGGTAGAGTTCATATTAAAACACAATTTATATTGGTTTTGTATTTAACTTTTTTTTTTATTGCTCAAGTGAAAAATGTGGCAGTTGTTCTGAATGTGTGAACTCCCTGAAACTTTATTTATTGTTTCTTGTCTCTCAGACTGCATCGAACAATATACTGTAGAGACCACATTATTTCACTGAGATTATTGTGAATGTGACAACTGCAGTATTTTGATTTTGTTTATTTATTTTTTATTTTCTTAAATATGCAGAAAGCTGATGCTGTTAAAACAACCACATTCTCTGGCTGTATGGGAGAAACATATCTGGACAGCAAACCTATTGGACTGTGGAACTACAGGGAGAGACAAGGAAACTGTAAAGGATGTGTTGTGAGGTACATACAAAAACATGTAAAATAACATAAATTAAATAAATAAATAAATAAATAAATAAATAAGCTTTTGCATCGTTGCAGTTCCTAACATTCCTTCTGCCTCTGTCCAGTACAGCAGGAAGAGGTCATTTTTATAAGTATCTACTGTGTCTGTTTTATTTAATTTTTCTTCCAAATAATGGACGGTAAGGAGCTTTTTCACCCTGAAATTACACATATCATCAATAGACTGTACCGTGCATTTTGTGTACTACTGAGCTATAAAATGTAAATAACTTTGTGGCCTGTTATATTAAAACTGACTTTAACATACAGTAAATAAGGAAAGTGCTGCCAAACACCCTCCTGAAAATGTTTTTTTTTTTATATAATGAATGTGTAGCCCCCAGCCTCCTGACACTGAAGGGACTATGCAGTTTGATGGAGAAGGATATGCTGCTGTTAGTCGACCAACCCGCTGGAATCCCAACGTCTCCACAGTCATGTTCAAGTTTAGGACCTTCTCCACAAATGCTCTCCTCATGTACTTCGCTACAAAAGACATGGTAGTGTACTTTTAAGTTGTTACTTTATAACTCCTGGGGTCTTCAGTCTGAGTGCAGGAAATCTTCCCGTTGAAGTGTAATGATCATTTCCCATGCAGGGTCTGAAGGAGACAACATGACTAGGGCCTGTAGTTTTGCAAGACTTGTCTGCTTACCTGTCATTTAGCCAACTGCCACTAACTGTCAGTTCAGACTCACCATGTAATTAGCAATAATGAAACAATCATTGCATTTCTACAAATGTTTACTATTTAGAGACTTGATCATCTCTTTTTACTACAAACTACCAATTAACAGCATTTTAAACAGAACAGTTAGATGGCTCTTCGAATTCAATTATCACTTTATTTAAATTTACATAGGTATATAGATTGATTTAAATTTTATTTTTATTTTTACTAATTTCAGAGATTTCACATGAACGAATAAACAGTTTATATTTTTTATTACCAATATTCATCCACTTTATTTTTCATTTTGAGACGGTTTCACTCCCGACACTCTCTTGACATGCATCCAGTAAATTATATATACAGTGCCTTGCATAAGTATTCACCCCCCTTGGACTTTTCCACATTTTGTAGTGTTACAACCTGGAATTAAAATGGATTTAATTGGGATTTTTACCATTTGATTTACACAACATACTTAACAATTTGAAGGTGAAAAATATTTTTTATTGTGACACAAAAGTTAATAAAACAAAAAAAAAAACACATTTGTTGGTTGCATAAGTATTCACCCCCCCTGAGTCAATACTTAGTAGAAGCACCTTTGGCAGCAATTACAGCTGTGAGTCTTTTTGGGTGAGTCTCTACCAGCTTTGCACATCTGGATCCTGCAATTCTTGCCCATTCTTCTTGGCAAAATTGCTCAAGCTCTGTCAAGTTGGATGGGGACCGTTGGTGAACAGCAATTTTCAAGTCTTGCCACAGATTCTCAATCAGATTGAGGTCTGGGCTTTGACTGGGCCATTCGAAGACATTCAGGTTCTTGTTTTTAAACCACTCCAGTGTAGCTTTGGCTGTGTGTTTAGGGTCATTGTCCTGCTGGAAGGTGAACCTCCGCCCCAGTCCCAGGTCTCTTGCAGACTGAAACAGGTTTTCCTCTAGAATTTCCCTGTATTTGGTTTCATCCATCTTGCCCTCAGTCCTGACCAGTTTCCCAGTCCCTGCCGATGAAAAGCATCCCCATAACATGATGCTGCCACCACCATGCTTTACCGTGGGGATGGTGTTCTCAGGGTGATGAGCAGTGTTGGCTTTGCGCCACACATAGTGTTTTGCGCTAAGGCCAAAAAGTTCAATTTTGGTCTCATCAGACCAGAGAACCTTTTTCCACATGTTTGCTGTGTCTCCCACATGCCTTTTGGCAAAATCCAAACAGGATTTGATATGGGGTTTTTTCAGCAATGGCTTTCTTCTCGCCACTCTTCCATAAAGCCCAGCTTTGTGGAGCGTCCGGGTTATAGTTGTCCCATGGATGGTTTCTCCCATCTCAGCTGTGGATCTCTCCAGCTCCTTCAGAGTTACCATTGGCCTCTTGGTTGCTTCTCTGACTAATGCCCTCCTTACCTGGTCACTGAGTTTTGGTGGACAGCCTTCTCTAGGCAGAGTCGCGGTTGTGCCATATTCTTTCCATTTTTTAATAATGGATTTAACGGTGCTCCGGGGGATGTTCAAAGTTTGGGATATTTTTTTATAACCCAACCCTGATTGGTGCTTCTCCAGAACTTTATCCCGGACTTGTTTTGATAGCTCCTTGGTCTTCATGATGCTGTTTGTTTAGATATGCTCTCTAACAAACTCTGGGGCCTTCCAGAAACAGGTGTATTTAATCTGAGATCATGTGACACTTTAATTGCACACAGGTGGACTCCATTCAACTAATTATGTGACTTCTGAAGGCAATTGGTTGCACCAGAGCTTATTTAGGGGTGTCACAGCAAAGGGGGTGAATACTTCTGCAATCAAGACTTTTCAGTTTTTTATTTGTAAATAATTTTGAAAAATATGTAGATTTTTTCCCCTACTTCGACATTATGAACTATTTTGTGTAGATCAATGACAAAAAATCCTAATTAAATCCATTTTAATTCCAGGTTGTAACACTACAAAATGTGGAAAAGTCCAAGGGGGGGTGAATACTTATGCAAGGCACTATATATATATATATATATATATATATATATATATATATATATATATATATATATATATATATATTATTGTATTCAGAAACTTAAGCTGGTTGAAGAAAGCATAGATTGTAATTATTTGTTTATTTTTCAAGAACTATGTGGAAAGTTTTAATACCCTGCTCTTAGCTCACTGAGAATCAATTCAATCCCCAGTTACGTAAAAAAATCTTTATTTGGTTGAATTATTATCCTCCACAGGGGATATAGATTCTCATTGCCAGAGACATGGTGAAAACACAGCTGTAGCAGAGAACATAGCATAGTTGTATTTATTTGTAACAAAGCAGATTCTAAAGAAAAAAAAAAAATATATTTATCTTTGAATCAACAGAAAGACTTCATGAGCGTTGAGCTGAATGACGGACGCATCAAAGTCAGTTATGATCTCGGTTCAGGCACAGCATCTGTGAGCAGCACTCAACGTCACAATGATGGAAAATGGAAATCACTCACCATGTCACGGGTTCAGAAGAAAAGTGGGTTTTCTGGTTGACTGTAAATAAATAGGTAGTGGACAAAAAAAATAGAAACACCAATGTAAAGTCACCTAATAGGGCGTTGGGCCACTGTGGTATCCCGCTCTGTGGAGTTCTCGGCGGACTGTTTTTGATTAAACTGGCTGGTTGAAATTTGCAGTCAATTGATCTGCAGTTGCTCGCCTGTTTTGCCTTGCACTTCGAATTAATGCACGGATATCACGATCCTGTAGTACGCGCTTCCGCCCACTGTTGCCCTTTGCTGATGATGTCTTTCCCTCGGAGTTCCATGCCGACATCACCTTAGACACCGTTGCTCGTGAAACATCAGCAAGTTGAGCTGTCTTGGTCACTGAAGCTCCTGCCAAACGCGCCCCAACAATCACCCCTCTTTCAGAGTCACTGAGGTCTCCTCTTGCAGCCATGCTAGCCATAATTATAGGCAGCCAGGCCTGTCCAGCATTTTTATACATAACCCTAAGCATGCTGGGATGTTATTTGGGATGTCCAGCATTTTTATACATAACCCTAAGCATGCTGGGATGTTATTTGATTTGCTTAATTAACGCATGAGCCACACCTGTGTGGAAGCCCTTGCTTTCAATATACTTGGTGTCCCTCATTTACCCAGGTGTTTCCATTTTTTTGTCCACTACATGTGTGTATATATATATATATATATATATATATATATATATATATATATATATATATATATATATATATATATATATATAATTTTGATCTTTTATTTAAGATCTGCAATTAAAGAAACTACAAGATGATATCACAAAAGTCTACCGGAAGTCATAATAGTAGTACAGTATTTCATGTTAGATTTCGAAATGTCACATTTTTTTAATTCGTCAGTTTTTCGTTAAGCATATGGAAAATTAAAAAGCGGTATGTAATTCAATATGTTAACGTAACATTATTCAGCAGGTTTCACTCGACTTTATGAAGCAACATTTGTTAATTCTGTTAGGTGATGCAAAACTTTTGACCATAGCTGTAAAAGCAATGATGACCAGTGGCCGCCTGTGGTCCAGTCCTCGGGTCCACGTGGCCATAGCTGTACAGCATGTTACAACAATGCCTGTCTCACTTGAAATACCTTTCAGTGTTTTTCAAATTGACAGCTTATGCTCTGCTCACTCCTGAAGCTGGCGGTGCAGTGTTTACATTGGGACTCCCATTCTGTTTTCATTCTTTTCCTGTGCATTGCACCTTCACAGTTTTATCTTGTCAGTGAAAATTCCCAATGTGCTATCTGATATTTGAAACTGGTACAGACTTCACTATTGTACACTGTTTGTGAGCCACTGTGTAACGTAACATCAAAACACATCTCATCTATCTACAGTGAAATAAAACGTATTTTCAATACAAAAACTGAAATATTAATTTTTCTACAATTGTGAGTGTTTGTATTTCATACATACAGTATCACACTAGTAAAAAAAAGTAGCTAACTATCTTTAAATAATCTATTTGCCTCGCTTTATGTGCAGTGTCACAAAAATGTGGTGTTCTAACGAATTTTTCTCCTTAACAGCTAATGTGGCAATTGTGGATATAGAAACCAATAAAGAGGAAAAGATAGAGACTGTTTCTGGGGGCACTAGTTCTGGCCTGAATTTGAAGGACAATGAGAGGATTTACTTTGGTGGTTTGCCAACTCTGAGAAATTTCAGGTATGAAGATTTCCACCTTTTAGTTAAATATGAAGTGTAGTTTATCCAAACTGTACCATGTGGTGTTATTGCAGGATAACAGTATTTGAAAAGTAAATGGCATAGAGATTCCACTTGTCATAATGTAGAATGCAAAATGTTCCTGCATGTTTTTTTTTTAATTTTTTTAACAAAGCTAAAATACTACAATTAAAATGCTGTATAATTATATTGTATTGATCTACTACAATCTTTATTGCAATAACATTTGTGTAATTATGACGTTTCTGCATAAGTTAAATGCAGTATAGTATAGTCGCTCAGATGTAAAGTAAGAAAGTACATTACTAAACTTTTTTAATTTTATTTTTTGTACGTTTGGTTCTCACAGTATGAAAGCCAGGTAAAAACCCTTTCATTCATGCATGTATTGCGCAATTGCATGAGTTTAGCAACAAAAAAAAAGCTTTATTGCGCTACTTTATAAAGTTTTATGTACAGCCTAGTGTACATTTACCAGCTGATTTGCTTATTGGCGTTGTGATGCAAAAGCGCCTCTATGCCTAATAAAACTGCCTTTTTCTCCTGCTTAAATTTGACATCCTCTGTATTAAAAATGCTACATAGTTTAAATATTTAGATTTAGCTTAATTAATCATTTTTAAAAGGTTCTGAGTAGCAACATGAAAGAAAAAATCAGCAAATGTTTTCTGAGACGTTCAATAATTGTTTTATGTTCTCTTTAAATACCTTCATTTTATATTTGTTTGACTATAAAAATGTAATTATTTGTGTGTGTGTGTTTAATGCAGAGCGGAGGTGACTCTTAAGAAATTTGCTGGTTGTCTCAAAGACATTGAAGTTTCCAGAACACCCTACAACTTGCTAAGCAGCACTGATTATACTGGATTGACCAAAGGGTGCTCTATAGAGGTTGTTAATGCATAAAACATTGCTTTTATGTTTTATTTCTATCATGCTGTTCCCTCAATGCTAGTTAAACTAAAATGGATGTTTTATACAAAGTCCTATCATGTGTGTTCTTTATTGTTGTTTCTATATAGAACATTATTTACCAGGCTTACTATAATATTATTTATTTCTTAGCAGACACCCTTATTTGTTACAAGATATCACATTATTTTTACATACAATTACCCATTTATACAGTTGGGTTTTTACTGCAGCAATCTAGGTAAAGTATCTTGCTCAAGGGTACAGCAGCAGTGCCCCCCACCTGGGATTGAACCCACAACCCTCCGATCAAGTGTCCAGAGCCCTAACCACTACTCCACACTGCTGTTTTTTAACCACAGAAAAAGCTATATTTTGTTAGAGAGGTGGTTTAAAAAATGACAAAAATGAATAGTGCAGCTGTAATATGATCTTGAATAGTTTCCATGTACTAACTCAGGTGTCATAGGGGGGACAGAAATAACAGCGTACAGCCACAGGGTTATGGACTGCAGATCAGGGGATTGAAATCCTAAACTCACTTGGTTTCCTTTTGACAGAATATCCACACTGTTAGCTTTCCAAAGCCTGGGTTTGTGGAGCTGAATCCATTCTCTCTTGATGTGGGCACAGAGATAAGTTTCTCCTTCAGCACTCAAAATGACACTGGCATTATCCTCTTTGGCAGCGGGGGAGCCCCAACTCCACCCAGGAGGAAACGTAGGCAAACCGGTCAGGTGAGTTAACCGAGTCATATCGAGTTGTGCTATTGGAATTCATTTTGCAAAGGGATTCCAAAAAATATATGTATTTTCCCACCTGATTAGAGCACAGGATTATTTGATTTCCAACCTCCACAGTGTGATATACTGTATCTTTGTTTTAGGTTTTGGAATAATATAAAACTTTTACCTCAGTGTAATGATGTTGAACACACTTCACCAAGAATTTCCACTAGAGTTCTGTCTCACACTAGAGCAGTTTGTCACCAGCTCTGTATATTGTGTAGTAATTGCAATTACATTAGACAGACACCCAGTTAAGAAGGTGATGGTAGCTTTAACCTCTAACATTAGTGTAAATATATATTTGACCAGATCAGGCTGTGATAGATGTTATTAAAGACTAGTTAACCCTAGTTAAACCTAGTCTAGTTAATCAGATTGGCAATAAATGGTGTTTAATTAATTGTTTTTAATATTTTTACCATGTCTAATTTAAGGCTGTGTGTAATTTATATAGAAGAAAGCATCCATGTAGTTCTCATTATTCCAATGAAGTTTATTCTGTAGATGTCCATTGGCTCCTTTTTTATAGATTCCTAGAACAGCCTTGCGGCTAACGTATCCATTACAGAGTCAACAGACACAGCATTTCTGTAATATACACTGTGTTCACATAACTGCAATTCCCTCTGCAGCCCTACGCTGCAGTATTCCTGCACAAAGGTCGTCTGGAAGTTGTTATTTTCATTGGAACCCGGGATCCGCGCAGAGTAATGATGAAACCAGAGGAGGGAATTCTGCACGATGGCAGAGAGCATTCCATCAGAATAGAAAGAACACGGGGGTGAGGAACACTAAGTGACAATGAAATGAAGTAGTACAGATGTTGCTTCATTACTGTTTTGCATCACACAGATAGCCACATTTGTTAAACTTCAAAGGTACGTCAGATACCTACAGAGAATGTGTTGGTTGGTCTTGACTTTTGTTACTAAGAAATAGCTGCCTGGCAGTTATCTTGGTGTTTTTCAGTTACCACTTTGCTTTGCTTCAAATCAACTGAATGCTTCAAATCAACTGAATGAATTTTCTTGAAATATTAGTGACTGATTGACCGTGTTTGTGTGTGTATGTTGATTTGAATTTGAAGAGACGCAAAAATCCTTGACTTTTTGTTCTATTGTTTGTGGTGACCCTATTTTGAAGCAATTGCATATTTTAAGAGAAAAGTCATGCAGGAAGTAGCAGATACATTATTGTTCTTGCTAGTGTATCTGTTACTTTCTGCAAGTTTTTGCCTGTAAGTTTTATATCTACACAATGCTTTTATTTATCTGAAATATGGAATTGTCCTCAAAGACCCATATGATTAAATTATGTTCAAAATGGTGTTTTGTTCTTCAGTATGAACAAATACTGTTACTGTTTATTTGCAGATACTCTTTTTCATTCATGGTTTCTGTTAGTACCGAAACAATACAATACACAGCTTTAAAGGTATTGTCCTTTAAAATACAGGTGTGATTATGATTGCAGTGATAGCTCCCAATTTGAGTTCTAACTGCGTTACTTCTGTGTTTCCAGAAAATTTACAGTACAAGTGGATGAAGAGAACAGACTGGAACAGAGGCTGCCCAATGACCAATCAATAAACATTAAAAAGCTCTTTGTTGGTGGCATCCCCACATACATCCAGGCCAGCATGCTTAGGAGCATTAATCCTTTCGAGGGTTGTATATGGAACTTAGTCATTAATACCCTGTAAGTGCTTTCAGACATTTTAAATGGACTTTATTACTACAGTACATAACTAATTGAGTCTTATGCTTTAAAACAAAACTTTAATATACTGTATATACATTTAAAATCTGGTTACTGGTTACTAAGACTGGTTACTTACCAAATTCATTGTTTAAATATTATTTTACCTGCATTGTACTTTCTGTTTTAATGACCTGAGATGCTGTTTTTATCAGATTTAATATATTTCCTGCAAGTGATGATAATGCCCAATTCTAACTATATCCTGCTTATCATTTACATTTCTACGATTGAGCTGCTTTCAATTCATCCACAATTAAAAGCTCAGCCCCAGCAAGCATAGTCGTTATGCATAGTATTCCTTTTACCGATATATCCAATCATAATAACTCTTTCTTTATCCGTAGCCCTATAGACTTTGCTCAGACTTTGTCTTTTGAGAATGCGGAAATTGGACAGTGCCCTACCCTGGCACCCCCACCCAAGCCACTGCCAGAAGAGGAAATAGATGAAGTTACTGAAGCCCCTGAACAATCCCAACCTAAACCTGCTGTCACCACAAAACCTATTGTCAGGCAGCCAGCCACTCCAGCTCCTGTAAGTGCTTCCTGTTCTAAAACATATTACAATTACACAAACGATCAGGTGATGTGAAACATTCAATACAGGAGTTAGCAAGGGGTATAGTACATTAGTTGTATAACCCAGGTTTGTTTTTCTCAGATTCAAGAATACTGTATGTTGTCTGTTTTACCTAAACCCACTGTTCTTCCGTCAATGCTGACACACAGAGAAAAATACTTGAATCCATGTTTAATACTTTACCTTGAACCATTCTGCAAACAGTGGTTCTTTGAAATAATGCTATTTATTTTTGCATAAGTGGTCATATTCCATTGCCATTACATGTTTAAAGGTTTCAAATGGATTGATAAATGATATATGTGCAATAATAATAATACCTCACAGTTAATGGTTTTTGAGGGAAACTGGATTGAAATATGGCCAACACTGTGCTGTTTTATATATTAACAAAACAAGGATAAGTGACAGTAATTTAAAATAAGAAATGGTAAGCTAAATTAAAAAAAAAACACAGCAGCTGTTCACCAGCTCAGCCACCAGATGGAGTAGGTTCTTAACAAAATACAGTATTGTTGCCTCACATCTGGAATATAAAGCATTATTTATATTTGCTGTGGTTATTAAATGTATATTACTCTGTCTCCAGTACCCAGAAACACTGTTCAGAAAGAAGAAACCTGTTATGTTCTACATAAAAAAGTCAAATAATCAGGATATTTGTTTGTAAAATAACAAAATAATCATTTTAGACCACCATTGAGGTGATAAAAAAAAGAGAGAGATTGGGTCTTAAATGCAGAACAGTTAACATTGTTTCTCCCTTCTAAAACACTGCACCTTCAATGGCTGTTTAAATAAAGATTATACATCACATAACACTTGCTTGACAACTCAAAACCGTGTTTTAAAGTACTGTATACATACTTTTTTCTGGCTTCTAAATTTTTTGATTCGAAAATGTAAAATCAGTGTGGTGTCTGGCACTTCAGAAAGATAAACTATGTCTATGTGTCTTGAAAGCAGTCATTTTACAACTAACTAAAGCTTTGCATTCCAAAAGGTTTCTAAACCCTTTCATACAATCTTAAGAATAATTAAAGTGTTATGCATACTGGTACCAATTATATCATTTATACTGTATCTTACAACGTACAGTATGTATGTGTGTTTTTTTCAATATGTGTAGCCAGCCTAACTGTGGTTTGCCTCACTTTGCTGCTTGTAGGATTTCCTTGTATCTGAACTCAGAAGCACCAGTGTTGCTACTGACATTGACTCCACTCCGGTACTTTTTATCTCCAAACATTTTTTTTTTTCCTATGTGGTCTTTCACAACATTCTCTTTTCCACTGAATTGTGTGGCATGAAATTATACTAACAATACAGCCTTCATGTACCACTGTCGGATAAACAGTATAATATTCTTTAACCACATACTGTACTATGTCATCGGACTGTACTTCAGTAGTCACAAAGGAGATGCAGAAGCAGGCTACTGTACCATGCCTCACAAAACCTTGACCTTGCCTGTGAACTGGACAAAGAATGAGGATATCCTTTAAGTGACTGGAGATTTGTATTCTAATTCACTTCTTTACAACTAAAAGTTATACAGGCGCTGTAACGAAATGTATTAAATGCATTAATAATCTGCATGCCTTCTTTGTATGGTTTTCAAAGGAACTACATGTAGAGGCAGGGGATGTGCCAGATTAGATGAGTCTTATTTCTTAAAAAAAATATATACCATGCTAACAAATGTTTTTTTAGTGAATTATGCTAATATTCAATTTATAATGTATTGAGTAAGCACTTTTTTAGCAATCTTGTCATAAGTGCCAATTATTTTTCACAAGTTTCTGGCTTGGTGCAAGATACATTTTAACAAAACAACTTTAAAGTCATATGCAACCGAGGTCCAGAACCTTATTAAAAAGCAGTTGGATCATAAGTTTGTAAGTGGATCAAATCCAATGTGTTTTGCAATAACAATAACTGTCCATCTGTTATCAGCAGCTGACTCTTTAAAGCAGTGAAGCACAAACTTGTGTTTTTAAAATTTGTTTAGAAATTACTGGAAGAACACATTCATCAATGTATTTACCTACACATGTAATGATTCTTTCCTCCACAGGTTACTTGTGCTGCTGAAACAGAGCCAGTGACTTTGCTGAATGCCAAACAGTTTGGCCTTTCCAGAAATAGCCATGTGGCTATGGCCTTTGATGACACCAAGGTTAAGAGCAGGTATAGATGGACTTGAATTTTGAATGTGAATGAGAAATTACTGTATTGACTCATTGTGGCAATGTGCCCCGTCCCTGTGTGCATTTGTATGTTGCGTGTGTAAATGTTGGTGTATAGTCATTGGTACACGGGATATAAACGGGTCTGTGTTTCACGTGTATTTAAAAATGTAGATTTTATATTTAGGCACGAGGAGGGCACAAATCACTTCACGTGCTGGTTAAATGTAATATGTGAGCACGGGGTTGCACAGAATTAATTCACGTGAAACACAGACCCGTTTATATATCCCGTGTACCAATGACTATACACCAACATTTACACACGCAACATACAAATGCACACAGGGACGGGGCACATTGCCACACTCATGTATTGTTAATCCTCTATTATACAGCAAGAAAAAAGCCTTACTACAGATAGACAGTTAGGTGAGAGAGGGCACCAGTCAATTTCATATAACACAATCATTCATTTATAGTTTACGCAGATTTTAGTATGCTATGCGAAAGTATGGTGTGTGTGTTTATTTATTTATTTATTTTTTTACAGACTAATAATCGAGTTTGAAATCAGGACAGAGGCTGAATCTGGTCTGGTATTCTATATGGCAAGGATAAACCATGCCGACTTTGCAACAATCCAAATGAAGGATGGAATAGCGCATTTGAGCTTTGACCTAGGAAGTGGAAACACAAGCACATCAGTTCCACAGAAAATCAACGATGGCCAATGGCACAAGGTAAAAACTGGTGATTTTTGGTATGTGTCTCTGCTTGTAATGTTATATCCAGCTTGACTACTGTATGTATTATATTTTATTTTTCCTATAAACAATTCAACTGAACATATTTGTGTCCCAACTCTAATGCAGTTTTCCCGCACTAAGGGGTAAACTACCACCCCCGCCAAATTCATAATTCTGCTCTATACAGTATTAAAACCTAACCTTGTGGGCTGCGTTTGGCTTCATAAACATCTACAGAATGTTTTCACCACACACTACCTTCTCCATCCTGTTTGCCTATTTTTGCAGACAACCAAAAACAAAGTTTGCCAAAGTTTGCAAATGTCTGCAAAGTTGAGCACAGCCCTGGTATATGAAAGGGGAAGCACTGTAGTTCCCAACTTTTTCAAGTTTTTGTCATTCAGCTTTTTCTTTGTCCTTGCAGGTTAAGGTATCGCGAGACAAGCAAAGAGGAATATTAACAGTTGATGGACGTTATTTCAACCAAACCACAAGCCCTAAAAAGGCCGATATTCTTGATGTCGTGGGCATGGTGTATATTGGAGGTGTGCCAGTGAATTACACAATAAGAAGAATTGGACCTGTACGTTTATTTTATTTTAGCATCAAAAATACCATATATAACTCTTAATGTAATTATATATATATATATATATATATATATATATAAAGTGAAAAAAAAGCATAAATCATTTGATTAATGGTTTAAGCCTATTGGGTTTTTGTGTAACATGCTGTTTTTTTTGTTTTGTTTTTTTTCATAAACAGGTAGTTTACAGCATTAATGCTTGTATCCGCAACTTTAAAATGCTAAACTCAGCCTTAGACTTGGATAACCCAACCTCCAGCTATAATATTGGTACCTGCTTTGTCAATGCTCAGACAGGCACCTACTTTAATGGAACTGGATATGCAAAAACAGGTATTTCTAAAAGTATAAAAAGAAAAAAAGAAAGAAAAGCAAAATAATTTATTTAAAAGGAACAAACATGCTACAATGAAAAAATACCTGTTCCTTGTTTTATCTCAATTACAGTGGGAGCGTATAAGGTTGGTACAGATTTGTCAATAGAACTGGAATTCCGCACATCTCAGAGAAGTGGCGTGCTATTAGGAATAAGTGGTCAGAAAATGGACGGTCTTGGAATCGAACTGGTCAATGGGAAAGTAAGTTGTAGTACTAACATTTACAACATTCATAGATGTACACTGTAAAATTGTATTTAGCTTTTAAACATAAATCATTGTAAGCAAAACAGGTTTAGATGAGTGTTGGTAAGCTAAACATGTCTTGAATTTCAGGTCAGGAGTCCCTGTTCGCACACAGTTTGTAATGCTTTAGTATATAGCAATAGGGTCTGAATTCAGCACCCCTTTAAGCCAGTTAAGCTATACGTGGCCCTGATAACACAAAGATAATTAAGACATTTGTCAGAATCTGAGCAAACACAAGATGCCTGTCCGTCTGTCTGTCCGTGCTTCCATACATTTTTGTACATACACTGTATAAAAAGTGCATCACTCACCCAACTTATAGCAACAAAATGCTTTCAATATATAGTCATTATTTTAGATGAATGCTGGTAAGCTAAATGTACAAATTGTGACACACCATGCTATAGACATATCTACATTTTTTCATCCATCACTGAGGACGTTAATATAACATGGCATCTGTTATTGTCTCTACCATTCTCTTTCCTATTTTTTGTTTAACAAAGTGTTTTTTGATAAAGTAACCAGTATACAATCCCCAATGTGTTGTCCTGGCTTCCACCTATCTTGTTAAACAAGATTGTGCTGAATATATGTTACTTGTAATTGATTCCCAGATGCTGTTTCATGCTGACAACGGTGTTGGCAGGTTTACAGCCACCTACGAGCCAGATTCCCAAGGCGGGCTTTGTGATGGGCAGTGGCACAGAGTGGTAGCCACTAAACTGAAACATCGCCTGGAGCTCACAGTAGATGACAAGAAGGTGGAAGGTCAAAGTCCTAATACTCACTCAGCTTCAGCTGATACTAATGACCCAGTCTTTGTTGGAGGATACCCTGGTATGTGTGGATATTTGATGAATTTGCCATTCCACTTTTTACTGTTTAACAATTTTAACTAATTTTGAAGCACAGACAAATACCTTCTACAGACTCCTCGAAATTATATAATATTTTGCACATGATCTTCCATAGGCCAGTACTGTTTGTGCTGCAGTGTCTAAAAATCAGATCAGTTTTACATTACAAAAATCTTCTATAGCATTTTGTGTTTTATACTTTATCAATAAGAAGACTTTAATCAGTTTCCCCTTTGAAATCTGCTTGCCCCTACATCTGTGAGCCCAGATAGTATCATCAGATATGAATAAGTGTATTGCCTTTTCAACATGGGTCTATATGGTCAGAACCACCTATCCAAAATATATTTTTTTAAATTGTAAAGCCCAGTGGAATGGTTTTGTTTTTATTGGATTATAGCAAGATAACCAACAACTAGTTGTCAGTGAGTACTATTGCATGCATTTTAAATGATATAAAATTCCAATGATGTGTCTTTCAGATGGGCTGAAGCAGTTTGGATTAACGATTAATACCCCTTTCAAAGGATGCATCCGGAACCTTAAGCTAACTAAGGGCCCCAAGCCTCAGGAAATTGACTTCAGCAAAGCTTTGGAACTGCAGGGAGTGCAGCCTATGACATGTCCTGCAAACTGAACCTGAAACAGTCTTTGTTTTAGAGTTTGAACCTGTTACAAGAAGAAAATAAAAATATTAAATATGAAACTCATTCTCATAAAGGTGTGCTAACAAGTCATGTTGTTTTATTTGACAATTAATTCATAATGTCAGGGTTACATATTTAGGGTTAAAGTTGTAGCCTTGTGTAGTAAAAACTAACCATTTTTAGACTTGCTATTTTGGAACCTTCAAGAAACATTTATAATGTGGTGGTTTGAATCCAGTTAGAAATGTAAGTAGTTTATTAAAATACTATGCATGGTGTAATGGAGGCATCCTAAAATTATTTTAATATCAGAATTGCCTGTTCAGAATTTTAAAAGCTACAGTATAGCTCCCTATAGCTTAACTGTCAAAATATTATATTACAAAACCATTGAAAATGTATGTGAATTGTTAGATGTGCACCATGTGTGTAACTTCATTTCAGTACAAATGGAAATCAATCAATTAAATACAAGTATTCACCTACAGGGAAACAACTTATTTCAGCATCCATCTTCCAGACTATATATTACTGTATTAATTTTAAAGTTTTCATTAAAGCATTTTTAACTGGTTGTATTCTGGAACCAGATTATTATTTTATTTTTTTTTTAATTTGAGAAAAAATAAAGATGACATGGTTGTAAAAAAAAAAACTTGTTTAACCCATTGCATGCATATACTATATATATATATATATATATATATATATATATATATATATATATATATATATATATATATATAAACTTTAATAAACAACATCGGAGAGTAGAGATGTATAAACGTAGTGTGTTTTTTATTTGTTGCTTTACACTTCACCTAAAATTTAACCCCCCAAGGTTTACATGGAGCAATATTATTATATATAGTACTTGTATTTTACCATGCTTTTACTATGATACTTATAAAAGTAATTTATGACAATACAAAATCACCCATTAGAGTTTGCTACCTTTGTTCCATCAACAACAACAAAAAATAGGCTTAATTTCTGAGAGAAAAAATGATCAATTCCACTTTGTGTTAATTGTTAATGTTGAAGCAGCTCTTGAGACACGCACAATATGGAGGACAATATTGAACAAGAGTTAAAACAAAACAAAGCAAAAAAAAAACAGTGCCAGTATTTTCTTTCCATACATGCTATTATATTTTGTGAGTAAAACACAGTGACAAAGTATGCCACCGTGGGTACTCTGTGGTACCCTTTCTAAATACTGCAATGAAGACAGGCATGCAAACTGCAAGATCTTGTTCGCTTAACTTACATTTTTACTGATGTGACCAAAAAGTCAAGGATACTGCAGGGGAAGTGAAAGCATTATAAGAGACACCCCAACCCTGCTTATAAAATCACAGGAGAGATAGGAATAACTTACAAAAAGGAAGCAACCCCAGCTGGTCTTCACATTTCTTACACTTCTTTTAGAAGTTATGTTAAGCCCGTTTCACACTGGCATGGTCAACCCGGGTCAGGACCCAGTGTCATGCGGGTCGGGTACATGATTTCACATTGTTTTTGATAAAGTAGGGTTGACCTAAGTGACAGACGCAAGTAAACAATGGGCATATCGATGGGCAACATTGGGCAACAAAAATATGGCTAAACAGAATAAACAAAAACATTCCTTGTGGAAGGAAAATTCTTTGCGCAGGTGTGGTTGTTTGTTATTTCGTCCCCCGTCATGCAGAACATTTGTCTCGCTCAACCCGGGTCAAAGCGTGTTGACCCACATCCTGAGGTGTGTCACTGGGACCCGGGTTATGCTGGTATGACCCACGCAGATAGTTTCACACTACACAGGATTGTGTAGTGTGAAAGGGGCTTATGAGGAAAGTTTATCAAGCATTTCATACATACTGCTGTAAGCTGAGATCCACAGTCAAAACACCGGCAAGAGCTATGCATTCTTGTACAGCGCTGGTTTACAGAAAACATGGACGGTACGATGATGTGATGATTAGGTAGGTCAGAATACATTCTGATTAGACTTTGGGCATACTTTTTGCTGAAGGAAGAAACTATGCTTGTCTCTGTTTTTTCAACTTTATTTGGTGTTTTATTTCTGAACAAAAGCAATGGAGTAAAGAACTCTGGAAATCTAACATTTTATAATTAAACAAAATACCACAGTAGTAAAACACTGACCAATTGTCATGGCAGATACATTTTACAAGGGGCACAAAAATTGAAACTAAAAAAACGTTTTTTTTTTTGTTTTTTTTTTTTTACAAAATCCTGAATGAATTGTAGTTGTGGAGTATGTGTGTATTTTGGAATGCTGCTAGACATGCATTTACAGTAATATATATATATATATATATATATATATATATATATATATATATATATATATATATATATATATATATATATATATAATGTTACGGCCAAAGTCCGAAGCTGGCCAGTTACCGGGCACTGTTGTCAGAGCCCAACAGCAACGGACAGTTTTGTCGGTCAGTGTAGTCATAAAGATCTAAATAACAACATTGGCCGGGTAATGACGACGTTGCCCAGTAGGTGGCCAATGTTGAAACAATTGTAAATACAACTACTGAAATATTCTGGAGGTAAACAACAAAAAAAACATAACCCTGTTTATTTAGGAATACTTACAGATTTAAATTAACAACAATTCAGACACCATTTTAGAAACAAGTGACATAAATTTATAACAAACAACTTTCTCAATTATTATTTCTAAATAAGAGAAGACCAATAACAGAGATACAATATAGACCTCACTGAAAATAAATGCTAATAGCAAAAATGAAACGGGAAAATGTATCAAACTCATATGTTTATTTACATAATACTTGCAAATGCTTGGAATGAAAAGAAAGAAAAGTAACAAAAACACGAATATGCTTTGAAACACAAAAGCAGTAAAACGGTAAAAACAAACAGGTTACTAGCAGATTGAAAAAAAAAGACCCGAAAATCAAAATGCTGTATACAGTCTTTGTTTAAACATTCCGAAATATCCAGTCCCCAAAAAATATATTTTTAATCCCAAAAATAACTGGCAGAAAAAAAAAAAAAAATGCAAAAATAAAAAAACAGTTTGGTTATCCAAATCGAGAAGGAGGATTCTTCAGCAATAATATTCTTGCTGATCACGGCTTTGAAGAATGAAGATCCACAGCAGGGCAAGGCATACACAGTAATAACACAGCTCTGTTGTAGTTTTTTGAGGCGTACACAGTAATAACACAGCTCCGTTTTAGTTTTTTGAGGTGTACACAGTAATAACACAGCTCCGCTGTACTTTTTTGAGGCGTACACAGTAATAACACAGCTCTGTTGTAGTTTTTTGAGGCGTACACAGTAATAACACAGCTCCGTTTTAGTTTTTTGAGGCGTACACAGTAATAACACAGCTCCGTTTTAGTTTTTTGAGGCGTACACAGTAATAACACAGCTCTGTTGTAGTTTTTTGGTTGTTATTTATATATGTTTTTGTATCTTTCCATAGGCAATACTGACTGAACTACAATGGATTACAAACTTTACAAGCAACTCCATTCTCGGAAAATATATATAATTTCAAAAAGTGTGCGCATGACCCAGGACGTTTTTTTTAAAGGGATACAAAGAAAACCAAACTGGGCCAGGGAGAAACAGTAAAATCAGCTAATTTTTTTTCTTTCTGCGTACGTTTTTTGTTAAAACAATAGTTTTTCCTGGCCAGGCTTACTGCTGCTAAAAATAAGAGACAGCAGGTAGAACGCTTATTGTCCCAAGTTATGATGCATTTGGTACAAATTGGCATAGTTACACACACCATTGCCCGAGATGCACTGGGAATTGTTGACAATGGCCGGCTAATGTCTGAACAACCTAAAATGAGTGGCTATTGACGTCATTGGCCGGGCACTGTTGTCAGAGCCCAAGAGCAACGGCCAATGACATCATTGGCTGATTTTCTGACTTTGGCCGTAACATATATATATGTTACGGCCAATATATCAATATATCAATATATATATATATATATATATATATATATATATATATATATATATATATATATATAGTAGCAAACCTCAGTTCGTGCAGGCAGGCGCATCACGCAGGGTGAGGCAATCCACACACAGGCGGAGGGCAGGCGCAAACCTGGGACCTCTCACACTAAAGCATAGCGCCGATACTGCTGTACAAAAGAGCCCGGCTCCCTTGCAAGGAGCGTATACTGGGCTTATGTCTTTGTGTGTGATTACGGCACCTACCAGCACTGCTGCTGCCTTCCCCCGTGCACGCTACACTCTCCCCTGCCAGCCTGAAGTCCGCCCCGGACTTGTTCACCAGGCTACAGTCTGACAAATGCATGCCGGGGTACCTGCATCCACTTCTGACACCAATGTGATGGTGGCAAGAAGGAGAGTTGGAGGGAGGTGGTGGCCGTTCCAACCAATCCAGAATGGACATCTCACTCTGCTGGAAGGTTCTAGAATGACAGCTGAATGGAAATCCCCCAGCCCAGGAGACTTAGTCTGGGGATCGGAACACTAGATGAAAGGGGGCGGGGCCCCAGCCTGACCGCGGGTAACCTAGCTGGATGGAAAAGTACAGGCTGAGTTCTCCCGTTCACTCCAACGCTCTGACCACGCCCGATCCGCGGGGTGCGCTCTTCCAGGTTGTTAACAATCAGTCAGCGCGCCGGCCCCGCCCATCTTACCAGCCCGCCTCGGGACCCACCGTTACAATATATATATAATGTGCTTTCAGTTTATATTAGTTTACAAATTAGCACAACTATTGTTCCTGTTTTGAGTTGCCTACATTATGAGATCAAATAAATTGTCTTTTAATTTTGTCTTAATTTGTTTCAAACTGCCTTATGGTTTGTATTACTCATACAACAGTAGGACAACACCCTTGCTGATTGGTAATTTAAAAACATACAGTATTATCCATACAATATACTTTAGCATTGAGGACGTAATACAAATATGTTAGTTCACTGTAACCTGCTCTGCCCATCATTTTCACCCCTACCCAAATTGTATATTATATATATATATCATTTTAGGGTTTTTTTTTTTTGGGGGGGGGGGGTGTTGTAAAGATAAGATTAAATACTATAGTGTTGATGGCACTAGTAGTGTTGAAAAAAACGGTGTTGTAGTTTTCATAGGTAACTAATTTTGCCTCAACAAAAACTTCAGCTCAGATGTAAAAAAAACTGCCTTGTTTTAACATGTGTATTATGTGTATATATATATATATATATATATATATATATATATAGCAACTGGACATTATAGGTAGTGCTGGTATTTATTTTAACACCAGCTGCTGGTGAGTAAATCACAAAAGGTTAAATTCAACTCTTGAAAGGTTAAGTTGAAGTAGAAACCAGAACCACTGGAGCAGGCAATGATATTTTATTCATGTCACTCTTTTATGGAATATAAATGAAAGACCTTTATGAATAATTCCTTGTTTTAGGGACAGGAACTATATGCAGGGAAACTGACCTGATTCAGATAATATTTCATTGGTTTGTGTTACCACAATTGGTGTGAACCAATGTACTGCATGACTTTAAGCAACTGAAACCTGATAACTGCTTCTTTTTTTCTAGTATAGTATATGAAATGTTTTTATTATAGTGTCAAATTTAGTCAGATTATTACAATTTTCTTTTTAGGTGATACTGTGCTTCGAAATGGGCCAACGGTGCATTCGGACAGGCAGTAATTAATCTTTCATCTGCTCTGGGAATAAAGACCATCAATGTAATACGAGACAGGTAACGGTGGGTCTTAAAACAATGAGGGCATCAGATTATTTAAATGCTCTTACAATTAAAACTATAATTCAACATATGTAAAGTACAGTATGTGGATATGTGGCCTTTGTAGCTCTGTAATTGAGCAAATGAAAGCGTCTCAGTTGTGTATAATTGGTTTGGAGATACAAAAGCATATCAAAAAACCTGAATCACACAAAAGCATCAACACTTGAATAAAGTGACTGGGTTTTAGCGATGTACCATATTGAAGCTCACAATTGTTTTTTTGGTAGATTGCTGTGTAAGTGCAAACCAGGAATAACAAACTTGTATGAATGCTGACATACAGAAATTACAAGTACAGTAACTTAAAACGCAGACATGTCAACACATGCAAAAAACAGTGGCATTGTTCTTGAGAGTTATCATGTCACTAAACCCCCTCAACGGAATTAGTGTATTACAGGTATGTACAAATGGATGTACATTATTACTATTAGGTTTGGGAAGGTACATATATTCTACCTGACAAAAATACTTGTTTGATAGTAGCTAGTATACACATGTTATTATTATTTATTTCTTAGCAGACACCCTAATCCAGGGCAACTTACAATTATATCATCTTATTTTACATACAATTATCCATTTATACAGTTGTGTTTTTACTGGTGCAATCTAGGTAAAGTACCTTGCTCAAGGGTACAGCAACAATGTCAGCCACCTGGAATTGAACCCACAACCCTCCAGTCAAGAGTCCAGAGCCCTAACCACTACTCCACACTGCTGCCCTATGTGGAGTAAATGCATGTCCAATTACCATCATATTTTTTCAAGACAAAAGATCAATCAAGGACATACAACACTGTTGTAGCTGTTGTTGTTATTATTATTATTATTATTATTATTATTATTATTATTATTATTATTATTAATGGTTTAGTTCCTGATTTCTAAAACACAGTGCATGGAAGATAGCTGAAGACAGTTAAAATAACAAATATAGTGACTGATTAAGAAATGAACAAGGAGTGAAAATAACAGTGTAATAGGTTACAGTTTAAAGAATACACATGATAGCCAAATCTTGGTTAATAAAATGCCTTTTATAAAATGTCAAAAGAGAAATATTTTGCCTAATACCATACTATTTTCTTAAGCTTGAATAATAACTGTCATTTTCTTTTTTTGCCCAGAGTTAACCTTCAGGAATTAGTGACCAAGCTGCAGACCCTAGCAGCTGATGATGTTATTACTGATGAGGCACTGCAAAGACCTGATATGGACTAAATATTTTTATGATGTGTGTGCTTCTTACAGCCCAGCGCAATATGTCAGTTATGTATAGCAGATTTGTTTTATTTCTAAAATAACTCATATATACAATTCCTCTAAAATGAAATAACAATAGTGTGTTGAAAACCTTTGAGAAAATACACCACTCCTATTGTGGTTGTGGTAAAATTCACAAATCCATTTACTCCAAACTATCAGAAGCGCCATTTGTCTAAAAGGAGAAAAGTGGAAATTTAAGTTGCAAAACTTTAAATAAACTCAAGGATTTAATTCAATGGTCTTAGGTACAAAAAATATAAAGACAGTTGTTATTTATAGATAAAAATTATTCTTTATGATATACTTTTTTTACATTACAGTAGGAGAGACCAGGGACAGATGTACCATTTTTATCTCTCTCTCCTTTATGCGCAGATGATGAAAGGACAAACAATTGAATACAAGTTGTAGTATTAATCAGGAATGTCATATAAATCATCTACACACCCAAAACATTGTAAATAAACAGACATTTGAACAGAAATGTCTTTATATACAGACATATTACATAAAGCGCAACCTCAAAAAACGGTACAAATTGAAATACATATATTTGAAAATAAATTTGTGTATATACAGGTATATCATGTACATACAAAACTGTACAACTGAAACAATGCAAATAAGTATAAAAGAAGATGAATATAAATGGGTATATATTGAGTCCAGCAACACCTTGCTTTTGTTGGGAAAAGCTGCTCATCCACTGTAATATTCTGTCCCGGTTTGTAGCAGAGAATGCTATAGTCAATGAAACAGGTCCAAATGCCAGATGCCGGGGCAAATTTATCATTTTGAAGTTTGGCGCTTCTGGTTTGCTTCAGATCGAAATGCAGAAATTGAAAATATTTCACAAAAGCGACTCCGTGGCATTGGCTCTGAAAAAAAAAAAAGCAACTCCCCACTTATTGGATCACAAACTGTACAGCGACAGGCTTCTTGTCCCAAATGCTCCATGGGCATATACTAGTGCAATGAAAGCTTCTAATTCCTCCAAGGGCATTGACCAGGAAACATCTTGTAGTTGTCAGTGGGCTTCTGCTTCAGTGCAACGTATGTGGTGAAGCGTATGCATGTCAATCAATAGGCGAAAAGCAGTCAATACGCTCTCATCAATGTTGCGTTTTGCATATACCGTGGGCCCTGGAAATTCCCTCAAAATATTATGTTCAACCCTTCTACCTGTAGCTTCAAACACCAGGATTTATAGTGCTCCAACAGTGCCATCGTTACCAGCCTCTTGAGTGCCAGGTGGTGCTGGCGCTACTGCTGGAGAAGCGGCTGCCTCAGGTTAAGTAGCGGCTGGATGAGGTGCAGGGGCTGATGCAGGTGAAGAGACTGGCATCCTTGCAGGGGCTGCTACAGGATTGCTTTATCTCCCATGGGATCTCCTGCGCCCTCTTCGCCCACTCAGTCTTGGCACTTCGCTGGCATCCTCCTCACTGTCACTGATGCTGGAAGATTCATCTTCGCAAACCCAGTCGGCTTCAGAGCCAGATTCGTCATTGTCCGTCTCTGCTGCATCAGAATCGTTGTTTGGTAAACTTTGCAGTAATTCCAAACACTGCTTTGCTGTCATGTGTCTTCCATGACCATGATTGATTGATTGATTGATTGATTGATTGATTACAGAACAGCACTAACAGCCACAATGCAATCCTACCAAAGCACCAAGCACATTCTTCTTATGTAGCTTTTTTTGTCATATCTAGTAACTTTTTAAAACAATAGCCACAAATTCATATGAATTATTATAGTTTCATAGGATTGCATAGGAGTAACATCTGAAAAATTGGCCTGAATGCAATTTTTAACAATGCCCACAAATTCAAGAACACTACAGGAATAGTAGATACTGCATTGGAATGCATAGGAATGTGTGTCTATTATGAGTGGAATAATTATATAGATATATAGATATATCTTCATATGGATCTGCACACAGTAATCTGATACTTCAATTTTGTTCCATTTTAAATAAACATGAAACACTTCACTTTTATAGTTATAGAAACCCCCAAAAGAAAGTAAACACAAATGTTTGTTATTTTATTTATAAAAGCTACAAAAAAAATGTACAGCTTGTATATGGACGAGCTCAGTTTTGAGCATGTTAACATCCTGCATAGTGGTTACATCTACAGCAGTTATAAAACATACATGTGTTAAGGGGACCTGATTTTGCAAACATATTCACAGCTTGATCTAAATATAACATTGCAGTTCAGTGCTGCTTCAGAAAAGCAGTGCTATGCATGTCATTTCTACCAGTCCACCAACCCCCTACCCCCCTTACCTCCAAAATATCTGCGTTATTGAATGTTATCATACATGTAAAGATTTGGCCGTGAATGTTGAGGGACAGATGTAAAATACATATATAAAAAAAGAAAAAAACAGGTCATAAAATATTCAAATTTTCAATGCATAGATCTAAACTTGTGTAACACAAGCATGTCCCCTGGCCCAAGACATGATAACATCATCAGGAAGATCAAAAATCGAAATATTACACAAACCCAAAAAATTAAGAAAAAAAGAGGGTGAAAAATAAACAAAAACAAAAATAAAAATAACTCTTTGGGAAGTTTAAAATCAAAATAGTTTTAAAGCTGTAGCTATCATTAGACCCTGTATTTGTTCTGCATTTATTTCAGTGTATTCTGAATATACATATGGTGGCTGCCTTTTTTTCACATGGTTTTAATACATTTATTTGTCTTGTTTATAATATTTGCACCTGATGTACAGCTTAAAACACATCTCCTTGTGATTCACTGTAGCCTCTGAATGCAGTCTAGGTTTGCATTGAACATGAAACTTTAAATCTAATTAAAGAAACAAAGAATGCGTCACATTGGAAATCTGAATCTTGGTTTTTGTCATGATTCTTGCCCCCCCCCCCCCCCCCAATATGCCATGTTTTCATATTGTATAAACATAAATCATCAAGATACTTGTATATCAAGTATTGACTCATTTATATTTACAGCATGCATATACATATTTCATTCATTCTGTTACCATGGCAACAAACCCCTAAACTGGAAAAAAGACATCCCGATATTAGTTACTAGTTACATTCCCATTTAGGAACGTGGCTAATATTTTGTTCATATTAGACTCCTTCCTATGTCATTACATTCTTCATTGTGCAGTGCCTGTCCACTGAATGTCAACAGCTGCCCTATTTATCAGCAATTAAAACAAGCACTATAAAGTGGACAATAGGCTACATTCAAAACAAAGATATGGGCAATTAAAAAAAAAAAAAAAGAGGTTCACAGCAATAACAGAAGAATTTTTAAAAAGAATAAAGAAAATGAAAATACAAGAAGAAAAACACTTGCTGGCATAAACCTCACAAAGTCATATTTGCGTTCAGCAGTAGAAATGAGAGAATTTCACCAGATACCTGAAGAAGACCTGGACAAACATCTTTGGAATTTCATCTCATCAGTAAAAAAAAAAAAGGGAGGGGGCAACTTTGAACCAAGTTCTCTTCGAAGCATTTTTAGCAGCGTTGACCGTTATCTGTGCAGACATAATGAATGCAGCATTTGAGTAGTTTATACAAACAAAAGAAACTAACTCAGCCAAACACAAACAGCTTAAGAAAGAAGATAAAGGCAACCAGGTTTAAGAAGCATAGAATATATAAATTAACATGGGTCCGAATATATAACCACACAAAATAATGTCTCTCGTTGATTTTGAGCTAGTAATGCACTTGTGGCTGTGCTTTATCATTATTCATATATGTGCCTGAAGCCCAGCAATGCTTGTTCTGGAACTGCAGCATGATTGATAGAACAAGATTATGGGCAGTTTAAAGCCCCACATGACTTTAATGATTCCTGTTCTTAAATCACACACAGACTGTACAAACACAGCTTCCAGAATCTTAGTGGACACATTCATTCTCAACAGGAAAAAAACAGTTGTGCGCACAATTTGCATCGTCTTACATTGTATAGTAATCTGGATTTGGCAATTAATGTTAGTTCATTTTGTTAGTTCAGTTTGCTTGATCACGTCATATCTTTTCCTTTTTCCATTTAGTACACCACAATAACCTTTTTTTTTTTTTTTTTAAATGGGACACCAGACATTTTCAGAGTTGCAGCCATTGTCTTAGCATGACCGAGACTTTATGACCCACTCTGCATTGGGATTCAACTGGTACAGATCCTTCATGTAGGTTTCATCATTCAGGCAGCGTGCTCCTGATGGAAAAGTAGAGGAAATATGTATATGTATATGTATATGTATATATATATATATTTTTTTTTAAATAATAAAAATTAAAAAAACAGCAGAGGCTTTGGCTGGAGCATAATTATCTAGTCCAGTGATTCTTATTTTTTTACGAGAATACTAACACTTTAGTAGAACAAAAGGACATTTATTCAGAAATGCTGAGAATCTCCTAAGTGGAAATGTTGGTAAAAAAATAAAACTGCTTCTGT
Source organism: Acipenser ruthenus (assembly GCF_902713425.1). NCBI lineage: Eukaryota > Metazoa > Chordata > Actinopteri > Acipenseriformes > Acipenseridae > Acipenser > Acipenser ruthenus. Next base: position 33,033,049 of record NC_081193.1, read on the forward strand.
ACAGGTCTTGGTTAAATGATACCTAAATTAAGGGATGGGGGAAAAATTCCTTTGCAGAGCCCTATTGTTTTTAATGAGGCTTCTCCTCTATGATTCTAATGAACCTGGAATGGCTCAAACTGCTGTACAATGGGGAGTCTTATTTCCACCCTTAAAAACAATATGTTGCAGAGTATTTGGCACAGCACCAAAATTTGAATGGACAAAATAACCTGTGCAAAAACTAATGTGTTAAGGATAGCACCTACTTATTTTAAATACTGCATATAGTCATATACAATAATTTGGTTGTTGAATCTCTGCACTAGACAATAGATTTCAATTACAAATTACAAAATAGCACACTTACCAATATTGCCTCCTATTTCATACAGACATAAGTCTTCTCTCTTGATGGCAACAGTTCTGCAATAAATAAAATTGCATATTTAGATATTTTGTTATTTATAAATGGATTATTAAAACATATATAATAATTGGAACTTTGGATTTTCCAAACTGACTTTCTAATTCTCCCAAATTAGGAAATTCATAATTTTCTCAAAAGGTAAAACAACAACCACCACCACCACCACCTTTTAGGGTGAAAAACAAAAATGTCTTAATTAAAATACCTTCTGTGTTCCTTTCTATTTTTGTAACTTTAACAGGTGCTTTTTCTCTCCTTAGAATATAAGGAGAGAAAAACCTGAATTGGACTAAAAGGTTTTGAAAACCAGACCCTTTGTAATTTTTGTATTTTAAAAGCATCCTGCTCATTTTCTTGTTTATTTCTCAAATTATGGTGGTATGGCTTTAGAGGTTCAAATGGTTCACTGTAAAATCATTCATATAGTTATCTGACTTGGCAGTCTGCCACAGCTGAAATCACTCACTTTTAGTATCATGAAAAAATAAAACATGATACTTTAACTCAATAAATGACCTAACCACGTTTCATTACAAGTAGTAAGTTCTCTAAAGTAAATACAGCACATTCCACAGATTCCTGGAACTCTCAATCATTCGTGGTAAAGATTGTTAGAACAGAGTTTAACCACAATTCTATCAATCAGCCTGATTTACAAAATACTAAGCACCTATAGGTTTATCAACAATATTCGTATAAACACTTGAAGCAAGGGGGATTGGAAGCATTTAGATGCTGTAGAATAGAAGAATATGTTCATGTGGTGACACCATAAGTGTTATAGACACAGTCAGAAAACGTAATATCCTATTAAAAACCATTACAATTGCACACATTGAAAAAAAAGGTACAAGTGACACAACTAGGCTTCAATTCTTTGTCCTTATAGTAGATGTTTAAAAACATCTGGACTCATTTTCAGATGGCAGAAGAGAGAAAGAATTCTTAAACCAATTCTGACCTGATTTGACTGAGAAAACTGGCCAGTACATCACTAGCTTTCAGATCCTCCTTCAACTGTATTGCCATGGAAACCTTGGAGAACTGTGGTGCCTGCACCCGTATAACTCCCTGAAGAGTGTCAGTCTACAAAACAGAAATTTTTAAACAAAATAAATCAAAACAGTTAATATACAGTACCAATGACACTTACGTTTAGGGTAAGCTTATTTTTAAACACATAAAAGATAAAAGATAGTGAAGGTTCTGAGATTTCCAATTACACGCATCTTTAACACCGTTCTTATATGATTATTCTGAATTTGAGAATGACAAAGAAGAAATGTTCTGACTAGTTTTAACCGGTTTCTGTGAAACCAACTGATCAAAGAATGTATCCTCTTTATATTTTGCTTATGGGAGCATTCCAAGTTCCTATGTAACAGAAAGTAGCCATATTACCTATGTCACATTTCGAATTTACAAAACACGTCATGATTAAAGGATACGATTTTGTCACGGAAATCGTGAAAATCATGAATTTGAACAAAAGTCAGTGAAATCTTGGAAATTAATATAAAAAAACACATTTGGTTAGGCACTTCCTTTAAAAATGCAGTATGTCATGCAATGAAAATACAAATATGCGAGTATCTGTAAATTGTTTGGTTGTGTATGCACACAGCACTTGCGTGTAGCTGTGTAGGTCAGCAAATGAGATTTGTATTTTGTAGCTGTGCAAGCCTGTAAATGAACACAGATCATGTGTTACTGTAAACTCTCAGTTGTGATCTTCACATACGTACAGCACTTGTTAATTTATTTAAACAAAAAAGTGGGCTTGCATCTTTAAAAAATATTAATACTTACATTTTATTTCTTGAAACTTTTTTCATACAATGTAGTGTACCCAAGTAGTCTGTTGAAAATAAATACTCACTTTCTTAAAACTAAACATTGCTAAACAAAATACTTCAGACTGCCGTTGAACAATTTTTTTTTTTTTTTTTTATTTCCAGCAAACTGTAGCTAAAACAAGAAGTTCATCTGTTTTGCAGTCTTATTTTTCTTATCTTTGTGATGCCCCGCTTCTTGAACACGGTGCCTGTCTGTGTGATTTGACTTTTCAACTCTGTAGGCTACTCAGAAACAACCAATTTAAACGTCTCATTCTTATTATTGAAGAATATTTATATACGGTTTCATTTTGAACACGGTAAAAAAAATTAATTTGACATGCTGATTTTGTACATATACCGTAAAACTTCAAATAAATAGACGCCGGGTCTCTTAAACCCCAGGTCATTAATAATAATATAATGTGCGTCATACTGAATGTTCCAGTCAATACACACACATGGCTGTACAGCGAGCTTACCAATTTGTTTTTCAACAGCGATGAAGAGACCCTGAGGCTCAGGATAAATAAAAAAACTGAATTTAATTTATTTTAAAAGGTACACATAATGCATAGAGTTTTTTTTTATTATGTTATTAATTTTAAAACCAGTTGTGAAGCTTTTTTGGGCATGCTGAAAGTAAGGCTGTGTGGTCCAGTGGTTAAAGAAAAGGGCTTGTAACCAGGAAGTCCCTGGTTACAATCCCACCTTAGCCACTGACTCATTGTGTGACCCTGAGCAAGTCACTTAACCTCCTTGTGCTCCGTCTTTCGGGTGAGACGTAATTGTAAGTAACTCTGCAGCTGATGTATAGTTCACACACCCTAGTCTCTGTAAGTCGCCTTGGATAAAGGTGTCTGCTAAAAATAAAACAAAATACCAAGAGCCCAATGGCAACTTTGCAAGAGCTACAGGCTTTTATGGCCAAGACTGGTCAAAGTGTGCATGTGACAACAATAGCCCAAGCACTCCACAAATCTGGCCTATATGGTAGGGTGGCAAGAAGGAAGTCATTACTCAAGAAAGCCCACCTTGAATCCTGTTTGAAGTACAGATTCTGTAGCCATGTGGCAAAAAGTTTTGTGGTCCGACAAAACTAAAATGGAACTTTTTGGCCTAAATGCAAGCGTTATGTTTGGCACAAACCCAACACAGCACATCACCCAAAGAACACCATCCCTACTGTGAAGCATGGTGGTGGCAGCATCATGTTGTGGGGATGTTTCTCATCGACAGAGACTGGGGCACTTATCAGGATAGAAGGGAAAATGAATGGAGCAAAGTACAGAGAAGTCCTTGAGGAAAACCTGCTGCCCTCTGCAAGAAAGCTGAAACTGGGATGGAAGTTCACTTTTCAGCATGACAACGACCCAAAGCACACAGCCAAAGCTACACTGGAGTGGCTAAGGAGCAAACAGGTAAATGTCCTTGAGTGGCCCAGTCAGAGCCCTGACCTAAATCCAATCGAAAATTTGTGGCATGACTTGAAGATTGCTGTCCATCAACGCTCCCCAAGGAACTTGACAGAGCTTTGTAAAGAACAGTTTTGTAAAGAAGAACGGTCAAATGTTGCCAAATCTAGGTGTGTAAAGTTGGTAGAGACCTATCCCAACAGACTCACAGCTGTAATTGCTGCCAAAGGTGCTTCCACCAAGTATTAACTATGGGGGGTGGAGACAATTATGATCTTTCAGTCTTGTATTTTTAACATACAACTTTTTTCTCAATAAAAACTTTCCCCCTTAACAGTGTTTTTAAGGTTGTGTGCAGGCAGCTTTTTCACGATTGCATCTGAAGTATTTGCAGATGTTAGTGATCTTACGTAATAAACGACGAGTCTCAAAATAGGCACGGTCTCCAATAGGCGCCGGAGCTACTGGCAAATATTGTAAATAAACGCCGGGGCATTTATTTGAATTTTTACGGTATGTAAATTTACACCTGATGCGCACAGAGAAATAGAAACACAGTTTTATTTCAGACCCCTTCTGTTTCGCTGCACAGCCGGTGTGAAAGCCTGCATCGTACAGGAGTCTAATAAATAATTAAATAATTAAATAATTAAATAATTAAATAATTAATTAAATAAATAAATAAATAAATAAATAAATAAATAATGTTCCATTGGTGTGAAAGGACCTTTGAGTTGTGTACTCTAAAGTAACATTTAAACTTGCCAGCAGTCAAACTCAATAGTCTTTATATTATTGGTTTTGGTGTACTATTTAAAAGCTCTTGTGTATGTTGATGTAGCTAAACCTACATTATTTGGTGGGCTATCCGTGAATTCTTTTTTTTTTTTTCCGTAACTCGTCCGTGAAATGTACAAATAAATCAGTGCCAAAATCGTATCTTTACTCATGATAAAATAGGCATGCTAAAGCTTTGTGAGTATAGTAACAAACACAGTACCACATACCTCCACCAGATGGTGGTGTCCTTCCTCAGATTTCACAAAACAATCCTTTGACATTTCACCTACACAGTAGAGAACTAGTATCTTTCTCTATGACACAAACTGTCTAACAAAATAATTTATAACATAGTGTGGTGATGCCAAGCAGCACACATGGTAATGCTTTTCCAAATGTTTTTGGAGTTTGCTGTTTTAAACCATTCTAAATTTGGGCCAAACTATTAGTTTGAGAAAGCTTTAAAATCATTGAGCTATAGACACATTTACCTTTGGTATGGCATGTTCTCTGTATTCGACTTATATATATTTTTAGTATTTTAGTATTTTTTTTTTAGTATTACTGCGCATAGTACTTTACAACACATGTTAGATGTTACCAGGTACAGTGGTTTGCAGAAGTATTCACCCCTACCAATAATGTCACATTGTTGAATTACAAATAATGTATGCAGTTTTTCAAAACAACTTTTTTTAATTCAAAGCTGTAGCGGTTAAACTGAACACTGTTATATGAGGAGGAGGTTAAATGTCAGCAAAACTTGCAAGGAAAATGTAAGAAATGAAATTTACTGGTTGCATAAGTATTCAGCCCCTTAAGTCAGTACTTGGTAGAAGCACCTTCTGCAGCAATTACTGCTATGAGTCTTTTTGGATAGGTCTCTACTAGCTTTGCACGGTAGGATGGTGACATTTTTGCCCATTCTTCACGGGAAAATTGCTCCAGTTCTGATAAGTTTGTTGGGGATCGTCAGTGGACTGCAATCTTCAAGTCTCGCCATAAATTTTCAATTGGATTCAAGTCAGGACTTTGACTAGGCCACTCAAGAACATTAATTCTCTTCTTGTTCAACCACTCCAGTGTGGCTTTGGCTTTGTGCTTCGGGTCATTGTCCTGCTGAAATGTGAATTTCCTCCTCAGTCTTGGCTGACTCAAACAGGTTTTCCTCAAGGATTTGCCTGTACTTTGCACCATCCATTCTCCCCTCTATCCTGACAAGCTTCCCAGTACCTGCTGAAGAGAAGCATCCCCATAACATGATGCTGCCACCACCATGCTTGACAGTTGGGATGGTGTTGACTGGGTGATGTGCAGTGTTGGGCTTGCACCAGGCGTAACGCTTGGAATTTAGACCGAAAAGTTCAATTTCTGTCTCGTCTGACCACAAAACCTTTTTCCACATGTTTGCAGTATCATCTACATGCTTTTTCGCAAACTCCATACGTGCTTCAAGATGAGGCTTTTTGAGTAATGGCTTCTTACTTGCCACCCGTCCATACAGGCCAGATTTGTGTAGGTACTGGCTTATTGTTGATGTGAACACTGACTCCCATCTCAGACACAGAACTCTGCAGATCTCTCAAGGTCATTGTTGGCTTCAGACTGACATCCCAAACCAGTTTCCTGCTTGCTCAGTTTGGGAGGGCGACCTGATCTGGGTAGTGTCTGGGTGGTATGATGCATCTTCCACTTCTTCACTGTGCTGAGAGGGATAATCTGTACCTCTCTACCACTTTATCCCTGTCTTGTTTCGAAAGCTGCTTGGTCTTCGTGGTTGCTTTGTTAGATTACTATGCGAGTTGCAGCTTGAAAGTCTTTATATACCTGAGGGAAATTATCTACAAGTTAAACCACTTTGAGCACACACAGGCTGAACAAATTTCACTAATTTTGTGACCTTTCAAACAAATAATTTGTACCTGAGCTGATTTAGCACTGCAGTAGCAAAGCAATCTTACTTATTTATATTCTATATGCATTTTTTAACTGTATCAGTGTGGAGTAGTTTGTGTAGATTCTACATGTAAGGTCTAATTTGAAAGCGTTCTGGAGTATGCTCAAGTGTCAACAAAATGTGAAAACTTTGCAGGGGGGTGAATACTTCTGGAAACCACTGTATATGAAACTGCATTGGCTCACTTCAGTTGTGTTCCTATCCGGTTTCTCATGCTTCTCCCGGTCATAAGCCATCTTCTTCAGCAACTTCTTCATAGCCCTATCCTTGGACATTTTCTTCTGGTTTTCAGTGTTTTGCTTTCTTACTTGATTCATAAGAAATTTGGGTATCTAAAACACAGGAGACACAAACGCTTTATACATATTGTAGCTTGGCTATAATACAATGTTGTTACGAGGAGGGCTTGTAGCCATGATAATTATTCTGAATCCTAGCTCAGAATTAGAGGTGTTTACAGTATAATGGGTGGTGTGTCATTTGTAGCACCAAGACTCCAGTATAACACCACCCTTCCAGATACTGAAAAGGCAGCTCCGGACCCACCTACAAGACTTACTGTATGTACCCAGCCACTCCTGTTTAGCACTCTTGAAAGACACCACTTAAAGGTATATTTGTTTGCTCTGTTTTTGTTTTTAGAATGCAGAATAAAATAATTATTTATTACATTTTCAGACTGTATGGAGCTGGCCTAATGTACGGAAGATTTACAAAAATATAACACGCGGTTCCAGCAAGAAATGGGCTATGAATCACATAATGAGAATGCAAACAGATTCATGTTTATTGAAATAATGTGTAGACCATCCCCTGGTACTGGGAGGAAAAAAAAAGTCATGTGTTTTTCTGAATACTCTGTACTCCACCACAGAAGCACCCAAGTGCAAATAACTAATTTCATGTTAATTTACTTCAAGCAAGCTCTGACAAGCAACAACTAAAAAAGACCAGTAGCTAGTCTCCCCTGTGCAAACTGGCATTGCCATAGGCATGATGAGGTATGACCCATAGGCGTAATTTACACTGGAGACATGTTGCCCTCACATTGCAGCAGAAGTAAAACCTTTATTTCTCAATAATGTATTTGCGTAATCACTTGTTAGTATAGCAGTCTCTGCTAGGACCCAATGGAAACAACAATCAACTGCGGCAGCGTTGCCGCACAATGCATTCAGGTCGAGCTCAAGCAGAGCCTGGTTGTAAAGAAGGTTTTGTTTTTTCCTTTTCATTGTGACATTTCTCAACCATGATACCGTCCGACATCTATGGTCTCAATACTATAAAAACATTTTCTAATTTGAACACTGGGATCATAGAGTGTCTGTAAAATACCCTCCCCATCCTCTGAAGGAGGAGTTCAAAGCTGAAAAGTTGTGAATCTGAACTAAATGAATGTTTATTTTTAATTGTATTACTATATGCAACTTAGATAGAATAATCTTTATGCATGCCCCAGCTACAGAAACCCCCCTCCCCCACTTTTGAAACCAAAGTTATGCCACTGGTATAACCAAATAGGTTTGGCTCAAAGGGAAGCAGATTTTAAATATACTTTTACACAATGCAGAACATTACTGTGTTTCACCGTGGTCTTGACATTAAACATGAGGACATATTCTGTTTTTGTACTACTGCTTACCAACCAGAGAAGGTCCTGGTATCTTATCAGCAAACGCATGAGGTTTGCTGTTCCAGTAGCCATTGCAAACTCCTGTTGGTCCCCATTCTTGGAACGAAATCCTTTGAACATAAACAGGTTGGGTGCCATTACAACAGCAATATTGTTCAACGTCATTTTATTCTTCTCCTTGCGGTCTATTACTCTCTGGAGAAATTCCAGCAGGGTCTAGAATACAGAAGACAAAAATATTGCATTAAGATTATTTCTAAACTGACCTTGCTCACTGGTAATGGCAATTCCTCTGCAGTTCTTTCATTAACTTTCAGTTTTGAACAACCACATTTTAACTTTAATTATTTTTAGGAGGAAATCCTCTGAAACAATCTTTAAAACTAGAAATGGGAGATTTCGGATTGCCATGTCAGATTGGATGGCTTGTAAACAAAATTAAAATGTTTTTTGCATAAAGTTTTATGTGAAAAAAATAATCATTAATCTGGATCAGAGAATCATAGAATACAGCTGTGTACCAGTTGTGAATAATCTTAATATGTATTGTCTGCATCACTGACATAGCAAAAAAATAAACCATTTTGACTTGACAATACTGGTAATCTCACTGAAAAAAAATCTAGTATTAACCCTTTGCGGTCCTATGTCGGACCTGGTCCGACATCACAATTTTCCCTTTCCGGACCAATGTCGGACCCTGTCCGACATCATCAAAAAGACACAAAAAACAGGTCTCTAGTCGTTTTTTCTACGGAAAAAGTCAAGAAAACCATTCAATGGCCGAGTGAGACCGATAGTAGCCGAGAGAAGATGAAAAAAAAAGGACGTATCTCATGAATACTGATAGACCCCGACACCACATAGATGACACGGACATAAACAAACAAGATAGCTGCTTTCGCATCCAGCGCTCAAAGAATATCACAGACATTTGCAGAGCTTTTTTTTAGATGTTATAGTAATAAAATAACGACTTGGATCGCATTATTGAGGAGTTTGGTGATACAACGAGAGATCAAGAGATGATTTATCGGTATGTACTATTATTAAGAGGCATTTGAAAAATATAGCGAACAAGGGGTGGGGCTGGGCTGGAGATGCAGTACTGAGTGTCCTGTTGAAATGCAGTGCCTTTTAAACCTGTTTTACAGTGAAAAAAATAGTTTTAAACAGCGAGTCTAAAATAAACTGCGCGTGTGAAAATAAATTGGACCCGACGCGCCTGACACGTGCTGAATAAATGGACCGCTAAGGGTTAAAGACAATAATTCAAAGCTTACCGCTTCAATACCCACAAAAAACAAATGACAGCAATATGGCAGCCAGGTGCTTATTGAACCCTAAGGGCAGTTAGGATTCAATCCTTGCTGAATCCTAACCTGTGTAGTACCTTTAGAGTGTCCCTGCTTGGCTCTGGGAGAAAGAGCACCAGAAGATTCAGGGCCTGAAGTTGCTGCTTTCTTGTTGGCAGTTCTGTTAAGAAAATGGAAATTTTACAGGCATGCCATACAATTTCAGGTAGTTCACTATTTGCATATGTTTGTTTTGTACAGCCTAGGCAAAAGAAAGCCTCTACTAAAAAAAAAAAAATACCACAACATTTCTCAACAAGGGCTTAAGGTTTACACATGTACAAAATGTTTGTGTGTTTAAAACTGTACAGGGCACTAAGAAATAAACTGCAATAATATAAATACATACACAAAAGTGACCCTTACTTTGCACTGTAATGAAAGCATTGAGGTATTCCATGGTGAGAAGTGGGTGTGGCAGTTCCCGGATGAAGAATTTCAGTAAACTTGCAGCATCATGCTGCTTTATACAGTCCCAGGCAAACGTCCCCTCATAGAACTTAGCTTCTAAATCTTGGCAAAGACTCTAGGAACCGTGATTGATAAAAAAAAGAACATTCTTGTTTGCATGTACCATGTTATTGATTCCTTTTACTGCTGTATATATAAAAAAATATTATTATCCTGAATACCAGTAAAAATGTATCTTTTTGGTTTACAAATAATACTACTGTGTTAATCCATACTTAAAGTGAAACTTGGTATGGATATGAATATCACATCAATGTTAACCAACTCATTCTCATTTAAATTTGCTTTGTACAAAACTTTCAGGCATCCCATCCCAGCAAATTATTACATTTAAAGCAACCTTGTGGCCTCTTTTCTTCTCTCAAACATAACTTCTCTTGCGTAACCATAAGCCCCCCCTGGTTTAATCTTCCAAAACGGAAACCACTTTTGAACAATTCTTTGGGCCCCATTTCAAAAAGCAAAAACTGGTAAAATACCTTGATTCTTGTTGCAGATCCTGGTATTCGCAGGAGGCCTTCTGTATCCAGCCCCTCCTCTTCTATATGAGAAATGAGCTGAGAGGTCAAACCACAGTAAGATTACATCACTAAACAAGTCAAGCATACTGAACAAGATATAATATCTAATTAACAATCCAGTTAAGAGGAATTTGGGACTCTAATCTTAAAAACAAAACAAAAACAAACAAAAAAACACACCTCATCCAGACATAATATAGCAGTTATTAATTGTGGTGTGCCGAGTAACAAGTATAAAGAAATATCTATAATGAGTATGTCAGTTATTTCAGACTACAGTAATAGACAAGTACAAAGCTTATTAGACATTTTGTTTTCAGGGCACTTCAAGGTTTACTCTCGCCACTTGCAGTTATATATAAAACACTTTAGGACATCAAAATGATCAAAAAATCAATTTACTTAAATCTCTGATCATTTTGAGTCCCAGAAATGTGTACGAGTACGAATAATGGCTCCTCTGCAAACCCCTAGTATGTACATCTACAATTAACATTTAAAAAATTGTTTTATAGGTCGCACTGCTGTAAAAGTCACTCCCCCCTTTTTGAGACTTCAATTTTAGGAAAACACCTTTTTTGTGTTTAAAATACATTTTTTTTACAAATGTTTTTTTTTCCTACATGCTCAACACCGATAAATAAAGAAAGATACACAGGCTTAGTTTCGAAACAACTCTTGTTTGCAACATAATAAACAGAGCGTTAAATTAAGTCATCCCACATAGCATCTGTATTAACCCACCAGTATTTTATTTTAGCTTATCAAGTACCCAAACAAGTTCAAGAACATATCTTTGCGTTACTTAACATTTATTTTCAAAGCCATACTTAGACAACAGTTCCCGCTGCATTGGCTTTTACAAATTTGTTGTATTAATTCAAATTTAAAACAGTGCTGCTTGCATCAATTAAAAAAGCAAAAAAAACAATAAACTAAACAGTGCACCATCTAATAACCAGTAAACAAAAGAGTGTTGCATACGGTGCAGTACAATTGCATTCAATTTCCAGCTGTACAAATACATTCATTTTGTTTTGTTATTCAAAATCCTAACCACACATACTTTACAAGCGTACCACTGCGTTGCACCGACACATAGAACAAGTTACAGTATGTATTGAAGTCATTCAAAGCACTCCATTCAAACAAAATGTTTTCTACATCGGGCCATAAACACTTTCCTCCTATCAGATTGTTTTACTTTCGCCATTTTAAGTTTGTCTTTGTTTCGTCTCCAGTCACGCATTGCGATTAACATGTATTTCTGGCAAATTTAATAACGCACAATTTCAAACCTGTTGAGTAGAATTTCCGTTTTTTGTCCGACTGTCCTACTTTATCCAGTCTTAGTCACCTGCATTAGCATTGCAGTTACGACGAACAGAAGTAATCCCATTGTGGCACTGGTACAGTTGCACCAGTGTATTAGTCGCTCCCCCCTTTTAACCCTTTGCGGTCCTATGTCGGACCTGGTCCAACATTGCAATTATTCCTATCCGGTCCAATGTCGGACCCTGTCCGACATCATCAAAAAGATGCAAAAAACTGGTTTTTAGTCGTTTGTTCTCCGGAAAAAGTCGAGAAAAACATTCAATGGCCGAGTGGGAGCAACAGCAGCCGAGACAAGTCGAAAAAAATAAAAAAGGGCATGTCTCATGAATAGTCATACTTGCCCCTGGCATCAGATAACGGCGGCCATAAGGAAACAAGCTGGCTGTTACTGAATCAGCGCACAGAGAATATCACAGACATTTGCAGAGCTTTTTTTGAGATGTTATAGTAATAAAATAATGACTTGGATCGCATTGTTGAGGAGTTTGGTGATAAAACGAGTGATCAGGAGATGATTGATCAGTATGTACGACTATTATTATTATTATTTATTTCTTAGCATAGGTGAAAGCTATAGCGAACGAAAGGGTGGGGCGGGGCTGGAGATGCCTAGTGAATGCTTTGTTGCTATGCAGGGCCTTTTAAACCCGTTTGACTGTGGGAAAAAATACTTTTAAACAGCGCATCTAAAATTAACTGCGTGTGTGAAAATAAATTGGACCCTGCAAAAATGCCTAGAAAATCGACTTATGCAACGTTTTTTACAGTATTTTTTTTAATTGATAGGATGAAGAAATCCACATGCAGGCTACCCCAACTAAGTGTGTATCGTTTAAGTGTATACCCTGCCTAAGTGTATTAAATACCTAAATCATTACCAGTGCTGCACCATTAAAATTTACCCCAGTTAAGTGCAAAACTTAAGTCCATATCCCAGTTTTACTGTATAGCGGGATACTTTTCATACATTTAACTGAGCACGTGGATTGTGAACAGATGCTTTCAGTACATTCCCATACTAAAATGGCTGTATAGAAGGCAACTGACTATTTTTCAAATGAACACAGCATTTGTTAAAAGGTACCTCCATAATCGTTTGTTCAATTTTAAAGTAGGCTAATAGTACATTCGATATATCAATGAATACAGTTTTCACGGTGAATAGGTAAATTATCCCAATGTACATACAGCACGTAAGTAACAATTATTTCCATTTCATTATTGAAAGTAAAAGGGGGTATTTTGCGAAAATGCATCACTGTGCATTGTATATTATTTACTGTACAATTAAATAAAATACATTACACAATTGTGGTTCTGTTATTTCTTATTCAAAGTATAATTATTGGGCTGAATTAAGTGAAGCTTCAAAGAAATGGTAAATACATGTACCGATATATAAATATTTGTGAAAAATAGGTTATACACTTAAGTGGGTTAGACTGTACATATTATACCTATATACAGTATTAGGACTTATATACACACACACACACACACACACACACACACACACACAGTAACAGTATATTTAACACTAGGCACTTACTTTTTGCAATATAAGTGGGACTTTGGTACCTGGCACTTTCTTCTGATCCTGCTCAAGTAAAACTGTAAGTGGAACACCAAACAAGCCAGATTCTATAGAAAGGAAAACCAATGCATTGTAATGTATTGTACTGAAATACAGCAGTACGAACAGTTGGTGCAATTCGCAAAGCTTTAAGCAGACCATTTTGATAAATGACACACTATCTGGACCAAAAAAAAGGCCTTAATGAAATGGGCAGGGCAACATATGTCTCTTGGCGCTTTGAGTGGACACAGGTATGTCTTTTCCAGAGGTGAAAGAGCCAAATATGTAATTATTGTAAAAATCTTACAGTAACTATGTCCTTAACATAACAAAAAAAATCACTTTTATTCGCCTATTAAAATATCAGTATTCTATATAACACACACACACACAATATAAAATGTTTCACCTTTGATTTTAATTTTCACAGCTTTGTGAGATTTGAAGTCAATTCCAAATGTATCATAGAGTGCAGTCAGTTCAATGAGTGCTAGAGAGTGGACCTTCTTCATGTCCTGTGAGGCCAGGTCTCCAATCATTGTTGTACCTGTTTTGTCTTGTGGTATTCTGAAATTCTGTAATAATAATAATCATCATCATCATAATAATAATAATTATACAATGGGCATCCATCACTGAACAAACATTCCCCATCTCTAATTTGAGACTATCACACACCAGTTAAACCAGCCACCATGGAGAAGAATGAATGTGCAGTGAAAGCACAGCTGCATCAACCTTGCTTTACCAGCAGGTGTCAATACCAATCCTTTTATACAGGTCTACTGCAGAAAGCTATGCATGTATACCTAATAATTTCCCTAAATACAACATTTCTTGAGGGAGAAAACTGTTCTCGACAGCTAGATTAAATGTGGAATGTATAGTTAAGTAAAATAGTTAAATAAGAATGAAGAGTCTAATACATGTGCTAAAGTTCATGATGCAACTCTGACTACCCCATACTAAAGGACCATACTAAAATGACAAGACTGCTGACATTTGTATTCATTGTTTTTAACAGAATCCCCACCCACCAACCTGCAATAAGAGAGAATATACTGTATAACACATTTGTAGCAGCCATGAGAAGTGATAAACCCATCCAAAAAAAACACTACTTAAGTTTTTATTTATAGTGTGAAGAAATGATAGACTGCTATGGTATAATGTTTATACTGTATTTTGTATACAGGACCACTCAAGACTGCTGATTTGTTGGCAACAAAACATTTAGATGCAAGGACTGTGATTCAATCATTGTTTTGGAGATGTGTTTTGATACATTGTAAAGCAATGGAATACTGTTTATCAGCCTTAGTCTTCTGGGATGTTGTGCCACTTACAGGTAAGAGTGCGTCATCCTCGTCGCCATGGGGCTCGTTGCTCTTTGATTGATCTTTGAGGCCAGCTGCCTGCTCCGAGAAAGAAATCTCTAAATTGATATCAGTTTCTAATAATGCTGTGTCCAAGTTGCTTTTGTCATCCCCACACGGGCTTATCGTTTGTCCTGCGAGGAAAGTAATACAAGTGTATTTGTTTTTGTTGTTGAAGTCATGGTTTACCCAAGATACAATATGAGCCAAACATTACAGATATGATATCAATAAATAATTTGTCGTAGCATTCTTTTTTTACAGATGATAAAGAAAGAATAAATACAGTTCATCCCAGTACTAATATTTAAATCAGAAGCAGTGAGCGACAGACCAATAGTCTGCAGAACAGAAAACTGAAATGGCAAAACTTCTCTGTCGCACTACTCTGCCCTGGTCCTTGCCTACACACAAACTCAAGTAACGTTCTTGAAAACGATGGGTGCTGAATTATTTTAAACATAACCCTACATACGGTATACCTGGTGTGTCTGTCATGTTTGTGTTATTTTTCAGCGAGAACTTTTACTTTATTTAAAAACACATAACAATGGGTGACAAAAGACACCTGGTGGTTTTATTTTCCATTTACAAAAACTTTTTTTTTTTTTTGTGAAATTCACTTTTGAATAAAAACCTTTTTAAACCTGACAATAATAAAGGATTAGTGGGGTGCACATTTATTAATCATCTGACTGATAGAATGCATTTTTCTGCATGTATATATGGTAAGGTATGCGTTTATGTAGTAAGTGTTGAAAGTATAGGCACAAGGCTTGCTGAAGAAAATATTCATACTTTCAGAAAACATAACTGGTATAATAAATTTTACAGCCATCCCAAAAACACAGAAGACGGTGCTCGGCACAGCAGCCACTGTTGGACACTTTTAAGATAAATCTGTTCAAATTGGAGTAAGGCATAAAGCAGAGGACAGGGTTACTTCTGGGACAAAGTTTCCACTTCCCATATTTATTTTTGAAAGATTGTCTAGGAAACAAACTGTTTCAAAACAGACATATGCAAAAAGATTCAGTTTCATTTACAGGTTTATTTTGCATTTTAACACTAAAGGATGTAGACATGCGGTGCCATCTGCAGTTAATCATGCATTGCACTTTGGATACTCTGTTTATGGATGAGGCACTTGTCTAGCGAGATGAACAAACGCAGCAGTTTCTTAGCAGCTGGACATTCAAAAGGTCACTGCTAATTGCTATGCAAACTTCAGCTTATTCTGAGCTTCCTCTTCTGCCCTCCCATTATATAAAAACAGCGTCACTTCTAAAGTTATTTACAGCGGAGCACTATTCGTAAATGTAATGCTGCCATACTCAGACTTTGTGTAATAAAACTCAATTTAATACTAAATGAAACATGATGTGATGCCTATACTCCTAGAGGAAAGATGAGCAATTATTTAAGTTAACAAAATCTCAGTTTAGTTTGGGCAGTTATAAAAATGTGAATAAAGATGTTGATTATTAATAGGGCTTCTGATTTTCACTTTTAACCGATAAAACACCCCAGATACAAAAATAAATAAATCGGTGGATAGCCAATAAACACCAGAAAAACTGTGGAAATGCTTAATCTGTTCACGTTAACTTTACCCTTTTCCCGTTAAAAAAAATAAAACCTACTACAAAAATAATAATAAATACATTTCCCAGTGGTGCTGGGCAATGTCCCTCCTTCCTGACTTGTATCTATCATTGATTTTTTCTGAATACTTTAAACCCGCCCCAACTACTGAGTGACAGCACACTCCTACATTTCTATTGGAGACTCTGCTTGCGAGATTTAAAACGAGATTACAATCAGGCTTGTTAGCGGGATTTAAAGCTGTATTACAGTTAAGATACAGAGGATTTAAAACAGAATTGTGATGAAATGTACAAAAATGCCTATACACGAAAACCCCAGAAGAATGTGCCCGTGACCATAGGGGTTTCGTTTTGGAAGACAGCAAAGGAAAGAATATATAAAACACTATATAAAAAACAAAAGCCCCCCCAAAAAACGATTTATGTCACAAAGTAACTATCTTCTTACAACCCAAGGTGCATATAGAATTAATTATGTATTACTAATGCTTGCATCTTCTTTAAATACATACATGTTTATTAATCATTGATAATGGAAACTACATTGTTACATATGCAGCTATGAGATTCCTTTCACACAAAATCTGGAGTGATTTGAAGCAATATGGAATGGTAATTTCTCTCAGTGAGAAATAGCAAAACTACCGTAATGTTCAAGGCACCAGAGGAGTTATAAAAAAAGGATAGGATTAAAAAAGAGTAGCTTTGTGATAGCTAAAAGACACACACAGATTACACAGGCAATGCCCTAAAAAAAAATTATTTGCTGAGATGAACCACCTTTGTAAATGTAAAAACGATTTATATTTATGACAGGAACTCAGTCTTAATTTTCATTTAAAAAGTAGGAGACTAGAAATCCTAAGTCGAAGGCAAGTGGGGTATGGGGGTCCTCCCCCAGCGCGGTTGCAGGTGGCAACGCCCCCTACCAAAAACAAATTTCAGGGTTTTGCAGGTGTCTAAAACTGCATATCCTGGGCCTAAACATGTGCCTTAATAGGGACCGAAAATTCACAAGAAGTGTAACTTTGTTCATTTTTTTTATGATTTTAGGCATCAAGATTTAAAGAGCAAGTAAAAGTTACTTATATATGTCTATGAAAAGTAATTACAATATAATATACGGTAGTTATTTTAGAAGTTTAAAACCACAAACTTGTCTTAGCACACAGTAAATTTCAAAGTAAGCAAACTGTTTGGTTTTGCAATAATATTACACACAAAAAAAGAAGAAGTTGTGGAAGACAGAACCAGACACCAGTGAAACAGAGAAATTATATTTGAGGCACAAAAATAAACAAACAATGTTACATTATATAGACACCATAATACCAAGCGAGACAGAAAAGAAAAATAGGAAATCTGGAGTAGCTTCCCTTTTTGGCTGGTGCTTGCAGTCTGCCACAAAACACTGCAATACAAGGCTTACTAGAAATCACATTAATGTTTATGTAGTACCCTGGACAAGGTTAAAAGTTATGAATGTAGATTGTATACACTCTATTTTAAGAATTTCAATGTAATACTGTTGTAGCTCAATTTTGCCAGAACATGTCGCCACGATCGGTGAGCCAACTACACAGCTGGAGAGTACGCGGGAGTAAAACGTTTCAAAGTGAAAGCAAACGCAGAGTTAACCCATTCATTAAAGCTTACATTTTTATACTGTGTATCTATGTTTGCACCATGCCCATTAGCACCCTAAAGGGCCTGGATACACCACCGTTTCGCGACGCATCACCAGCACATCCCACGCGTCAGTCTTTAAGTAACTGTTTTAGGCGGATCATCTGGAAAAGTAGACTGCAATTTAGCTGGCTGCCAGCTGGAAATGAGAAGGCTGGAAACTAGTAAAAAAATAAAAAAAATAAGATATATATATATATATATATATATATATATATATATATATATAGTTAATCATTTAGTGTAGCTCCCAATGCTGTACAGTTGAAGAGTACTTGACAAAGGTTTTTGCAAGTCATTGTATCAGTTATACATCAACCATGCCAAACAAGTTTAGTGACGTCCTACATACCATCAGATTTAACATCCTGTTTTCCATTTTCACTTGTCCCAGCAGGCTGTGTTTCGTTAACATTAGAGATCTTCAAAATAAAAATCAAGCAAACAAACTATGTTTATATATCATCTTGGCATTGAGGACATTCTTATTTTGTAAATTAAAATGAGCTTTTATCTCAAACATGTCCTAAATATTTCATCATTTTATTTAACACTAGAACTGCCGCGGTTATACGCAAAACTAAAACCGCCGCCGGCATTCATTATGACGGTTACATTTTGAACAACATCAATATTAAAATGAAAGACAAACTATCAGATACAACTCAAAAGTTTTATTCAAGCACGCCATATCAAACATCTGCACTGCCGAAATGCTGCATTTAAATGAACAATTAAACATAAAAGGGTTTATATTCTAACTTCCCACATATAAAGCACTACTTCAACTATAAAACATTTCAAAAGAAACTAGTGTTTGAACAGGTATATGCAGATACAAAACTGTAAAAACTACATATATAGGTATTTTTTATTATTTTTTTTTTAATTGAAAGTAATATATGTTTTCTCTTGCGTGTCACGTGCAGAACTAAATCCAGGTTGAGCTGCTGCAGCCTGTTGCTTTGCAGTTTTCTAATCAAAATGTTTCTGCTGAAGAGCTGTGGCTAGCTTCAAGATGAAATCTCTCCTACTGATATTTTCCCCGGTGCATTCCTTCTATAAAACGAAGGAATTGATGGCTGCCAGGTCCAGTAGAGATAACAACAGGCTTGTACATATATATATATATATATATATATATATATATATGACTGCTTTGGTGGTTCTAGGTGGGCGGGATTATAACTTCCTTATTTTCGTGATCCCGCCTTTCAAATGCCGTCAGGGTATTTAATACATCTATTTAGGAAAAGTCATAAACAGACAACCGCGTAACTTTCAGACACGCAGAGTAATTTAAAATTTGAAAACCTCAAACCGTCAAAATGACTGCCGTGGTGGTTCTAGTGTTAATAAGCTAAAAGCTCACTACTGGCCCCTCTTGGAATGAAACTGTAAAAGCACATAAAAAGTTTGGACGCCACTGGGCTTAATATGCTACTTAAATTAGGTTTATTCTGATTTGAGAATGTATGAGACAGGTTTTCACATCACTTACAGTAGGAACGTGCCAATTGTATCTGAATTAATGAATACATGGTTCAAAATTTTGTTAAAGAGTTTTGTCTTTTAGTAGTCAGACCTGGATATAGAAAGTGAGTAGTTTTGATTGTTTTGGCTACGGTAAATGAGCACCTTGCTGCTACTGTACCTTTTCACTTTGTGCACTTGGCAAACCAAAGATGTCCCTGACGTCTGGTACTTGGTGATGCCTGTTCTTTTTCCTCAGGGTCTGAGCAACAGTCTCCACCCTCTTTTGCACAGCTGCCGCCTGTGTGCGGGTTAGTGTGGACAGCACGACCATACTTTCCTGAAGATCCCCTGCTGAATCACCAATAAGGTCCGATAGGCCTGCTTCCTTCAGCCACTCCTCCTCCAACTCCCCTTCTGTGCTCCATGCAAGACAAAAGCAGCACATCAGTGTCAGTAATGTATGTTACAGAAAATGGGGAACCTCGCTTCACACATGAATATACATTAATATTTAGAGGTTAGGTTATGTATGAATAGGGGTCTACCCAAATCGCGATTTCGCAGAATTCGTAAAATTGAGGGGTGATGTGTGCACTGCACAAAAAACTTCCACAAATAACATTTATAAAATAAATTAACCAAAGCTGTTAACGTTCTTGTTTACTATTCAAATGACAAAGTTTTAATCAGCCTATCAGTGCGTCTTAACTGTTTTTATGTGATCTGTACTGTGCAGTAGGGGGTGGGAAAGTTGATGCTGCATTGTTTTGATTTAGGTTGCTAAAATCTAGTTTTCAGCATTGGAGGTAAAATAGTGGAAATGGACGACAAAAAAGCAAAGTATATTTCAGCTGATGATCGTTTCAAGATATTTCCCAAAGAAACTGTACATGCAGACTGAGGTAATTGTTTTGCATATCTTAATGTGTCTGGAGAAAATATGATTGATCGCTATTTAGCTTCAGAATCACACATTAAATAAAAGGCTACTACAGAGGCTGCTGAACAGAATGTAAAATAAACAGCTTTCAGAAACCAAACTGGAAAGTCAGCCCAGACAAAAAGTATTCCTGTCTGCAAGTTAAATCAGTACTAAAACGATCCAGCACAGTCACCTCACTTCAACCTGTTGCTTACTTTTTCACAGTTGGAATTTTAGACCCGAATAGCCACGTTTTCTTTGCTTTGACTCGGTACTAATAAAATAAATTATTGGGTGGGACATATAATATGACAATGAACGTGCTGCATACATTGCCTTTATTAAAGTATGCCAGATGCCCTTGTGTAACCAAGTTTTTGGGCTGTTTCTAATCGATTTCCACATCTGTATAACTTGGCAAAGCTTTGCCTTAACTTCCAACCAATTCAGTGGATGCAGAATGTGCAGTCTCAGTGTATGGGCAAGTCAAATGCTGGGGGATGCTGCATGCTTGCCTTTAACAAATGAGTTTATTTAATGTTTAAACAGGTCTGCGAAATATCCACGAAATCCTAATTTTATTCCGCAGCATACCCGTGAAAAATATGTAAATTTACTGTGATTTACATGGAATCCTATGTATGAAATACAAGTTAGGTAGAATCCAGATAAAAAGAAAAACATGCTATCAATCTTTAAACAATTTTCTTACTTATTATCAAATGTCCTTATCAATGTTCTGTACATCATTTATTATTCTATACATTATTTTCTTTTTACTCAGGTGAAGCCACCACATTTTGCACAGTACCTTGAACTTTAAATTTGAAAATAAACTGCACCACTATATATGTGGGCAGCAGTGCGGAGTAGTGGTTAGGGCTCTGGACTCTTGACCGGAGGGTTGTGGGTTCAATCCCAGGTGGGGGACACTGCTGTTGTACCCTTGAGCAAAGTACTTTACCTAGATTGCTCCAGTAAAAGCCCAACTGTATAAATGGGTAATCGTGTGTAAAAATAATGTGATATCTTGTAACAATTGTAAGTTGCCCAGGATAAGGGTGTCTGCTAAGAAATAAATAATAATAATAATAATAATAATAATAATAATAATAATAATAATAATAATAATAATAAGATACACACTGCCTGGATACTTTATTAGGACCCAATAATGGTTGAACCACCATGGTATACACTGGACAAGTGCTAGAACGTGTCTCTGGGAATGTTAGTCCATTTAGTCATTAATGTTTTACACATCTGGTGCACAGATGTAGGAAGAGGACTGTTATCACCAATGCATTGTTCAAGTTCATGCTAAACATGCTCAACTGTATTGAGATCCGGGAATTATAGTTGCTATTGAAGATGCCTGAAGCCTCTGCCATTCTGGCATGATGGATGGGTGCATTATTATCTTGAAAACTGCCATCATCAGGAGTACAAGAGCAGCATTGTTGGGTGGACTTGATCCAAATTACGCATTCGTCTGGCCCACCAGAGTAATCAAGGGACCTAGGGTAAACTAGGAGAACCAGGGTAAACTAGGAGACTATGGTAAGCCAAATTATCATTTAGAGATATCTCAAATTCATTTAGAGATCTCTCTAAATCATTTCCAGATATCTCAAAATATTTGAAGATATCTCAAAATATTTGAAGATCTCAAAATATTTGAAGATCTCTTCAAATATTTGAAGATATCTATAAATCATTTTAAGATATCTAAAATACATTTAGCGATATCTCAAAATGATTTACAGATATTATTATTATTTGTTTATTTAGCAGACACCTTTATCCAAGGCGACTTACAGAGACTAGGGTATGTGAACTATGCATCAGCTACAGAGTCACTTACAACTACGTCTCACCCGAAAGACGGAGCACAAGGAGGCTAAGTGACTTGCTCAGGGTCACACAATGAGTCAGTAAATGGAGCTTTAAATGAGATATCTAAAATGCATTTTTAGATATCTTTAAATTGTTTTAAGATATCTCTAAATGTTTTTTAGATATCTTTAAATACTTTTCAGATATCTCTAAATCATTTAGAGATATCTAAATAACTTCTTGTTCATTTGAAGATATCTTTAAATGGACAGGAAGTCAACTGAAAACATAGAGCATTTTCACAGGAAGTCATTTCGAGATATCTGGAAATGACTTCCTGTGAAAATGCTCTATGTTTTCAATGGACTTCCTGTCTATTTAAAGATATCTTCGATATATCAAATTTACAGATATATTTAAATTAATTTTAGATATCTTAAAAACTGCACAATTAAAGATATCTGGAATTCAATTTGAGATATCTGGAAATGTTTTACAGATATCTCGAAATATTTCAAGATATCTTAAAATGCAATCTGAGATATCTCAATGATAATTTGGCTTGCCATTTTTTGGAACATATCAAACTTTATAGTACTTGGCAAGCACAGTTTTAAAACAACAAGCTGATTCAATACAAGCCTAAGAACAGTGATCTGCACATACCATCAGGCACTTTCATTAGCACTTCTTCAGGCTGTTCCTGGTCATTGCATCTGGTCTTCTGGATGTGCTCCAGCTCAGTCCAGTAATCATCCATTGACAGCTCATCAAGGGAATCCTGGGAGCTGTGGCGGTTGTAAGGTGGATTCCCTGCAGCATTTTTAGCACGACTGTGAATGTTGTATTGGCCAGTTCTCCTGCTGTAAGAATTTTAAAAAATCATACATAGCATTTAACTAAATTTGAATACAAATATCATGGAAAAAGAAAGCCAGTTTTGTACACCCTCTTGAATACTGCAAATAGAGCCACAAATTGTAACTCAAACAAGATTTTATGATTGGCATATTAGAGCTGAACTCCTCAAGTGAATGCAAATTTGTATGAACCAGTTTACATAAAGCTTTGCATATATGAATTGAAAACATAATGCATCTCCTACAACAGATGATATTTTCAACTGTATTGGGATACTTTGTAAAGAAGTCCAAGCAAGTAGATCAGTGTTCCTTCTACAGCAGTACTATTGTTACCTTTAATCTTGACATTCTATGATACGTCAGTTCATTCAACCGCCAGAAAGTCACTACCACACTATAAAATTGTTCAGCAGTGGGAAAAAACACATATTGTGAAACATTGGTAGTCTGTGGGACAAAATACAGGTGCTTGTTAATAGGTTAAGTCAGTCATCTTTCTCTCAACCTACCAAAACTAAAAATGTAAGTCACCTTGTACGGTAGATTGCAGTAACACAGCATCTGAAACAGGTCTAGAAGCAGGCAAGAAGAGTGAAGGTCATGCTTTATCTACAGAAGTCATGATGCTGCATGTCTGTAGAATGCCATGCCAGCGAGTCCACAAACCAAAAGTGTGAACTTGCTCAACCTAATCTCTGCTGGTTGACTCTAAAGAAAACCCCGAAACTGTACTTCTCTACAGCATCTGACATTTTTATTACACAGTAAACATAACCACCTTTGAAACCTTTGATGTTTATTGCAGGGAACTAAGTTCTCATTGTTTAAACACTGCAATCTCTCCTGATAGAAGTGTGCTCCGTTACAGAAAAGATATGCCACCTCTTTAGCTTAACCTGGCACAGCCGTATGGGGTAAAAATCACACATGAAAATCTTTTTTAAAGCCAAAATGTTACGCATGCGTGCTCAAGGCTGAATGTGGAGAAGTTGTGGTTGTTTTTGCTGTGTCGGTTGTAGAAAAATAATAATAATAATAATACTACAGCTTACATGTTACATAATCTATCAAATGCACAGATTCCAATACATAGTTATATTACTGTAACTCTACTGTTCAGAGATCAGTGCCACAAATGGGAAATCCATTTATTTATTTATTTATTTATTTATTTTATTTATTTATTTAATTTATTTTTTAATATCTCCTTCTTTTGACAAATTACAGAGGTTTGTTTGTTTTTAAACAACTTATTTGCATAAAAGTGTACTGGTAAATGATAGCCTATACATAATTTATATATTTACACTTATGCGTTCTCTGAATTAATATTTAAAACAAAACATCCTTTTAAAATGGTGTTATACGTACTAGAGATGTGCTTTTGGTACATTTTTATGAACGTTTAAATGCTTTGCAGTGTTAGCGTTTAAACCATATCGACACACACACTCTTTATATTACATTCTGATAGACAGCCCTGGTTAGTATTTTCTAAGCAAATAAACCCTAAATGAACAAATAACGTTTTAACATCAAAGACATAACTACAAAGTAAAAAATAAGTTTTTAGAATAGGGTGTTTCTTAAAGGTTCATTTAACAACAAAAAAAACAGGAGCCTACTCCTTTTGAGTAACTTTGCCCAAAATTAATGTTTTATTTTTTTTTTCAAAAATTCAAGAGACTAAAATCACTCACTGTACATTTTTTTAATTTTTTTTTTACTGTACTGTCGTTTGAACGTTAGTGTTTGTGGCACGACTGCAAGCCTGCTGAATACTATCCCCCATTGAACGATGCCATCAATTTCACAAAGCAATTTATGCTCAACAGCATTCTTTTTCTAACGTTGAATAAGTACAGGCAAACTTTTTTTTTTTTAAATAAAGTAAAAAAAAAAAAAAAACACACCCTATTCTTCCGTTTACAAAACCGATGCTTTAGTTTAAGCCTTCATTTGTGCAAAACTTGCACATAACAAACAAACAAACCTCTTACTGTACTTTTTTGTTTTTAACATTTACTGTGGTTTATAAAAGTCACTTATTTTAGACTGCGTTAAGCCTCTCAGGTTAAACAAAATTGACCCGTTCCATCAAGGTAAGCCATTTGTTTTTATCCATTACAATGTCTCCAATTGTCCTTCAATTAACAGTATGCCTCACTTAGGCGAGAAAATGTTTGCAATGTCTTATTTTCAGATGCATACATGCAGATATTTTTCTTTTGCTCTGGTGTTAAATGTATGGTTGACTCGCCATTTTGTACTTTTTGTTTTGCTTTAGGAGCGGGAGTGTAGATGACATTAGTATGAACATTCAGTTAACAACGGATTAGGAATGCGAGTCAAAGGTTAACTGCATAACTTTGTTGTTTTAATTGGCCATGATTATTTCGCTGGCACTAGGGAAACTACAATGCTTATATATTTATGTTTGCTTGGCTTGGGAAGTTGGTGGATGGCAGACAGCGAGGTGGCGATATAACAGGTAAAAATAGCACTGTTTTTATATTGGCGACATTTGTTCAGATAAAATAGCAGGCAGTATGCGAGGGTGGCGTTATAAAGGGGGGGGGGGGGGGCGGTATAACACGGTACAAATGTATATGGTCAAGTATGACTAAATAATGTAAAGTATTCAAATTCATGTATCCACATAACTTTAGATTAAATTGTAAAAACAGATACCTGGCCTATCTGTTTGAAGTGTGTCTCAGAAGTTCTTTGCTTTAGTGCAGTATTTCCAACATACAAATAAAAACTGTACTAAACATAAATGGCTGTTCGGTCCAAAAGCTTACAGAACAATTTCATGTAAAAAAAGCCTTCCATCTATGGGAAGATTGGGGAGTGGGGTCCACGAGTCTGTGGTAATTGCAACTTTTTCTCCCTTTGAAAGTTTTGTATGAACAGCTGCAGCACGATTTCCTTTAAGTTTTATTGTTTTAAGGGTCAGCACAGTATTGGGATAATCTTACATCGATTTTTTCAAAACTGCTGCATTCACGATTCACACGCATTTACCTCATAGGGGAAAACTTGATCACGCCCTGTTTGGCCAAATCTATAGTAAATGTTGTTATGAATGTTTGTGTTTTAATGCCATCAGTAGCTCCATCCACAATAATTCTTAACGTTTGAACTTGTGTTTTTGTGGTACGGCAATTTTGTTTGTTATAATTATTTACATACCACGGTTTTCTCATCCAGTTGCTCAAAATATTCCAAAGCGTGACTTCCTTTGTTTAGAGATGTCACTTTAAATATAGAACAAACTCTTAAACGATTGTCATTAACGTTATTACCCCGCCGTGGAGTTGATACCATACCACGCCTACTACAGGCATGAACACACACAGTGCACCAATGAAGCGCCAGATCGACTGAGAATAAAACCCACCCCAGTGTCAATCTTTCTGTTGTACCAATTAGGAAAGCTACTTGGAGGCAACTGCCAAACCCCTTCCTTTTTGTAACATCCGCCCTTACAGTGGCAGTCTGATACGCGACTGACTGCTGCTGATGATGATAAATTACTAAAATGAATGCATAAAAAAAAAATGTGTTTGGTGACATTTGTCATGTGACCGGTTATACGTCTAGCATATTATTAAACATTTAACCACCTCTTTAGACTTTATACTTTTAAATGTTTAAAAGTCCCATCCCTAATACGTACAGTATTCACAGGGATGCAAGGGCTATTTAAATGTCAGTCACCATCAACAGCTTTTTGTTTAGTATTAATGTTTGGTTTTTACTGCCATCTGTAACTGCATCCACAGTAATTTCTGAATGTTTTCATTTCAAATGGTGAAGCACTGAACTTGTGTTTTTGTGGTACGGCAATTTTGTTTGGCATAATTATTTACATACCACGGTTTTCTCATCCGGTTCCTCAAAATACTTCCAAACGTGGCTTCGCCTCTTCCTTTGTTCAGAGATGCCATTTTATTAAAAATAAGACAAAGCATAAGAAAAAACACTTCTCATTAGCTTTCTTACCCCATGGACTGGATACCATACCACACCTACTACAGCATGAACACAGAGTGCACCAGAAGTGCTTTTTACCTGCTCTGATTTTGGCGATGTAAATTTGAAAAATAGAATAAGGGGAAGGGACATGCTTTCTGAGACCAGAACAAAGCATATCACAGTCAGGTAGAAACTCAGCAATGCAGAAACACAAAAATACTTCCAGGATCAGACCAAAGTTCACCCTGTATCTATGGAAACAGTCATGCAGTGCAGAAACACAGTACAATACGATTTCAAGCACCATTATAAAACCAAATATCTTAATGTAATTTAGCATGCATTTACTCTTCAATTACTGTAAGCACCTGCATCCTGCCAGGAGCTAACGCTGACTGGCAGCGTCTCTAATGATATAAACATCTGCAGAAGTCACACAGGTGTTACAATTACTGAACATGCAGTTTCAATACTAAGATTCATAATGTAAATTTGTCAGGTTCTATTGCATGCATTTAACCCAGATGGTGGCATTAGATGTAAAATACTACTGTATTCTTGTTTGCTACGTATAATTACTTGTAAGAATAACTGTATTAAATGGCTAGTCAGGTAAAATATATACAGGTGACTCCAGGGATATATGATGCCGTTTCCCTGGAAATCCATTATTCACAGACAGGAAAATCAAAAAAGGATCTCAATGTACTTAAACGCTATGTCAGACTAGAACCCATTGAAACATAAAGGTGACATCTCCAGTGACTTTCAGTAGAGTATTTCATCTCCAGTGAAGTCTGGCTAAGAAGTGAAATTTAATTCTGTGAAAAAAGCAGTTACTTCTCTGTGACAAAGACAGAATGATTCTTGGTGATAAATCTCTCACCCGACCTGTGAGGGCGCTGTATAAGGGAACAGAGTGCCCTGGACTGGGTGGCCAGACAATTTATTCCCAGGGTTAGGTGGAAGTCGGCAAGCTAGAAATGGGGCGGAGCTACAATGTACTAAATCATCGACCCAGAAGGGAAATGACATGGCAGCCACGGATTGGAGGAGCGGTTGCACTAGTTAACCAAGGTGTCATGATTGACGGTACAAAAGGGGACGTAGCGAAGTGGAAGGAAAGACGTGTGTTATTATCGTGAGTGTTTTGTTTGTTTTGTCCTTATTAAACATACTGTTTGTTGTTATTTAGATGGCTAACACGATCCAGAGCTGTCGCCAGAGGTCAGCACAAACCCGGACTACACTGCTCTTTGTTTCATGAATAACTGTATTTACACCACAAGCACTTTAGCACTCACTGTGGACTTGTGTTTTGTGTTACGTGTGGGTGTTTAGGTACGGGACTATTATTATTATTACGGGACCAACCCGTGGATTAAAACAGTGCAATACACACCGCTGTATTGCCTGTTTCTCGTAGTTATTGTTTACTGACGTTTTGTCATCAGACTTTGGATTATAAAAATAAATAACATTGCACCATTGTCTGTCTGTTCATTGATCACTGATGCATCCCTGCACCTGCACACTGTTAACCACTTTGCCACATTCTCCCATTAGATTCCCATATGGTTTCCAATTCATAAAAGCAACAAAGTACAGATGAAAATAGTTTGCACATGCTAAAAAAACAGGTTTAACAAATGAGGTATAAACCTGTGTGGTTCTTTACAATAGTAGAAAAATGATTTACTAGGACCTTAGTTCCATGTATGCAGATGGACCGAAATGATGGATACATAGTGATTTAGCTCGACAACATACAGCGTAGCTATAGAATTGACCAGATTTACAAAAATAAATAGAAGTTCTGTAAAATGTTTTAAAAGGCAAACTATCAATATGTTGGCACTTAACTGTCAATATTAGAAGTACAGGGCAGCACATTCAAATGTATTTATTTAACCAGGATAGAATCTCATTTCAAGGGTTCCTGGCAGGAGAAGGCGGCAAGAAATAACATAATAAAAAATCAATGGCAAAACCACTTAAAAAAATCATAAAAACCAATACAAAATAAAAAGCATAAAAAATAGGACTGCCTTGTCTGTATAGAAAACCAAGTTTAACTCTGTATTTGTGTATCAGATGTTCAATATGGTATTTAGAATTTAGCAATGAATCAAGCCATACACCAAGATATTTATATTGTATTACAGTTTCAAGACTAGTGCCATCATTTGATACAAGAGAAAGATGACTTGCACTTGGTTTGCTTTGATTCATATATGTATTACCAACAGCTAAATTGCAGCAGAGGAAGCAGTTTCACCCATTGTAGGTTTTAATATGTACTTGGTTAGCCCCAGTGTATAGGCTCAGGTGTGTCTGATTAAACTCGTAGTAAAACTACAAATGGATCAAACTGCTATGCAATGGGAGTCTAATTTCCATCCCTGAAGTGCATACAAAATGCATCCTAACATTGTAACTTCCTTCCAGGGGTGTCAAACTCAGTCCCTGGAGGACCGCAGTGTCTTCTGGCTTTCGTTCCACCCGAGCTCTCAATTACTTAATTGGTCTAATTATTTGATTGATTGGACACATTTAACACTTCTCTTCAGGCCTCAAAATGTTTCAGGTAGTGTACCTTGAATCAAGTGCATTTTTAAAACCATCAACTGAAAAAGATCTTGAAAATATTAAATGTCATATTGAACAAATAATTAGATCAATTATGTTAATTGAGAGCTTAAGTTGGAATGAAAACCAGAAGACCCTGGGCCTTCAAGGACTGGATTTTGACACCCCTGCTATACACCATTCAAACATTGAGTTTAACAAGTAAGAACCACTTGTTAAACCATTACTATTATGAAAGACTCAAGGACTGCAAATAAGAAATCGAAATCTTTGATGCTGAACATGCTTAAACCCATAGGCCTGGCCTACAAACCATTTTTTATTCTCTGCATGTCAAGTAATTGCAAATCGAAGCAGGTTTTCTTTAATTTAACTTCTAAATCATATTTAATTGATTAGATATAAAGAAGTTACAAACCCATTTGTATTTGTTTTATTTAAAATAATGAACACAGTACATTTAAGCTACATGTACTGTATGTGAACAGACTATGCTCCTACCACAGTAAAACTATGGTAAAGTTTGATAGAAATAATCATTATGGTTAATTTCATTAAGACATCCAAACTTTTGTTTCACAAACCAGGTATAGCTTGTGCAAACATTGCGCTGATCCAGAAATAGTTTTTTTAGAAGACGCTGTATATAAACATACTTGGTTCTACAGTTGAGCTGTATTAATAGCTTCCAAGTATAACGACTGTATCTACGCATTTTATATTAAGAAACAGTAAAGGCTTGTCAACAGTTTAACTGCTAAGGTACTAAGAAAGATCAGTAGTAGTAACAAACATTGTAAAATTAAATGGATGCTTGCTACATTTGTTATTTGTTAAGCAAGACCATGGTTTATTCAGTTGTAAATAATGACACTTGCATTTTTTTTTTTTATGTAGGTTGTTGTGGTAGTGCCATATGAGAGGTGGAAGTAACAACAATTACATTAAACAACATCAACACCAAATAACCGAGTGAATATATGGCAACTTGCCCAAGCACATTAATTAAAATGAAAATACAAAATTTAAATAAATGGACTACAATTCAGAACCCCAGGCAAATTCACAGACGTTTTGAATGACAAATCATGTCAGTTTAGACTTGGACAGATATTAGCAAACATCTACAGCATATACTAGATTCACATAGTGGCAGTTGGAGAAGTTACTTTCAAAAAAGTAATCCATTACTGGTTACTTGAACAAAATTGTAGCTAGTTACAGTAACTTACTACTTTGAAAAATGTAACAGTTACAAATAGTTACTTTTTACAGTTACTTTTTACAGAGTACCACACTGTAGTTCAACAACTAGAGGAGGGTACTGTCAACTACCTTAATTGGCATTCTTGGACTGATGTATTTTTAAAGAGAATATATAGGTTTCTTAAATCTATTTCTGCATAACTATGATCTAATCTGTCACATTTTCCACTTGCCATTACTTAGTTCTTCCCCATTTTGATTTTCAAGTTTCTCCAGACTGACATATCACTTGCATTTCATGAAGGTACAACAAATCATACAGCCAGATACACAGATAGATAAAGAACAAGGTTATATGAGGGTCTAATGAATCTTTTCAAATGTCAGAGCGTGCCAGATGAAATATCTCATTGAGGTACTGTACTTCCAATATTTGACTTCAGGCAGAAATCTAGTCATTTTAGGCTTACTACACAGTTTACAGAAGGGTTCGCATGTCTTAAAATGAAATACACTTAAATTGAACCAGATCTTTCAAATAAAAGATTAACAAGCAACATGCAGGCTGTTTGATCAACATGAAAGGGACGGATGACGTATGAGGTTTTATTTAACAAATACCCCAGGCAAAGGGTGAGGAAGTTATCAAGGTCATTCTAACTAGTTTGCCAATACAAAACTAGAATGGCAAAACCATAATATTTGCTTGTATTTTTAACACATGTAGCTATTTCACAGGCAAAAGGTACCTGGATAAACAATTACTCTACACCATATCCTAAATTTAAAAAAGAAAGAAAAGAACAAACAAGTTGCCACCCCTTCTCCTCAGCAACTTTATATGGCTGGGAAGTCTATTGTTCCTGTTAGGATTTTTAATATTTTTTTTCTTCCGCTCTTTTTTCAAAATATCTCTAAAATCAACGCCGTTGCACGTAATCTCACAAAACTTGGTAGGGTGGTAGGCACCTAAGGGAAGTTGTGTCAGAGCGAAAATTAAGGTCATAGGTCACATGGTATGGTGGCCATATTGGATTTTTCGAGAATTCTGGACAATTTTCAAAAATCTTCTTCGAACCGGTTTATAGCAGAGGTCTGAAACTTGGTGCAAATACTCCCCTCATGGCCTAGAGTTACGGTTGTTCAAAAGAAATCAATTGGTCACATTGTTTGGCAGCCATATTGGATTTGTCAAAAATATTCAAACGACTTCTTCTCTGAAACAATTATGCCGATTGAATCAAAACTTTGCATACATCGCCTTGGTAAGGTTGTCTATCAAGTTTGTTCAAAGCAAGTCGCTACATAAAAAAACATGGCCGCCACGAGCCAATCAAATTTCAGCTATGGTCAATTTGCACATATATTGCAGTGTTTCTCTATGGTACAATGTGGTAGAGTGATGAATCAAAACTGTTGCACGAAAGCTCACGAAACCTGGTAGGGTGGTAGGCATCAAAGGCAAGTTTTGTCAGAGCGAAAATGAAGGTCATAGGTCACATGGTATGGTGGCAAGAAAGGATTTCTTGTAAATTTTGGACAATTTTTAAAAATCTTCTCCGAAACCGCTTATCGCAGAGATGTGAAACTTAGTGCAATAGATTTGCCGTTGTTCAAGAGAAGTCGGTTGGTCACATGGTCTGGTGGCCATATTGGATTTGTCAAAAATATTCAAATGTCTTCTTCTCTGAAACCGTTACGCCGATTGAAGCCAAACTTTGCATACATAGCCTTGGCAAGGTTGTCTATCAAGTTTGTGCAAAGCAACTCACTACATAAAAAAACATGGCCGCCATGAGCCAATCAAATTTCAGCAATGGTGAAATTGCACACATTTGCACATATTACCTTGCTAAAGCGCAAATGCAAAACTTGTTTAGAACTCCTTAGATAGTTCAGATAGTATCATAATTACTATAGAATACACAAATGAACCCATATATGCTCCATTCAAAAATTAACTTGACTGTGACCTTTGGCCTGTCCTTAAGGTAAAGTGCAAAAATAGCTTATAGCTCCTTACAGAGTGCAGATAGGGTCATGGTTACTATGGAACACAGATAGGAACAAGAATGCCTTGGAAGCCATTCTAGTTTATTTTTTTTGTGTGGACTGATATAAGGAAAGCGCTTTTAACAAACTATCTTCTCTTGTCATTTTTAGGGAGTTCTGTAAACTAAAACCACATTTCCAGTTCCATTTTAAATGTGTTTAATATGTTTCACACACCCTTCAAGGAGAGGGTATCTCATTCCCTACCTATTGTAAGGTGTCATCTTTCAGACAGCAGTACAGTAGCAGGTTAGTGTTACAAGTGGCTTGGCTTGCTTCGATTGCATCTTTAAATGTTGAGAAAATGGATCAAAGTAACCACTGCATGCCAGATAAATGTCTAAAGGATGAACAAGCTCTGACAAGACTTAAGTTGCACAGATGCAAAGAAGCAATTGTTTATAAACACAGTGCAAATCTGAACCTAAATACAAAAGCAAAGTTAGCTACTTCATAGTGATAGTTCTTAAAGTTAATATCCAACAATACCTAATTTTCACAACATATATTCACGATTTTGCTGTATATAATATTCACTTCCTGTGAAGCATATTTTTAATTTTGGTTGTTACCTATTGCATTTACGTGTTATCCTACCAATTTGATTTATGAATACTATACTTGTTTTACTGTTAGTTAAATAACAATAAACCAGAACAATTCCAATGTTAATTTATTTCCAAGTGATTCAAACTACTCACGGTCCAAAGTGCAAAGGTTAATGTGATTTTTGCAACCAGGTAATGTATTCTGAATCTATTTTAAGTGAGGCTAGTTAAGCAAAAAAAACAATTATAAGGCAAACTTTTGTTTTCCAAATCTTAACACAAAAAGGTTTACGCATAAAAAAGTTAAGTGTTGATTACCATGGTTAAAAAGCAAAAGCACTGTCAAGATGGGTAAATTATAGAGAAGTATGAGAAAGCACTGCACAAACAATGGTTAACTACGGTTTAATTATCTATTTTGTGGTTTCACTGTGGTTTAATGTATGTATTGGTGGTGCTAGTATTTTCAGCTTCCCTAGTTATTTATCAAACTTTGAAAAACAAGACAGCACATCGACATTCACCCCCTCCCACTCTGTCAGATGGACAGACAAACAGCCTCAATGTTCTCAGAGATTATGATATCATGTTTCATGTAGAAACTAACATGTTTCATTAGAAACAAACATCGGTTTAAACTTTGAGAGTTGTTAAACATAAAGAAAACAATGACTGTTTTCTGAAACCTAAACCGCTTGGAGCTCGTTTTCTAACCATTTCAAAATGTGTCTTTTGTTGGATCCTCCTTTGTGAATAATTAATACCACAGAGAACCAACGCCATGGGAAGGGTTCGTGCCAATTAGAAGATCCAGCGACTCTCTTATCAATAGTTCAAGTTTATACTTGAGAGCACCCAAAGAGAGCGCCGGTTAATGAGTTTCAAACACTAATACAGTGTGTTCATTACAAAACGTGTGTATTACACGTTTAACTAAATTAAGCCTGCAATTGATTAATGAGGTTATGTTGAAACTTTCCACAGTTTATTTATTATATGATATCGACATGTTGTGCAACTACAAGCTCTGGACAATCTCTGAACAACAACAGTATTACTATTAAGGCATTTCAGTATCTTGTGATCAACTATAACAGCCCTTTTCACTTGGGTACACACTGACGGACCGGGACTTGCACTGCATACTGGCATGTTTTCGTAAATATTTTATCATCTGTTTTGCAAGCTATGTTTGTATACGAATAGACGCGTTATTGCTACATAGACTCTCTCACCTTAACAACGACGTCTGTTCTTCTTCATCCTTACCAGTGATCAATACAGGTAAACCCTCGTTGTTCTGATAGAACCCTGTCAAAACAACTCCCTTGAAATTTTGTTGACTGCTCATGATGTGTGCCGCATAATTAGTAATCGCTCTTTAACCTCTGTTCAGGGCTAAAAGCACAGAGCAGTGAGTACTTCCCTTTCTAAGCGACGTGAGTACTTGTCATATGTTAGTTCCTCCCCAGCTGTTCTATGTTTAACTTGGTGAAGCGGGCGGAGCTAATGTTTGAAAGAGTTTGTTGGGTCCAAAATATGAGGAATTGCAGTACATATCTAGTCTAGGGCATGAAACTAAACAAAGCGGGACAAGGCGCTGTCGTTTCTGATTAGTTTACTGAAACGGAGGGATAAGAGTTTGGTTGTTTGTGAAAGTGGAATTTAAACGTTCTTTTTAAAAGCAGTTTTGAATCTGAAGAGGGCATGCAGTCTGAAGTAATACAAATCATTGATTCATTTCGTGTGTTCTCTTAAGCTAAATTAATATTGTTGTTGTTACTGTATTAACAACCATTAAATATCTTAACAGTATCCATACAATTCGCTTTTTTGTGCTGCTTTTCCTGTGCCGTGGCTAATACTGTGCCTTCCTTGAACAGTTAAGTGAAGTTGTTCACATCTAATTAGTTTTTGCACTTTTAGTTTAATTATCTTGTTTGCGGTTTCAATGTAGTTTAATTGTGAGCATTGCTCGTATTATTAGCTCCCCTCAACCTGCCTATCCAGTAGCAGTAGTTATTTAAAATACTTCGAAAAACAACACAGACGCTAGTGACATTCATCCCCCGCCACTCTGTGATATACATAGGAGGCTGTCTGGTCCAGTGGTTAAAGAAAAGTGCTTAACCTCCTTGTGCTCCTTTTTTTGGGTGGACGTTGTAAGTGACTCTGCAACTGATGCATAGTTCACACATCATTTTCTCTGTATGTCGTCTTGGATAAACGCGTCTGCTAAATAAACTTATTATTATTATTATTATTATTATTATTATTATTATTATTATTATTATTATTATTATTATTATTAATAATAATAATAATAATAATAATAATAATAGGGTCGTGGTTACTATGGAAATATGGAGCGTGGCTGGGGAGTCAGGATCGTTGGGCATACCTGGCTGGAGCTAAGGGGAGGATGCGCGGACAGCCTTCGCTGTTTTATTACAGTGGTGATCAGAAGTGGGATGGAGCAAAGACCCTGGAGCCAGAAGAGAATGCAGATGGAGCCGACATGCCATCACAGCCTGGGTGGTGGTCGACACCAAGAGAGGACGCCTTCCGGGACTAGCTGCAGGAACAGTTCGCCAAGCTAGTAGTGGAGAGTGGAGCCGGAGCAGGCACTTTGAAAAGGGAAGCCAGCAGAGAGCAGCGAGACTCAGGCAGCCAGCGGGGAACAGCAGAGGAGACAGCGGAGAAAGGCACCAGCAAGCCCCTGAAATACAACACGAAGGGACGCCTTCCAGGTCCAGTTTGAGTTTGTAGCACAGCTGGGTGGGTGGACTGAGCATGAAAAGGCCCTCCAGCTAGCGAGCTGTCTCAAAGAGGATATGCTGCCCTGTCTCCTGATGCTTACTGGGACACTGCGGCCAACAGCCCAAGCTGCTGCGGAACAAGCTCCGTGACAGGGCCAGAAAGCTGGGCGAAACCCTGCGGGAGCTAGCGGCAGCAATAGAAGGACTAACCAAGAAAGCTTACGCCCATATGCTGCTGGAGGTCCAGGAGGAGCTTGCAAGGGACCA
The DNA here is from genome assembly GCF_902713425.1 of Acipenser ruthenus. Taxonomy (NCBI): domain Eukaryota; kingdom Metazoa; phylum Chordata; class Actinopteri; order Acipenseriformes; family Acipenseridae; genus Acipenser; species Acipenser ruthenus. The sequence continues at coordinate 33,069,504 of NC_081193.1, forward strand.
GTTCCTGGACGCCCTGGGAGTCGGGGAGTTGTGCGTTCAGATCTGCCTGGCCTGCCCCGGAACACTGCAGGAGGTGCTGGAGCTAGCAGCATGCCTGCACTACCCTGGCTCCAGGAAGTCATGGCCCTTGTACAGCTGTGGCTAAAAGTTTTGCATCACCTAGAATTTTAGGATTGAAACACCATTTAAAAAAAAAAAAATTATATTAACATAATTTAGAGATAGTATACTTTTATTTAACATTATGTAATCAAAGCAACTACAAAATTATATCGCAAAAGTCTACCAGAAGCCATAACAGTAGTAGAGTATTTCATGTTAGATTTCAAAATGTCACATTTTTCAATTTTAGTATACGGAAAACCAATATGTTAACGTAACGTTATTCAGCAGGTTTTATTCAACTTTATGAAGCAAAATTAGTTCATTCTATAGGGTGATGTAAAACTTTTGGCCATAGCTGTAAAAGCAACGACGACTGCTGGAACTACGGCCGACCGGGACACTTGCAGGCGCAATGTCCAGCAGCAGCCCTCCCCCCCTCCCATGCAGGTACAGGAACCAAGTCAGATGCCGGGAAATGACTCCGGGCCTGCATAGGTTGGGGGACTGCGGGACCTGCAGAACCCCAGCAAAAACAACAGTGACCAGCCCCCACAGCCAGGGTGCATGCCCGCACCCTGCGCCTGCCTGCCGCGCCCAACTGTGGTCATGGGGAGAATGACGGTAGGGGACTTCTGCCACGTCCCCATCAGCATTGAGCGGGTCCTCTGTGCCGCCTGGTAGACACTGGGTCAAGCGTGACGCTGGTGCAGCCCGATGTGTACCAACGAGCAATCGGGAGATAGCAGGCCCGCCTGGAGCCCACCATGGTCCAGCTACGCACCGTGACTGGGGAACTGCTACCGATGAGGGAGGAAAGGGGCCATTAGATGTGGGTAGTGGCAGTACAGAACCCCTGCAACCTGGGCCAGCAGCCAGCTGGATCTCCAGAGGGGGCTCCTCAAGTTCCAGGGGGACCCCACCCTTACTCTTACGAGGACTGTCCAGTGAGGGGTGGGCACACATCTGCCAGCATGCCACCGCCAGAAGTCTGCAGAAAGTCGTGGCCCCTGCAGTCCACAAACCGGGGGAACAAACCAACTCCACAGGGCAACTCCACAGAGGCAGGCGAGCTCCACCACCAACCATCCCCAGCTTGCAGACAGCCCGGCCCGGGCCAGCGACTGGCCAGCCTGCCAGCCCGGCACCGCCACAGCCAACAGCTCCGTAAAAAAAAAAAAAAAAACAGCCTACATCGCTTGCCAGCTGTAGTCTGCTTTTTTCTAACCTACAGCATCTGCTGTCTGTGTTTTTTCTCTGCTTTTTGCAGCTAAAAAACAACTAATAATAATAATTCTACTCAAGATGATGCAAATGTGTAAGGGAAAAAAATATAAAAAAAATTGAAAGAAAGATCAGCCCATTGTTATGTAATATGTTTACTCTTTTGCTGTCATGTTTGAATAAAGGCAGGGAAGCTGTTGACTTTTCCAAACCCAAGGTCAATAACTTCAATAGTGAAATGTTTAAGTGGGATAGAACTGGGATACTGTGCAGTTATGTTATCCCTAAGATTAAGTAGGTATTTTAGACAACCTGCTATCAGATTTTCAGTATCATATATATATATATATATATATATATATATATATATATATATATATTTTTTTTTTTTACAAACTTCTGTTTGCAAGAGCAATAATTGATATCGATAACAATTTTTTTTTTATTTTGTTAATTATTGTTTTTGCAAGGTATCTTTTTCTTATTCATTTACAAAACACAGAAAATCTGAAAAGTGCATTAAGTGCTTGCTTTCTTATGTTCAGATGCATTCAGTCGCCAGTGTTTGTGATGACATTGCAAGAGATGTCACATACAGAATGTATACAGTAAAAGGGCACATCTTTTTACAGTCCCTATTCGCTTCTTTTGCCACCAATTAAGTCACCTTCAATATTAACGCCACTTCTGCATTTAGTATCAAGACAATCATATGCAGTCCTAGATGTATAAAGCCTCTGTTTAAATGCACATGTGGTTGTTTATAACAAAAAGAAAACTGAAACATTAAACTGGAAGAGTTTGCATTAATAACAACATTTTGTAGGCTGCTTAACTGGCCTTAATAAGCAGGTTTAACTCCTGCTTGTTTTAACTAACCCTACTGATACTCAGATCTTATTGGGCTAGATTCTCAAAGCTGTTTACTCCAAATCGTTACTAGCATAACTTTTTTTTAACCCTTTCAGTCCTGAATTATTTTTGTTGAGATGAAGAATGCAAAATGAAGTTATATAATTAAAAAAAATAACTCCTTTATCAAGTATAGAACAGAAAAAGGACACAACAAAATGTACATATATTTTGGTAAATGCAACTTTTAAAGTCCTGACAGTACTATAAGAACTAAATGACTCTAAGAAAAAGCCTGAAAGGGTTAAAAGGAAAAAAAAAAAACACTCTGAATTCCAAAATTAAGAAACAAAGTGAGTCAGTTTATTTCTGGTCTTATAACTTTATTGGGTAATTTATTTCCTTTCTGAAAAAATTGTGCTAACGACGATTTGGAGTAAAGAGCTTTGAGAATCCAGTCTGTCTCCGGTACAATTTTAGTTACAATATCTAGAATTTTTTTTTTAATGTACTCTTAATATTATGATGATGATGATGATGATGTCAGAAACTATTGTTTAATACTATTATTAATAATAATAATAATAATAATAATAATAATAATAATAATAATAATATTTGAATCCAATCCTACAAATCCTGTGGCTGAACTACTAAATGCAGTATGTGCCTTTAACTGTATCTAATCTATATTATAATTTGGACTTGTTGATAATTACTACTCTTCCACAGGCTGTAGTAAAAATCTGTCCTGACCACAACTCATGTCACTAGTGTCGCTAATACTCAATTTATTCTACACCATGCAAAACTATGTATTGTGATCTGATCATCTTAATGTTATGGTAATTTCCAGCCGTGAACAATATCCAAACAAGAAATATTTATCATTACATTCATTGTAGTCAGTATAAACAGTTAAAGTTATCACTGAAATAAAATCCAGTTAACACATTGGGTTGAATTTCTAGTTACGTGTGGAGTTTTTATGAAATACCAGTCTGTAATAGATCAATACACTCAGTGTTTTACTGTAATAAACACTGCCACCTGCTGTACATTACCAAGAACATAATTTCTACAGTGTCCACAACTTTACATGTTTACAAATATTGCTGTTAAAAAGTTGTAGTACAATAGTGAAGCACCGTGTTTTATTGACAGGGCAATGCCATCACATAATATTTGGAAGCAAATATGAGGAAAGCTATTTCAGACATTTCAATACTTTTTATATACTTTTAGAACTGCTCAGTGCACAAGAGCATAATGTATCACAATAACGTAGAAAATTGTATTTTCTTTAAGTTGTTAATCATGTTGGGGAGCCCATTTATCTTGCCACAACACTATACATAACTTACAGAGAAGACTATCTGATAATTTCCTGTGTCACAAGTAGTATGAGGTACTTTGACCTCTTACACCAGAAGCAGGCTTATACTGTAGCCTTGTGGCAGGGAAAAAAGAAAATGTTTTTTAGCCTGCTATACTGGTTGTAGCTTTACGATTAAAAAGAATATAATAATTACTCAGATATATGGATTTAAAACATTTCAGTTGATTGTATTTGTGCTTTCAATTTTAAAATAAACAATGACCATGCTGGTAAAAGGCTCATATATCACTTTTTCATACTGCAACCTGGACATGGATATACAATATATTGTGTTTTTTTTTTTTTTTTTTTTTAAAGTAAAGACTTTTTGCACCTTAATACAGAATACAAACTAATACAAATTAATGCATGTGCACAGTGGCTTCTATTAAACTAGTTGTTTATTTTTGTTTTCGATCATTTTATTGGGTGCATTTTTTCCTTTCTGAATAAATTGGAGCTGACAACATTAATATCAATTTAAAAATGAACAACACCAATTAATACTATCTAAAGCTTCTGCCTCCAACATCTTCTGTAGGAAACCTAGGTTGTTATATTGTATTTTTCCACCTCTCACTTTAAAACCATATAGGAATTATTTCCATAATGTTTTTTTACCTCATTAATATATTGCCAGCCTAGTTTGATAATGTATTTAGTGTGGTTATTATATCTGGAATGGATGATACAGGGTGGGACAAATTACTTTGTATGCTGGTGGCTATTTGGCGACTAGCTTTCAAAACCTGGTGGCCAAGTGAACGCTTTTGGTGGCCAACAGTTTCAAACGGGGACAATATGAGGAGACATGTACATGTTGCACACACATTGCTTTTGTATGCTTTGTTTTCATGTAATGGGTGTTTTTTTATTATCTTTAAATTGTGGGACTATATACAATGGATGTGCCGGGGAATTAACTTCATAAAATTCCAGGGAACTATATTCTGTGCATAAAATACCAGATAACTATATGCATTAAATGCCAGGAAACTATATACAATAAATGCCAGGAAGCTATTTACATTAAATGCCAGTGAGTGAAGTATATACATAATACAGGGAACTATAACTGTATTAATCAAATGCCAGGGAAGATAACTATATAAAATTTCCAGGGAAGTGAACACATTTCTTCAGTTAGTGTCATAGACAAGCTGGCTAAAATACTAGCTCCTCCTCCTCATCTTCTGTTACATTCTCATTTTCGTGGAGTTGGCCAGATGTGGATTTTCCAAATCCAAATGCAAATAGATTTGACTGTTGCATCAGTTTCTTTGGCATTTTATTTAGGGTAAGTAAGATATTTTGAGAACAGAGAAACAAAATGGTATCGCAAAAGTCTACCGGAAACTACAATACCAGTACAGTATTTCATGTTAGATTTCGAAGTGTCACATTTTTCAATTTTTGGAAAACTACAAAGCAATATGATAATTTCCGCTGTTCTAACCCTAACTTGATTGGCTGGTGCACGTTATTATGAAAAAAAGAAAGAAGTGCTGGTTCCACAAAAGGATTGGCTCTGCAAAATCAACAGGGTGGTGCAGATTCTGACAGTTAAGCAGCAGCAGTGTGAACTGTGGAGTAGTGGTTAGGACTCTGGACCTAACCAGAAGGTCGTGGGTACAATTCTAGGTGGAGACACTGCTGCTGTACCCTTGAGCAAGGTACTTTACCTAGATTGCTCCACTAAAAACCCAACTGTATAAATGGGTAATTGTATGTAAAAAATAATGTGATATATTGTAACAATTGTAAGTCGCCCTGGATAAGGGCGTCTGCTAAGAAATAAATAATAATACTAATAAGCAGAAAGCCTTCATTACACAAGCAAAGTTCTGTTGTATATACTTTTAATGCTTAGTCGCTTTACGGTCAAATCTACTGGTCATATTAAAATTGAAGGTCGCATTTGGCGACCGGGCGACCTGATTTGAACCACCCTGGGATGACAGCAATTGTCTTTCTTTCAATGTCCACATGTTCTCTATACTGTTGCTACACCAGATCTTAGGTTTGACATTATCAACAACAGAAAAAATCTATCTATTCATAAAAATAACTCTCAGATACTTTCTCTTGCCCAATTAATAATCTATATAACATAACATCTATTCTGGTTTCAGCATCTAGATTATTACAACTACTGGGGGATTGCTCCCAAAGAGATTTCACTGCTGCCCACCACTCATTTCCATTCTGAATTCAATGTCATATTGCTGCACATTATCTGCAGTTTCTTTCACTGGGACCAACTAAGGAAAGTGAACGCTAGGTCACCTGGGGAAGGGATCAAACATTCTAATATAACATACATCTCTCAATATAATCAATGCTGTTCCCAAAAGCATACAGTACTTCAAGGAGCATTCTAATATTCAAAAATATTATGTATGATTCAAATGAGGGGAGCTAGATCAAAGCCTAGAGGTACACCCTGCTAAACCACTAAAGAAGCACACAGTTAGGTTTATTGCTTTACAAATAGTTGTTAAATATCTTTGGAACCACTTGCTCACATTGGGGAGTAAAAAGGCAAAGCAGTTTATTTTGTTTGCTAAGACATAATGAATTGTGTCAGAAAATTGATTTTGAAATACATTTTGTATCGACTCCTCATACCTTCTTTTGAGATTCTGTATTTAAATATAACTTGATGTTTTGCTGCTGGAAAAAAAAAAAAAAATTATCTGCTAGTGAAAGCTTAAAATAGCCTTCAAAAATGTCTTCAGCAATTACCATTTAAAAAGATAGCCTACCCATTTTTTGGGTGCAGTGTTTTATATACAGTCATTTTGTTTGTATTTAATTTTTACATACAGTATAAATTAGCATTAAACATCAAATATGTTGTGTTTTTTCCCTGTAAAATGTTATCATATGTAACAAAAAACACCACACAGAAAAAAAGACACTCCTCTCATTCCTGGATTGCATGTACCTGAATAATTAATTAAGTGTCCCCTGTGAGGAGGTGTTTTTATGAGTTGCTCCACTGCTGTACAATACATTGCTTAGTTTACAAACTCTTAACATTGCAGGTATAAAATATTGCACGCCTTTAGATAACTTGTTGGGTGCCCTTGTCCTCTTACACTGCACAAAATGGTTCACGGTGCAATGGCTAGATTTTCCACTTCCTCTAATTAAGCAGTGCAGAATATGCTTGATAATGAAAATATCCAATTCTGAGGATATTGAAAACAGGGCCCAAAACAGCTGAATGCCCATGTTTTATTTTCCCTTTTACATTTATATTACATCTTTCACAATTTAATTGTTACACAAAGAGCGAATAGATTGTATTCAGATTGTAGTACATGATTACACTTTATTTAAATGCTAATCCCCTGTGATATGTATATTCTTGCTGACAGGGGCACCCTGGAGGTACATTTCCATTTATTTTTCCATACTCCATTTGTTGTATGGTTCGTTGAGTTTAACAGGATGATTAAAACATATTTTGTTTATGTGGATACTAAACTTTCTGGCAATAGCATTCTAGGGCCTACCATATGATCTGCAGTAAAGTTAGGCTGTGCTCACACTGGGTCAATTTAAAGGGTTTGTTCAGCACTCGGTACGGTTCAGTATATTAATGCCATTCTTGCTTATCAGTGGTATTAATAATACTGTAGCGTTGCGTGGAAATGAAGGTAGACACACCGGGTTTTCAGGTTCTCAAATGCAGTGGTTTATTACAGCAGGGTCTCTACACTTAACAGGTAAAGTGTGCTGCTTTACCAGCCAGTGCTACAAATACAGCAGAGCAGCGTAGTGCTACTCAGACTGTGACAAATAATAAAAGAAAAGAAAGTCCAAAGCACACTGTTTTGGCCGTGTGCTACAGCCAACTAAGTGCTGTCTCTGGTTTCTTTCTTGGTTCTCTTAATCCCACTTCTCTCTGGCTCTCCTTTGCTGTTTTTTCTCCAATTCTCTATTCTTAAACTGTTCTTAAGCTCTTTCATCTCACACCACAGCCCGCCACGCCCCCAGTGCACCAGCCACTAATCCTAAGACTGCCTGGCTTCCTGCTCTCGATCCCTTGATTGTTGCAACATCTTATCTCCTGATTTATGACAACAATGTTGCAACCGGGTCCCACTCGCGCAGCAAGCCGAGCTTCTGATTGGTGCCGATTCTCCCGTCTCTGACATCCCTGAGCACCTGCTGCAGTTGAACCTTTGACTCTGGGTCACAGAACCTTTCCTAGCATGGTTACAGCAGACCCAGGGTTGTTACATACTGTACGTTTGGTGTGAAGTGTGAACAACAAAATCCGCTTGGGAAATGAACCATACCGAGTCCATCTAAAGAGGTGGTCTCGGTCCGTTTGGCAAACGCACCGAGTCTGAAACACTTGCCAAACGTCCATGTGAACAACTGCTGTACTCGGTCCTTTTAGACATAAGAAAACAAACGATACAAGCTAACCTGACTACGAAGTAAACATGTTTGGTTCATATTCTTGGTCACCAAACTTCCCGGAAAAATTAAGACTGTCACAGTTTTTAGCCTTAATTTTTTGTCCCTGTTGGAAACAGTAAAATTGTTCATCATCCCAGTTTTGCTATTTTATATATACATATATACTGTATATATATATTTATTTATTTTAGTACAAAACTGTATCAGTGTGCTTAGCAAGTTAATAGCAAAGTAACGTATTAGGTTGTGTGTTAGCGCCATTCAAAAATGAAATAATCAATCTTATGGATTATTTGTTAAATCATTCTCATTATGTGTAAACCATACGTTTAAATGGTAATAGCTGATCAATTTTTTTTTTAAATCTGGCTTTTTGTACATTTAACACATGTTGACTAGATGACAATATAAAGAAAATGATGAATTGTTATGATCTTCAATAAATTGACCCAATGTTTAATTTTTAAACTATTATTGTGTTATTTTATATACTGTTGTTTTTGTTAATGGCTTCAGCGTTGCTATAGTATCAGTGAATTGAAGAAAAACAAAAACGTCCCAAAGTGTAAACTGCATTCTCCTACTGTAGGAATTCAAGAAATGTTTTAATTAAATTAGTGAAGTGCTCCCCCAGTGCTTTCTTCCGCAGCAATATGTAAGAATCTAAAACATGCAATATTAAAAACCAGAGCAATACATCAATAGCTGCCATCTTTCAATATGCCTTGCAGGATATTGTAAACATGTGTTCATACATCATATAAACAAACCGAGTGCTTGAAAACTGCTTTGTGAACACAAACGAACTCGGTCCTGAAAAAAAAGGAAAAGGAGCAAAAAAAAAAAAAGAAAAACTTTAGCTCGCATCCAAGCAATCTCTGTCCCTTTGCTCGCAGATAAGTGTAAACAGCAAGCACATTGATACAGTTTCAAATGAATGAACCAGACCGAGTCTGTTTGAAACGGACCCAGCGTGGATGCTGCCTTAGATTGCCAGTGGCTGCATTGGGCTATCACTGTAAAACAACCATTTCTTTGCCATAGACATTTTGCTTAACTTAACAATAGCTGCTATGTGTATCCTTCAGGGTGCCGCAGTGGGTGAATGCACTAAGATGTGACACAGGGGATGCTTTATTTTTGGTCTCAGTTGTAGTTATAACCTCCTACTGCTAAATGTAGTAGCAGGTAAATGCCCATTTGACTCAGAGTAGCAAAGAGATTACTGGAAAGTGGAAATTACATGTAGCTTTCATGTACAGTATTAGGCCTAGGGTTTCTTAATAATTAATATGCATGTACATTTACTGGACCAAAATTACCAAACTTTGATCACAAGTTAAATTATGGGAAACTGATGATGCAACCCTGTTAAATATGCTATTAATAGTTAATTACAGTGATAAAGTTTTTTTTTTTTTATTGTAGCTGTTGCGGCTACTGATACGTGTACAGTGTGTAGGTGACATATGTAAATGGCTCACTATACATTTGATCACACACAAACAAATATGTTTACCTGTTTATCCAAAACAGCTTCATTTTATTTGAATATTGAAAATAATGACCGAATATCGCTCTTAAATACAGAAGGAACTGATCCAATACAACAGTAAACTACACAATAATATTTTCTTACCTCAGGAGCAGATAATGAACAACTTTGGCTACCATGGTAACCATCCTGTGTGGGTCCACCTTTTCAGCCTCAGCAAACAAGAAGTGACGTCTCTTTTTGAATGTAGTTTCTTTCTGGTTTACTAAAAATAGTTAAAGTGACCATCTTTTGCACTGTGCATTGCTGCTTTTAGCTGCTGATTTCTGTTTCTGCATGGCCCCAAATTTAAAGGGTATTGTTTCTGCTCCTTCCTCCAGGTTCTTGTAATCTTATTAAATGATTTATAACCCACTCTGACGTGCAGCCATTAACACAGTTAATGTGATTCTCCGGGATCTCTCCTCAGGGACTCTGTTAAAGCAACAGTAGCTTGTTTACTGTGGCATATAAAGGGCTTGCAAGTAGGAAATATAAATAACATAAAGGATACAGAGCAGCTCTATGCCTCTGTACTGTGAATATTTTATAACTCTGAGTGTAAAGGAAATATACTCTTGTAACAGTGATATTACAGCAAAGGTGAGCTGCATTATGATTTTTTTCTAAAGAGCCTCACTGTATAGATTGTATTCTGAAAAGTGCAAATGTAATCAAACAACATAAAGGATACAGAGGAGCTGTATGCCTCTGTACTGTGAATATTTTATAACTCTGAGTGTAAAGGGAATATTCTCTTGTAACAGTGATATCACAGCAAAGGTGAGCTGCATTATGATTTTTTTCTAAAGAGCCTCACTGTATAGATTGTATTCTGAAAAGTGTGTCATTAACCATCTGAAAAGTGGATTGTATCAGTGCAACCTCCACTGGCCCAGTACCGTTGTGAGGTTCAGCAATTGCTGACATATGATATACAGTGGTAAGACCTGAGATAAAATAGCTTTGAACTGACTGAACAGGGCGTCACAGGTTTACCGTATTTCAGTACAGAGAAATGTTTACAGCACTAGAGCAGAATGGATCAACATCAGAGATTTAAAAACATTCCCCTCATTGACCCATAACTGACCAAAGCTGTTCTTCTGTAGGACATTGATTTAGGTGCTGGATCATTACTGGCAATTTAATCATTTACTCTAACTACTGTTAAGACACTGAAAACAGACAAAATAAAAGGTAAATCTGTACAGACTTACTATTAAATACAGATTGGCCTGATATAACCATTGTTGTGTTGTATGTTTTTCACTTGTTCTGCTCTGTATTGTATAGCTGAACAACCTGACTGAAGAGGATTTGGGATGAAGTTTAATATGCATGTCTTGGTCACACTTATCCAGAGGACAGCTCTTTGGTCCTGGGTGTGAAGAGATAGCATCAAATGCAAAGGACGCAAGACTTAGGTTTTAAACATTTAAAGGGAGGGTTGTGAATTAATTAAATTAGCAGGGTAATTCATTATATAATTATTTGGCCCGTGCCGTGCAACGAGTACAATCAAATATTCTTAATGAATCTGGCAATTTTTCTGAGTTTGAGTAATACTCAAGTACTTTTGTTATTACTTGTACTGGGAAAAAATATATTCACTGATGCACAATGAAAACTCAACAGTCTAAGTTTTACATCAGTAGCTCATTGGGCACATACATAATATTATTTACATTTTAAATAGCGAGCAGATAGGTTTGTTGATAGGTTAGTATTATTCCTTGGGATAACAAAATACTGAGCTCAAGTCATGTGATTTCATTAAAAACGCCAGGTGCTCAGTGTTTGGTATTTAAGTTGAGTTAAAATTGCCAAAATGAGTTGATTAAGAATCTGTGTAAATAGCCATTCAAAATGACAGAAAAGATTTTATTTAACGTAAGAACAGTGAAAGATACGACCATGCCCCACTTGAGTAATGAAGATTGCCTGGTTGCTATCGGCATGATTGAAGGTGGCCAGTCTGTGAGAGTTGCCCAGAGAATGAGACATTCTACTTCAACAATCAGCAGACTAGTCCAGAGAAACCAGGAAACCGGCTCTGTGAGGGACAGGCCACATCCTGGAAGGCAGAGGGTCACCACATCGGCCCATCACCGTTGCATTGTTAAAGCCAACCGGTGGGGCGGTGGAAGTGTGATGATGTGGTGAGGAATCCCACAGCAGTCTATCCAGAGGCTGATCAGGTATATGCGTCAACGCTGCCAGGATTGTGTTAATGTTCAGGGAGGTCATACCCGATACTAACCTTTTAATATTTTCATTTTGACAGTGTGTCACATTTCATACTGAAAACTTATCATGATTCTTTGATCTGTATTTTTGTTCACATTTTCTGTGATTTTGTTTGATAGCTATGTTTAAAATATTTGATTAAATCCATTAGACCTGAGTGTTGCGTTTCTTTTGTGCATCAGTATATATGTAAAAAAAAATGATTTATTCAGCTCTTGGTTTCAATAGGGCAGTGATGACTGTCAATCTTAAATCTAGAGCCAGTCCAGCAGGGGAAGGAGGAGGAACCATCAGCACAGGAGTCTAAGCAAAACACTAGTCATCCAATATTGTTTCAGAGCAGCTGCAGTCATTGACTTCTTACATATATCCACTTTGAAAAGGGATTTTCCAAGGATATGCTTTTTAAGAACACACACTTTTTTTAATTTTTTTTATTTATATTCATTTTGGGATTTTATCATGGTTATTCCTTGTGTCCATCTGCACACATCTGGGAAAATGTTTTTGTATTTTTTAAAAGAAAAACAAAAACAAAGGTGTTCAGTTCTTTTGAGTCTGTGTGTGTTATTTTATTGTGATTGTCTAGGCTAGAAGTTAAAAATAAATATATGTTACTGCTACTGCTTTCAATGCATTATGTTGAAAAGCAAAGCAATTGTATAATGTCAGTCTCAGCGGAATGGTACCCAATGAATCAAGTTCAAGGTTTTAATTTTTTTTTTTTAAATAATAACGAGGAAAAGCAGTCTCTAATAGCGATAGAGCCCTCTCGGTGAAGGCTCTACCGTGTGGTAGTTGAGCTTGACTTTCTCCAGCAGCCTCGCCTTCGGCTCAGGACACATCACTCACGGTCAACTACTACAAAGAAGAGCCTTCATCGACGGGCACTATCGCTTAACAACACATTTCCAAAGAAATTGTCACTGCCTCTTTACACTGCCTATATTGAGTCTAAAAGCTTTTTCTTTGTCACTTTGTTTTGTCACCATAGTTGAACAGAAAGTGGAATTGATGCTGTTTGAGTAAATTAAGATATCACCGCAAATGTCTAGCACAGTACCAAATATGCAAGGCTTTTGATTCAATGCAGATATGTGAATTAAAATACATTTGTAGCATTTTCTGAAATGTGTTTAAAAACCAGTTGAGACTTCCACAATCGTCCTGAATGAATTTATCTTTATAAAATTATTTTAAAATTACTTTTTGTAGTTTTGCAGACAATCTTTACTATAACAAGGTTTTGTCTTAATAGTTTGTTCATGTATACATCTTTAATATAACCGTTTTGTCTTAATAGATTGTTCATGTATGAAAGCACAAACAAATAGAACATACAGTATTACAGGACAATGTGAGTAAAAAAGCTAGTTGTTGTATTAGAAGTCTTCCAGAACTGGATAAATAAAATTGTTCTTGAATAACTTGTATGCAAGAAGTTGTCCTCCAAAAACCATTACTGACAAGCCAGAGCCTGGGGTGATGTAAAAGAAAACAAAATAAATGTGATGAAAAAATGCGTAAGTTATTAGTTTACTAAAATAACTGCTGCACCAGTGACTGTGATTCTCCATTACTAACTCATAGTTGCCACTAGTTGCAGAGGAGGCAGAAATGACACTTGCACACCATTTGTGTAAATGGTATAAAATATTCATTTAAATAGTAATATGATATCTAGTTAAAGCAAACATTCAAACACTCATTTTATTAAACTACTAAAAATGTGTGCAATCAAAAGCACTCTTTGCAGTCAGCTTTACAGAGTCAACAGCAGTCCTACAGTAAATCCCATACAAAGGATAACTTTTAAACAAGCCAGTACCTCCTCAACAACACATATATTTACAGTACAAATAAAGTTAAAATACACATTGCATTGTCTTGTTTTTTAACATATACTTTACCTATAGAAATCCACCAATGATCTGCTGATGGGAATTCAGACATCACTGTAAAATAAGAACATTAGCAAATAAGAATGCTGTATCTTACAACCCTGTTTAAAACAATATGACTGGTAAAACTCAATGGTTTAATGCCAATATGACAGCAGACAGTTTACATTTTCATCCAACAGAGGACACCCATAACCCTTGATGTACTGACAGCATTGTCTTGTGTTATAGAACATACCATTTCAATAATAATAATATTGGGGGGAAATGCAGAGTAAATGTCCCATCCAGTCATTTATAGCAAGGAAAACATTTCATCAGATGTTTTTACCTAGATTTTCTATTCAGAGATAATATGATATTTAGTGAACAAGGGGTCTGAGTGCGTAACATTGATAACATTTTTGGGTACCACTGTTCTTACGAGATGGCTTTCTCATTAAAATAATTTGTGTATATTCAGAAAGACCGGACGAATATCTATTCAGGGTTACCCTTTATTATACAGCAACCGGGCACTGCTCACCCATTGTTGTCTATGGAGGTCAGCCGTTCTCTTATTACAGATGACTAATTAACGACACCTGTTCTAAAACCACTGCTTACTGATGAAACGCTTCACCGGGACGCTCAAGCCCTGCTTTCAAAAAGTCCACTCTTTCAGTGGACTACAATGATTTACAAAGGTAAATAAATAATTAACTTTCAAAAGTTGTAGTGTAACAGTGATAATAGCATTGTTGTGGCGTGTTTCTCAGTAATAATGTACTGCAACTCCTTAGCTCAAATAATACAGGCTTTATTGACTTGGGAGTTTCATTATTAAGAACATGCCAAAGCATGTGGTGTGAGTGGATTAAAACAGGCAATAGATGTCCCAACCCAGTACCACAAACCACCAGTGGTGGTCCAACACTTTTTGCAGGACGCTGTATACCGTATTGAGATCGATTTTAAGAATGCATTGTCAGTTTTAATTGTCAGTTTTTCGTTAAGTATGAAAAACTACAAAGCGGTATGATTGTAATTCAATACGTTAACGTAACATTATTCAGCAGGCTTCGTTCCAATATGAAGCAAAATTGTTTAATTATATCGGGAGATGCAAAACTTTTTGCCATATCTGTACTGCTAATTCACTGTATTCTATAGGTAAATTACACAACTGTACATGCAGTACTAGCAAAATACAATAAACATAGCCTCGATTTACGATGGTCTGTACTGTGTATAGCGAGATTTATATATAATGATTTCCATTACATGAGAGTAGATGTTAAAACTTCATGCTGATTTGAACTCGGCTCTCGCCAAGATAAGCACCAACTAAGACGTAGCTTTACAGTAAACTAATGTGATCCATATGTGTCTCCATCCATTTACGTTTCCTTCCATATGATGATGTAGATATCCTTCTGTCTGGTGTTAATGGCTGAAGTGTAATGCTGGCTCCAGGGATCAGCTTATTTTGCCTCCCTGGCGCATCAGCACACACAACGGCTGCGATGCTGGCTCCGGGGATCAACCAAAGTGCGGCCTCCCCAGCGCATCAGCATGACAACCGTCTGGATTGAGCTAAGTAGGGTACATCTCTGGGGTTTTCAAGTGGGCACCTTCCATCCTCAGTGTTTCGTCGACTAGCCCACGACACCTCAAGAGGGCTCGACGGTGATTCTGGCGTCCCAGCATCACCCCCCTCCGTCCCCCACTCAACTCAGCCCAGCTTACTTACCTGTCCCCAGCCAGAATCTTTCCGTCTCAACCACAGCCAGTTGCTGCTCCTCTCTGCTGCTTCAGATAAGTTCTTCACTGTGCGACGCAACTCTTGGCCACTGAATCCGACGTCTCTGAGAAACCGGGTTGTAGAGTGTGCCACAAATCCTCGACAACCCACTTCCACTGGGTAAACCCGAACTCTCCATCCTCGCTGTTCCGCTTCAGTGGCTAGTTGAGCATACCGCAGTTTCTTCCTCTCATACGCCTCATCTACAGCACCCTCCCATGGCACTGTTAACTCTACCAGGTGAACAAGGCGTGCTGATCCAGACCACAAGACAATATCTGGTCGAAGGTTAGTGGTGGCAATCTCAGGTGGAAAAATAAGCCGTTGACCAACATCTGCCAGCATTTTCCAGTCTCTAGCAGCTTCCAGTTGTCCTGGGCGAGAATTGGTTTTAACATCTTTTCTTGGTGGTTGCTCTCCTGGGCGGAGGAATGTTGTCTTTTGTGTGTAATGTTTTGATGGAACAGGTGACAACCATAACCATAATATTAATGTTATAGTTTATTACATATGACATAAGTACTGCTTGGAACTTTCTGTCTGAAAAAAAAAAATCACTGTCAGCCATGATGCTAGAAGAGATATGGAACTAAATGATTTAGCGAAAAGGCTAAAACCTGTTCCATTTCCACATCAAACAAGCCGAACGTGTCCGAGTGTGTCCGCCTCACGAAATTCTGTCTTAACTAATGGATGGTAAAAATTCAGTTTAAAAAAAAAATGGCATGCTTTTGGGATATTAATTTGTTAAGTGTGTTCATAGAATGATGTTTTTGCTTGTGAGTTGTTACGAATGCATTTCTACTGTGGGCTAAGTTTTCAGATGCAGACGTGTTTTTTTTATAGAAATGTTTTTATACTGATTTGACAGAAAGACAATGATTCTTGGTGGTAAATCTCCCTCCCAACCTGTGAGGGCGCTAAGTAACGGGAACAGAGTACCCTGGACTGTTTGGCCTGACACTTCATTCCTAGGGTTAAAAGGAAGTTGGTCATTTAGAAAGGGGGCGGAGCTTTGGTGCATTAACTCATTGACCCGGAAGGGAAATGATGTGGCAGCCGCGGATTGGAGAAGCGGCTGCACTCATTTACCAAGGGGTCATGTGTGACAATATAAATAGGGGATGAAGCGAAGTAATCTGTTCCTTCGTTTTGGTTAGATAACAACCTGGAAAGACCTGTGTTTTGTGTGGAGAAAATCGTGAGTGTGTGTTTATTGTCGTGTTGGAATAACACTGTTTGTAATTATTTAGACGGCTAAACGCGATCCAGGAGCTGTCGATAAAGGCCAGCACAAACCTGGACAATACTGCACTTTGTTTGCAATAAAGTACTGTATTTTCACCACGAGCACTAGAGCACGCACTGTGGACTGGTGTGTGTGTTTGTGTATGTGTTACGTGTGGGTGAATTAAAACAGGACTGTTATTATTTTGGGGCCAACCTGCGGATTACAGATAAGCAATACACGCTGCTGTATTGCTTTTCGTTGACATTGTTATTATTTACTGTTGTTCGCCATCAGGCATTTGGATTACAAAATACAACCATTAAACAACATTGCACCTGGATTATAATTGTCTGTCTGTTTATTGATCACCTGCACCTGCACACTGTTAATCACTTTGTCACAACTAACTTTTGTTTTAAAAATCCATTTGATGCCCATGGGGTAGTGGGGGAGTGGTGGAGTGGGGGAGGGGGGGTCCACTTTACAGTCTTGCACCAGGGCCCAGTAAATCCTAGCACTGGCACTAAGCAGACCCAAGGCAATACTGAGATTAGGATACAGGTTCATCAAATTACTTGTAGATGTAGTCGAGCATCTCAAGAGGAGAGGATGAAAACACATTCACTGCTCAGGATACTTCGAGTGTCAGGTCACCAGAATCAACTTCGTCACCCATTTTTAGTTCCAATTCCTTGCATCTTGCTACTAGAATATTCTCGTCAATAGCCTTCCTTGTATCTTTGATGTATAGAGAAAACCAAACAACTCATAGAAGCTTTCCAGTTGAGCAAATCTTTCATTCAAGCTGGTGAAAGCCACGTCAACTAATGGAACAAAAAAGTCTTGCTCAAATTTACCCTCAGGCAATAAAAACCTTTCCATTCGGTCAAAATTCTTTTGTGTGTGAGGACCACTTTGAACCTGAATGCTACGAAAGGAACATGCAGGCAGAGGTTCTGGGGTATGAATGCAAGACGAGGCTAAAACCCAATACAAACCCAATAAAATAGCTGTCAGTCTCTATGCATTTCCTTATTCCCACCATCCCGAGCCATTGATTTGTCAACATTCAGACTGAATCCGCTCCTGGGATCCGTAGCAAACAGCTATTGGTTAGAAAGCCGAGTAAACTTATCAAGTCTTCCATTCGTTGTAACTGCAATGCTATAATGCAGGTGTCTTTGAAACTGGATAAAGTAGGACAGTAAGATAAGAAACGAAAACGCTAAACAACAGGTTTGAAATTGCGCATTGCTGAATTTGCTGATGGCAATCACAATGCTGAAAAAAACTTACGTGACTGGAGACGAAACAAAGACAAATATGGCAAATGAAAAATGAGCTGAGAGAGGAGGAGCATGCTTATGACCCGATGTAGAAAACATTTTGTTTAAATGGAGTACTTTGAATGACTTTAATACACACTGTAACTTGTTCTACATGTTAGTGCAACGCAGTGGTACACTTGTAAAGTATGTGTATGGTTATGATTCTGATTAACAAAACAAAATGAATGTATTTGTATAGTTTGAAATGTAATGCAATTGTACTGCACTGTATGCAACACTAAGATGTTTGGTTTACTGGTTATTAGATGGTGCACTGTTTATTTTATTGTTTTATTGCTTTTTTAATTGATGAAAGCAGCACTTTTCTTTTAAATTTGAATTAATACAACACATTTGTAAAAGCCAATTCAGCTGGGACTATTGTCTAAGTATGGTTTTGGAAAGAAATGTTTAGTAAAGCAAAGAAGATATGTTCTTGAACTTGTCTGGGTACTTGATAAGCTATAATAAAATAGGTTAATACAGATGTGATGTGGGATGTATAACTTGATTTTACGCTCTGTTAATTATTTACTTTTTAAATCCATTCAAGTACCACATGTCAGTGGTTCACACTGTTACTACTGGAATTTACAGTACTGTAGTAGTATTGCATTTTGATGTATTTTGACATTGCTAGCTAGCAGTACCTTGGTTGGAAGTGTCTGTATCGCCTGCCGATTGTGATGTAAAGAATGCTGTTAACTTGGGGTACACTGCCAAACTCTTTGCTTTTTGGGATAAGAACGTTTCATCATTACTAACCGGTTTAGCTCCTAACACACCACATAATATTTTCAGAAAGACACAGAGAGAAAATCAATGCACCTCAATACTGTGCAAAAATCTAAAATCAAAAGAATTTGCAAGCATTTATGACACGGGAGCCACTTCGCTTCCGCTTTCACTTTGGCACGTGGCATTCATTTTTATTTATTTCTAGGTTGATTCAAACACGCAACCCTACGTGTGTGAGACACCTATATACAGACGTGCTCAAATTTGTTGGTATCCTTACAGCTCATTGAAATAATGCTTCATTCCTCCTGAAAAGTGATGAAATTAAAAGCTATTTTATCATGTATACTTGCATGCCTTTGGTATGTCATAGAATAAAGCAAAGAAGCTGTGAAAAGAGATGAATTATTGCTTATTCTACAAAGATATTCTAAAATGGCCTGGACACATTTGTTGGTACCCCTTAGAAAAGATAATAAATAATTGGATTATAGTGATATTTCAAACTAATTAGTTTCTTTAATTAGTGTCACACATGTCTCCAATCTTGTAATCAGTCATTCAGCCTATTTAAATGGAGAAAAGTAGTCACTGTGCTGTTTGGTATCATTGTGTGCACCACACTGAACATGGACCAGAGAAAGCAAAGGAGAGAGTTGTCTGAGGAGATCAGAAAGAAAATAATAGACAAGCATGGTAAAGGTAAAGGCTACAAGACCATCTCCAAGCAGCTTGATGTTCCTGTGACAACAGTTGCAAATATTATTAAGAAGTTTAAGGTCCATGGAACTGTAGCCAACCTCCCTGGGCGTGGCCGCAAGAGGAAAATCGACCCCAGAGTGAACAGAAGGATAGCACGAATGGTAGAAAAAGAACCAAGGATAACTGCCAAAGAGATACAAGCTGAACTCCAAGGTGAAGGTACGTCAGTTTCTGATCGCACCATCGAGTGGGCTCCATGGAAGAAGACCCAGGAGGACTCCACTTTTGAAAGAAAAACATCAAAAAGCCAGACTGGAATTTGCTAAAATGCATATTGACAAGCCACAATCCTTCTGGGAGAATGTCCTTTGGACAGATGAGTCAAAACTGGAGCTTTTTGGCAAGTCACATCAGCTCTATGTTCACAGACGAAAAAATGAAGCTTTCAAAGAAAAGAACACCATACCTACAGTGAAACATGGAGGAGGCTCGGTTATGTTTTGGGGCTGCTTTGCTGCGCCTGGCACAGGGTGCCTTGAATCTGTGCAGGGCACAATGAAATCTCAAGACTATGAAGGCATTCTGGAGCGAAACGTACTGCCCAGTGTCAGAAAGCTCTGTCTCAGTCGCAGGTCATGGGTCCTCCAACAGAATAATGACCCAAAACACACAGCTAAAAGCACCCAAGAATGGATAAGAACAAAACATTGGACTATTCTGAAGTGGCCTTCTATGAGTCCTGATCTGAATCCTATCGAACATCTATGGAAAGAGCTGAAACTTGCAGTCTGGAGAAGGCACCCATCAAACCTGAAACAGCTGGAGCAGTTTGCTCAGAAAGAGTGGGCCAAACTACCTGTTAACAGGTGCAGAAGTCTCATTGAGAGCTACAGAGAACGTTTGATTGCAGTGATTGCCTCTAAAGGTTGTGCAACAAAATATTAGGTTAGCGGTCCCATTTATTATTTACAATATTATGTTGAATAAAAAATCAAAAGCAAAGTCAAAGTCATTAAATATGGAATAAACAATGGTGGATGCCAATTACTTTTGTCAGTTTCAAGTTATTTCAGAGAAAATTGTGCATTCTTCGTTTTTTGTGGAGGGGTACCAACAAATTTGAGCACGTCTGTACATGTATTCCCCTCAAGTTTGCAGCACTGATGTTACATGCGAGCAGACTTTGTTTCTAGTGTGTCAAAATGAGTTCCTTTTTAAACGTCTAACCGTTTTTAGCTTAAATTGCGGGTTACGTGATTACGCAGCACATACAGACATAGACATGAGCTCTGCTTTAAACCCCAACATGTTGTGTTGGTTTGGTTTATGACTTGTGGTGTACAGATAGTACCTGAGTCATGACGAAAGGGTTTGTTGCCAGGGGGCCTCATGCAATTGCATAGGTTCCATGTACCTAAAACCACTACTGCCTGTCAGTGTTCTTCTCCTACCCCATTCTGAGTTAGTTAGCCCAGTCCTTTTTAACAGATCTGATGTTTTAGTGCACCTCGAGGGACTGTAAAAAATGTGTTGCTTACCTACTGTGGTCAGGCCAACATGAATGAGGGTGACTGTGATGGCATAGTCCCAAACCCACTCTTCTACAATCAAAGCAAACATCAGCCCACTTATAAAGAAAGTGACCTCTGCTGAAATTAGGTTCACTGTAAAAAAGGAAAATACAAACACAAGTACAAAATTCACAAAAAGTCATGATGTACAACCCAATGACTTTGCAAACATAAACTTTTTGGGTAATACAATTTTTAATGGCTTTATTCTGGTGTTCTTTGAAGGTCAGTGTTTTGTTTGACGTTGTAATAAATCTTCCATTACTCTAATTACTCCATGTGATTGTCTTCTCAGACTTTATGAACATAAATGAGGAGGTGTCATGAATAAGTCACATGCAAGTATATGAAAAAAAAAGAAACTGAAACTGCTCTTGCAAAACTGTGCTGCCTTCTTGTCTCAGTGGTGCAAAATTACCCAGTTTGTATGATTTGTAAAGTTATCCCATTTGTCTAAATCTTTATAATCAACATCTGTACAATCATTACTATGGGTTGGTGGGGGTTTTCCAAAATAAATGTCATGCTAATATGTCATTTTTTATTTCTTCTATAAAGGGGAGCATAACACCAAATCTAATAGCAAGTCCTGTTTCAGTATATTTGCTCATCTTTCTTATCCTTATAATTGAGTTATTTTATGTTTTGTAGATGTATGTTACATGTGTATATATGATAGTATGTTTTCATAACAAGATCAAATATATATATATATATATATATATATATATATATATAATTTGAAAACTTAATTTAAAAATAAATTTAAATGGTCCATTCTAAGTATTTAGATCAAAGACCCCGTTATCTTCTGTATTTTCTTTATTTATTGAATCTGTAATCTGGATTTATATCAATTGTGTGCAACTATTCAGCAAGAATCATTTGAATTTCTGTGACATTATAAGATAATGGAGGCCCCCTGCCACAAGGTGTCTATCAGAGTCTCCTGGATGTTCCTGGAATGGCAAAGTTTTTAGAAAACCACCACCGGATAGTCCAGTCATAAGCAAGACATGGCAGATTGGGCCCGCAGATGTGTATAATGACTAGTAATAGACATGTTATAGTGGTCCAAATCAAAAAAGCTTTCAACAGTGGATAAGACACACTAGTTTTCATGAGTCGGAAGCAAAGTGGTCCACCCCCTATTAAAGAGTAAGTAGCAGGGTTCAGAAAAAAATAGTATTAAACGTCCCTACGTGTTGCTACAACTGTTTAAATAACGTACCTGTAATTTTTCTTTTCATTGTTAACATCCTGACAACTTTTTACATTTATAACTTTAAAGTCTGTTTCAAAGCTCTTTTCAAAATGTCCGCTCTAGTGCCCATATTGTCAAACAGGTCACACAGCAATAATGATCCATGATGTGATATGGAACAGAAAAGCCAGAGCACTTATTTGTTTTTTTTTTTGTTTTTTTTAATCGCTCTTCCTGCAGTGCTTTAGAAGACAGATCTCAAACCCCAGTGTCTAGAGCTGACATTTTGAAAAGATCTATGAAACAGACATTAAAGTTATAAGTGTGGGCTCCCGAGTGGCGCATCCAGTAAAAGCACTCGCTAGAGTGCAGTATGTGCTCTATAGCCTGGACGTCGCAAGTTCGAGTCGAGGCTATTCCACAGCCGACCGTGGACGGGAGCTTCCAGGGGGCGGCGCTCAATTGGCCGAGCGTCGCCCGGGGGGAGGGAGGGTTAGGTTGGCTCGGCTCACCGCGCACCAGCGACCCCTGTAGTCTGGCTGGGCGCCTGCGGGCTTGCCTGTAAGCTGCCCAGAGCTGCGTTGTCCTCCGACGCTGTAGCTCTGAGGCGGCTGCACGGTGAGTTCGCAGTGTGTAAAGAAGCAGGCGGCTGATGGCACACTTCGGAGGACAGCGTGTGTTCATCTTCGCCACTCTCGAGACAGCGCAGGGGTGGTAGCGGTGAGCTGAGCCTAAAAAATAATTGGGCATTTCAAATTGGGGAGAAAATAATAAAAAAAAAAACTAATTGGCAATGACTAAATTTAAAAAAAAAATGTTGTAAGTGTAATACGTTAATAATGAAAAGACCAATTACAAGTATGTTATTTAATCAGCTGTAGCAACACACAGGGACGTGTAACACTATATTTTTCGGAACCCTGCTACCTACTCCTTAAGGTGTTTATGTACTTTTGTGGCCAGTAAGTGTACAATGCTTTAATTAACTCATTTTTAATACAGGATTGATACTGATCAGATAAATCCATATTTAGTTATATTGCCAAGTTTGTAATTAATTGGCATCTCAGCCCATTCAATGGGATGGAAAGGCAAGGGTTGGACACGAACCGTAAACCTCATGGTTCAAAGACAAACGCCTTACCATTCCACTATAGAGCAAGCTCTGTAGTTGAGATGTAAGTATGGGTCTTATAATGATGTCAGTATTATTGTCATCAACTACTAGAAGGAGATCCATTGCAACTCATAAAGTCCAATTAAACTCATTATTGTTGTAATTACTGTATCCACTTGTATGTCAGCTTTGTGGAATATAACTGGGTTATACTTACCCTTTCTGTCCCAAGCCAATTTCCTGCCATAAAGGTTTTTATTGTACCTAAACTAATAGCTGACTTGAACTGACCTTCTGTCAGAGTCCTGCACGGGTCCGATTTTTACGACCTGCTTCTGACCCGGACCTGCTACTACAGGACCCAACCTGAACCCGCTTCAACACCGTCTTCTTGCTTTAATAAGACCTGCAACCCGACACGACCCAAACCTGCAAGTGTTTGTCCTTTACCTGCTGCCTGCGTCGACTGACTCTCATGCTCTCACATTCACACACAGATATCTCTACCATTCTCGACAGATTGAGTTTATACAATAAGCTATACAGTGGTCTTGATATATTTTAACTAGGCTTGCTACTTTTCGATATTAATTGGTAAAGCTTGTTAAATGTAAATTTCCCCAAAAATATGAGTTAGACGGAAATAAATTTACCACTCGCTATTTTTTATTGTCTTGCCAAAGATAATCATTTAGAAATCCTCTAGTTTGTGTAGTTTTTATAATTGCTGTCTGTCACGTCTCCGTTCCACTCTGAGTGTGTGTCAGTCATCTCTGTGGTCGGTTAGTAGTGTAGTTTCACCCTGTTCTGACAGATCTGGTTGACTGAAGCAGTGCTAGAACGCTCTCATTTGGTTAAATGTCAATCATCAAGACCTGCACAGACTGTGCACTCATTTGCCAGCTACAGCGCCTGTCATTCAAAGCGGCTAGTTTGAAATTAGCGGGTTATGGTGTACGTAAGCTTTTGCTTTAGGCATACGGTGACAGTTACTAGTTTGATTTGAAAATGGGGCGCAAGAGAAAAACATTTAATGAATATTGAGCACAATAACCTGACCGACGGCTGAAGTCTCCACAGCAGGACAAAGTGGGCTCATCTCCCTTGCCTTCCAGTGACTCTGAGTCCAACTGTGCTGAAGCAGGAGAGGGGTGGAGCTCAGACTCCAACTAATAAGTACAAGTTAGTTCTGTTCAACAATCTAATGTTTAGTTTTGTGCATATTATTTTTCCTCGTAAATTTATGCTATAAAAGTCTGTGTAATACACTTTCATATGCTGCGTTTTCTATGGTTTATTTGAGACCATTTTTTAATTTGTGTAGGATCTTAATCTATACAAGGTATAGCTTCGCTGTGACCAAACATTATTTCATTGTTGGTAACCATGGTTTTGTTGCATGTTGAATATGATAAAGGGGTTTCTCTAAATGAGACGTTTCTCAATGGCATAAAAAGTCTGTTTTTTTAAAAGCATAAAGGTCGATTTCACCCATTCTCTGCTTGAATTGAAAAATAAAGGTTGAAAAAAACAGTAAATTATTTCTAAAATAAAACAGAAAATTATTTCTAAATTAATTGTTGATGTGTGATAAAAATCGAATAGCAGCAAGTCTAATTTTAACATAGTAACATATTGACATATCTCTACTTACTTTACTATAAAATAGTAAATATTCCTTTCATGCCACTGTTGAAAGGGAGCTACACCTGTGTTTCACAGAGATGACAATGTCAGGTTTTACACTCAATGAATCCAGTCACATGTTCATTATTTTTATTCTCTATGATTCCAAAATAATTTCAGATTTACCTATCAAACTATTATCCACTATATGATATAAACCCTGCACTATCTTTTGTTTCACATCGTCCACATACATTTTTAATATCCCCAAACAGACGTGATACCCGCGGGTACCTGACCCGATGCAGGAGTCTACCTTCTGTTACCTACATCCCAGTCAGCAAACTAGGTTGGCCCAATGTTGGTTTATGGTTGGCAAGTGGTTGCCATTGGCAAGCTAACCAAGGGCCAACGTTGACCCAACAATCTACAAATCTGATCTGCTCTCGAGCTCTGTACCGTTATAGACCCAGTGTTCAAAATGTTTGCCCCCCATAAAAATGTATTAACAAACATTATTAATACACGTTAAACTCAACAAAACAATGGCTCTAGCTGTAATTAAAACCATTATTATTATTATTATTATTATTTTATTTAGTGTGTTTATTTAGTGCTTTTCTCCACACCGCAGCAATTCCCCATACGGCTCAGGAGACCCGAGGATTCAGCGGATGTCCTCCGATCCCACGAACTAATCAGCTTTCTTTTTCACCCAGGAACTCGAAAGTGGATGTCAGCGAGCTACCGACCTCTGGAGGACAAAGGCCAGCCCTGCAGGTGTCTGCTCTGAGCTCACTAGGCACCTGGCAGGGTTCGCTGTAGAGCGATGAAGAGAAACAGTCCCTGCCGGTTTTACCTCCCTAACCCACGGGAGCGCCAGAGCCAATGCGACACTTCCTTCAGAGTCCCCAGCGAAGACTGTTCTACTTCACACAGCCAGGATGTGAACCTGCACTGTATGACTCACCCTGTGCACCACACAGCTGTGTTTCTACCAGGTGAGCCATCTTTATGTATTTTTTGTATTTACTATAAAGGTTTCAATCACACGATCAATGTTATATAGGCCTATTGGATCCAGAGAGATAAATGACAAAACCAATAAAAGTATAAGCATTACGATTAAATGCCAATAAAAAAAACTGCAAAAATAATATTTAGTTTTCACTCTGTATTGCAAGACTGAATTATTATTATTTGTTTATTTAGCAGATGCTCTTATCCAAGGTGACTTACAGAGACTAGGGTGTGTGAACTATGCATCAGCTGCAAAGTCACTTACAACAACGTCTCACCTGAAAGACGGAGCACAAGGAGGTTAAGAGACTTGCTCAAAGTTACAGAGTGAGTCAGTGAGTGAGCTGGGATTTGAACCGGGGACCTCCTAGTTACAAGTACTTTTCTTTAACCACTGGACCACACAGCCTAAATCTTGCTTAAGTTTCAAGTTTCACTAATTGTGAAACTTAAATAAATATGTATTTCTCATATGTTGGTGCATACTTAGTATTTTTTTTTTTTAAATGTGTTCTTTATGTTTAAGGTGACCATATGGTTCTGTGTTCAGCAGGACAATTTGGGACAGTTCAGGCTTTTCAACTTGCAACCCAGTGCATTATGGTACATTTTACCTGTCTCAGGTACCATTCATTCTTTTAAGAGAAGCAGGACTACGCTTACCAGAATGCATTGGGTTGTGAGTTGAAAAGTCTGAACTTTCCCAAACTGTCCCGCTGAACACAGAGCCATATGGTCACCTTTATTTATGTTTACATGTTCTTCTCTTAACTTGTTTTTGTTTGTTAAATTACAATTAAAAATAGTGTAACAGTATAGACAAGGTATCTCCATTTTATTGTTAACTCACAAATGTATTTTTTCCATCTAAATATTGTATTAGATTTTCTTGTAGTTTAAAAAATTCCCCCACCAGTAAAGACGAAAAAGTAGAATGCAAAACTCGTTGAGAGCATGAAAAAGAACATTATTTTATTATTATTATTATTATTATTGTTCTATTATTCAGAATAATAACATAATGTTACATTTTTGCAAAACTGTTTTTTTCTAGTTTGATATGAGTACAACTGTTTTTATCTAAGGAAATGTCCCTTTGCACTTGAAAATGTGTCCAATATCTAATTAGGAAAATAACTTGAGCTACTTTAAACAGAAACTGTATTCATCAGAACAGTCTGTGAAATAATCAAGTAGGCATGACCATTTCTGCAGCAGAACAATATTTTATTTTAACAATTAAAAACCAAATATATGACAACTGTTTCTTATCCACCAAAAAACAATGTTGCACCAACATTGGCCCAACCTATAGCACTTGAATATAATGTTGGCCCAACGTTGGTCCCCCTGGGGGATAGTAACTAAATGCCAACTAGGGCCAACATTGGCCCCACTAAAAATTACTGTCTGGGATGGACCAGTGTTCAGTCTGTTAGTAAATGTTTAGATTATTTATTTTTTTAATCCGAATGATATCCTTGTAAACCAGAATGGGTCTCGTCTGGCAATGGTGGTTGCCTGGGAAACTGCCTCCATATAGCTGGGTTAGCTCTTCCTCAACATCCCCTAAGGACTGAGCTTGTGTAGTTAATAAATACAAAAAATAACAACTGAAACCATTGAACTGACATTTATTATCGCTCATAAAAACAGATAAATAGGAATTTCTTATGAAAGCTTGTGAGGGTGAATGGACTAACTTATGAATTCAACATAGTAATTCCATGTTTTTAACTTCTGGTACTGTCCTCTACATAATATGAATACAAATTAATTTTATTATTACACCCAGTAAGGTATGAAATCCCGTTGGAAGGGGTTATGGCAGTGGTGGTTATACAGTCACACTTTTTTCCAATTATGTGGAGAACTGCTTGTCCAATTGTTGTGAAACTTGGTATTAACATTATTTAGTTTAAGTTATTGAGAATGTCAGATTGTGGGATATAGGGGTGGTCTCTCTGTCCGTACATGTATGCATATATTTGTTTCTTATGAGGTTGTCATTAAAGATTTCATTGATAATTCTAATTTTATAATATTTTGTATTGTTGATATGTGACGTGGTGTGACAGAGAGAGCCATGTAGCTGGTTCCTGCGCACGTGTGTGCAGCTGAGATGTGTTGCTGGGCAACCAATTGGGTAGTTAAGCCAGTCCAGCAGCGAGTGGAGCGGCAGGTCCGGATTGGTTGGGTGGTGTTTCAGGGGATGATGTGAGGAGCTCAATAAACGTTTGTGCCACAGTTGGAGGCTGCTGCGTGGCCATAGCTACACAGACGGGCGCAGAGAGAGAGAGAGAGAGAGAGAGAGAGAGAGAGAGAGAGAGAGAGAGAGAGAGAGAGATTGTTTGTTTGTTTACATCAAGGAAGCGAGTGTCCGCTCTGCAGGAACTACTACACGAGACACTACAAGACGGTCGACTGTGCTCATGAAAGCACTGACCAGCCAAGGCCGTTTGAAAACTCAGTGAAGAGGCAGGTCTCCATGACAATGCCGGGACTCCTTGAGCCCAGAAATAGGTCAGTTTAGGGGATGTTGATCCCAAACAGTATAGACAGGGTTTGCATAGAGTAATAGGTTCCTGCAACAGGAAGCTCCTTTTAGTGGGACTAGCACTAGCCATTTTTTGTGGCAAACTTTTATTTTTAGCTTTGTTTTGTTTTCTTTATTAAATGTGACACTAGGGCTACCATTGCTGGTACCCTAGTGTCAGCACTTGTGTTGATAATAAATCTGTGTGCCTCTGCGGTGTGTCAAGACCTAATGCTCTGTGTCTGCCTCATGATTATTAAGTGACAACCTACACACGTAAAGCGTCCCCCTGTTACACATGGTCATCAACTTCTTCATAGAAAATTTGATTTGATAGCTTTCATTTTGAATTTATAGCCACTAGGGGTGATCATATGTTATGCCACGTCACTGAAAATATAGTAAACTTTACATAATTAAGGGATAATGGTATTGCTCTGGCACGTTATAAGGTAATAATGGAACTCCTAGGGCATAATTTGAATGAGGGAGTTCCATTATGACAGAGGAACACGCCACAGCAGTTTCATTAGCACTGATATACTACACGTTTTTAATGTTATTTATTTATTTATTTATCTTTTTTTTAGAGTAGGACTCAAACATATACATGTGAAGCGGTTCATCAGTAAGCTGTGGTTTCATTAGGGTCATCTTGTTGAAGCTGACACCCTGGGATCCTTCAAGAAGCTGCTTGATGAGATTCTGGGATCAATAAGCTACTAACAACCGAACGAGCAAGAAGGGCCGAATGGCCTCCTCTCGTTTGTAAACTTTCTTATGTTCTTATGTTCTTATCTCTCAACTGTGCTTTATTTATTATTCATTTTTTGAGTAATAACAGAATGGGTGACCTCCGTAGAATGCGACATAAAATACAGAGGCAATGGGACATTTCTAAAAGGAATACAACTACTTAACGGTACTATAAAATACTATTTTTGCACTTGCTTCAAAATAGAGCATACACTATATGCACTCTCTGTCAGACTGGGGTAAATGTTTCTCACAAAATATGCACCAGCCTAGGGATGTCAGTGACCAATTACTGTAGGTTTATGGTAAAATGTATGTTTAAATATAAAGTGATTTAGAGTCAGTTAAAAAAATATATTTGTAATTTGAAGTTTGCTTTAGTATATGGTCATTGACTTTCCTGTACATTTGTATGAAACTCATTTCAAACGGTTGAAAACAATAAGGTAATTTAAGTCAGAACTTCAAAAATAAAATCAACATATTTAATTTAACTTTTCTTTACCTGTGGAGCTGGGATTACTGTGGAGCAGCAGAATATGACCATAGGAATATGAACCCATTTCTGGAATTGGACCTTCATACTTGTGTTCCCAGTGAAACTTACCCACATATTTTGAATTGGTCCATGATGGACTTGTTTTAAAGTCAAAAGGAGCCAAAAGGCTATCAATGTCTTCAATCCTACATAACATTTTTGAAACATAAAAAGAAAATAATTAACAAACTTAACACAGATGTAGGTTTTAAAAAGCTTGTAGCAGAGTTAAATAAATGCTCTTATGTTTTCTTAATTAATCATCATTGATGAGTGTTTCAGCCATCTTGGATGTTTCTTCTTGTTTAAAAAAAAAAATCATCATCATATTTTACCTTTGGGCCTGGTTCTGAGCAAGCTGGTACACAGCTGGTGATGAGGATGCTCAGAAGCGAAAACAGAAATTTACCAATATGGAAGTGGAGATTTTGGTACAAGCAGTACTTGTAACATGAAGATGTGTTATCATCTCGAAATACATCATCAGGACAAAGGAATAAAATACGGAATGTGTGGTGTCTTCTTAATAAACAGATGTACCACTTCAGAGTTTGTAGTCTAGGTTGCTTATACATTACGACGCATCATCCAGTTACTGTGCTGTGCATATTAGTTCAACTTCTTATTTCGTATAGAATAATTCCAGGCGTATAGACTTTTTAAACTTCAGAAACAATATGTTTTATTTCCTTACATCCATGGCAGTCAAACAGGTGGAATATCCTTCCATTGTACAGCAATATGTTCAACAACAATAACTCCATACAGCTTCATACGAACAGTCTTCGGTTTAACTACGACTTATATCTTCTTAAATTCTTATGCAGTTACAACTCTCGGATTTCTTATGTATGTCTGTATTACCTTTGTGCCTACAACCAGCTGTACTGTATTTGCTCTAGCTACAAACTAACTGCATCATCTGTCCCTCTGTCTTTTTTTTACCGTTTTCTTTCAAACTCGAATTTAACAATACTGCCTGAACCAGTATTGTTAAATACCCAATGCCATATTACAAAACATAAATTCTGAAGACATTACTAAAATAACGGTGGAGGATGAGCCCCCGTTCTTATAATAATGCCTACACTCTAGAAGTAAAGGCTCACGTTAGAACCTTGCTTTACCACTGTGGGGAGACCTTTTTAGGTGCTTCTAAGAACCTTTTTTTTACATGGATTCTATATTATTTATTTGCAGACTTTCTTTTTTTCATGTAAGCTATGAAACATGTACTGAAAACAAAACAATACGGTATTATAAACCGCAATTTACAAACTGACTTGATCAGAAGGGTTAAAAAATTAGCTGTTTGCAAAATGTTATCAAATGTTTCTTTGTCCTTGAAAACAATGTCTCCTTCTTGCTGCAGATAAGTCTCCCACATCACTTTGCCTTTTATATAGCCTACTGACTGACTGCGGCAAATTAAAGCCTGCTTTTCAGAGTTCTTAAAATAATCAAGCAAATATGAGGCCCGCAATTACCGGCAGCTTTAATAAATTAGATGGAATATTTAATAGACCTCATTTTCAAAATCCCCTCCCACTTTTAGTGGTTTCGTTCAGAAACGCCCCAGAATTACATATGCATATACAGAATTACATGTGCATCAAGGGCTAAAGCGCACAGAGACATTGCCCCCACAAATCACGTATTAATTGCGTGTTTATGCCATTGCGTGTGTTTTATAAATCCCATCCAAGAATTCAGAACCCTCAGCGCCCGTTTTACTGTCGTAATCCTTTTATAAATCTGGGCCTCAGTGTTTCAGGGGAGAAGTTTAGAAGAAGTGAATTATAGAAATTCTACCTTGCTCATGCTTGCTCAGAGACTGCACAAATTGTAAAATATTACTTTATTTTATATGTCAAATAAATCAGGAATAAGAACATATATAACTGGATCATACACATACAATAAATAAATAATATGCAATATTATGCAAGGCATTCATTCCTCTAGGATAAATAAAGTAATGATGTGCGGGTTGACAAAGTGAATTTTTTAATCTATAACACAAGAAACATTCAGATTTCAGTTTGATAAACAGTTTGATTAAACCTTTTTCTAAATTTGACAGTAAATATTATCATTTAAATAAAATAACATTGTAATTGTAATTACTTTCACTATGTGTAATTTCTATCACTACTACAGTAATCCATCGCGTATTCGACTGCGGTGGGACCAGAGTAAGGGCGGATATGTAAAATGTCAGATGAATGAATCCTGTTTTAAATACCATTATACACAGCTGTAACAATTACTGTATTCACACAATTGTTTTGAGATTCAACTTTTATTAGGGAGCTCCCCTAAATCCCTTGTTTAGAAATATACAGGGTATTAATGCTTGTGACAGAGTAGCCGTCTGCTGTGTGGGTGCGTGCATCCGCTGCTGAGTGACAGGCAGGAGATTGAGATGGAGGTTGAAGTTTATACGCCCCGCAGGTGAACAGGATTTATTTACATATCAACACACTGAACGGCTCCTGTGACACTACCAGCAATGGCAGCGCACGGAGCACATACAACACAGTGTACGAAAACTTTGGTAGGATCTACAATCTCTGAACTAATCTTCTCTGTTCAATAATAAACTAACGTTGCTAAAGAGGTTGATCATGACAGATAAACGGTTAGGGTGGACGTGTGACGAGCAGATACGCGACGGATTACTGTACATGTTATATTTTGGTGTGGCCCTGTCTAGAATGTTGATACTTAACTGGGAAGTCAGGTACTAGACGTGTGATTATTCCAGAGGAATTAAAAAGGGTTCTTCCACAGAGTAGTTTTTCTCTTTTTAAAGCTTTCCAAATTATTAGTTTCAGATTAGAGTACAGGCCCTTATGAAACTCATAAAATTAATTTGTGTGAATAAAGGCAGTATCACTATACTTTGTTTCTCTAAATAGTTATATTTATCAATAAAATACAACTATGTTACAGCAGTTACAATACTGTATGTACAGTAAATATCTAAAAAATCTACAAAGCACCAGAATCGTGTATACATTATAAAGGTGGTCGCTCATACATTTACAGTTATACAATTTTATTCATACATATATATATATATATATATATATATATATATATATATATATATATATATATATATATATATACAGTATGTTGTAAGTAGCTTATTGAATAGGTGCTGTGTATTTTGAATGTTGTTGAAGATTTCAGTGTGTAGCCAGCTTTTCTCAACAGGAAGTTTAGCCATGTGATAAACCTCAGTAAAATCAGTATGTAAGGGTGTTCATATCCTTAAAAAGAAAGGAAACCTTTTTCTTACCTGAATCCGCCAATGCACAAGCTGACAGCAATAAAATACACAGCATAGAAAATCACCACACACATCAGCAAGTTCAGGAAAACGGTCTGAAAAAATAATTATAAACAGACATGTAAAGCATAGACACAGTAATTAGGTATTGTACCATGTTAGGCTACAAAATATCTTAAGCCAAAAGGGTTTGTGATTTACAGCAACACATCTTTTTTGACACTCAAAATGAAGATTTTTTTTTTCCCCCTTGAGTAAAGCTGTTTCTTTTCCAGGAACGGTAAAATATGTCAAGGCTAATAAAGAGGTAAAAGAGGGAAATGTCTCAGAACTTCCTGGTCTGCGAAGTATGAGGCCGTTTTAATACAGCAGCTTAAACTGCGGTACAAGTACGGTATACACATTACCATTCCTAAATCAAGTGGATCCACTCAATTTATTATCTTTGCAATGTAGAAGTGTCTGATGGTGAATAATGCCATCTTCATAACATGTTTAACTGTTCTTTTAAAATGTTTTTAAGAGGGTTTGTAAACTTTCTTCCTTTTTAAAAACAGTTTTGTGAACAGATGGGACATGTCTGTACATTATTATTAAAACTTTATTTTAAAAAATAGTTGGCACATACAAAAAAATATGTGCAAAATCATATAATAATAATAATAATAATAATAATAATAATAATAATAATAATAATAATAATAATAATAATAATATCCAGTATGACCAGACTTTTTTTTAAGATCGGTCCAATTCTAAATTACTTGTATAACTGCATAACATTTAAAAGCACAAACAAGTACAACAAAATGCAAACTATCCTTTAGGAAGGAAGCATAAACACAAATACAAAGCTTCTGTCATTTCAGTTTCTGGCCTTCTGCCAAAGCAAATGTGACGTAATCCAATCTCTAGCACTATAATATAAATTTCAATAGTAAGAAATGAAAATGTCTTTTATTTACCTTTATGTCAGCAATCTTGACCTTGATTGCCATGTAACCATTGTGCTTTCAAAAAATATTCTTCAAAACTGTGTTAGTATTGTTATAGTAAATGAAAAGCCTTGGTTTGTCTGGTCACTGGACAGGCAGCAGTGAGGACTATGCCTTACATCTTTAGAGGATTACAGGGATAACAGCCATCTGTCAGTCTCTGCTGCTTGAGGCTTGGAAGAATTACCCCATAATCCTTTGACTAAAAATAGAAGATATCTATTCAACAATTACAGTTCATATTGATCACTTTGAATTACAGGGCAAAGGAAAAAATATAAAACTCCAGCAATGGATAGGCAGACTTTTAATTGTGTACTTCTATGTTTCGTTGGCTGATACATTTGTTATGCAAATGACAACACTGACTTGAATATCATAATAAATAAAAGCTCTCTGTTCTCAATTCTAGTCACTGATGGTAGTTACTCCATTGAGAGGGTTCACAAAACCAAGACTGCACAGATTATTGATTAGGAAGCTGTCTCAAAAGTCTATACACTTTTGGAGAACAGACTTCAGATGTACACCGCTATATACCTGAAATACTACAGAGATCATCATTGTTTATTACCTTATTGACAGTGTAATGGCAGGTGTTTCTAATTTTCTGACAGACCCAGTATATGGTATTATTAAAACATAACCTGTTCATCTGCCAGGAATATTTCCAATTCCATCACAGATTATTCACAACTAGCTCAATTACATGCAAATATAGTATGGCATGCAGACTGAAAGGAGCACACAGTGGGCCATTAATAACAATCTATTAAGTGCGATAATGGTAGCTTCATTTTTATTCTGTTTCTATTAGGCTCATTAGTGAAATATGCTGTTGAAATCATCCACCCAGAATACAATTTCGAGATAGTTAATGCAGAATAACCTTTGGGGAGCTGCTTCAATACCAGTATACACAGACGGTCAGTAATTTTAATTTTTCTGTATTGTAATATATCACTAAGACTCGAACTGCCAATTGGATTGTGACAGCAGTCACACAGGACACACTTTGCATTGTTTATTTTCGCAATACACAGCATATGCTTTATTTATCTGCTACTATATCTGCACCACTGTGCAATGTTTTTTTTTGTTTTTTGTTTTTTTTTAATAATCCATTATGTTGCTACTGCTGGTGATGTTGTTGGCTGAATGTTTATACAGGGGTTTTACAATGGTATTCAAAATGGTGTTTTTTTAACATGTCTGCTAACAGTATCAAATAACCAGTTTCTCTTATTGCTTTTGAAAAGACAAAACCTTCACAAGAAAAACCAGCAAAGAAAAAAGTTGCTTTTTTTATTCCTGTCATACCATTCACAGCTGAGATCTGAAATACATGTTTTAATTACATGTGTAATGAGAGGCTGCAGCCCTTGCTGTCTATATACTGAAACTGTGCTTGTGCACTAACTACTGAGAATGAATTGAGATGAAAGAGTTCACAGGAAGAACTCTGCATTAAATTAAAGGATACAGCAGCAACAACAACAACCAGTGCATACCATTACCTGCTTTTATTCAAAACACAAAAGTCTACTTATCAATTCTGCACTGTAAATGAAAACAGGGAGTAACTCAAGGTACAGTAAGTGTATGTGTATCATTCTGAGTTCTATGTTACTTAATCTTCAAATCGCCAAGGACACTCACTCATTATCTCCGAATGCCTTGAAAGCAAATGGATCAATTTACATTACAGAGATACAAATAGAATACATATACTATTGTACAATGCATGGCTTTTATTTGGACTACTAATAATTGTACTCACAGATTGTGTTGGCCATAGACAGTGGGGGCCGTGGTTGTCCAATATCAAACACATTTTGTACTCATTTGAATTCATTTTACAGTGTAGTGAAAACATAGTTGTGTGCTTCCATTGTTAACTTGTACCTTCTGGTTTACTTATATTTCATAGTACTAAGGTGTAATTCTTCTATTGTAAAAAAAAAAAAAAAATACAGGGAGGTTTACAATTACAAAATGTACAAGAACTGTGGAAACTTTAAAAAGTTAGTAACATTTAATGCAGAATTAAAGTATCTTTTAAAAAAATAATAATAAAAATTTCCAGCTAAAAAACTGAATTGAGATGAGTGTTTGTAATGAACAATTGTTATATAAAGTGTTGTTGCCACATTGTACTATTGTACTGTTCCTGTAATATAACAGTCCACTTGCTTCCCGAACAGGAATAACATTCACCTGAAGTGGTAATGTACCAGTAAGTAATTATTATTTGTTGGATATATGTGAAATACATATATCTGTCTATGATATCCTAAATTAAACCATAATCTGATTTTCTCAATCACTTAATGTTAAGAGCAAGTAGCGGGGTTCTGATAAGTATAGCGTTTCACGTCCCCACGTGTTGCTACAACTGTTTAAATAACGTACCTGTCATTTTTCTTTTCATTGTTAATATCATAACAACTTTTTACACTTATAACTTTAAAGTCTGTTTCAAAGCTCTTTTCAAAATGTCCGCTCTAGTGTACTGATAGTGTAAGGATTATTACCCACATTGTCAAACAGGTAACACAGCGATAACAATCCATGATGTGGTATGGAACAGAAAAGCCAGAGCACCTGCAGTGATTTAGAGGACAGATTTCAAACCCCAGTGCACTACAGCAGATATTTTGAAAAGAGCTTTGAAACAGACTTTAAAGTGTAAAACGTTGTCAGGATGTTAACAATGAAAAGAAAAATGACAGGTACATTATTTAAACAGTTGTAGCAACACCTGGGGACATGTACTGTAGCACTATATTTTTTGGAACCCCACTACTTACTCTTTAATAAGGAGTTCTCCAGATATATGTAAAAGGTGTGACATGAAGATGGCCAGATGATTTACTTGTTCTTTTTTGTATGAAGCGTTTTGGGATCCTTGTGATGGAAGGCGCTATAGAAATGTGAATTGTATTGTATTGCAAATCTTTTGAGGTCCTTAGATTATTTGGTAATAGATAGATTAATGGTAGTCAAAATAGCCATAACCTTTATCGATCTTAGCTATGCTTTTTAAAATACTGTGCAGATGTTTGTTAACAGAAAACAGAATACCATTTGTTAATGATGTTTTGCCGGTGGTAACATGAATGACAAAAGCACACATTACAGTATGTATGTAGTTTAGATCAATGGAAGTATATTATGTTGTTGTCGAACGTGTTAGAAATAAAGCCACGTGGAATATAAAGATGCCATTGTACAAAATGTTTGTCCAATTGTGATTAAGCTTGCTGAGGACTAACTTATAATCATCACAGGGTCTGTCTGTATGTCACTGTCATTTATATATGGACAGTCTGGACATTCTTTGGCTTTAGAATCTGGGTGTATATGCAGGCCTGTATGTCATAAAGTGGATAGCGGTCAAGGCGATTTACTTTTTCATGTTACTGATATCATTTTGTATTTACAGTCGTGTTGGGGGTTCTCTTGTGGTTCTTTGATTGTATTGCATACTTCGGTTTGGAATATGTAGATACCTGCTTTCTGGCCTAGATGCAATCCTACCATGTGACCAGCAGCAAAGGCAGAGGGATGCAGCAGTGTCCATGCGTTGCATTAACAATCATTTTGAGTCGATTCTATTAGATTAATTTGCTGTACCTTATGAATACTAAATAATAATTTTAAAAAAGCATTACGAGCTGATATTAAATTGGCACCACTGATTGCTTTAGTGGGTTTTGGTGAGTTCTTGGCCTTGATCACTGTCAGGTCCTGACATGGAATGAAATTCCTTTCCCGGAACTGCTTTCCTACAATGGCTTACATTATGTATAACATTGACTGAACTGCAGCTTCCCTTCTAAACGTTTTGGTAAATGATCACAGTATTGTAGTTTCCCCACGGTTATACTGTGCACTTACCATAGTTTACTATGGTTTGCCATGTTTTTTAACACACTTACAATGCTTAAGTATAATTTACTATTCTTCCACTTTGCTTTTACTGTGGGGAACTTGTATAAGGGTTCTAATACACAATCAGAAGACTCATCTGCCACTATGCAGAACACTAAACAATGAACACTGGGCTCTGCGCTTTGTACCATCTCAGTGGATTTTCAGAAGGCTCTGTCACATGAACTGACATGTTCTAAAGATGACATCAGTAATATCTAACTGATTTCTACTTCTGTAACCTTCCAATACTGATAAACTGGCAAATGATAAGCATTCTGGAATCTTCTAACGCTGAATAAGAATTCAATGTAGGCAACCCATTACATTATGGGGTGTTATACTAATAATTTCACGATATAGATCTGTTATTCAACACAATTATATATATATATATATATATATATATATATATATATATATATATATATATATATATATATATATAAAGTTCAACCTTTATGGGAACGGATTATTTTTTTATTTATATATTTGTGTTTAAATACCCCTATATAAATGGTGTTTTCATTTAAATACAACTACAGTATCTCACGCATTCATGTCATTGTTTACAAATGGCGTTATTGAGCAGTTTCTTTGTTGCGGTTTTTGCTTCCTTTCCACACACACACACACACATATATTGCAACAATGTGTATGTGTAAACTAATTTAAGTACCCCTGACGAAAAAACTGAAGTATAGGAAAGGTGATTTTTTTCTGGACCGTGATAATGTTTATAATGTCATGGGCAAGTTTGTTTCCTGCCTCAAATACACTGCAATTTTCAAAAATGTAAGCACGTTTTTAAAAAGCGAAACACATTAACTTACATTATAGGTTACAGTTGATCGGTTTGTCGATACAAAATACACTCTGCTGCCATGCACAGTGTAAAACAGTAAATGGAGAATTTTGCTTACTAGATATAAAATGTCACAGTTTGGAAAACAGCTAAACTTTCGACTACCAGTATATATTTTTAGGCTGCTCTGCATGCATTTCCTTCAATACAGTCCAAGCTTGCTCCGCTCTCCGCCCATGCGCATTGGATGCTGCCTGGGCAATTTGTCAGTACTCGTGAGAGAATTTGGGTAAGAAACAGACAAACTTTTACATTTATATCAAACTGTTGTGGTGCCAAATTATTCAATAAAGTCAGATAACATGGGCTGTCTAATACTTTGGTTCGCGTATTGCAAGGGTTCAATTTGCCTAAAACTTAGAAATAAAGTATTTAACGACTGGACGTGTCATCAATAATTTTTAGCCAGGAAGAGGTTGAGTGTGATAGAGCGTGGAAATAAAATTTGAAATACAAAGTAGCCATGAAAACGATTGCATATGCTAGCTATTATTGATAAGCATTGTGTCTTTCAATGGGAGACGACTGTTTTGTTACTCTTTTACGAATATATGCTAGTTTCAGTGTTATTCCTCCTTATGACTGAGAAACTGCAGAAAGTGGGTGCCGGGAGCAAGCTACACCTATTTTTTTAAACCACCATTTTTTTTTTTTTCATTAGGTTGTTCATTCAATAAAATTATTATTATTATTATTATTTTTTAAATGCAACGTGTCTGTAGGCCTGTGGGTGAGAAATATATAGAGTATATTCTATCTCCGCCATTTTGGGAAACTGCCTTTAAACCCATTAAATAGTATCAGCGCAAATAAAGTGTTATCAGACCCGGATCTCAGACTCGGGGTGATTAAGAGCCTTGAGTGGATATTCATCAGCAAAATATGAAATATCAAGTCATACTAAAAATGAAATGAAAAAAAGTAATTTGTATTTTGTTTGCACTTACATTAGCTGCGTCTAACGTACCGGAGGAATAATAATAATAATAATAATAATAATAAAACTATTTGAGGAAGAGCTCTAAGAATACAATTTTAAATCCCCTACTTTGTGAAAAAGAAAACTGTCTTCAAAGAAACAATGATTTAGCATAAATGGTTGTTATATTTTTATAGAATCTTTCTTACAGTCTGCAGTGTTTTCCTACAAGTTAGAATGGGAGGAAAATAATCAAAATGTACTCATAATAAGTAAATATAACATTTAGTTTTGTTTATCATAACATTTAAAAAAAGAATAATAATCCTTGAGCAGATATTTTGTATTTAGTGGACATAAAAACATACTACTGTACACCAGCTGTGTAAAGTACTTTCGATGTTCTGCTAAGAAACTACTCATTGTCTAGTATTATGCAATAAGATAAACAAATCATAAAGTACAAAATGCGCACCAATTCACAAATATATTAACAACAAAAAAAACGCGCTACAAAGTGTTTAAAGCACTAGCCGTAGTAACAACTTGAACATTATAAGCCATTTCACATGGTGTAAATGCGTTTTATTCTGGAGAATTCATAATGTGTTTGTGCATATACCATTATGCTTAGACAATACTTCTGTAGTCTGTTTTAGTCTGTTTTCTAATATATATATATATATATATATATATATATATATATATATATATATATATATATATATAGTAATTATTTAAAGCAACTGGAAAAAAATAACATTATTTTAACTGATTTCATTGATACTGTATTAGGTAAGCTCGGAAAGTTTCATATTTAGAAATGTCT
This sequence comes from Acipenser ruthenus, assembly GCF_902713425.1. Lineage (NCBI taxonomy): Eukaryota > Metazoa > Chordata > Actinopteri > Acipenseriformes > Acipenseridae > Acipenser > Acipenser ruthenus. The sequence continues at coordinate 33,110,171 of NC_081193.1, forward strand.
CAAAATGCAGCCAAGAGCGACATCAAGCGGTACAGTAAGGAATTTGCCATTCTTTTTTTGAGGAGTGCTACTCTTGGGCAAATGATGATTGAATCAATCCAGACAAAGGGATCATATGATAACATTCTAAGTTAGACTACCCGTACAATACAACGGCCTTTAATTACCCCATTCCAAAACAAGAAACATCGAGAGATTGTCCAGGTAACATAAAGGCACGAATGGCCAATTGGATAGTGACAGCAGGCACACAGGACACACCTTGCATTGCTTAAGTTCACAACACAAAGCACATGCTTTTTTTACATGCCTTATAATGCTAAAGGTGGTTGTTTTGATTCTAAACTATAAATCACCCGGGGAGAATACGCAAATCACCTTTTAATCAAACCACAATAAAATATTAAAAGTATTTACTTTGATAAACAAAAAAATAAAAAAAAGATTCCAAATTGTATGTAGTATTATGGTCACTTTACTCCAAAATTAGTACAGTGTTTACTGCAATGAATTGTATGTAGTGTAATGCTTATTTTTACTGAATATTACAACCTTTTTATATAGAACATATATTTTTCCAGGCTAAAAAGCTTCCTTGCTCCTTATGCTTTGGTGTTTTTCCACCGGTAGTCTCCCTAATCTTCACACCTTAAGTATCATAAACCGTTATATATATATATATATATATATATATATATATATATATATATATATATATATATATATATATATAATAAACTATGTTACTATGTTCTCAACCTGTACTTAGAAGATAGTGTTGATCTTTTGTGTCACTTGTGAAATAGTATGTGCTCAGTATATGCAAATTGGTAAAATACAGACTGCTCTTGTCAAAAGAATTCTGTCATGCACAGCACTATTTATTCAACAGTATTCTACATTGTTATAGGGTTTATTAGTTTAACTTATTAAATATTACCATATACCTGCAACAAGCTACAGTTTTAAAATTGCATTGCTCAGTATGCAGAGCAAATACAATACAATAGTTGTTATGAGTACTGGAAAAAAAAGCTTTTTTTTTTTTTTTTTTTTTTTGGATAATTATCAAGCTGGTATCTAATTTATTTGAATTTAAGTTATTTAGTTAGATGGATAAATTGTGGAACCTGCAGTGCATTTTGCATGCAAACATATGCCTTATGTTCAGAGCAGTGAAACAGCAGCAAAAGAACAAACAACAATTTTACTGATGTATTCATTTGCAGCCATGTATCAGCTTCATGAAAAGCAGCTTAGATCTGGCTGTTTATTCAATTTTTAAAACATGTTTTAATTCCATGATGTCCAAACCATGAAATTCCCTTTAAAATGAGTGAATTTCTGAATTTCATCAAATAGCCATCGATCTCATTACAATCACACAAAGAAAACAATATCACTTTAAAAGGGACATATAAGCAACATGACAAGGCCTGTAATGCACTAGGAAAATAAACTGTGCGGTGAAAAAAGATATCATGTTTTCTAATGGTTTAATGCAGTTCAGCAGTACCTTCAACATGATGGAAGAATTAGCAAGTGGAGGTTCCCAGGAATTTGATGTCTATGGTGCCATGGACTGGAAAGATGGAGTTGGGACTCTTCCAGGCAGTGAGCTGAAGGTAAAAATACTAGTATAGCTTCTGAATGAGTAGAATATTAGTCATTTTAATAGGGATTTGGTTCCTCAGAAGTTGTGGGCAGTGATCTCTGCTCTGTACTTAAACTCCTTTTTTTGTGGAAATCGTTTTAGTTTTCTATCAGGTGCCTTTTTATTGATCTATTATCTAAACTGTAGGAGGGTGTCTCAACCTTTTTACCTGTGGGCATAATCACTTTATCAACTGTAAATACAAACCTTCAACTTTCAGTTGTATTGCTTATATAAAGATCTATTCCACAGAGACAAATCTGTGTGGATAATTAGGATTTATGTCAGTAACTCAGCATATTGTAGCATCTTGCCACAAATTGAGTACATGTACCTTAATTTAATTTTCCATTGAAATACCATGGAATCTTAAATGGCCAGTGCATGGTGTTATTCTCTACAAAGCAACATTACTTCTTCCTGGATTTCCACCTGCTTGTGGTCATAGACTGTCCTGCTGAACAATAATCTGTCAAAATGACAACATGGGAAATCCCAGCTCGGTTTTATTTTTATTCGGATTGTTTTTCTCCTCCCTTTGTTAGTTCCGAGTGAATGAGTTTGGCGTTTTGGAGGTGATTACTGATGAAGCTGAAGTGGAAAGTGTAAAAAAGGCTCATGCCACAACAACATGGGCAGTGCCCACCGCACAGGAAGGTTAGACTGGCTTTAAGTGTTTGAAATGTCATGTTCAATTAAACTACCCCTGTAGTTAAGTAGTAAAGACAATTACTCACATGAACAGCTTAATATAACTGGTATATTACTTATATTCAGTCATTTCTGCATGATAGTTTTCAGAGTGTTGCATGATATTAATCATTAAAATGATATGCAATGAGCACTTGCAATTTTTGCCATAAGCCTAACTGATTTCACAGGATGATCTTGTAAACAAGATGTCACATCTCAATACATTTCTCCCAAAGTAATAAAAAAAAATAAACCTTTGTTGATTTAGCTTTTTTAGAAACTCAAGCAACACCAGTTAAAGAAGAGGAGACAACGACGGCTGAGCTGTGCTGTGAGCACTGTTTCCAGTGTGGCCCGCCACAGGATTTTCTTGGTGGTGGAAAATTTTGTAGTGAAAAGTGTATGAAGCTGGTACTAGAAATGTAAGTTGAGCCCACCTTTTAAATGTTGAGTGGTATAAAGTCTGAGCCCATTTCTTATTGTACTTGCTGTAAGCAGACAAGCAGGAGTTCCAAACTCTGCAATTCAAAGGTAACTCCCAGATTTAGCATATTTGTAATGAACAAGGTCATGTGACTAGCATGGTGTTACACTATAGTCCCTGACCTGGGAGAATTATGTGATCAATGGAGTAACAAACTCAGCAGTGACATATCAATGGATAAAAGCAGTGGTCTAATGGGTCATTAACTGTCCTTACCAGAGCTTTTATTGTGCTATGTTATGACCCGATACTGTACCTGATTGAAAATATTCAAAAAGTTTGTTAACAGAAGTACTAAATATGATGGTTTGTTACCTTGGTATAGATACCTAGTTATGCTTTTTTTAAATTAGGGGTGACAGCAGCTAATTTAAGAGGGACCATTTATGTTTTAGTACATTCACTTTCACAGAGTTTAATTATTATTATTATTATTATTATTATTATTATTATTATTCCAATTTTTACATTTCGGACCGACAATGTTATTTTGCACTTTTGCATGCAGGTTGAATGTATTTAATATAACTGTTTGATTATTAAATACATTTGTTCTACACACTACAATCAGCGGTCCAGATAAACTGCGTACCTGCCGTTTTTATGCATTATAAAATCCGGAATGCGCACTAAATTTAAATTTAATGTGTAAAAATACGCAAAGCAGTTTTGCTGTACAGCTTGTCTGCTTTCCCTCCCGCCTCCGCTAAAACGTCCACTAACAACTACATTTCCCAGAATACATTATCTGCAGTTACTAGGAAACTGTACACAAGAAAAAGCAACCCAACAAACATTAGCCAATCTCTGGCTAGCACTGTTGTCTTTGCAGCCAATCACAGTAAGAATAAGAAAAATTCGAAGCTACACAGGTTGCTTCGAAGCTACATCATCGGAGGCAACCGCTAAAAAAAGGTGCCTATAATATTAAATGAAGTGTTTTATAACTTATTAATATATGTCTGTATGGCTTTATATTTAAGTTTTAACATGTTCACACTGAGTTTAAGAATGTAATATTAAAATTTAAGTAACGTAATTAATTTTCAGAGTCAGTGTGATACCGCGAAAAAAATGTACGGAGCCGATAAAGAACCTTGTAGAACACACGCGTGGTTGTACAGTAGTTCAAAGTAACATTACAATTAACATGGAAGACCATTAAAGATTGTACAGTATTTATCGAGATTACTCATGACTTCAAGGTAATGTTGCATTTTACGCCCTGAAAGTACATTTTACTCTCTCAGTGTTAAAATTAGAGGGTAAGTTACTCCCAGACCCAAAACCTTATCTGGAGTGCTGACTACAATCATTCAAAATCCATCATAAATGAAAACAGGCCTGAAGCCTTTAATGTTGACCAAGCAATAAATAACTTCCTTTAATTTGTAATTATACTCCACTTTGTATATTCCACTTCGATGTCTACCGGAAGCACAGAGTGATTCTCAGAAGACTGAATAAGCTCAGTTTATTATAATACTAAAGAAAATACCCAGAAAAAAATGCAGCAACGCTTGATGTGGTAATTATGGTTTTGATTGTCTTTCTTCCAGCTCTAGGGAACAGAAGCTGAAGAAAGAAGAACCAAAATCCAATGAGGAGGATGTCTCAAAATATATACGAAAAAGAAAAAACAAAGCGTCTGACAACATCAAAGAACAGCAGAAAGAGAATGGAGACGAGGCCGGAGAAGAGGAAGATGGCCCTGTGAGTTGTAATTTCCAGGAATTTGAATAAAAACAAACTTTTCATAGGAAGGTTTCACCAGCCACAGGTTGCAAAGTGTTTCTTCATTTCTTGTGACTAGAGATTAGACTCTAATGAAATAAGCAATGCAGGGAATATAAATTGTTCATTTTAATAGAAGAAGAAATGCTTTAGTGTTGTTTAATTTACAGTAATTTTTTTGTTATTATCATTTTACAGTATGAAAAGCCAGACAGGAAAATACAGAAAGGACCACAAAGGGCTCGCAGAAAAAGAAGAGGTGATGCTGCACTGCTAAAGCAAAGTGAGTTTTAACACTATACACAACTTTTTATCACCCATACATGCCTCAGATTCAACCCTGTTGGTTTAATCCTTGCGGTCCATTTATTAATCGCGCGTCAGGCACGTCCGGTCTAATTAATTTTCACACGCGCAGTTAATTTTAGACGCGCTGTTTTAAAAGTATTTTTTTCCACAGTCAAACGGGTTTAAATGGCCCTGCATATCAACAGGACAATCAGTACTGCATCTCCAGCCCCACCCCACCCATCGGTAGCTGTTTTTTTCACATACTTCTTGATAGTAGTGCATACCGATAAATCATCTCCTGACCACTCGTTTTATCACCAAACTCCTCAATAATGCGATCCAAGTCATTATTGTATTACTATGACATCTAAAAAAAGCTCTGCAAATGGCTGTGATATTCTTTGAGCGCTGGATGCAGAAGCAGCTAGTCTGAAATAAACTGCACGTGTGAAAATAAATTGGACCTGACGCGCCTGACACGCACTTAATAAATGGACTGCAAAAGGGTTAAAGAGTAGTCAGAGGAAATGAAAATATTTTATTGTGTAAACCAAGAGAGATGCTCCTGTTATCTTTGCACCTGTTATATTTTTAGTTTCTATCTCAAGTCATTATCTGCCCCTCTCAAACCCTCAACCCTCTCGAATCCCTTACACTTCGCTTCAGGGGAGGCTTTTGTTCGGGCACTGGTAAAATCGGCCCAAAACTAGGTTGGCCTAAGCACTGTCAGGCATAAGTAAAATCGGACAAAAGTCCCCTGGGATCTAAATGAAATCGGACCTACAGCCCATGACTAAGGTGAAACATACATAATCACAATCAAAATCATAATTTCACTAACCTTTACAAAGACAGCAAGTAAGTAAAATGTGAAACAACTAAATGTGTTGTGTTGCACTGCATAATACTACTATTACTTTATATATCTATAAAATTATATAACTTGATTTCGTTATTTTTGGATTGTATTTGAAATATTGAAACTGTATCCAACACATTTCAATAGCAGGTGAACTGTTCTGTGCTACAACGACTACTAATAAAAAACACACACATATATATATATATATATATATATATATATATATATATATATATACAGACGTGCTCAAATTTGTTGGTACCCTTACAGCTCATTGAAATAATGCTTCATTCCTCCTGAAAAGTGATGAAATTAAAAGCTATTTTATCATGTATACTTGCATGCCTTTGGTATGTCATAGAATAAAGCAAAGAAGCTGTGAAAAGAGATGAATTATTGCTTATTCTACAAAGATATTCTAAAATGGCCTGGACACATTTGTTGGTACCCCTTAGAAAAGATAATAAATAATTGGATTATAGTGATATTTCAAACTAATTAGTTTCTTTAATTAGTATCACACATGTCTCCAATCTTGTAATCAGTCATTCAGCCTATTTAAATGGAGAAAAGTAGTCACTGTGCTGTTTGGTATCATTGTGTGCACCACACTGAACATGGACCAGAGAAAGCAAAGGAGAGAGTTGTCTGAGGAGATCAGAAAGAAAATAATAGACAAGCATGGTAATGGTAAAGGCTACAAGACCATCTCCAAGCAGCTTGATGTTCCTGTGACAACAGTTGGAAATATTATTAAGAAGTTTAAGGTCCATGGAACTGTAGCCAACCTCCCTGGGCGCGGCCGCAAGAGGAAAATCGACCCCAGAGTGAACAGAAGGATAGTGCGAATGGTAGAAAAAGAACCAAGGATAACTGCCAAAGAGATACAAGCTGAACTCCAAGGTGAAGGTACGTCAGTTTCTGATCGCACCATCCGCCGCTTTTTGAGCGAAAGTGGGCTCCATGGAAGAAGACCCAGGAGGACTCCACTTTTGAAAGAAAAACATAAAAAAGCCAGACTGGAATTTGCTAAAATGCATATTGACAAGCCATAATCTTTCTGGGAGAATGTCCTTTGGACAGATGAGTCAAAACTGGAGCTTTTTGGCAAGTCACATCAGCTCTATGTTCACAGACGAAAAAATTAAGCTTTCAAAGAAAAGAACACCATACCTACAGTGAAACATGGAGGAGGCTCGGTTATGTTTTGGGGCTGCTTTGCTGCGCCTGGCACAGGGTGCCTTGAATCTGTGCAGGGCATAATGAAATCTCAAGACTATCAAGGCATTCTGGAGCGAAACGTACTGCCCAGTGTCAGAAAGCTCCATCTCAGTCGCAGGTCATGTGTCCTCTAACAGGATAATGACCCAAAACACACAGCTAAAAGCACCCAAGAATGGATAAGAACAAAACATTGGACTATTCTGAAGTGGCCTTCTATGAGTCCTGATCTGAATCCTATCGAACATCTATGGAAAGAGCTGAAACATGCAGTCTGGAGAAGGCACCCATCAAACCTGAGACAGCTGGAGCAGTTTGCTCAGGAAGAGTAGGCCAAACTACCTGTTAACAGGTGCAGAAGTCTCATTGAGAGCTACAGAAAACGTTTGATTGCAGTGATTGCCTCTAAAGGTTGTGCAACAAAATATTAGGTTAGCGGCCCCATCATTTTTGTCCATGCCATTTTCATTTGTTTTCTTATTTACAATATTATGTTGAATAAAAAATCAAAAGCAAAGTCTGATTTCTATTAAATCTGGAATAAACAATGGTGGATGCCAATTACTTTTGTCAGTTTCAAGTTATTTCAGAGAAAATTGTGCATTCTTCGTTTTTTGTGGAGTGGTACCAACAAATTTGAGCATGTCTGTGTGTGTATATATATAATATATATATATATATATATATATAATAGATGCGCTTCAGTGAGTTACAGGAAAATAATTCCATCTAGGGTTTCTGTGACATCATAAACTACGAGACCGTTAGGTCGAGTAGTTTATAAACTGTCACAGAAACCCAAAAGAAGCACTGTGACAGTCAAAGATTATTTGTCTCGTTCGCTTGCTTGGTGCTGCCGTTGCTGGAGGATGACTGTAAATCTTCACAAATTTGTTGAAAGTACCTAAAAACCACAAATTGTGGGTGTTGTTGAGTGATTTAAAACAAGACATTTTGTGTTTGAAAGTGGTCGCGTGCAGGAGTAAAATATGGGTCAAAGGTCAAGTATAATCTTCTAGACGAATGTGCCATTTTGACATCACTACTGTGGTATTATGCCTTTTATGGCTCAGGATGCAAATATAGCCTTCATCCATGTATATATACACACAGTACAACCTCGCTATAACGCCCTTCATAATAATGAACCTTTGGCTATAACGAACCTGGCCCCTGGACCCCAAATATAAAAACCAAAAAAAGACAATATAAACACACACTGTCAACATCCCGGTCTGTACGCACGGGATGCCACCTCCACAGTTAAGTCAACTCTTTTGTCTTAATAAAAAGCGTGCACTGTGTAACTATGCCTCCGGAACGAAAATCATTGTATGTTGCAACAAAGTCGGGTTGATTTGGAATAAAAGATCAGTTTGGGATTCTTGCATGTTGGATTAAGATTTGGTGCACTTTGAAATGATTCATGTCAGATTGATTTTGAATAAAAGTTCATCTTCAATTCAGGATTTTTGCTTTTTGTATTGTGTTTTAATTATTTAACAAATACTGCATACATGAGACGAACAGATACATGTAATTCTACTTTTATTTATTATGTTAATACTATACTGTACTTATTCGCTTGCTGTCTTTTGTAAAGGTTACTGAAAAGGGTCCCAGGAACCTTACATCCGATTTCACTTACGTCAGGCAGTGCTTAGGTCGAACTAGATTTGCGCTGATTTGACTGTGAAGCCTTTTCTGTTTAATAGTTCCAACCTCAACCTGCATTTGCATAGAAATACATTACATCTCTCATCCTCATAGTCTGGAAGAAAGAGACCTCATATAAATTCTTTGAATGACCGTCATATAGAAATGGTTTGAAATGTAAACTTTTTTTTACTCTTTTGTTTCTAGCGATGCCTTATGGGGGGAAGAAGAAATCATGGAGCTGGGCTTCATATCTGGAACAGGAAAAAGCAATTCCTGCACCTAGCAAACTATTTAAAGAGGTAACATTTAGTTTCTATTTCAGACTTATATTGGTACTTGTTCTATGTAGTATATTAATAATTAGGGCTTCTACTATACCTGTTTGTAAATTAGAATACAAATATGAAGTGTCCTGGATGATGTAAAATTGTTAACTTTCAAAGATGAACATAAAGTTTATTAGTGCATTCCTGGTAGGGAACTATAATAATAATAATAATAATAATAATAATAATAATAATAATAATAATAATAATATTTTTTTTTTTTTCCCAGCACCAGTCCTTTCCACAAAGCAAAACTGGATTCAAAGTAGGAATGAAATTGGAAGGAGTGGACCCTGAACACCCTTCAATGTACTGTGTTCTTACTGTTGCTGAGGTGACCACATAAGTTATAGTCCACAAAAAAAAAAACAGCTTTGAATTTTGATACGTGTTCTTGATAAATTTGATATATATATATATATATATATATATATATATATATATATATATATATATATATATATATATATATAATGTGTGTTATTTCACTGGCATTGTTAACATTATCCCTAATTTATCAAATAACTTTCTGTTTTTAACATCTTTGCATTGATTGCTGATTTCATGTTTATGAGTTGTTAGTGCTTTTTTTTTTATGTATTGATGTAACAATGTATCCAGGTTGTCTTGTGTGTATTTACGTTCCCTGGTGAATTTAAATCCATATATTGATTCAATATTGAACTTTTGATTTTAGGTTTCAGGCCACAGAATAAGACTCCATTTTGATAATTATTCAGATTGCTATGACTTTTGGATAAATGCAAACTCTGCAGATATCCATCCAGTAGGCTGGTGTGAAAAAAGTGGACACAAACTTCACCCACCAAAAGGTAAGAGCTGCTTCAACTCAAAGACTTTTTTAGGATTAGTAATACAATTTGATACAGTTCAAGCTATTTTCTCTGCCTCTCAAGACAGGTAAATGTTTTGAAATGTGATTTTTCAAATTGAAGTAAAAACACTAACAACATGGTATTCCCCTCATCCTCTTCAGTAGTGTTGTGGGATAAGCAGTAAGCAGGATGTTAGGGAAACCTGGACTGAACTTGTATTACACATTGATGGCGCATGCTGCATTTTACAGGGGTCAAAGAAGATGAATTTAACTGGCAGTCATACCTCAAGCTATGCAAGGCTCAGGCAGCACCCAAATCTCTGTTTGAAAACCGAAACACAGTAAGTATGATAAGCATGACGTTAGACCTTCAGAGGCAGGAAAAAGAGAGTATAATACAAAGAGTGCATCATGGGATGAAAAATGACCTGAAGGGTAGACTCTGCTATATGTATATTTAAAAGAACCAAAGCTACATGAAACATATTTAGCATTTACTCTTCCCAGCTGAAGCTGACTATTTATAATGGTCACTTCTTTTTAAGCCCTGAGCCAGAATGATTCATATAATTTAATTTGTAGGTCCCGTTTAAATTAGAGATGCTGATATTATAAGTGGTAGCTTTATTGCTTTATAAATGATAATGATCATCGTGAATGATGTTGGTAGGACTTTTTGCCATATTGACTCACGCAAATCTTAATTTTTCATTTCTGAAATACACCCGCACTGTATCTCCCACAGTTTTTGTGGTAAATCTTTGGATTGCTTTCATGTTTCCCTCATACTGGACTCTCTGGTTCGTTTTTTGAAAAAAAAAAAAATGTTGCAGCAGCATTTAATTAATTGTTCTTCAATACGCTACTGTTCGAAACAGCATACAGTACATGAGTATGCATGGCTACTGTACTCCATTCTCGGCTGTACAGTAGCAGAAGAAATAGCGATACAGAATAATAAAGTGTGTCAGAAAGGTCCTGGCAGATAAGGGAGGGATGTACTGTAGCATAGCCTGCTGCACTGTAATACTAAGAAAAGTAAAAACTCTGTACCCTCATGACCTAATTTTTATTTTACTGCAACACATCACATCTGGGAAGTTTGCTAAATTTCTCAAATTAATTTGTTAATGAGACCACCACAGAAAATCTTTGCAGACACTAGTGATGGCACAGATTCCTATTAAGTGGAGAAAAACATGCCTGCAAACTCAAATATGGGTGTTAAGCCAGTTTTTGACCGATGTCCATACCATTTTATGTCCTGCAATCGGGCGAACTCGATTTGTTTTTCAAACTACAGTTCTCAAACTGGGGGTCGCGGGGATGTTTGAAGGAGTTCGCAAAGGATTTGGTAGATTACATTTTTTCTTTTTCGCCTTTATGCACATCAACATACAAAAACAACACATCCTCCTATATTACTAAGTACTTTCTACTTTCTTCTACTTCCTTAATATTTGTGGGTCCCGCCTATATTATTAGGTGACCAGAAGTTACTTAGTTACAGATATACTGCCGTTTTTGGAGGTTATGGGCTAAACTGAAGGGTGAATGGTGAGTCTCTTTAGAATTGGGTATGATAATTATGTGGTCCTTTCCTTGACATTTCTCAATGATTATTCTGGTAACCATGAAAGAGAGGAGTCAGTCAATGAAGCAAAGAAGAGTTCATCTCATATGAAAATGTAATAAACTAAGTGACCATTTTACAAAGACAAGCTTTTTTGTGGAGGAGTTTCAGTATTAGTGAACTACATTGTGTAATAATATGGATCGTTTTTTGAAAAAGCTTCTAAGACAGCCAGTGAGGAATGTGAGCATGGAAGTCATGTTTCAAAAGCGAAAAGTCGGAAATATGATGAAAAATATATTGAGCTGGGATTTACATATGTTGGCTCTGTGACTAACATGCAACCGCAGTGTGTTCTTTGTGGTGAAATACTTGCTCATGAAAATATGAAGCCTTCATAAATGTGCCTTCATTTAGAAACCAAGCATCCTTCCCCGAAGGACAAACTAGTTCTGAAAAAACATCGTCCTGTCGCACTTGCAAGGCCTACAAAACCAGCTGCGGCATTATTTCCCCTAAGTTACAGCAACAGGTAGCCTTTGGATAAGAAAACCATTTGAAGACGATGCTGATAAAAATGCAGCATTGCCCCCCAGCAGTTCAGGACAAGCTTCTGGATTTATAATGTGGTAATACCCTGATGCTCACTTTTCCAAAACAATGACTTTGTGATTTTTGGTAATCTTTGCACATGGAATACTCAGAGCTAGTATGCAAAGCCATGAATGTGATTGTGCCTTTTGCATCGACATGCCTTTGCGAGTCAGCATTTATTAATCTGGTTGCAATCAAAAGCAAATACCGTAACCGTCTCAGTGTTGAAGATGATCTGCAAATGTATATTACCAGCATAGAGCCTCGTCTGAAAAGCAGGCGCACCCATCACAAAAGGTAGGTTATATTGTGCATTTTAATGTTTTTTGCTTTTTTGATGTTTAAAATGTGTAGATTACTAAATTAGTCTTTGACTGCCAATTCATTGTATTTAAGTGTGTGATTTAAATGTTTTGAAATCATACATTTGCATAGCTGTGTCTGTTTAAATTGTACTTACATAGAAATTGGGGGTCACGAGTTGTTCACCCTCAGAAAAAAGGGGTCCCAGACTAAAAAAGTTTGAGAACCCCTGCCCTAAAAGATTGCTTACACCTTTTGATGCCTGCTGCTGAAATATTGTAACACAATGTTATCAGCTTCTGGTTCTCCTCTATTGTCTACAATGATGTGGTTAACAGATTTGGTCTATCCCTAAGCCCTACAAATGAATGAAAAAACAAGCCCATTTATTTTCTGTTTCGTAGACTGTTACCCCTTCAGGTTTTCGGATAGGAATGAAGTTCGAAGCCATTGACAAGAAGAACCCTGGTTTTATCTGTGTTGCCACAGTAACTGACATGGTCGACAGTCGCTTTCTGGTGCACTTTGATAATTGGGATGAGAGTTACGACTACTGGTAAATCTACTTAAATTGATTGTACAGATTCATATTAATAGTGTTTTGTATTTATTTTTAATTAGAGGATGCACTGTACTGTCTTGTTTTGTAATATATTTAGCAATTTGTAATACCTGTCACATTAGTAAAACATGAGAGAATGGTTACAGGGATTACTGGATCTTGTCATGCATTGCAGTTGGTATTACACAATGCAGTATTCTAAAAATGATTCTCACAGGAAAAGTGAGGATATGTTTTTAAAACAGCAAGAAAATCAGCCACCAAATTTGTTGGATCTCGCTGTAGTACTGAAGCAATTTGTATTTCCTGTGCAATAAGGCATGAAGGAAGTTCTTATTTGCACTATTGTTTTCTGTAGATGATCCCTGCTAATTCTCACCTCCAAAGTCTGTTTATGCAGCTTAATAATTATTCTATTCTGATTTCATACCTCACATACGTCTTTCAAAGATGACAATACCAAAGAATCAAGGCTTGCAAGGCTTTATAGTCTGCAGTTCTAGTTAAAAACACCAGATGGTGGTAGTTGATTTGTAAAGTGAAGTCTTTAATTCTACTTCCTATGTATGTATGTATGTATGTATGTATATATGTATGCATGCTCTTTGCAAAAGGATAATGTAAAGATATCTTGTTTAGAGTAATAACACATGTTTTTATTTTCTAGGTGTGATGCAACAAGTCCCTATATTCACCCCGTTGGCTGGTGTAAAGAACATGGCAAAGTCCTCACTACTCCTCCAGGTCAGTAATAATAATAATAATAATAATAATAATAATAATAATGATAATAATAATAATGATAATAATAATAATAATAATAATAATAATAATAATAATAATAATACATGCTAAAATAAAAATGTATTGAAGCTGTTTTGTAAAATTACATTTTAACAATTTATATTTGAACTTTAACCCAAAGAGAGTAAAATTAGAACTACCTATTTATACATAAAATTGGTTCTATATGTCGGCAGTAGGTTAATTACTCAAAAAATATATGCAACACTATAAATAAAACAAATAGTTGAATTCTGAATAAAAATCTATCAATCAGAGCTGTTTACAGGTGCAATTTGCACTATTTAAAATTTAGGAAACTGGTATTATTATTATTATTATTTATTTCTTAGCAGACGCCCTTATCCAGGGCGACTTACAATCGTAAGCAAAAACATTTCAAGCGTTACAATACAAGTAATACAATAAGAGCAAGAAATACAATAACTTTTGTTCAAGTAAAGTACAAGTTTGACAAACCACATTGTTACAAAACTAGTAATAAACAACCTCTTTTGTACCCCTGGGTTTCTTTTTCCCTTCACAAAATGATACAGATTGCACACTGGAGTAAAAACTATTTGATAAAAGGGGTTCTATTGTGTTCTTCCACTCAAGTGCATTCTGATTTTTAGATGTCACACATTATTATCTTCAGCTGCAGCAGTGTAGCTTCATGAGATTAGGGGTTACTGGAGGGGTACTAGGAATAGGAAGTGCTTAACCCTTTCAGGACCAAGCATTTTTCAGTGGGATGCTTCGCCAGGACCGGCTGTTTTTTGGCTGTAGTTGACTCTCTTCCTATAAAAATTCACTAGAAATCTATTTTTTACAGTAACATCTTGGAAATTGTGTCCTTTTTTCAGAACACTAGGGAATAGACCTTTCTGTTTTTAAACACCAATATTTATTTAAGTATTTTTTATTATGTATTCTGCTTAGAGATACATGTATAAAAACGTGCTATTCTATGACCCGAGGGACCTTACAATAGTTCTTGAAAGTTTTGTTGAAAAATATTGATGTTTGGGCAAATTACAGGACATTGTTTCACCTGAGTGATTGCAATGACATCATACACGTTTATTATAAGCCATAATGGACACTACTCTCGGTTTTATTTTCTCAAAATAAATATTTATAAATACAATAATAGTTATTAATTTCATTATTATCAGTAATAAGGAAAAAAAAGTTTCTGTGATATTTTGTTTCTGCTTTTGTCTCTGCCTGGCTGCTGTTAACTGTCTCTGCCCTTTAGACACTAAATGCCCCTCTCAGTGACATCACACGAAAAAAAAACAAAAAACAAAAATATCAGGAAGTGAACGTCAGTCCCTCCCCTATGCAATGATATTACACGATCACAGTCCTAGAAGCCCACTTCAGTATGATCATGTTAATCACCCAGCTGCCCATTATTTTGGCAATTACCATGTTAAAAATGGTCTCACAGATTTTTCACTCTTAACCCTCAAATAAGCAATTTGGACAGTTTTCAAAACAATTTTTGCTGTATTTTTTTTAATAGACACTTTTTTGTGATTATGATAAGTGGAAATACAGTATTTCAATAGAACTTAAATAACAAAATAACAACAATGTGTTTGCAATTGTAGCATTATAATATAGATCACAACATAACATTTCTTTTTCCAATGGCAGCATATAGTATAACATTATAATACTTGTGCAGGCATATCACTTTTTAGAAATGTTTTTTGTGATAGATTTCAAAGCAGACACACTTCAAACCCTCATCAATGCTGACATATTTATCTAGCACATATACATGAGAAAACTTGCGTTGCAAATTTTAGAATCTTTACCAGTTTCAGGCACAGGTGTATAGCGCGGTTATATTAATTATTATCTGTGAAGTGTAGGTACAATAAATAAATAGGTCTTTTTGACCAGTGCCAAACCTGACAAGGCTTCCTTACAACCTGTAACACCAACAAATAAATAAAGAAATCTCCTTGTTTTAAGAACATAAGAACTAAGAACATAAGAAAGATTACAAACGAGAGGAGGCCATTCAGCCCATCTTGCTCGTTTGGTTGTTAGTAACTTATTGATCCCAGAATCTCATCAAGCAGCTTCTTGAATGATCCCAGGGTGTCAGCTTCAACAACATTACTGGGGAGTTGGTTCCAGACCCTCACAAGGTAGATACACAGGCATCCATTTTTCACTCTCAGTTGTGTGTATACAGATGACCCGGTCTGTCAAGCAATTTTTTAGGGACTGCTGCCATCTGCCAGTAAAAAAGAAAACTACATACACTTTTACAGTACAGTTTTCTTATTTTTTCATTGAAGCACGTTAAAAAGCCTGCAGCTATTGTCACGGGAGAGACAAATTTGGACTTGCATGCGTTCCATGTGTAAATCATGGGATAAGCAGCTGGGTGTTTAACACGATCCCAGTCATTAAAGGATTAAAAGCATTACAATCCCCTGTTTCCAGTAGCACCCTAAACAGTTCGATTTTGAGGTCAAAAAGGAGAATCAATTTTATATTTACACTATGTAAATATGATAGAGCTTGAATGGTAACCCTCTAAAAAACAAATAATATGGTACTGATTAAGAATGTGTATGTACTTTTAAACTTGCCAATATGAAATTAATTACCCAAGAGCCAAACTTGATCATTGTGTTAAAGAAGGTGTTTTATTGTGTACGGGTGAAACAAACCACAGTTATCACCTATGATCACAATTAACACTCAAAGTAAAAGGAGGCTTATGCATGAGACCTTATTTCTGTTTATCCTAGCCTAGAAGATATGATATCACAGTAAGGTTTTAATATTTTAGCATTGCATAGGATTGTGTCGACTTCTGTAAATTCTTGAGAATCCCAAAGGAATCTGAGAAGACTTTGTATTATTATTATTATTATTATTATTATTATTATTATTATTATTATTATTATTTATTTCTTAGCAGGCGCCCTTATCCAGGGTGACTTACAATTGTTACAAGATATCACATTATATTTACATACAATTACATTATTTTTTACACATTATTTTTTACATACAATTACCCATTTATACAGTTGGCATTGTGATATTATTATTATTGTATTTAGGCTGCATTTTGCACATGGTGCATGTTACAAATCTATTGGCTAGTCGGTAAGTAAAATTATTCCACACTTACTGAGTATTTCAGTCATTTACTACCAGTGGCCATTGTAGAGAGATTATTAATTACAGTAATACTTGCTCAAACTGTTCTGGTGTCCATGTGGAAAAGGTGTACTATGAAATATAAGAAATACTTGAATTAATGAGAGCAGTCTTTCTTACTACATTTAAACAGCAACTCGAACTGCAATTTATAATCTTCCTTTCATGTTATTTACAGGGCTTTATATTACTCAACAATTGAGACCTCGTATATATCCTCCATTCAAATCCAATGTGGATCATTCCAAGTTTTTTTTGGAAACTATGTTGTGTTTCTGAAAGGGGAATCCACCCACTAATCACATTCGTAATCAAACTGTTCTTTTAAATAGCCATCTCGTCAACGCCTCCTTGTCACCTTTCTTTGGTCCTCCTCGTCCCCTGCCTCCACCTTGCAGCGCACCTTGTCTAGGGGGAAGGTGCCTCAGAGTTACATTACATAATAGTTCGGCCCACGCATAGGGGCGGCTGTCGAGCTCCAATGTGCATGGCCATGGGCCAAATTATATTACATTTCATTATTTTGTCAAAATGCAATAAAGAATTGTACATTTCAAATCTTGTGGATGTCTCCTTTCTGAATTTTAACTTGTAATACTTCAGATCAGTTCATTATTTTACAGTCAGTTTCCCTGTACAAATTAAAATGCCATTTATATATCGATTTATTGAATTCCTGACTCCTACTGGAATTAAATTAAATGGAATAAATAAAAAAACAAGCAGTTCCCATGTCCATGCTTCCCCGTTACATTCTCGCCTCACATTCATAAGTTGTATAACTGAGCCACGCTTTCAGATAACAAGCAGCAGCTGCAGGAAGGCAGTTATTTGTAGAATTAAGGTTAATAGTAATATTAAGCAGTGTATAGTATTAAAACATTAACAACAAACAAACCTCAGTTAATACATTTTTTTTTTCCTTGAACAATGAGATGAAACGTAAAAGGGGATCATCAAATATTAATAATAACATTTGATTATAATTTCCAATGGAATTTTCAATGACAATTGATTGTTTGGCACAGCCCTCATTTTCTATATGTTAAACAGCAAAGGAAATAGTGTTACAAATAATGGTAGTTTATTGATAGTTTTGTACAGTTAAAATTGGTTTAGTTATTTTACAAAATGCGGCTTCAGTGCTTTATCCAGGTACTGTAAACCCTTTGTTTTCATGGCCAAAAAATGTAGCACGCTTTATATTTGTGGAGTGCACAAGCACAACTCGGTTTAATTGACTTCAGTTAATTCAATAACAGCAACATTTAATTTAGAAAACGGTTTTCATGATGAGCATCGCAGATCATTGTACTGAAAGAAAACAAGAAAAATAAGTAAAAGCCAGCTAAAAAAAGCAGGTACTGGTAAAAAACAAAAGTACATTAATCAAGTACTGTAATACAGTACAGAACTGTGAGCTATAAATGTCAGTTATCAAGGCAATATTTAATGTCAGGCGACAAATTGAGCATCTGTTGATCGAATTTACTTCCGTTTTTTTCATAGTGCATTGCAGTACAGTACTATTAGTACAGTACTGTTTTGGTGCCCATTCATTTCACAAATTCTCATGCCTCGCGAAAATAAAAGGCACACCAACAAAAGAGGTTTTACAGTACCTCTGGGCTGTTATGCGTAGTTCTTTAATTTACCAATAATCTTTTCATATAAATGAATACATAAATTAAATGCAGATGGTTTCTACATTTAAGTTAATTTATCAAATCTGTTTTACAGATTACCCAAATGTTAAACAGTTTTCCTGGGAAACATATTTGGAAGAAACCTGTTCATTACCTGCCCCTGCAAGAGCATTTAAAATGGTAAATATGATTTTTTTTAATTCTTATTATTCTTATTATTTATCTTAAGTCGCCTTTATTTAATTTGATATATACTTGTTTTTCTTAATACATGGGATAATGCACTTGTAATAAAAAAAACAACTGTTTTGTCATTTTAGAAACCATCTCATGGTTTTCAGAAAAATATGAAGCTAGAAGCTGTTGACAAGAGGAACACTATGCTTATTAGAGTTGTATCAGTCGTAGATGCAGATGATCACAGAATAAAGGTAAGACTTTTACATTTTTCATACTACTGTGTTTCAGCTCTTAAAACAACACTTTTACAGGCTGTGGGCAAGGGATGGGAGACGAAAGACAGCAGAGCAGTAAAAACGGATGTATCATATGTAAATGTGATGATGATGATTTTGATAAAGCACTCCATAAGCGGTGTGCTGGTCATGAAAAAGGTAGAATTACTGTACCAACAATTTATCCAGACAGAGGTGAGACAGATTTGAAACTTATTTTCAGAGTTACAGGCATTTCAGACTTATGAACAAACTCCATTCCCAAGGTGCACATAACTCTGAGGTTCTACTGTATTTGTAAGAATGTAGTCCAGGCAACAACGAGTAAACTTATAGAACACCTTACCATACAGAAGCAGGTCAGAGTGACTTGCAGAGGAATAAAGAAAAAAACGGTATAGCTACGGGCAGGGTATTAAATTTTAGAAGTCACCTGTCTGGTTGCCAGATAGACATGCTGATATATGGTTCTGAAGTTCTGCAATAAAATATTTTGTTAATCTTGCATGTTAGCAGAAGACTTCAAGTGTATACATGACCATAAGTATGTGTTTAGTCTGACTTTAATATCAGTAACACTTTGGATTAGTTTCAAGCTGTCAACCAACTTCTTATATGTAAAGAAAGACCAGTGTACTGTCTAATTAGATGCAGCCCAGAGAAGTATATACTGTATATGCTGTGTAATTATGAGTTGTTCTGTTTTGGTTGTAGATCCACTTTGATGGCTGGTGTGATGAGTATGATTACTGGGTTGATGCAGACAGCCCTGACATTCACCCTGCTGGCTGGTGTGCTAAAACAGGTCATGCCCTTCAGCCACCTATTAGTAAGTAATAATGTAAAACTACAAAATTAAGAAACCAAGTCAGTGATTTAGTGTTCAAAGATATGCATGAAGTCATGATTTACTGACTTTACAAGTGTAAGAAGGGTTTTTTGGTTCAGGATTGTTGTTGCTTATTAAAAACAATTTAGCTCTGATAATAAGGTATACAGGATTACCAGTATTGGTATATAAAATTGACTTTAAGAAACCATTAGCTGCTGTTACTTACAAGCAGCAAGAAAAATTACTTATTTTGTTTACAAACCATGTCGATGTCCAAAATATTGAATTTAATTGTTTAGTGCCTTGCATGAGGAATCTAAATCTCGCTGGTGTCTAGAAATAAGTGTTTTTCTAGCTATCACTGGAAATTCCTTGGGGCTTGTCCATTAAGTCAGCTTCTGTAGTCACTTAATACCTTCTGCATGCATGTTATTGATTTTTCACCTAATAAACGAACAAAAAAACACAAAGATTACACTTATCATGAGGAGAAAGTATTTCTTAAGTGTGATATGTATTTCCTGTGGGAATTAACCTATTGTGTAAAAAAAATCAACATTTAATTACACCCTATTCATGCTTCATGTTGAAAACTGGATTGGAAGTGTGGAAATTAATTTTTGATGGTGTTTTACAGTGCACTTACTTTTTCCTATCTTGTCTTTAATATGCACATTTTTACTTTGTAGTCCTAGAAGATACTGAACTAACTCCCCTTCTCTGTTAATGATTTTCCTCTACAGTGGTGTCCATAGTAACCAGGAGTATCCCCAGTTCACCTTAGGTAGTTCTCTGTTTGCCGAAACTTTGTTGTTTACAGGGTTTTTTGTGTTTTAAGTGCCATTAGTACATCGATTTTTCCCTTAAGAAAAGAAAGTCTATTTCTGAAAGCCATTCATTTCTAGGCTGCTTCTCTTCTGATTCTTGTATTTTTAAGGGACCAATTTAATAAACTCTCATTATCAAATAAGGACAATCTAATATTTTTAGATATTTATCTATTTTTAAACAAGCACTATCTGAATATGTTTAATATGTACGTGCACCATGGGTGGAATGCAAATGACAGCCTTTGAAGTATTGCACAACTGTCCCAGAGTAGAGATTGCAATGTTTCCATTGTGCCCTCTTCACTACTCTGTTGATAATCAGCAAGTTAGTATTTAGCATGGGAATTCTTAAGTCATTTCTTGCACTTTCTTCTACTGGTGTAGGTCCACAGGATATGTTTGAAGCCTCAGAACAAGGAGGATGTCCTACTCCAGGATGTAAAGGGGTTGGACACATAAAAGGCGCCAGATACTCAGGTCATCACAGGTACACTTAATCCATTGTATTAAGCATCACCTTGAGGGAAGCTTGTACTGTATGAATTTGCAAATCCACTGCACCTACAAGTCCTAACATTTTTAGTAAAACATTTCAGCTAGGAACTTCATATTTTCCCCTACTCTGATTTAGTGTAAAATACACATGTAAAAATAACCACTTGGTTTCAAACATAACTTGACACACAGGCGTTTTTGCTCTTCATCTTTGTAGTATGTAGATGCCCCATCAACACTATAGTCAGTTATTCTGTGTTCTGGTTTGCTTTAGCTCATCCTATTGTATGCATCACAGCACCATATATCACCACATAATGCACAATTCTAGTGAAGATGAATTATCAGGTTACTACCTAGCTAGTTATTCTGACAAGACACAATCTAGCACTTTTTCTTTTTCTTATTTAATGCAATTAATTACATATTTGTTAGCCATGCTGGTGGTCTTATATGTGTTTAAAATTGAATGTTACTATTACATTTAATACAAAAAAAAGATTTTGGGAGACTGAAAAAAAAAGTAAAAAAAATATATAAAAGCATTACCTTCCCCACACAGTGTGATTTTATCAACATTCCTTCAACTGCAGACCTCCCCACTTCCTTCCTTAACAGTCCCATCATATGCATGTCAGTATATTTTTACCAAGTGTCTAATGTTACAATTATCTTTAATGCTTCATTTATGCAGTCCTCCAGTAGTAATACTAGGTTAACTTATCTAGCATTCTGTTGGGGGGAAAAAAAATAGGTCCACATATTACAAAACCGAATTAAATGTCAGTGTTACAGTGTATTAAACATGAAGAATAATAATAAAAAAAAGCCCTGCGATTAATAGAGCAACTCTAATGGATCCTGTGGGATTCTGTTTTCCGTTGAGTGAAAGCAGTAGATCTAGTGTGTGGGTTGTGGAATGTTGTTGCTGTCAAGCTGGATAATACATGGTATTCCACTGGAAACTGCTAAATATTGATTGATTCCAAAAACAAAAAAGTGACCTTTCAGTATTATTTAAAAACATGTTTAGTTATTTTGGATCAACATTAATGCAAAATTTTCAGAATTTGTTTGTGAGAATATATCATCACCACTGCAGAACCTGAATGTGTGGGTAGGAGAGAACCCTTCATGTCCTTTGTGTTCATCACCAGCTACCCTGAAGCACATTGTTACAGGATGTAAGGTGGCTCTGAGCCAGGGTAATTTCACTTGCCGCCATGACCAGATGCTGTGATACTGGGCATCAGCATTGGAGGAATGGCATAATAAGATCAACAGCTCGCCGCCAATTTGAGCAATATCTGTCACACAGAGAACGACGTTCCTCCATCCGGGAGAGCAACCAACAGGAAATGTAATTAGAACTAAGAGTCGCCTGGGAGAATTGGAGTCTGCTAAAGATTGGAGAATGCAGACAGATGTTTGCCAATGCCTTATTTTCCCACCCGACATTGTTACAACTACCCTTCGACCTGACATTGTCCTGTGGTCAGTCTCAGCACGCCTTAATCTCCTAGTGGAGCTAATAGTGCCATGGGAGGATTCCATGGATGATCCATATGAGAGAAAGAAACTCCAGCGTGCAGAGTTAGCCGCTGAGGTGGAACAGCAGGGGTGGAGGATCCAAGTTTATCCAGTAGTGGGTTGTCGGGATTCATCGTGCACTCCATGTCCCGGCTTCTCAGAAATTTTGGATTCAGTGGACAGGAATTTTGGCCTATAGTGAAGTCTTTATCCGAAGAGGTAGAGAAAAGTAGCAACTGGCTCTGGTTGAGGAGGAAAGAGGCCGATTAGGGACTTCAAAAGAGAGGGGACGTTAACATCAATAAGAAGGAATGAATGGCAAAGATAAGTAAATTGGGCTGGGTTGGGTGGGGGATGGAAGGGGAGTGGTGCTGGACCACCAGCATCACAGTTGAGCCTTCCTGAGGTGTTGTGGGCTAGCCGACGAAACACCGAAGACGGGAGGTGTCTGCCTGATAAACCCCTGCGTGTGCTGATGCATCAAGAAAGGCGGGTTGATCCCTGGAGCCAGCATTACACTTCAGCCATCGATCGAGCCAATAGAAAATACACACACACACACACATTACCTGGCGGAGGAGAAAGGATCCTCGAGGAAGTTCAGAAGCATTTAAACTAGAAAGGAAGGGGGGAGAAATCAACAAAAAAAGAGAAGGTAGACTACATCAAAACAACAACCCAGGTAAGATTGCCATTAAATGTATTTACTAAATGCTAGAAGTCTCGGAAACAAAATGTTAGAACTTGAAGCTACTGCACACTACAGTGTGATAGGTGTTACAGAAACTTGGTTATCCGAGAGTGATGGAGATTAATATAATATTAGTGGGTATAGACTGTATAGGAAAGACAGGCAGGACAGAAGAGGCAGAGGGGTAGCGATATATATCAAAAATAGTCTTGAAGCCCAGGTGTTGGGGGAGGGGGGGGCATGCCTTGATTTAATTTTTTTGAGGCTGCAACATCGACATGGATAATTGCAAAGCATATGATATGGTTTATTTAGATTTCCAGAAAGCTTTTGACAAAGTCCCGCATAAAAGATGAATTCTCAAACTAAATGCAGTAGGGATTCAGTGAAATGCATGAACATGGATTAGGGAGTGGTTAGCATGTAGAAAACAGAAAGTACTGATTAGAGGAGAAACCTCAAAATGGAGCGAGGTAACCAGTGAAGTATCACAGGGATCAGTGTTCCTCTACTCTTCCTAATCTACATTAATGACTTAGATTCTGGTATAGCAAGCAGACTTGTTAAATTTGCAGATGACACAAAAATAGGAGGAGTGGCAAACACCATTGCAGCAGCAAAGGTCATTCAAAATGATCTAGACAGCATTCAGAACTCAGCAGACACATGGCAAATGACATTTAAAGTGTAAAATACTGCACGATAGGCAATAAAAATGTCCATTATAACAGTGTTCACGCTAGGCTGCGCCATTGCGCCAATGCCCCCTGAAATAAAAAATGTCCCGCTGAATTTCTCTTAACGCGCCTGGGTGTCCCCCTTCCCAGACCAGACGCAATGCCAATATGCAGTAAATTAATGTATTTTGTATTAACATGACATGTCTGATGACAGGCTAATCTTTTTTACTTGTTTGTTTACACTTGCGTTTTCATAATTAAACTCCTGTGCCATTATTCTCCAGTCCAGTAGAATGCGCTCACACCCTCCCTGGTTACAGTCAGTTTCACAGTAAAGCCTGGACGACAACATCAGGCTTGTTAACAACATGGCTCATTGCAAATATAACCGTGTATCCCTGTTACACCCGACCATTACTTCTGGAAGAATAAGTAATCAGCTTCGGCAGTGACTGTTGAAATGTAGGCTATTATATTTGTGCTTAAAAATACTGTGACCAACGAAATACATATTGGATATTTGAGATTTTATTTTTGGTGTTCTGTGTAACACGGGCCATCATTTAACCTTGAAAAAAAATATACAGTACCTGAAGCATATATACGCATTTATCATATCAACAACATCAACGTGTGTTGTAAAAATAAAGCAAAAGTTGTTTTGAAAACTGTCCAAAATATTTACTTGGGGGCTAAGAATGAAAAATGTCAAAAAAATACCATTTTTGATATGGAAATTATCAAAATAAAGGTGCAGCTGGAAGGTAAGAATTTACCAGTCAAGACAATGGCATTTAAACACTGTATTATTAAACTGTATCTGTTGGTAATCTGGTTTCTTCTAATGCAGCGGTTTTCAAACTAGGGTACGCAAGAAAAACTCTGAAATGGCGGACAACGCATTTTATTTAGTATCACTTGCCAATCTTTTGCAAACTTTTGTCATGTAATCAACATTTAATCGCTAACACCAGACTGATGTGCTGTGACAGCGTTCATTGCACATATGACTAATTTACATGTTAAATATGTATGTTTTAAATAAGCCCTGTTGTTTAAATGTCATATAAACAGTTGGGCGGTTACTGTAGTCTGTCTTTAGGATAAAAAAAAAATTACATATTTAAAAAAACTAAAAGCCTAGTCTTTAATTCATTTGATTTCCTGTGTGCGTTCATGCCTGCAAATTGATATTTATTTTTTCAATGACCCGATTAAAGTTTATTGTATCTTAAGTACTAGTGGTTCATTTCAAAATAAAGAATGTATGGTCAATCAGAAACCGAAGTATTGCCATGCGGTCTAATTTGACAAGCTGTTATGTCTGGTGTGAGAGTAAGAGTTTTTAGCTTTCAATCCAATGAAAAAATATGGATTGTTGGCTCAGTACTAGTACATTACTAGCAAAGGGCGATCAAGATGAAATAGCGTCAGAGATTAAAAACACCAAAAATGTCTTGTGACTGAAGCTCTCTCCAGTTACCCTGCCATCATCAGTGATTTGTGTGGTAACAAGCAGGGACATCCATCACACTGATACTAGGTAAACGTTTTATTATTTTTTATCAATATTATCAATAAAAATACATGATTGCCATTTCCTATCACGGAGTAGTCCTATGTCATTTCTGAGTGATTGAGGCTTTGTTGATTTTAATTAATTAGTAATTACAATGAAATGATGTTGATGTTTCCAACAACTAGAAACCTGTTTGAGGGACTATTTTTATCCAAAAGTAAATATATTCTATATTTTTCCGTTATAATATTGTAACTTTTATAATTGTATCCATCACCCACTCCAAGGCTTGTGCATTTTGTTGTATCATGTTATTGTACAGACCTTTTTTCTGTTTTCATTTTATTATGACTCTATCTCAGATGGGGGTACACGGTGAACTACATTTTATGGAAAGGGGTACGCATCTTCAAAAGGTAGAACCCCTGTTCTAATGTGATTTGATACAATGAATATCCTCTACTCAGTGATACACCAGCATCACTGTAACACATTTCCCAATATTTTCCCCAGAAGTGACAGTGAGTATTGTAGAGACACCTTGGTTGTATCTACAGCTTTACAGTTTTATTTTTTGTTCTTCAGAAACAAAAGGTCTGTAAACTCTGTTGTCATATTTAAAAATAATACAAAAATAAGAAATGGTGGTTGATTCTGAATCATCAAACATATTGACCCCTTCACTGAAGAAAATGTCCCCCTAAAATTCTGACAGGGGGCCTGTGGGAGGGTGCGGGTATTCACTGACACGGGAGACAGAAATGGTATTTGATAACACCACACAGGTGCTCGGTTTTATTATTTTTCTTTTGTACTCTGGTGCACTGATTTCTTTGAGCCCGTAGAGGGTGCTTGTGGTCCGTGGTCTGGCTACCAGCTATGGTATCCAGAACCAACGGGGAATACCACGGCAGGGTACTCAGGCACTACAGTCCGGCACTCGTAGGTGCTCACAAATTATAAAAAACGAAAAGGCAAAAAGAAACAGGGAAAATAAAACACAGTAAGGAAAAACTACAAAATAAATGTGCTGCACTTCGCAGCGTGAATCTCCCCAGTCGCCGCTACCCGTACGGGCTTGTGTTAGCCTCCCGTCCCTCAGTAGTCAAAACGAGACCGCTGTTCTCGCTGTTCCAGTTTAAAGGGGCAGATCTGAGGAAACAACAGAGTGTTACTTTATAGGTTAACAATCCCATTAAAGTCCGCCTCCCAGCCACTCAGAGAGGGGAAAAGCACACACACCCTCTTTCCCACCTCTCCGTGTCACCGCCATGACTGGCAGGCAGACCCCACGGGACTGCCGCCCTCTTCCTGCAGCATCGTGCATACGTCAGACGGCCAGTCCAGGTCTCTCCCTGTTACAGGGCCACATTAACCCTTAGTCTATAAGTCCTGGAGCAAACACTGTTATAAATACCATATGGGAGATACTGAAATTAAAGAAGGAATCTATGAAAAAGATCTCGGAGTTTATGTTGACTCAGAAATGTCTTAATCTAGACCAGGGGTCTCCAAGCCTAGTCCTGGAGAGCTACTGTGGCTGATGGTTTTTGTTTCAAGCAGTTTCTCAGTTACTTAATTGAACCAATTATTGGCTTAATTAGTCAAAATTAACAGGTGTTCCAGATCTTTAGCCACAGATGATGTAAAGACACCTATAAAACCTGCTGGATATGGGCTCTCCAGAACCAGAGTTGGATATATAGTGAAAAGTGTTCAATTAAAAAATGTTGAATTTAAATCTTGAACAAAGAAGTCTATGCGGCGATCTGATTCAAGCATTCAAAATTCTAAAAGGTATTGACAATGTCGACCCAAGAGACGACTTCGACCTGAAAACAGAAACAAGGACCAGGGGTCACAAATGGAGATTAGATAAAGGGGCATTCAGAACAGAAAATAGGAGGCACTTTTTTACACAGAGAATTGTGGAAGTCTGGAACCAACTCCCCAGTAATGTTGTTGAAGCTGACACCCTGGGATCCTTCAAGAAGCTGCTTGATGAGATTCTGGGATCAATAATCTACTAACATCCAAACAAGCAAGATGGGCTGAATGGCCTCCTCTCGTTTGTACTTTTTCTTATGTTCTTATATAACAACGAAGCTACGTCTTTGTTGGTCCCCACCACTACTATCTAATTTTATTTTGGCGAAAAATATTATACATGGTCTTCATTATGCTAAAAAGCCTTGGCAGCATGAAATTAAGGATGGGAAGTGAAGATCTGCAATGATAGCAACCAACACAAGCAAATGGCTTTAAAAAAAATTATAATAATTGGAAAAGAAGATCATTTACAAAGGCTTTGCTCTTTATGTGACCATAGAAATGAGAAAATCTCTCTTATACATTGCAATTATTCCTACCCGGTCCAAAAAGACGCAAAAAACGGATTTCTAGTCGTTTTTTCTCCGGAAAAAGCTGAGAAAACCATTCAATGGCTGAGTGTGATCGATAGGAGCCGAGAGAAGCTGAAAAAAAAGGGGCATATCTCATGAATACAGATATCCCCGGCATCACATAGATAACATGGACATAAAGAAACAAGATAGCTGCTTCTGCATCCAGCGCTCAAAGAATATCACAGCCATTTGCAGAGCTTTTTTTAGATGTTATAGTAATAAAATAATGACTTGGATCGCATTATTGAGGAGTTTGGTGATAAAACGAGTGATCAGGAGATGATTTATCGGTATGCACTACTATCAAGAGGTATGTGAAAAAAACAGCGAACGACGGGTGGGGCGGCGCTGGAGATGCAGTACTGAGTGTCCTGTTGATATGCAGTGCCTTTTAAAGCTGTTTTACTGTGAAAAAAAATACTTTTAAACAGCGCGTCAGAAATAAACTGCACGTGTGAAAATAAATTGGACCTGACGCGCCTGACACGCACTTAATAAATGGACTGCAAAGGGTTAAGGACATTTTCTCCACACATTTTCATAGATTAACTACAGTATTGGTGTTTCTCTTTTTATTATAGCATTCAATTATAACTGATATTACACAATTTTAATTGAAAACATTTACATCATGTTTATGTTTTTTGTTATTTTCACAGTGCTGTCGGTTGTCCTTATTCTGACATTAACATCAACAAGGACTCTGTGCTTCCAGACCGTCTCAGTGGAGAAATGCCTCTGTCCAGTCCAGCCATGCCAAAGAACAAAAAAGGAGAAGTAAGCGGTGTACCAACACCCCCCTTGCTTGAGTAAGAGCAACATTTTCTTTCCCTTTAGCTCTAAGATAACACTTTAATGTACACGTTAGACCCTTTATAGATGAGTTGTAAGGCTTCAGCCTCCCGGTTTTATCATTGCTACTATTGACCCTCTGATTAGCCTCCTTTTAGTGAAATGTGACATTGAAAATATATATGTTGTTGTGTTACTTAAATGCATTTTGTATTTCCATTACTTGTGAAGTGAAATTATATAATAATAATAATAATAATAATAATAATAATAATAATAATAATAATAATATTAAAAGAGCCATATTTCAACCAACCCCACCCTGTTTTAGCAAAGAGCAAAGTGAACAGTTTCACAGCAAAATTATGGTTAACACAAAACGTGAATGTATAGAATCTGTTGAGACAGAGGTCTGAGATGATAATGGGATCTTTGTCAAACCTTTTCCACATGTTTTGAATATAAATTGGGTACAAGGCAAATACCAGATGGAATGAGATAACAGTTACTTTATGTTGTTATTATTATTATTATTATTATTATTATTATTATTATTATTATTATTATTATTATTATTTACTTTCTATCAGTTTTGTAATAAATTATAATAGTTGGAAATTAGGTTTCACAAGCCTTCTAAATACACAGTTTTTTATATGCAGTTTCCAAAATGTTGGTAACCTTGCTAAACCTCCATAAAGTATAAAATCTTTCATAAAAGACCAAAGTTTACTGAAATGTAGACAAGCCTACTGAATGTGCCAAGTCTGGCTTAATATCTCCAGTTGCCCATATGGTCAAAGTTATTTGAACTTCAGAGTAACCCTCTTAGCTTGCAAAAGAACACATTTATTTATCTTCCAGATTGCACAATTTTTAAAATAGGGAGTTTGATTTCAAGAAGACGAGGAAAGATCCCTAAGCACTCCCTGACATTTAAAGAAAGCTCCAGATGGACAGAGTCGTAGCTGTATTGCTGCTTTTTCTTTTGGAAAGGAGTGAAGTGTACAGAATGATGGAAATGAAAACATTTAGACTTTTTGAAATGTCAGCTCACTTTAATAAACTTTGCTGGTTTAATTAATCATTTTGCAATGTAGGCATATAGTACATTTAAAAAGTTTTAGTAACGAGCTTCAATTCAAAAACGGTGTAAAAGGTTTTAATATGCACTCCAAATTGATTACCATACAGATTATGTATTGTTTTATATTTTTTAGAAAACACTCAAACCCAAATAATTGCAGGCATCCTTTAGCTGCTAGTCGCTCTGCAGAGAGTTCTGGAACAGAAAAGATTCCTGCAGAGGAAATGAACAGTGAGCCACCACACAAGAAACCTCTCCTATGTAATAACAAGGGAAAGAAACATAACAGGTAAGCACCTGTTTAAACACAAACAACACTTTGGCCTCGATTTAAGACCATTTATTTAGGTGTCTGCTGCCACTACATGAACCCAGGTTATGTTGCAAATTATCTTTCCCTTATTCATTGAATTTCATCAACAGTTGAATATTAATTAAAAAAATTCTACCGGTAATCAAATTAGTTTCATTAAAATGTAAACTACCTAATTGGCCATGATTGTATAAGTTTAATTATATTATTGCTGTTTTGTGTATTTATTAATGAAAGGTCAGTTTATTGCTAATTTGGGCTTGTCAGTTAACCCTTTGCGGTCCATTTATTAAATGCGCGTCAGGCACGTCAGGTCTAATTAATTTTCACACGCACAGTTAATTTTAGACACGCTGTTTAAAAGTATTTTTTTCCACAGTCAAACGGGTTTAAAAGGCCCTGCATATCAACAAAGCACTCACTAGGCATCTCCAGCCCCGCCCCACCCTTTTGTTCGCTATAGCTTTCACCTATGTAAGAAATAAATAATAATAAAAATAATAGTCGTACATACCGATCAATCATCTCCTGATCACTCGTTTTATCACCAAACTCCTCAATAATGCCATCCAAGTCATTATTTTATTACTATAACATCTCAAAAAAGCTCTGCAAATGTCTGTGTTCTCTGTGCGCTGATTCACAGGCAGCCAGCTTGTTTACTTACGACCGCCCCGTTATCTGATACCAGGGTCATGTATGACTATTCATGAGATGAGATGTTTTTTTTCGACTTGTCTCGGCTCTTGTCGCTCCCACTTGGCAATTGAATGGTTTTCTTGGCTTTTTCCGGAGAAAAAACGACTAGAAACCCGTTTTTTGCGTTGCTATAATGATGTCGGACCCAGTCCGACAAAGGACCTGAGAGGAATAATTGCAATGTCGGACCCAGTCCGACAATGGACCGCAAAGGGTTAAGGCTATTTATTGAAATAATGGTGGAAAAATATATCCAGTGTTTTTAAAAGATAATGGTCATATCCCCAAAGACCCTGGATCACTCTTTAAGTTCGACCTGCTTGTGGCCTCTCTTTTTTTGACTCAAGACAGCAATTGTCAGAACATTTCGTAATTTTGTACCAAGCTTATTGTGGCATTTATCTTCTATAATGAATTAAACTCAAAGATGCTGTTTTTGCTTAGAACTTGAATGTCAGTGTTTGACACCAATGGACCTTTTCCAACATTTCTATCTCTGAAGTTGCTCCACCCCATGGGCCACATGGATGTGAAAATGTATGCTGGGGGGGGGCAGGGTCATAAAAGCTGATACATATCAAGTGTAATTGTATTGAATTATATTGAATTTAGAGTTGGACGTCCAAGTAAACAACAGAAAGTTGAGGAGTTGGAGGAAGAGGAAGAGCTAGATAGTGAGGTGTCTTCAATTACTGAAACCAAAGGTATGTGTTCCAACATGATTGAGTACAACTATGAATGATTAAGTGAAAGATTGAAAGGCGGCACATGTCACGCAGCAATCACGTGATCAAGCAGTGTGGAGTAGTGGTTAGGGCTCTGGACTCTTGACCGGAGGGTCGTGGGTTCAATCCCAGGTGGGGGACACTGCTGCTGTACCCATGAGCAAGGTACTTTACCTAGATTGGTCCAGTAAAAACCCAGCTGTATAAATGGGTAATTGTATGTAAAAAAAAAATATGGGATATGTGTATAATGTGATACCTTGTAACAATTGTAAGTCGCCCTGGATAAGGGTGTCTCCTAAGAAATAAATAATAATAATAATAATAATAAAAAGTGCATTACGCATGCAAAGGCTGCCACTTAGAGTCTTTAAAACTGTTCCCGTTCATCATTCAGTGCTCCCATTACTGTTGTTCCTTATCCTTACAGTGATTAGATCATTAGTAATGACTGAAATTTACATGCTAATCACTACAAATTAAAAAGGCTGTAAATGTGTCTAGCACATAAAGAGCTCACCTCAACCTCTATAGTTTTTAACACATTTCACTAGTAAGATTTAAGGGCTAGTCATACTATATCGTTGCCTGACGTTTTGCTGCTATTTTTGTATTCAGACTTGCGCGTCAAATATCACAGGCAAGATGGGGGCATGTCGGATTATAGTAAGCACTATAATAGATTTAAAGTAAGAACTATTGGTATGTTAAATTACACTGTTTTAACGACAGGTTTTCGTTAAATGTCCTGGTGTAGCTTTTAGAACGTGCATGCCATGAGATACAACGGCCCATTATTAAATATAGAATGAACTACAAAACAAATCATGTATCTAATTATATCCAGTAGCATCCGCAGGTAAGTGGTATTGTAGTTACAGCAAATTAAACTGTCTAAACGGTTTTATGTCATGTTAGTATATGTGTATTTTTCCCCAATAATGTAAAACACTGTCTGACGTTACATTTGCATTGACAGTACCAACTAAAACAAAATCAAGATGCTAAATTATTGCATTTGGTAGTCCTGTCTGTACTTCTAATTTTGTTTAAACAATATTTTTGTTGTCAATAACATTTGTTACCAATAACACAATTTGAGATTATATAAATATATATACAGTATATTTCAGCTCTTGCACTAGACGGCGGTACTCCCCTAGGGTTTCTCGTTGCTCGTTATTATAGGGTGAATCCGCATTCTTCTCTTTCTTTCTCCTCTTCTTCGGAGCAATAACCATGCAGCAGCTTGCACCCGATCCATATTGCCTTCAGATTATATCCAAATTTAGCAGGACACGGTGGTGATCGCAGCATTTTTCATCAAAAAATCAAACCTGTTTAGGTTTTTTTTTTTCACAGCAATTATGCTCAAGTGTCAAAAGGTAGTATTCAATTCCATAGGTTCGATTTTTTACAATAGAAAACACAACGAATAAACGTTATGGTGTGTATAGCCCTTTATGGCATCTCATTTATTGAGAATTGTGTTGACTATTAATAATTTGAAATTGAGAAACAAGTTACAGTTTGGAAATGTCGATTTTCTTTTTTTTTAATTGCTGAAGTGAGCAAATGCCTTACGGATATATCCCTGCTAGCTACTGTATTTTAACTTTCTTTTGTAGATTTTCATTTCTTACCTGCCTCATATTATGTCTGAGGGAACGTGTACTATACAATGCATTATCCAAATGGAAACCCAGCATTATTTCTTCATTTTCAGAAACAGAAGAGCTCACCTTGCAGCAAGCCCTGCACCAGTCAGTGTTCATGCCTTCCACGTCTCCATTACCCAGTCTACCTCTGTGCTGGGAGCAACACAGCAAACTCCTCCCCAGTGTTGCTGGCATAACTGCCAGCACAGTGGCCCAATGGACTGTAGAAGAGGTACAGTAGCTACATAGATTTGTTTGATAAACTTGCATCTATTTAATAATTTTTGTAGTCAATTCGCCATACTTTTTTTAGCATTCAAGAGATCTGAATTTTCTAAGAAAGAAACTTGAAAGAGAGATTCATAAAAATCTTAATTCCAGCAACACAGGTGTACATCAATAGTGAATACTTGCCTTTTAACAGATTTCTTAATCATATTCAAAAGGGAATACGATTAACAGCTTCAGCAGCTCATATCTCATAAACCATTTGAGACTTTGTATTCAGTGTGGTAAAAACTCCTTGGGAAACCTCTGACCTAACCTTGCTTTCATAATGTGGTTACATTATGTTTTTTGTTTCTAGTTTTAGATATTGTGCAGATTAATTATTGCTCTGGGTTATTTATTGCTACAGTATTTTTTCAATAAAGTGCACCCTCTACACCTCAAGCCCTAGACCCCCTTGTCATGCAAGCTTGCATTGGAACTTTAGTTTAAACAGCCAGTACCACAGACACTAACACGTTTGTGAATGTTCAGAAATTCTGAAAAGGATTGTGTACTTGAGTATAACCCTGGAGTAATGTTAGTTTAATCGCTACAGCATTAATACTTCTATGGGGTTAACCTTCCATATACTGCATCCACCACTATTATATTTGAAAATGTAATGCTTTAAGCACTACATTCGTCAAGTTTGTTGTACCTTCTGGTGATTTCAAATTTTTTTTTTTTGTTTTAGGTTTCAGAATTTATCCAAGGTTTACCAGGGTGCAATGAGCAGGTCAAAACATTCCGAGAGGAGGTAAGTTTGTTGTGGTAGCTTGAAATTATCATTGACATACTGAGATTGTCATGAACCTATATATAGTAAGGGTATATATGATATGCCCTACCCTCCAAAAAGTACTGGGATACACATCTGTCAAACAGCAATGTACCATTCCTCTTGCAAAAGTACATTTTAGCTTGTATTTACTGTGCAATGTACTAAAAGTACACAATACATGCATTTCCTGTGCAGTGTAGAAGTTTATGCATGACAGGACACTTGTGGAAAAATAAGATGTTCTGTTACAGGAATCAGATGTTTTTATGGGCAATAATAGTAAGGCTGATGCATTCTATCGATAGTCAATCCTGTGCATCGTTTTGTGTAAAGGGTTTAAGCAAAGGAAAGTTTTTATTTTTTATTAAATTTGGAATCTGCAGTTATTTTTTGCATTAAGCGCAGAGCTTCTCTGATCCCCTCAGGTCTGACTCACTGAATCTGCACGCGATTGAGCTCACCTTCTCCCCCCTGCACTGCCCCCTGTGAGTGTTTACTGATGGGATTGCATCTGTGCAGGAGTCTTCAGAGTAACAGAGCAAGTCAAGAGCGTTGTGTTAGAATTAAATACTGTATCGACCGAGCTACAAATACAATGCCTTCCGATGTTTGGCAATTATTTTCTAAAGTAAGACGGCAAGAAAGTAAAGTAAAGAAAGTAATGTTTGGGATACTCCGGTAACACAACTAATCTGTGTGACCATCTAATGAGATGGCACCCTATAAGACTTCAAACAGAATCTGCATTTATTCATCTGAACGCCCCGGAGTAAAAATGAAGAAAAACAACCAAGATTGTTCCAAAAGTTGTATATTTGGTCAGAAGTATTAAGCATCTCGGCAACGTCAGTCCCTAGTGAGCAGGTATTCAGTAATGCTGGACAGATTGTCATCGCTTAAATTAAAATGTATTTGTTAGCTTTTTAAGAACATTATTCGGTGTTTGATGATCTAAACTTATGGTGTCTTTTTAAATACCTCCCTACAGTACCTTTTAGATGCTTAGATTCTTGATCATAATAAAACAAGGATTTGATTCAATGCAGTGTAAAAAAGAAAATAAAAAAAGGAATAGAGTAAGTTTTGAATCCCCATCCCAGTCATTGCCGTGACATCTGTTGTGAATGTCTGGAATGGAACAGATGTGGGTCACACTTGCCATAATCCACATGTTTTTAAGAACTTCAGTTTGCCTGCCATGAACGATTCAGTTAATTTTTTTGTTTGCACAAGATTGATTATTTTATGTTCACTGCCCTTTCTGATTTGCCTGTCTGAAATTGGCAGCACTGGTAATAAAGCTGGAGTCCTTTTATCTTCAGGCAGGTCTCCATGGTGCATAGTAGCAATAGGCAAAATTGTTGTGTTTTCCATGCCTTACAGTGGCAGATTGCCATCTGATAACATCTGCCATTAGTGTAAATGGGAAAATGTGCCACTGTATCAGTCAAAATTAATTGTCTCTGTACACATAAATATTTATTGTGAGTGTGCTTAAATGCTTTGTTTTCAACAATTTGGCATAGAACATTGGAAAATGTGTCAACGGTTTCCTATTCACTGATTCTATGCATATTCAGTAGGCTCATCTACATTTTAGTAAACTTTGGTCTTTTATGAAAGATTTCATACTTTATGGAGGCTTGGCAAGCTTACCAACATTTTGGAAACTGCATATTCACAAGCGTATTTAAAACTGTAATTTTGTTGAAACAGTAAGAGAATACAGATAACCTACAGTATATTTGATCAAACACCATCTGTGTGTAATGTGTGTATGTCTGGAATAAGGGGGTAGAAAAATCAAGATCTTTTAATATAACAGACTGTCATAGGATTAACATCTCTCAGTAAAGTTTTTTTTTTTATTATTTCTTTAACGTGAAGACTTGTATTAGGAAAATATGAAGTGGTCGATATACAGAGAAAACCTCCAAAATGTAGCCTTACTGCAGAAGGTAGTCTACATAGAATTATTCTGGTACTGCACTATGTCAGAAACTTGCTTGCAATTGCAAGTTCATCTACAAAGATTATCATTTGATTGTAAAGTGCATCTACTTGCCATACAACTCTGCACAGTTTCTAGCTTGTTCTTAAACTAACAAACAAAACACAGGAAGGTTTTAGGCCCTTAAATAAATGTTTTTAAAAAGTTTGTTTTAGAAAACATTTTAATGTAAGCACTGCCAATATAAAACAACATTGGTTAGTGTTGGTATTTTGAATTGGACTGTTGCACATTTGATTGTGGGAATAGTTTGAGGGCATTCATACTAAATAGGAAAAAAAACACCAAGTGTACAAGTCCATTGCTCATCCCCCACACCTGTAAATAGACTATTGAGAGAAGCATATTTACTGAAAAATATTAGTGGATGTTTGATTGGTATGTAAGTATCAAGTCAACTGAAATCAGATTGAATCAACAAGGTTTCCATGCAGAACATAAAGTGCTGTTGCAATGTGAGCACACAGGATGTTCAATTCAAAAAGCATTTAGACAACCTTAAGATATTGTCACAGAGCAGGTGTCACATGGGTTGCCACACGAGAGAGAGAGAGAGTAGCAGATTGTAGTTCGGTGTAGTACATGTATATACAGTAGTTTATTGTACGGTAATAGACGGTCATCACAGACAGTGTCGCGACAGGTCTGAGATTTCCAACATGCCTCATGGCTACATGATAGTACAGAATTCTTTAGACAAGAAAATACATTTCTTTAAAATAAAAGTTGCACATCTGGGCCCAATTTCTGAAGGGTGCTGCCTTTGAACTTTCCGCCAGCCCGGCTCACTTTTGCCTCAACACCATGGGCAGCGGTTATGCCAGTGACTCACACCTTGCTCCGCTCCGCTGTTCCCATATCTCAGACTCAGTCTAACCCACTGTCCGTTTCCTGTGATACATATAAAAGTGAGAGGACTAACTAGGGGCCCGATGGAGCTAGAATTGCATTCTGCAGGGGATCCCTAGTCAGTCTATTAGCTCCACGTTCTCACACAGGGATGGCCAGAATACAGCGCCCTGCCACAGATATACTGTACATAATTAACTGTTCCTAAACAAAATAGTTAAACTAAGCTTTTTAGTGTTTCAAGCTTTAACTATATCGGCTCATTAATTCTGTAATTGTTATCATATGCTCCAGACACACTTCATAGGCATTGTAGATGTTTCATGATTTCCATTACACGAGAGTAGATGTTAAAACTTCATGCTGATTTGAACTCGGCTCTCACCAAGATAAGCACCAACTAAGACGTAGCTTTACAGTAAACTAATGTGATCCATATGTGTCTCCATCCATTTACGTTTCCTTCCATATGATGATGTAGATATCCTTCTGTCTGGTGTTAATGGCTGAAGTGTAATGCTGGCTCCAGGGATCAGCTTATTTTGCCTCCCTGGCGCATCAGCACACACAACGGCTGCGATGCTGGCTCCGGGGATCAACCAAAGTGCGGCCTCCCCAGCGCATCAGCATGACAACCGTCTGGATTGAGCTAAGTAGGGTAGTGTATTGAATTAACAAAACAAAAAATAATAATTAACTGAGAGGTATTGGAGGAAAAAATACACCTATTTTGTTTATAACTTTTAGAATGTTTGTATGCTGTAACTTCTGTAGTGTGCTGTCATCTGTACCAGAATATGACACTGCAAGTTACTGGGATTAACACTGATCCAGAGTCTTTTTTAATTCACACTTCATAGGCATTGTAGATGTTTCTGGGGATCTCATTGGAGTGGAAAACATTTTTTTTTTAGAGTAGGTGAGATCAAACAGAATGTTCAAGCAAAAAAGCTGCTTTCAGATGTTAGAAAGTTAGAAACACCGTCAGGATATCTAAATACATACCGGTATATTTAGAAAAACTAACACCTGAAGTGCACTCTAACAACAGTTTCGATTTCAGGAGTTCATTTTTGTTTTCTGTTTCACTAAACTTACCATCTGTTTCAATAACAAATGAAAAAATAATTTAAAAAAAATTATACTCGAATCTCAATGGAGGCCTCGAATTTTACACAAGGTCGACTTTTACTCGAGCGAATACGGTAATTGTAAAAAAAAAAATGTTGAAATGTTTATCATTGAGAACCACATCATCCTTATGAGGTTCAATTGAGGATGTTTCTTTGCAGTCTTTCCTTTATTCATCACACTCTGCAGAAATCACCATACATGGTTTCTTGAGGAGGAGTGCATCTGAAAGGTCATTTGCGCAGTGGAAAACATATTTTTCCAACACTGTCAAATATGCTAATTTCATCATTAGACCATATATAATTAGCATTTCCTAAACAAACTTTATTTGAAGTAAGTTTGGATTTGTCACTTGTTATCTGCTGAAGTCTAAATATAATAATAACCTAAAGTAGTTTTTATTTTCCAAATAGTCACTAATTTTCTAATATTGCATTTGACGGCTTTGTCATTTTAATTGGAGATCACTGTTTTACCAGGTGATTACTGCATTGTCCATTGGCTCTTAAGTAATGATTTGATACCAGTTTCTTGTGGATCACACATACAGTAATTATCAAACTTTGTGTAAGGGAGTCAGAAGGATTTTTCATCCTTTTTTTGAACTGTGGATTTAGAATGTTTCTTTGCTATCGTGCTGTGATGAATAACTCCTCTTCACTGTAAAAAAAAAAAAAAAAAAAAAAAAAAGTCTTTCAATTTAAAAATAAATGTTTACTTGTGTAATGTGATGTCTTGCTGTTCCAGTCCTTAAAAAAAATAAGAAAGAAAAGTGTAAGGTAAATTCATTATTTACTGGAAATGTATATAGGGCCTATTTCTTTGTTATGGTTTGTTCAGGTGGGATGGGTGGGGGGTAGTTTACCTGGTATAGGTGTGTGTGTGTGTGGGTGGGGGGGGGGGGGGGAGAGAGAGAGAGAGCTCTTAGTGCCATTTAGAGGGGAGCAGGCTTGGCGGACAGATAGGGATATGCTCTCATTAATGAGCTACTGTATATTGTGTTGTGTTGTGTTGTGTTGTGTTATTTTTGTTTGTTTGTTTTGCTGTTGAAAGTTCTGGTTGCAATAAATGTTTTAGGATTGCAACCCTATTTCTGCCTCACAGCTATACCCTGCCATAACAAGAGCCACTCGGCAACCTTTACACACGCATACTTTATGTAAATCCCTGACCTCAGGGTGTTTAATTAATCCTCAGGGTGCTACTGGAAGTTATTCCAGCCCTGTATTGATTTCCTAATGAGGACCCAACCAGATATAACAACTTGCACTACAGTCAGTTTATCAGAAAGGAGCTTGTGCAGATCATAAATAAAAGGAGAAGGAGTTTCAGTGAGATTGGAAAAGCAACAGCTGTCAAAGGCACAGCTGTCAAAGGCACAGCTGTCAAAGGCATAGCTGTCAAAGGCACAGCTGTGTTGTTGGGTGAGGATGTGGGGTGTTATTATTTGATCTTACCCTGGCGTCAAATGGTTAATAATAATAATAATAATAATAATAATAATAATAATAATAATAATAATAATAATAATCCCCTGTTATTGTAACATATATCTGTTTGAAATGCAGTTCCAGGAGTGACCAGCTCAATATATGAACCAGTAAAATAATTCCGTCAGACCCTTATTGGAAAATATCTGTAGATCTTCCTCTTTCAGGACTTGATCTCTATTAGACCACGTTATAGAAATGATGGAAAGTTGTAATTTTGTATGGGTGGTTGTGAGGGTATTCTACCAATGGATTTACAGTGCTGCATTGTCACATGTATGTACTGTACTACTAAATTATGTATTTTAGATATAATTTATATAGTTTTTGTGAATTTGTGTGTATGTGTGTGTGTGATTAATCTGCAAGAAATTTCTGGTTTGCTCTAGCATTATAAAGTTGAGATCAAACATTTCCCAGGGGTTTAAAGGGATTAGTCCATTGGTTTGATGTGTGAAACAGCTTTAAAATACCAGCATTGATAAACAGAGTAATAGACAGCAAGGTTATGGAATTCATTTGTGAACCAAGGCATAAGTGAATTACTCCTGTCTATTAGGGATAATAATAATAACAAAAATCAGTTTCATTCAGAAATCCTTATTTGAAAAAAAAGGAAATATAAGTTATATTTTAATCTTAGTTTACAGTAACTGCGTCTTACTTGAATCGTTTTAATTATCATCCAACTTCAGTTGTTTTAGTTTAAGAAAATACAGTTGAACAAAAGCTCCAGAACACAAATCCAGGAATATTCTGTACATTTGGCGGTTTTTCAGTAGTTCCGCTTCATTCAGTAATCCTTATTTAAAAAAATAAAAAATAATAAGAATAATAAAGTTCAATGTTAATGTTATTTTAACTACATCATTCTACTTTAGTTACATGCTTTCAGATGTTTTTGCTTAAAACAATGATCATCTCTACATGCTCCGGGGTGAGTCCAGCAGTGGAAGGTCACAGATGAAGCATACTTGTGCACATAGCCTTTCTCCATGTGTGCAGTTATCGTTTGCCTCAAAGGCACACGGTATTCCGGCTCCACAAAAGCCATTAATTTGTGAAATCCTGCCCCTTCAACAAAACATATTGGGCTCTATGTATCATTGATTTTTCTTTTGTATCTTTTCGTAGCTTTTTTTGTGACTTTGTAGATCTACCTGCGATGTATTAAAGTCATTTTCACTCCTGTAACTTAATTTCATCCCTGCTGCGGTAGTTTAGTTACGACTGTTCATTGCAAACTACTTTTGTATGCAAATATACGAATCTCATTATAATATCGAAGTTTTGCGCTTACCCTCGATGTATTATCATTTTTTCCTGATTTACGACTTTGGTTTGTACCTGTTATTTTATGCATGCCTCTCATTGGCATAGATTCTTCTGGCTGTTCTTATGTGAAACTTCCTGTTTAAATGTTTACGGGCTTTTAGTTACTTTAAAATAAAGCACCTTAAAATATAAAATAAAGCACAACCATTTTTTTATGTTTTCGCTTATGAATAAGGCCCTGTGAAAGTCATGGACATTTTCTTTAAAATTCTCGACAGTGTTTCACGGGTAAAGTATTGTATATCGCGGAATGTGCACAGAACTATTTTATAAATTATGTGTACAGATTATTATTTTTTAAACATCAAATATAGAGATAAATGCATTGACATCATCAAAATCAACGTCAAAGTTATTCAAGCACTTTACAATAGCTTGTGAAACGGTGTTGTAATTAACAGCCTGTAGGTAGTGTATCTGCAAGGACAGCTTTCAGTTCTAGTATGTCAGATGCATGTTCACCATTTAGGTCTTGCAAAACAAATACAATGTGTAACCCATACTGAT
Source organism: Acipenser ruthenus (assembly GCF_902713425.1). Taxonomy (NCBI): domain Eukaryota; kingdom Metazoa; phylum Chordata; class Actinopteri; order Acipenseriformes; family Acipenseridae; genus Acipenser; species Acipenser ruthenus. The sequence continues at coordinate 33,151,680 of NC_081193.1, forward strand.
CTTGGGCATCAGTCGACTCGTCAGTGACCACTGACAAGCAACCAGACTGTTTTACGGTTATTTGTTTCTTTGCAAGTAAAGCAGTCGCAGTACTGCTCTGGATTTCTGCCTTTCTCTTTCGGTGAATATTTGAATCTAAATGCCGTCAACAGCTGGTTCTCGGGGTAGTGATCTACAGTAACGTTGCAGGACGTACAGAAGAGCTTACCGTTACCGCTGTGTAAAACTCCTGCTGGATACTGCTTTACATGATCTGCTGTACACATTTTTAGCCTTTTTAGAGACCTCCATTTTCTTGTTTACAGTGTGTAGTATTTTAATTTCCCGCCTAGATTGCATATAGTCATATGACATAATCACTTCACAGCACTATGTGCATGGCAAATAGTACATGCTGGCACACAGCAGAGCTGTACAGTTTCGTTAAATGTGATTCTTTTTTTATGAAATAAAAATAATAGTTATGAAATAATTTATTTTTATTTCTTAAAAATATTGCACAAATCATGGTATTGGGCTAATTTCACGATTTCCGCGCAGCCCGTGAAATCGCGATTTACACAGGGCCTTACTTATGAGTTGTAATGAATGCATTTGTACTGTGGGCTAGGTTTTGAGATGCACATGTGTGTTTTTTTTTTTTAAATATATAAACGTTTTCATACTAACTTTTGTACTTGATAACATTAACATAATTTGCAGGACAGTAGGTGTCTTTGTCCTTCAGTTTTCTTTCAATCACACTGTGGACAGAGTCACATTCCGTGTGTGTGTGTGTGTGTGTCCACGCTCAAGGTATTTCTGTGTGATGGTCTTCTTATTAGTTACGGCACAGTGAAGCAAGGCATTCGAAAGAACAGTGTTGCGGTTCTGGTATCCACAGCCATCACTCCACAAAATATATTCATCATATCCGCTGTGCTGATTGAGAGTCAGTGATGCATGAAGCAAATTCATTTCAAGATAATCCTCCTTCTCCTTCATGCCAAACATAGCAGGTGACATCATGGCTACAGATTGTGAACTGAAAGGTTTTAAACATTGGACAAAGAAGGCGTGCTTGAAGGTCCATACAAATAATTAAAATCTTTTGCTTGCCGTCTATGCCACTTTGTTTGTCTGCTTCTTTTGAGTCACAGGCTTCTTTTTCTTCTCTGGCAGTGAACTTGCCATGTATCTTCGGAAACATTACCTGCCTTGAAGGCACAACAGGTGTCACATTGAACTTTTCTAGGATGGTAAAGACTCTGATTTAACTTTCTAATCTCCTCACTGAGGATCTGGCGACACAGTGCAGTTTTGTTATTTTGTTCACAATATTCTGTGTATTTTTCGTGTAAATGGAGCAAAGAAGTAAAGACAGGTTCCAAGTATAACTTTGAACTTAAAGAACGACAGTAGTGTGATGGTACATTTGGCAAAATGGTAAGGAATGCTCTGAGAAATTCTCGTTCTTCAAGGTCAAATGTACGAGGACCAGAACGCTGCAGCTTCGTGTTGTCTTCAACTACAGGTAGGTTTTCTTGATGGTTTTGGATCCAGTTCCTCACAGACCATTCCCCAAGCCCAAGTGTGGAGAGGAACATGTTTTTACATACTGGTTTTCTTATTCCATCTTCTTTCAGGTGGTAAAATAGGGAAGATGACCGTCTAGAATTCTCAAGCGCTGTATTTTGTTTTGTTTTGTTTCACTACACATTCTGTACTAGGCCTGCCACATAAACTTTTCTTATTATTCAAGTCTATTATTAATATTCAAGATTGATGTCAAAACCTTCTATCTCCCAATAAGCCTAAACTTGTTATAAATCAAAAGTTACTAATCAAAATATAAACTTTACAATTAAGAAATCTAAATAAACAATACAAAGATGAATAATGAGGGATAGTTCAAATATATATCAGAAAAACCTCTTACCTCAATTAAGCTTGCAAAGAACACATGGAATCCTGCTCAGTAGTTGATGTTAGTGTTGACGTACAAGTTTTTTTCATGACACTGTATTATCCAATTGACATACAAGGTTAAGTCACATGGTGTTTTGAATCACCTTTATTAGTTGTTGACTTATGAGACATTAGTTTCTATTCATGTAAAAAAAAAAAAACAAGAGCCAAAAATTGACATACAAAGTTTTGTCATAACACCGACGATGTGTTATTCTTACAGTCATCCATAATTTTAAAAATCAAACAAGCAAATATGTGTTGAATAAATATTACAACAAATCCCGACATATTCTTACTTTCTTACTTTTTTGCTTTGCAAAAAATTAATCTGCGTAAACATTAAAATGGGCATTTCTGCAAGCAGCGCCATCAACAGACCACAGCCGCATCGCATTTCCATCCACAAACAAATTTATTAACCAGCTAGTTTCTTTTACAAAAAAACATGACAAAAAATGTAACCACAATCTTTACCTGCATTGTTATGCATCATCAAAACCAAACAAACAGCATAAATTGTATACAATATAATATAGCATGGCATAAACACCTACAGCAATTTTGCACTTGAAGTAAACATAAACATAACTTACTGTGAGTCGAGGCACATCGGGTCGATTGCGGTGTACCAAAGTTAGTCCACTTGATGCGTCTAACTAGTGGATTAAGCAGGTTTAGTCCACTTGTACACTTGTTAATCCCGATTGCAGCGTACCAGATGATAATCACCACAGGAGGATCATCCGCTAAATCGGACTAAACAAGATCCTGATTGTAGCGTACCAAATCGGATGAGAGATGATCCTGTTCAGGCGGACTAACATAGTACAATGAAGTATGAGACTAAAGGGGCGTTCACACCAGACGCCGTGCGGCAAAAGCTATTCTTATCAATGGAGGCGGTTACGGGAAGCGGCCGCGCCGTGACAGAAACTACTAGCAACCAATCAGGGAAAAGTAGGAGGCTCCTTTGCGAGGAAGAAATACAAATATTTTATTTTAAAATACAATGGAGAAAAAGCTTGTGGTTCTGATTTCAGATTTTCAAGAGTTGTATAATACAACATTAAGTAGGTTTGAAATCTGCCTTTATCAAACCGGAGCTCCTGTATCAGACGATGATATTCGTCGTACCTTTTTCTTTTCTTGAGGAAGTCTTGGACCCACAGCGATCTTATATATTTTTTTCTTTCTCCGGTAGAGCAGGGCGATCGCAGTTATCTTTTTTTGTTTGCTGTTCATTGCTCCAGGTATTGTGTTGTCAGATGCACAGTACCATTGATTGTTGCCGCGTTTACAGTTTCCCCCCCAAAAAAATTGATATGAAGGGATGGCAGTAATTGCATTTTTTAATCATGTGTATAATGCTCAATAATATCAGTGCATAATGATGCCGTGAACTCACACTGTCTTTGCCTATACCCAGCAAACCAGACAAAAGTCACAAAGAAAGAAAGAAAATATTAAAAGCAACATGTTTTTATTTTATTTTAAATGACACAATTGCCTGATATTTTCAGTAATTGTGGGGGGATTATGATGGTGTTATGTTTCGCTCCTCATTACTTAAAATATTTTTTTTTTACTAAGCTTTGTGTCTTCTGTATAAAAAGAGTTTTCCCTTCCCGCTGACATTTACAGTTTGTTGCTTGTACATGTAGCCATGACGTAACAACAGACCGCCCACTGACTTTCCCCTGCCGCGTTGGTGTGAACAGTGGTCTGCGGCGACTGCAGAGCGACGCGCGTCTGGTGTGAACGCCCCTTAACTCAGTACGCTTACTCGTCCTACGTTTATACAGCACATTTTAAAACAAATACAGTTCCATTATTCTCTGAAATGACTTATGAAAGTTATTAAAATGAAAAGTGAAGCATTTTGTTCAGTAAGGTTCGTGCGCCGATGCCGAGTCGCATGAAGTGCTTCATGTTCAGTGCAAGGTACTGTAGACGCACATAACCCAGTGTCTCAAGTGAAAGGCATCACTAAAATGTAACAGAATACAGAACTATATACAATATTTTAAATTATTATATAAAATTGACAATTGCACTGTGTACTGTTATATCATTACCTTGTATCGTTGATACACAATATTAAACAATTATACATTTTGTAGGTAGACTGAGAATGTAGCCTGTAAGTTAGTTATGGTTGAGGAACAAAATATGCTGAAGAGACTGGTTTTGTTTTATTCATAAAAATGTTGCAAAAACTAATAAAGTGCCACACAATAAGATACTCCTATATTTAAATAATAATAATAATAATAATAATAATAATAATAATAATAATAATGCACGTTTGATGTATTCAATTTAACCGACAGAAACGTCACATGTATAATTTATTTGACAACGGAGTTGCCAGAGGTCAGGGTGGTAACCTTTTATCAAAACAAGCCCTGTTTTGTAATGGGACAGCCCATCTCTAGTATGTCCAATAGGAATGCATGGGCGGGGTCATATATTTATTTCCAGTCTTTTGGATCATTTTCAAGTCACGTCTGGTGTGGATTGACATTTGGCGACTTCGCTCTCTCGCATTGCACGCGTCCAGTGTGGATGCAGCTTAAATCTTTTGGTCTGCCAAGTCCACACCTCCCATTTTCCGATTGTACATTTCAACACACTCGGGTACGGTAACATCTTTACCTTCTGTATCACTTTTATCTCAGTTGCTATGTTCCTGATGCCTTTTGTCTGAAAGCAGTATACAGCAATCTCCCAGACCTGTAAACCACCTGTTCACCAACTTTGCATTTCGGAACCGAAGGAAAGTATTTTCTGTTGTCACGCAGTGTTCCGACAAGCTGGGTGTCGTGCTGATAAGTAAGAGTTGAAGCGAGTGGTACTTGATGTGTAGAGGTTGTCAGTAAGTATGTCCCTTATCCAACAGACCATCCATGAGAGACATCATAACATCATAGGGCTGGCCAAATTTACTCTTCTCTGTGTCGTTTGCAGCTCCTGTATACACTTTAAATTTGTACACATACGCGTTTGCACTGTCAGCAAGCACCCACAGCTTTATTCCAAATCGGTGATGTTTTTTGTTTGAAAGGTACTCTCATAAGAGACGTTAGGTTTTTCAATCCTACCAGGCTTTCATCAATTGAAACAAATTAATTTAGTACATAGTACTTTGTAAGAAGAGACTCCACATTATCAAGTACTGGTCACACTTTGAATAAACTGTCGTAACTATGTTCGTCTTTCTTCTTTTGCTTTCTGTTGTCATTCAAGTGCAGGTTTGCAAGACAAAATAGAAGTTTGTCGCTGGAATCCTGACGTTGCTTGCAGTGTATCTTTCGTATTCCAGTATTCTTTCACGTCAGGCTTCCACACTAACCCCATATTCAGCTACAACCCTAAAACAGCATGAAATCTATTTCTTGTCATACCGCCAGATTGCGACCACCATGAAAAAAGCCTCTCATAGGTTTTGGATTTAGCATTGTTTTTTTTTCTGTACTTTTCGTTAATTTCTAATGCATATTTGTTCGACTCCTCCCTCCCTGACGCTCTTTTCTTTGTCCTCGTCCTCTTCTCCATCCTCCTCTTCATTTAAATCGACATCGCTGTCATCCCCATCCAGGTTACTATATAGGCTTGCCCAATTATATGTTGTATCGGCCTCAGAAGCCGTAAAACCTAGAAATGATTCTCCTTCTTTGTCAGACTCACAACAAAACACACTCACTAAATTTGCTATTTCTCAACCATCAGCTTGGAGATACTTTTTTTTTTTTTTAACCAGTACAAAGTTGTATTTGGTTTTACAACTATTTAATTGGCTAATATTAATAGCAAAACTCTCTGCTATTGGTTGGTACATTTTGTTGCTAGGTAAAATAGTCCAATAAATACATTTCTGACAGCAAATGGGAAGGACGATCTAGGGCCGATGGTCGGCTGTCTAGTGCTTTTGCAGCATACATCACAGGTCATCGGCCCAATAGTACTCAGAGGGTTAACACTGGAGTTATCATTTACTACCCCTTGTGCTTTGGGGAAATGTATCCAATTAGATTTTCTGTTTTTTTTTTTTTTGTTTTTTTTAAATAAAGTGGTTCAGTGGTTCTAAGGGATTTCAGAACAGGACATCAAATCAAAAGTGCTACTCAACCATGATCTTTCAGATGGATTAAACAGGGAAAGCATGCAGTGGATATTGGTGTTTGTAATTTCTTAATTCAGAAATGCCGGCGGTTGTCAAGAACAGAACCTGCACTAAAAAGAAATGGATTAGATTAGCTGTGTCTTCTAAACTTTCTTCATTTAATCTTTCCTTCTGTAGCAAATTGATGGAGAGGCATTTCTGCTGCTCACCCAGGTGGATCTTGTGAAGATAATGTGCATTAAACTGGGACCTGCCTTGAAAATCTACAATTCTATTCTGATGTTCAAAACTGCAGAGAACTCCTACAATGAACTGTAAGCACTTGAGGGACATTTTTGCACTTAAGCTCAAATAAAGCTATTGTTTAAATCCAAGCACAAATGTTCGGGTGGAGTGAATGACCAAGATGGGCCTGTAAAGTTACATCTGACAGTGATTCAATAATGTGCCTCATGCCTAGTGCAGTGTTCCATGGCTGGAATGTCTTCAAGACGCACAGTGTCTGGGATGGTGAATGTCTGCTACACTAAAATCCATTAGTGTTTCCCCCTTTCTGCTACTGGTTAACACCCAGAATTTCCCATGGTGCCCTTGTGCTACACACCAAATTTCATTGTCCCTTGGTGGTTTGATACCACCTCATGTTGAACCTCTATACTTTTAAAAAATGTGCATTCTGTGTTTTGTTTACAGGAACATTCCATACCATAATAAAAGAGTTACTCATGATTTAAGCACCCTGAATTAACACACCTCTTCATAACAATTATCTAGTTTGCTCATAATGATGTTAAATCAGTGAAAACCAAAGTTATTTATAATTGATTTCAGTACAATTTTTCACACAGCTTTTTAAAAAGCTTCAGAATGTGGTTTTTTTTTTTATTCCTATTGTTTTATGTTTAAAGTGTATGCTTCAGCTGTAAATAAAGTTCGCCTGCTGTGTAAGTATCCTTTTGCTGAGCATGTTAGGAAAAGACTCGTGCTTAGGAGTCTGAAAGTGGTATTTTCGCGGCTGGGAGGACACTTTGGCAATTGGATAATGCAGTTTAAACATTATCACATTTTGATGGATTTTAAATAAAGCAGTGCCTGGGGAATGCACTTTTAAACTCATGGGAGTTGAGCAATTTTGATTTCACAGATAGAATCTTGCAGCATTTAGTAACAACTTATTTTTTTTTTTTTTTACTGTATGGTACAAAAGCAAAAGGCTGGCAGTGGTGCAGGGATAAATACTCAACATTAATCCAAAAAGTCGGAATAATTCAAAAGGATTAAGGAGAAAGCATTCTATAAGCCCCTTGAATATCATCAGTGGCACATATTTGGAATGGTGCATGTTTTTACATTGTGATTAAATATAGCTAACGAGATAATAATAACAATACTAATAATAATAATAATAATAATAATAATACAATCTTGATTATTGATCCCACCTGTCTTCAAGCCCTGCAATGGCAGACAGACGCATTTCCCTATATATGGGTTATGCTTGAGCTTTTGGGTTTGTTAACAGTGAACAACATTGTATATTTTGTACAGTCGTTATTTATTGAATAATGTCACTATCATGCTTAGACAAACAAGGCCTCAGCAACATGTCGAATTTTGGCATGCTTATACAGATGGTAAGTGGACAACTTTATATTGTTGTATTTTTTTTTTTTTTTAATTTTTTTTTTTGTATTTACAGCTGTGGCAGAATATGTATGTTACTTACATATATGTGTACCAAGGAAACTCTGCCATGTGTATAATTAATATATCATTGTCTTTCAAATTGTAATATATTTACTGTATTTTATGTGAGAGGGATCACCACAGAAATTAAGTTTGTTGTAAAGCATAATTCCTTTATGAAGAAAACTTTACATATTGCTTTACATTTGCAATTCCCTGCATTAATTGCTTGTACATTTGCTGAATTGAGAAGTTTACAGTGTTAAAAAGGTGTTTAACCTCAGACTGTTGAATCAAGAGATTAAGCCTCTGGCATTATTTTAGAACAAGGGGTTTGGTATGACTTGAAATACAATATGAAATGGTAATAACTTGCACAGTTTATATACTTTTGTATGTGTATAGGTATTTGCATGGTGTTATTACAGTATTACATGTGATTTAGAAAATTGTATTGAAAATGGAATCAACAAATAAAATAATAATAAAAAAAGATATGACGTGCTGTTCCTTTATGCACATTTAAAATATGTATTTTTTCAATAGCCCAATAAGAGCACATTTCAAAGCAAAATTTCCTTTGCTTAATGTTAAATGGAAAATCACGCTCAAATATGGCTACTGTATCAGCTTGTCTCAAGGGTCTGCCCTTATTCAGCATGCTTTACTGCTAAAAGGTTAATAAACACCAGCTGTCTTCAAAGCCCCCAACCCTCCACAAACACACATGTATCCGCGTGTCAAGAAAAACTCAACCCCGTCTCTGACCTTTGCAAAGTGAATGAAATCATTTACCAATGCAAGCGTAAAGCAAAATAACCAAAATAACATGATCACAGGTAAAACTAGATAAGTCAACAAAATTGGCATGATCTTTGATAAGGGCTGTGCTGAGTACTCTTATCATCCAAGTATTTTTGCTTAATACACAGGTAACTCGCAGCACACTAATAAGTAAAAAAAAAAAAAAAAAAAAATGCTTTAAATCAGCTGTCGTTGTCAATAGTGGAGTGATAGCTTGTGTTAAAAAAAATTGCTGCTCTAGAAAAAGTGCAAAGAAGAGCAACCAGACAGCAGTATGGAGTAGTGGTTAGGGCTCTGCACTCTTGACCGGAGGTTCGTGGGTTCAATCCCAGCTGGGGGACAATGCTGCTGTACCCTTGAGCAAGGTACTTTACCAAGATTTCTAGTAGTCCAACTGTATAAATGGGTAATTGTATGTAAAAAAAAAAAAAAAAAAAAAAAAAGGTGATATCTGTATAATGTGCAATAATGTATAATGTGATATCTTGTAACAATTGTAAGTTGCCCTGGATAAGGGCGTCTGCTAAGAAATAAATAATAATAATAAAAAAAATGGAGTATGATGATGCTGTCATTCCATCAGTTATTTAAATCTATATTTTCAAAGCTTTCAAATTATTTCAGCCTGTTTAATTTTAAACATTGATGCTATCGGATAATGTTGAAATGCAAAGCCTGCACTAGGAAATATGTCAAGACAGAAAAAGGGCAAAATGCTGAAATAACTAATGCAATGTAAAGACCAGAATTACCACTGTAAAAGAATTAAGAACATAAGAACATAAAGTTTACAAACGAGAGGAGGCCATTCAGCCCATCTTGCTCGTTTGGTTGTTAGTAGCTTATTGATCCCAGAATCTCATCAAGCAGCTTCTTGAAGGATCTCAGGGTGTCAGCTTCAACAACATTACTGGGGAGTTGGTTCCAGACCCTCACAATTCGCTGTGTAAAAAAGTGCCTCCTATTTTCTGTTCTGAATGCCCCTTTATCTAATCTCCATTTGTGACCCCTGGTCCTTGTTTCTTTTTTCAGGTCAAAAAGTCCCCTGGGTCGACATTGTCTATACCTTTTAGGATTTTGAATGTTTGAATCAGATCGCCGCGAAGTCTTCTTTGTTCAAAACTGAATAGATTCAGTTCTTTTAGCCTGTCTGCATACGACATGCCTTTTAAACCCGGGATAATTCTGGTTGCTCTTCTTTGCACTCTTTCTAGAGCAGCAATATCCTTTTTGTAATGAGGTGACCAGAACTGAACACAATATTCTAGGTGAGGTCTTACTAATGCATTGTAAAGTTTTAACATTACTTCCCTTGATTTAAATTCAACACTTCTCACAATATATCCGACGGATGATGTGATGAAAACTGAAAATAGGCCATGCAGGTTGCATTGACACCCTTTCAGTATTCTTGAAACCACATGGTGATTTGCTCTCTTATGGGTACCCAATTAGCATAGTCTCTAGTAGACGCTGTTATCCTGAAAAAACAGCCAGGTAAAGAAGAGATTGATAAAATTAACACCTGGGCTGTATTTTAAGCATACAGTATATGGTATAAATCATTCCCATGTAAGTCAGTGTCTCTGGGCAAAAATGTTCACCAATCACCACCCACTGTCTGAATTTAGTTAAATAAGAATAAGACATTTGCCAAAATGAGTCATCTTAATAATTCAGCTGAAGAGGTATTGACATTGACATGCTTCTAATTTAGTTTCCTCTTTTCTCTGTACTTCAAGCTTATTTAGTGATGATTTATGGTTCATTTTGATATTTGAGCTTGAGCTTGTTTAGATATTTTGTAACTTTGTCTGCCTTGCATGTCTTTATTCCCAGGAATTAATTTCATTATGGCAAGCAATGTGCATTTGTAAAACACTTTATACCATAAACATCAAGGACAAAAGTGGGAAACAAGCTTACAATCCTATTAAAACAAGAAACAGTAATAATAGTTAAATAAAACTACATGATAGATCAGCTCTCTTCCTACTACCTCTTATGCATTCTGAGCAGGAGGACCTCAGAATGGTATTGTCCAGTATATAATACTATCTGTAAACTAGATACAGTGGTACAGCATATGTTTAAACTAACTCTCAACAAAGATATTGTAATAATGATTTAACCTTGCCAACTGGAACAAAGATATTCACATTGGGACATAAAAAGACTGATATTTTTCTGAAGCATGCAGTTTCCTTTTGAATCATGATGGGATGATAACTGGCTTATGAAATATCCAATTACTTTCTGCTAGCAAATTTTACCTGCTACCAACTCATGTTTCATGATATGTAGGCCAAAATCATCTCTGCAATGTTTTTGAGAAAATGTATTTGGTTAAAATGGGTTGTCAGTGCAGGAATTATACAGTGCTAATATTAGCTTGGAGCTATATACTTTTTTTCATGCAGAATACTAGCATACTGTGCTAAATAACTGGATGTTTTGGACATCACCTTTTTCACTGTGAAAATAGTGCTTGATTACTATGTGTACCTAAATCATGGTTTCAAGTTTGCTATACTTTATTACACTTTAGCATACACTTTATGCAACTTTTAAAAACAGATCCTAATCGATGTAATGTCCCTGAACCTGGATCAGTTACAGCTCAAAACTGAACACCACATATATTCAAGCTGAAAGGCTCATTTGGTTTACACATCAATGGAAAATTTGTAAATCAGTGGAAAAGGAAGCATCTATTATCACACTTCCCTCAGCTTATCCTACCTATTGAATAAAACAAGCCCCCTGAATGAAAGGAGATGTGTGAATTTCTGGCAAAAAGATTAGTTAAAGGTGACAGGATCAATACATGCCATAAGCTGAATTTTTTACTTTTTGTACAACTGCTTCTGCTAGTCCATTGCCCTATAGCTCCTTCAGACCATGACTGAAGGGGATGAAGTACTCTGGAATTTTTAGCTAAAAAACAGGAAAGGTTAAGTAGAACTAATATCTTTAACTTGGAAGAAGAATTGTCCTGCTAGCAAAAGCAACCTTCACATTTTGAGAAATATTATTATTATTATTATTATTATTATTATTATTATTATTATTATTATTATTATTATTATTATTATTATTATTATTATTTATTTCTTAGCAGAAACCCTTATCCAGGGTGACTTACAATTATTACAAAATATCACAGTACAAAGTATCACATTTCAGGATATTCAGAATATTCAAAGCAGTACAATAAAATCAGTAGCAAAAGATCAAATTCAAATGAGCAAAAAATAGAGAATACAGTAAATAATTACATGCAAGAGGAGGTTTGACTAAGAGCAGTTAACTTATATTAAAAATATTTGCTTATACAAAATGTCCAGTATGAGCATGTAGTAAGTATGATGAATGGATGAGAATGATTTCAATAAGAGCAATTACCTATAAGCGTAAAGTCAAGTACAAGATACAGTAGTTATAATCAAGAGCAGTAGTAGAATACAGCAAGGTATGGAGCAGTTCAGTGCAAGTACAAACTGATGCTAGTATTGGTACAATTGGGTGCCATATAGTCCAGTATAGTCTCGAGTTGTGAGGTTTACAGATGCTGTCTGAAAACCTATGTGTCTTGAGGAGGCGCCGGAAGGTGGTCAGGGACTGAGCAGTCCTGATGTCCGTGGGTAGGTCATTCCACCACTGAGGGGCAAGGGTGGAGAAGGAGCATGCTCTGGAAGCGGGCGAGCGAGAGGGGGAGTAGGGAGAAATGATAGTCTGGAGATAGGAGGGAGCAGAAAGGTCAAGACAGCGATAGGTGAGTACAAAAGTTTTGAATTGGATGCGAGCAATGACAGGGAGACAGTGCAGAGAGCAGAGCAGCGGTGTAACATGGGAGAAACAAGAAAGGGAAAAGACAAGGCGAGCTGCAGAGTTTTGGATGAGCTGGAGTGGACGGACGGCAGAGGCACGGAGGCCGACCAAGAGGGAGTTGCAGTAGTCATGGTGGGACAGTGCCAGGGCCTGAACTAGTGTGGAGTAGTCGTTGAGGAAGGGGCGAATTCTGCGTATGTTGCTGATTTGAAGCTATTTTTTGGTCGGTTCATGCAAATGTATTTCAACTTTGATATTAAAACAGCCCTGAGAGAGAAATACAAAGTTTAATCCACCCCCAGCTTGCAAGTTCAAGTATAGGATATTTTCTCACTTCTGCTGGCTGCTTCATTAACTTATTTACCGTCTGTACTATACCTCAGTTTTATCTAGCGGATACTTCATTTCTACATTTGGTTTTAAATGTACAGGTCTGGTAGAATGCTAAATAGGAGTTCCTTTGAAGGCTGTTACATATTTAATCTTTCAGTTATGATTTATTTTTCAACATTTCCTTTAAATATTATGGGATCATTCAGACATAGCTGACATTACCACATGAAACTAAACGTGGTACATACATTTACCACAGTAGTCAACTCTAAAGTATGAATAACATTTAGCAAAAGGACCCAAAGAAGGGTTTTTTTCAGGTAATAGCTGGCATAAAGCAGCTAGATATCATGTTGAAAAGCACCTTCAGATTATTATGGTTAATTTCTTTCACATTTTATTCTCCAGTTGGGTGCAGAGATTACATGTTAGATAACAAAGCATTAGGCTTTGTTAAGCATTAGTGTTTCCATTTGTCTTTTGAGAAGTTAGATGTCACTATAATGTTGACATGATAATCTTGGCAATACTGAATCTAAATGGTGGATAGCTCATACAGTAATATATTGCCAAAAAATGTAGCTGAACTGTGAAAAATTTGTTTCCTTTCAAGTACAAGATGTAACCATTGCCAAATGGGTATTTATCTCCTAAAGACCCGAAACCTGAACAATATATAACAAAGCTGCTCAACCAAGCCTGTGATGCAGTCATGCCCGCCCCAGAGGGTATAAGTTACTGCGCGCCCCATGTGAAGCCAGCGGCTTGAGTCACTCCTTCCTAGGGATTAAGCAACGTAAATTGGCTGACTTTGCGCTCTTCCCGCAGGCTGCATAGCTCCGGCTGGAGATATTTTATTCTCATTTGTCTTCAGCCAAAAATACGAGACAGTTTGCAAAATTAAAGTAATTTTTATTACTGTATTTTGTTGAGAAAAATATTTTTCTTTTCTCATTCTGTTTCCAGAGAGACTACAAGCAGGCCTGTCTGCAGCATGTGCAATGTCTACCACAGCATGCTGATGCCATTTTAGCGGCAGCATTTGCATCACCTTTACGAGTTAGTTCATTCTAACAAGCAGGCTTCCCTCAGTCTTGTATGAGAACTGACTGAGTGATTTTGCCGGTAGCTTGCACAGGTGGGCATCCCTGTACAGTGCTACCTGCTGTAACTGCGAACCGGTGGACCTGTACTTTATCAGTACCGAGGTCATCGTCCCACTCCTTTCCTGACCGGTACCATGTCATACAGAACCAGGACTAAAGTTACTGCACAGGTACCATATCGTACCATACCGTACCAACCTGGTGCTAAAGTCACCGTCCCAGTAGCGAACCGGTACCATCCCGGTTCTGACCAGTATTGTACAGTACTGACCCGGTGCTAAAAGTCACAAACCGGTACCAAATTGACCCTGTACCTCCCGGTTCCGACCCACTGCCAACTGGTGCTTACATCCCCAGTCCGCTATCAAGCTGGTCTTGTTCGTGTCTTAAACAGCCCCGTTGCTGTCTTTAGGAGACTGAGGCAGCACCTGTACATTGTTGCTGTGCACTGCTTTGCTACTTGCATAATGCCTGGGTTTTATCCCTGTGACACGTGCAAGGCCAGTCTGCTTGTTGAGGACAAGCACTGCAAATGCTCCTCCTGCCTGGGGCCAGAGTGCGCAAAGGAGACACTGGTGAACCACAGTTTCTGTGAGTTTCATGCACATTTCTCTAAGCACACACTGGTGTTTCCCACCAAGGAACGGTGCTTGCAGAGTTACTGCGTGAACGTTCGGCGGTGCCTGCCCCCTCTATCCCCTTGGGGTCCCAGGGGGCTACAAGCACAGATTGGCAGCAGGATGACGTGCTCTTCCTCGCCGCAGCTGAGGAGGTGGGCGAACAGGAGCTGGCATTCCCATCTGAGGCTGTGGAGTCAGACAGCACATCCCCTGCGGTTAAGCTCTCCCTGTCGGCAGAGCTTCTACCGCTGATCAAGAGGGCCACTGCAGTCTTGCAAATGCCCTGGCCTACAGAAGGTGGGACAAGGCAGTCCATCTTTGATGACAAGCCTACCACATCTCCTGTGTCCCCCCCCCCAGTGCACCGAGATTTTCTTTTTTGAGATCCAGTTGTCCTGGGGTTATCCGGCTACAGCTCCTGCTGTTTCCCAGTCTATGGACACCCTATAAAGTGTGCACAATGTGGAGAAGCTGGGCCTGGCCCAATTTCCGCCAGTGGAGGCTTCATTTGCAGCATTGGTGCAGGCGCCTAATTTAGTGCTGCTGTCCAAGGATGCTATCTGCCCTAACAAACAGTGCTGGGTCTCGGAGGTGATCCTCAAACGTGCCTATTTAGCCAGTGCATTCGCTGCACGGTTGGGCAACTTTAATAGTATTCTGGTAGCCTACCAATCCTATTTGCTGAGGTCCCTCTCTGACAGCCAAAGGCCCTCACCACCACAATTGGATGAGATGTGTTTGGTTAATAAGAACCTGCTCTGTCTGTCAAAACTGAATGGGCAGGCTGCCTGATGGGGACAAAGCGCCGCTGTTGGATGCCCCTATTACACCAGGGCATATCTTTGCTCCCGCGGAGGACGAGATGCTATAGCACTCTCACCGCATGTGGGAATCCACAAAAGAGCTGGTGCACTTGCTTCCCAAGCGACCACCCCCAGTGAGCAAACCAGCAGCAAACTGGTGGTGGTGAGGGCCTTTGGCTGTCAGAGAGGGACCTCAGCAGCCAGCTGTATCTGCTGCCAGAGGTGATGTTCAAAACCGGGCCATGAGTTTGCTGCCACAGGCCCAGGGACACTTTTCAGGGAGGCATCTGGAGTATTGGCGTCAGTGCACCATGGACATCTGGGTGCTTACTACCGTTCAGACCGGCTACTCACTGCAGTTCAAGCACGATCCCACCCACTGTCACGGACCCACAGGATGCCATGGTGGTGTCTCAGTAGGTAGCAGCTCTGCTGAAAAAACAGACTATTTTCATGATAGACCCCCTCCAGTTGGAGGAAGGGTTCTACTCCAGGTATTTCCTAGTGACCAAGCAGGAAGGTGGCCTCAGACCGATCCTCGACCTCAGACAGGTCAACCTGTATCTGAGCCGAAAGAGGTTCAAAATGTTGTTGGCTGCAACAGCTGTAGCAACTGATTCACCATGGTGGAACAGCGTACAAGTTCCAGGTCTTTCCATTTGGCCTCTGGCTCATTTGTGCCCAGTCTCCAGCACAGACAGACGCCCACACGAAACTTGTCACCGACCACCTACGGTGAATCATGCAAAGAGCCAGCTCACACCTCAGACAGTCTCCTATCTAGGAGTGTGCTTGGACTCCAGGTCCATGCTGTCCACTGTCGGACAGCAGTGTGCAGAGAATAGCTGCCTGTTTAGAGCTATTTCAGCTCAACAGAGCTCACAGTAGTTTCTGAAACTTCTGGGCTTGATGGCAGCAGCTTCTCAGACCCTTCTGCAGGTTCAACAGCAGGGTTTTCCACAAGGTGTGTGGAACCCCCCTTGGCAGGGTCTCCATATCAGTGTTTTGAGCTGCAAGTAGTTTATCTGGCATTGCAGAATTTTTTGCAGGAGGTTTGAAGGAGACATGTGCTTGTCCGTACAGACAACACAACAGTGGTGGCATAAATAAACCACCAGGGCGGCCTCAGTCTCTATCACGTGGCCCGCAAGCTTTTGCTCTGGGCACACGAGAACCCCCTCTCACTGCGGGCAGTATACCTGCCTGGGGTGACAAACTGGGTGGCGGACATCCTCTCAAGGATGATCCCCTCTGGCGCTCCATAACAGTAGACGAGGACGTGCTGGTGATGGATGTCTTGGTACACCAGTGGCCGAGGCAACTGTTATATGCTTTCCCACCGCTAGTCATGCTCCCGCTGTGTCTTGAGAAAATCAGGCAGGGCCAGGCCAAGGTGCTCTTAGTAGCTCCTTATTGGCCCAGGATGCTTTGGTTTTCAGACCTGATGCAGCTCCTGATCGGCCAGCTGTGGAGACTGCCCAAGCACCGCGACCTGCTCATTCAGGCACGAGGAACCTTATGGCACCCCGACCCATCAAGCCTGCAGCTCTGGGTCTGGCCCCTGAATGGCTGCATTTGAGTTGTCTGGGTCTGTCTAATAGGATTATTGATACCCTGCAAAATGCCATAGCAGCATCCACGCGTTCCAAATACGGGTAGGAGTATGGCGTCTTTCAGATGTGGTGCCTGCATCAGGGGTTCAACCCCATGACCTGTCCCATGGCAGTTATACTATAATTTTTGCAGAACCCTCTACATTAGAGGTCTATCAGGTAGCTGTTATAGCTTGCCATGTCAAAATTGACTCGGTCTCCCCAGCTCATTTCCTGGCGAGGCAGTTTTTTGAAAGGAGTTCTGCGGGTTTCAGCTGCCTATGAAGGATATTGTTCTTCACTGCAGGCTTAACGTGGTGCTTGATGTTCTCATTAAGCCTCCATTTGAGCTGCATTTTTATCGCTCAAAGCGGCTTTCTTGCTTGCAATCACCTCCACAAAGCAGGTGATTGAGATGCAAGCATTCTCAATTGTGAAAGCCTGCTTAATTTTTTCTGAAGCCAGGACAAAGGTTACGCTCTCTACTAATCTTGCATTTCATGTCAACCAGTCTGTAGAAGTGGAGGCTTTCCATCCCCCCCCCTTTCCAGTCTGACAGAGAGCATCAGCTCCATACGCTCTGTCCAGTGCGGGCCCTGCGTATTATGTTGACAGGACGAAAAACTTGCCCCCTCCAGAAAAGCTCACTACCCATTCCACCAGGGGCATGGCAACTTTATGGGCTTGATTCCAGGGTGCACAGAGATGCCAACTGCTAGGTTGTGGCTGTAGCAGCTACGGTTTCCTTGCAAGGGATTTCACATGGCTTCTAGGGTGTGTCCTCATCTGAAAAGCATATTGTGATTGGTTGCAGTACAATTGCCTCCAAGTATGGCTGTGGGAGGACCAAAACTACAGCAATTGAAACTTTGGCATCTGTTACAAGTACTGAACTGGCCACAGATGCAACAGATGACAGCAATGATACCGAGATTCTGTTGTACCCAGTAGTAATACACTATTTCAGTAAAGAATTTGGAAAACTCAGCTGCTTGCTTTGCTGACATGCAAGCATATATCAGCGACAGGAGAAAATATCTTTGGACAGTGAATACAATCTTTTGGAATACTGTGGAAAAATTGAGTTGCATTTAACGCAGATGCATCTGTGACATGGTGTGATATCTGTGATATGTGGTGTACATAAAGGTGTAGCTACCTTTGTATAGATGGAGAACAAATCTGCGTACGTTCAGGGTTGTCCCTGTCATTTAATCTACATTGCAGCACAGTCGGCTGCAAGTAAATTGCCAGCAAGAGTCGATGAACTTCTTATAGATATATATTACTACATAGACAAAAGCGGGCAAGATGCACAAGCAGTTGAAACAGTGCCAGGATTTGTGTGGCTCTGAAACACGTGAACACCAGGTGGGTGCTTAAAAAGAACTTTATATGTTCAAGCACTGCTCCATAAATTTAAATTTAGAAATGATTGTGATTGCAGTCAAGTGTACTGTAGCTGTAGGCTACAATTTTATCAAACCATATTGATTAGCCACTTAAAAAATCAGCAGCTCAAATACCATTTGGGATTTAATTGTTTTCCTGATTGTTTTGGCTATGACTGTAGATGGCTCAGTCTAGGCAAGTGTATCGACAGATTGCTGCAACAATGGCCTGCACTAGTAGAATTCTGCAAAGTAAACAAAGGGTCACATTTCAGGTCCCAGCAAGGTAAGGCCAAGTCTAGTGAGATGCCAACCAAGATTAAAAAGGACCCATTCAAGTCATCCTCAGCAGTGGTAGAATCTAAAAAAAGTATGTGCGATTTTGTACTAGTTTTCCAAGTTAGATTTTTGTTTGCAATGAAGTGTTCATTTGTTGTGTATTTCTGCACATGGAGACAAAAAATAGTTCTGAATCCATTTTGAAATGGGAGGTTAAAACAAACATAGTATTGCATTGCAAGTGAGGAGGCCTGCTGTTTTGAAAGACTTCATTGGAAAATGCATTTTGTAATGGTAGTTTATTTATTCAAACCCTACAAGATTGATTGGGATTTTAATGAATTGTAAAATGTAATATTTTAAATATTCTCAAATTGTTTAAATCGGTTTTAGCTAATGTTAGACAAAAGCAGTTGGCACAATTTCACAATGGACAGTCTCTGATTGCCCTGCTGTAGACATCAACTACAGGTGTTTTAGTTGAGCTAAAAAAAAAAAAAAAAAAGATCTAGTTTAGCGGGACTGTGGTTGTGCTTTGTTGGTCAAGAGCAAGAGATGTCCTACTGAAAATTAATTAGCTTAATGATTTGTGAGATTGTTGCATAGTAGTAATTGATATTTGGGCTACAGAAATTGTAGGGGTACAATGATTTTAGCTTATGAAAAAATCTCAGATACTGAAAAGAAACTAAAATAGCCAACATTTTCCTTAAATAAACAAAAGTAACTAAATGTACATTATTGGAATTTAGGATCAGATGTGACCTCAATATTGGTGGTATGAAGCTGGATGCTGGTAGGGTGTCTTCTGCAACTGATAAAGGTATTATTTGGTCTGTTCATGAAAGCATACTTACTCCATATTGCAAAACATATTGTGATAATGGATGATGTTTACAGAGTAATCAGCACTAATCTTTAAAAAAAAAAATCAGTATCATCTACTAGCATGAAGAATAACTACAAAATAAATAAAAAGATAAAGCAACACAAATACCAACAACAAAACATAACATACAATAATGAGCCAGAGTCTACTAGAAGAGAGAGAGAGAGAGAGAGAGAGAGAGAGAGAGAGAGAGAGAGAGAGAAAATCTATGGAAGCCTA
Source organism: Acipenser ruthenus (assembly GCF_902713425.1). NCBI lineage: Eukaryota > Metazoa > Chordata > Actinopteri > Acipenseriformes > Acipenseridae > Acipenser > Acipenser ruthenus. Next base: position 33,171,306 of record NC_081193.1, read on the forward strand.
GCTAGCATTCCCATTTTCATTTTTTATTTTTATTTTATTTGTAATCTAAACACACAATTGCTTGCAAAGAAACTTGCATTTACTCACGCACACTTACAGTAAACACACACAGTAGTATTAAGCGAAACATGGCACATGGAATTTATCTTCCTAGGCTTATCTTCTTGGGTAACATATCAGCAGCGCTACAGGCTCATAATCACGTGGTGAAGTAGAGAGGAAAAGCTCTATTAACTTCAACAAACATTAAACTGTGTGGTCTAGTGGTTAAAGAAAAGGGCTTGTAACCAGGAGGTCCCTAGTTTAAATCCCACCTCAGCCACTGACTCATTGTGTGACCCTAAGCAAGTCACTTAACCTCCTTGTGCTCTGTCTTTTGGGTGAGACGTAATTGTAAGTGACTCTGCAGCTGATGCATAGTTCACACGCCCTAGTCTCTGTAAGTCACCTTGGATAAAGGTGTCTGCTAAATAAACAAATAATATATATATATTTTAACCACCTCTGGTTTACCTGATAAGGACACTTCAGAAGAGAATTTTGTTCAATGACTTTCTAGCACTGAGACACTGCTTACCACCCTTCTGTGCAATTCAAGGATCTTGCCCACCCGTCTGTCTACCCCTTTCCAAATTGCATTCTCCTGTCATATACTTCTTCCAGCACTCAGCACCAGGATCTTATTTACTGATATACATTATACAAACCCTTTCTGTAAATCTCTACTCCTGCCAAACCTTTGTTTTTAAATCAAGGGTTCAGCTACTGTCAAACTGGAACAGGCATTAACCTGGCAAGAATGTTTTTTATTTAGAAATGTGACTAGAGATTAGGGGCTGTTACAAAGCAAGAAAATACAATGTTCAAAATAAGAAAATATGCTACTCCATCTGATCAATACTTACTGTATTTTCGAAATGTTTTGATACAATAGTCAGTAACACAGGCCACTCACTATGTTAAAGCAGAGTCTCTGCGGAGACAGGTCTCCCCTCTCCTTGAACGCTACCTGCCATGTTGTCATTTTTGGAAGGCAAACAGTTACACTTAGGTCACTACTGCAGCAGTATAGGGTAATCTCCACAACAAGGCTCTGTTGTAGTGCAGGAAGAAAGAATACCCTAAATTATTTTTTTCTTTTCCGAAAGGTGTTTTTATTACACTATTATACATTTTACAAAATTATAACTGACATTCACATTTTCAACATGGTCTAAGGCAGGGCTCTGTAACTGGCGGCCCACGGGCCACGTACGGCCCGCAAGGGACAACCAAGTGGCCTGTCGACAGTCAGAAAAAAGGATAAAAAATTAACAAAAATAAATATGTAAAATAAAAAAACGAAAAGAAGAAACAAAAACATTAACATCGTAAATCCATCTGTGATTAAGACGTGTGTCTTATTTTTGCATCCGGCAAAGCAACACGCACATCACACCACCACTCTGTCGTTCATAATTTAAATACAGACTGCATTCGCGTAATTGGAAAAATTACATTTTATGAGATGTGCTGAGTTTGTACCTCATATACAAGAGGTTTTTTTTTTTTAAAAAAAGCAAAAGCGACACTGTTGGTACATACATCCTCTCAACCAAGAGAGAATCCGAGAGGAAGAATTTTATACATTAATTAGAGTGATATGAGAGATATTTTAGATATTTTAGAATGACAGGTGAAAGGTTTGACAATCTGTGAAACGGATTGGGACCATTATGCAAAAATACACATGCAATACCAGTGCCGCTTGCAGAAAGACTCATTCACACTACACATAGCAGCTGGCAATTCCCAGCAAAGCTTTACATTCTCTAAGTTCTCAGACTGTATATTATAGTATATAATACTATATTTTATAGCAGCGGTTTTCAAACTGGGGTACACGTACCCCTGGTGGAACGCGAGAAAAAGCCTGTAATGGCGGACAACACTTTTTTTTTTTTACCACATTGTAGTACTTTAGGACCTAGCAATCGAATCAGCAATGTTGAATCCCCTTTCAAATAAAACCACAGCCGTAATGGTGTACGTTTCCTTTCTGTTGGGGAGGTGAACTCTATAAACACCCAGCCATCTGCTGAGTGCTGAGTGCACACGTCGCTAATTTACATATTTAAATAGCAGGGCGTTGGTTACTGCAGACTGTGAGCTTAAAAAAACAAACAAAATAAAACTCAAAGATTGCCATTGTATGATGTTGCTTCTTTTAAAAATGTGTAGTATTTATTAGGTATGTTTACTTTCTGGAGTTTAAATGTTCAGTGTTAGTAATTTAATCAGTTCAGTGTTTACATTTTTAAATAACAGTATTATTTAGTTGAGCAGGTAGCTGGGCTGCCCTACTTAGACAGTGAAATCACTCACGTATTTTGCACTGGAGCTGGAGCGACACGACTGTTATCTTTACTTGCTTGTATGTGTTTTTTCATTATTAATTAATTCATTGAAGAACTCCTTTGTCATGTGAGTGCATTACCCTACATCTCCACACCGGTAATTATTAATAAAAGCAAAAGCACAATATTATTATTATTATTATTACAAAAATGAAATCACGGGAATAAAAAAATAAATAAATCCTTAAATCCTGGTGTTGGGGAATGTGTCCGGAATTGGATTCCCTATTCCAGACCTATTGAGTGTGTTCATATCATACCAGTGGCGTAAATTTGGTTTCAAAAGTGGGGGGGGGGACAGTTTCTGTAGCTGATGCATGCATAAATATTATTCTATCTGAAATAATGAAAAAGTGACCCCCGTGTAAATTACACTTATGTATCATACAGCGAGTGCCCATCAACAAGCTTTAATTGTCTTACATGAACAGACTACTGCACTAAACACTTTAACATGTAAGCATTTTGGTAAAAGTCATTTTTGACTGCCTGATATAAATATCTCCTTTCTACTTTCAACAAATTAGCTTTTGGAAATATTCACTTCACATAGGCGTAGGAACCGCGGGGGCCAAGGGGGGCCAGGCCCCATCAATATTTTGTTTTGGGGGGCCAGATTATCTTTTGGCCCCCCCAGTAATCACAGGAAACCAAATCCGTTGGGAACCACCGAAACTGGCATTTTTATTATTTTATTTTTTTTACAATTTGCTAGTCCCAGGGAAATAACAGTAATTTGTTGATGCACAATTTAAGAAAAACAATGAGAGAGGTGTAACTAGACCGGAAATCACAACACGCCTTTTTTTCACTTGCAAAGAAGTCTTCTTGAAGAAGGTTGCCTGGCAACAGTTCAATGAAGAGCTAAGGTATTTATTTTATTTGTTGTCAATTATTTTTATTATTTTCTCCCAATTTTGATATGTCTAATTATTTTTAGGTTCAGCTCACTACTACTACCCCTGTGCCGACTCGGGGAGGGCGAAGACAAACACACGCTGTCCTCCGAAGCGTGTGCTGTCAGCTGACCGCTTTTTTTCACACTGCTGACTCACCATGCAGCCAACCAAGAGCTACAGCGTTGAAGGACAACGCAGCTCTCGGGCAAGTTACAGGCAAGCCTGCAGGGGCCCGGCCAGACTACAAGGGTCGATGGCACCCTGGCCAACCAAGCATTAAAATTATTATGCACTTGTAAGTATATTTTTCATTCCATTTTTTCTATACTTATTTCAATATTAAATGCCTGAAACAAATTTTCCAAGGAAAATGTAATCGGGTTGATCATTACATTTTATAAACAGTGGGTAATTATATAATTTCATACATGACACGTTGTTACAGATAACTGAAATATGGCCCAGCAGCAAAGCTGGGGAACAACAACTTGCTTAGCTTTGGCATTAAATACAGAATCAAGCCTGCTGATAATGCTGATGCACCAGAGTCAGACGGCTGCCGCAGGAGAAGCTGGAATCCCTCAAGTAACTCAAAATTGTGTCTGCGTAAGTGTCACAAGTTAATTTAAAATGTCATATGTGTGGATTTTTTTGTCTGTCGCATTTCAAATTGAAGTTTTTTTTGGATATACAGTATGAGACATTTCACTGTATAAACTGTAAGAACATGTAGACATTATAATTTACTTTGAAGAGTAAAACATCAATAATAATAATAATAATAATAAAATACTAGATTTTTTGAGGAGTTACAACAAGAAGCTTTAAGGAAACATTGAACAATGTGCATGAATTTAAAACATTATATTTGTAATGTTTTTTATTTTGAAACAATCATAGTTTGCTGACATATGCATTGTATCTTTTTCAAATGGCAATACTATATAGATTGTCTACTCTTCCAGGTATCAACAGTGGAGCAGAGTGCTGCAGGAGCCTGACTAAACCTTTCTAGCCGATTTCCAAGACAGTGATTCAGTGCACACACAGACTTTTTGCATCAAGGCATCGGGCCTTCTTGCCAATGTGGCTACATTTGTGCACTGCAACAAAGTCTGTCTTCTGCTTTTATTGCAAGTATGTTGCTGAGCATAAACTGACAGTGTTGTCAACAAAGTCAGAGGCAGCCTTTAGTACAGAAGGATTTTCAAATTGGAAGAAAACTTTAGAACGTCTTGGTGAACATGAAAAGTGCAAAAGCCACCGTGAGGCTGTGGATTCATATAAGTCCAGTCATGAAACTCATGTGAAGTCACAACTAGATACTCAATATGCAAAACTCCAAGCCAGCCACAGACAGAGTCTGTTGAATCTGTTAACAGCCATGCGATTCCATCTGCACCAAGGGCTTGCTATGCGGGGTCATGAGGAAAGTGACGGTAACCTCAGGCAACTGTTAACACAGTGCATGAATGAAAGTGTATGGCTGGCGGAGAATTACATGTCACCTGTAATCCTAAATGAGATTGTTGAGCTGATGGCACACAAAGTTTTGCATGAAGTTATCCAAGATGTCGCTTCAGCTAAATGGTTTTCTATTCTAGCTAATGAAACTAGGGACTCCTAGTTTGCGATGGGTTGATGAAAACTACAGTGTACGTGAAGACCCTGTGGGTACTATTGTAGGCAGTTAATATATTCTTAAGAGCAATAAATTAAAGGACCTCCAAAAACTGTAGGGGATAAAGAGATACCTTCGATAGTCAAGTCCTCGGTGGGACCTCTACAATAAACGGTGTCCTATTATAATGTACAAACCCGTTTTTAATATCGCTCTCTGAAAACGATGGCGGATTTACACGTTACAACAAGCCAAAAATAGACCACATTCCAGACTGATCAAAGTTCATAAATCGTGTTTGTTCAACATGAGCGAATGACTCAATACTGGGAATCTCTTCTTAGAAAGATGGTATTTATTAAGCATGCAACAATATAAGTTTGAAAATCACACAAAACAGTTACACAATTAAAGTCACATTAAAAGCATTACAATGAGAACTAAGGTTTAAAACAACAATTTACCAAAGAAATACTAGTACATACTGACACAACAAGGGGTCACACAATACCTGAATAGATATTTAAGAGTATTGTTACCTAGCCTGGAAAGCAGTCACTTTCAGCATTCTGTTACCTTGTGTTTCTCCGAGTGTCAGGGCCCCCAACCTTGATGGATAAATACTGAGAGCTGAGGGCTCCAGGTGCAGTCTTGTAGTTTCTTAGAGTCTGAGCGAGCAGGGACAGCGCAGGTCTGGGGCAGAGATTAGAGGGCTAACGCAGGTCTGGGGCAAGCGTAGCGGGGTAGAGCTGGGGACTAACGCAGAGGCTAGCGTAGGGGGGTAGAGCTGGGGACAAGGAGCTGGGGCTGAAGCAGGGGTTTTATACTTTTCAAACAAAGAGATTATTTGAATTTCCCGCTGCAAGCTCCGATTGGCTATTTTGTAGCGAATGGGCTTGCAATCTTGATTGATTGCTCCCCCCTTCCTCTGTCTGATTAGTTCTTTGTCATAATCTGGAAAGGGGAAACTTTTAAAACGTGCATAACTTTTGCTAAATAATTCTGATTTTATTCTGAATTCCTGTTATTTTTACCATAAGAAATTACATTTCTTTAGACACCAAACATGTTGGGTTGCGACTTTGGTTAGACATTGCAAACAGTTTAATTCTCTTAGGGATTTATTACCTGGGTTATTCTATACTTGTTAGGCAATTTAAGAATAAAAACGCTTGCATCTTGTACTCATAGTGGTATTAAATCAATATGATGTGAAATTTGTCTTAAATCTCTGATCTATTTTTCTCCCTTTCAGACTCCTATTCTAAACCACCTCTCTCACTAGACGGGTTAATTAAATCATGGAGACGGTTTTGATTAGCCTTTTGTTTCCTGAGTGCCTGGTGCATTAAAGGTGTTAGGTTGATCGTTAACACTAGGCAAAGATAGACAAATTAGATTATAGTTCATTCAATGTAGATTCCTAATACAATATCATAAGAACATAACATAAGAAAGTCCTTGACATTTGCAATATATTTGAGATGACAATGTCTATAGAACCTACAACCCGATCGGACTGGTCCAGCTACCCAACACATACTCTAATACTACTGTGGCTGCCATCAGGGACGTCATCACTGGGCTAACTCTACAAATGGCAGATTGCCATGGCCAGGGATACGGTGGAGCAAGCAATTTTCAAGGTAATGTTTCAGGAGTGGCAAAACAAATTCAAGGAGAAGCACCTTCAGCTGCTCCAGTGCACGGTTTGGCACACTGCCTGAATTTAACATTACAAGACATTGCTCAGAAGTGCAAGCGTATTTGTGATGCTCTTGACTTTGCTGCAGTTAATCCAGTTATTTAAGTGTTCGCCAAAAAATACAAGTGTTGTTTGAGCAGGTAAAGACATGTGACATACCTGGTTTGAAACCACTCTGTCCAACAAGATGGACAGTCAGGACAGGAGCCATAAGTGCAATTGTAGAAAACTATGACAGCCTGCATGAAACTCTGGATAAATGCTAGAGTGAGAACAGTGACGAGTATGCCCAAAGAGCAGGCGGTCTTCTTGCTATTCTAGAAAAATACCAGACCTACTTTGGACTAAAACTGGCTCTACTGGTTTTCTCTGCAGCTGAACAGCTCTCGGTTACCCTTCAAGGCAAATCGACATCACTGCAGGATGCCCATAAAGCAGCAGAGGCATGCAAGAATGACTGAGCGTCATCAAACTGAAGCAGAGTTTGAACAATTCTACAGTGGTGGTGTAAAGAAATCAGAAGGAATGACTGATCCACCTGTGCTACCACGCTACAAATGCATCCACCATTAGCTAGACTCTGGTTCTGAAAATCACAGACATACAGATGTAAAAGTCTATTATCGGCAACAGTATTATGAGGTTCTGGACAGTGTAACAGGAGAATTGGTGAGGCGATTTGACCAGAAAAACTTCTTAGTGCTAATGGATATAGAAGCTATTCTCTTGTCTGCTGCCAATGGAAGGGACTGCATTGTTATGAGTCAGTAAAAAACCTCTTCAAGAATGACATTAACTTCAGATGGTTGGCCACTCAGCTCACCATGGTCCAGGATGTTGTTAGGCAGAATCTGTGCAGCAAGTAAGCCCACTGTTTTGTCTGTATTTAATAAAGTATATTTCACAATTTTGTTTACTATTAAAGATTCACCTTTATTGGTATGTGTTACAATGTATTATTAAGTGGTCTAAATATATGTGTATGATAATAGGTGCTGCACACTCATGCTTACATGAATTCAATCTATGTATACTTTAATACAAATCATGCATGATACTTCTTTCTTCACAGGTTACCAGACTGCAGACTTTATGTGACATATTTGAGGCTCAACCTGTCTGCAAGAGACTGCTTAGTGAGGTGGACAAACTTCTTTGTTTGTTCCTGACAGTGAACAGCAACAGCGGAGAGGACTTTTTCCACTCTAAGATGCATCAAGACCTACTTGAGGTCCACCGTTGTTTTTTTTTAGAATTTATTTGCCCTTAACAGTGTCTGATAAGAGCAACGGACTCAAAATGAAACCTAAGTTGTGAACTCTAGGACTTCCGGCTAGGAGCACCGCATACACACACTGAATACGTCATTGGAAAGCTCTGAGTCTGTACTTTTAAACAAGCCAGATAGGTGCCTCAGTAATATGCGCGTAACTACCGGGCTGAGTGTAAAGAGTCCAATAAATATTTGCATGAGTACAATATAACGGGTCATTTTTGTAAAAATATAATATGGCAAAAGAGTCAGGAACGTAACCCCAATTTATAACATTGTTCCTATGGGTAGATGTGCTTCGACTTACAATGCGAACCAATTGTGTCATAAGTGCGAGGACTGTATTTTATTTTGTTCATTTTTAACAGCAGTTTTCCATTTACAGTACTTAATCTAGTAATCAGAAAAGACCCTATCTCTGATGGGGGTTAGCGGTAGACTAGATTATTTGAAAAGCGGTATGGGGCCTAAAAAGTTTGAAAACCACTGTATTATAGTATAACAGTTTTACTATTAATATGTCACATATATTTTAAAATGTTTGTAATGATTGTGATGGAGTGAAAACAAAAGAGAAACACACTCCATCACTACGATCGTACATCACTGTATAATGGAAGGACATTATTCTAAAGACTTTTTAATACTGGTTGTTTGTGATTTAATATTGTAAATGTAAAATAATAACAAATTGCTATGAAAAGATAGAGTAAGAGCTATTTCTGAGACCACCATTGTAACTATTTTTGTGTTTGGTAATGAATAGGTGCACATGTGATTTACAAGGACACAATGTGTTACTAGCGAGTTGCTAAAGTTTATTTTAAAGCTCAGACTTTCTTTGAGTTAAAGAAGAGAAGTGAAAGCGCTTGATAATATTATTAAAAATGCATTTCATGTGTTGAATAAATGCAAACATACTGACAAGCCGGTGTAGCTCTGGGCTCAGCCATCTTGGGGAGCTTGTGTTTGACGTCAGGCTCTATTATAGCCCTGAGCATGCTTAATAATAGTTAATGTGGGGGAAAATATATTCTTTATACTATGCTTAACTGGTGAGAGTGGGTATATAATGTTTAAACAAAGGGAAATTACCCTAACATTTTAATAAGTGTGAATCAGTTAAATGCAGATATTGTAACATTTATAAAACCATACTTTAATGAAGGTGTAGTGGATTAGTCCTGAGGAGGGGCTAGTGATAAGGGAGGGTATAAGTACCTGTGAAGAGCTCATTTTATGGCACTAGATTTGAGACTACAGTGAGGCTGGAGTAACTGAGTAGCTGTGTACTCGGTAAATAATATCTGTGTTAAATACAGTCTTGTGGATTTGTTTTGTTAAATTATTAGTGTTTTGTACTGCCAATTTTCACCTGTGACCTCAATATAAGCTCACTTTTGGCATTTTAATCTCGACTTCTGACTGTTTCCTGCCACCTGCAATAGCTACTTGATCATGATACTTTACAATGATACTCCGATAAATGTTCAGACTGTTCTATTATTAAATTACTATTCACATGGTAAAATTTGTAAGTCTTGTTCAATATATAGTAATCCATCGCATATCTGACTGCGGTGAGACCAGAGTAAGGGCAGATATGTAAAAAGTCGGATGAATGAATCCTGTTTTAAATACCATTATACACAGCTGTAACAATTACTATATTCACACACTTATTGTTTTGAGATTCAGCTTTTATTAGGGAGCTCCCCTAAATCCCTTGTTTAGAAAGATACAGGGTATTAATGCTTGTGACAGAATAGCCGTCTGCCGTGTGGATGTATGCATTCGCTGCTGAGTGACAGGCAGGAGATCGAGACTGAGGGTGAAGTTGATACTCCCTGCAGGAGAACAGGATTTATTTACATATCAACACACTGAACAGCTCACGTGACACTACCAGCAATGGCAGCGCACGGAGCACATACAACACAGTATATAGACTTTGGTAGGATCTACAATATCTAAACTAATCTTCTCTGTTCAATAATAAACTAACGCTGTTGAAGAGGTTGATCATGGCAGATATGTGACAGGCGGATATGTGACAGCAGCTATAAGACGAATTACTGTACTAACATTACGTTATATAATATTTATTATATTGCTTAAAAATGTGCAGAGCAAAATACTTATGGCCTGCCTACTAACTTTTTTTCCTATCTGGCCGCCTTAAAAAACGTATACAGCATTCTGACATATTCATACTACTTTTTAAACCCATCTTAGAGCACTGCACCTACAAAAGCTGTTAATACTGATAGTCAACTCAAATTAATGCTCTCAATCCAGACCAGGGAATAGGATCAGATGAGATAGCAGGATGGTAAAAGTACACATTCAGAAAATATATTAAGCACGCATCTGCTCAAAGAAAACTAAATACTGGAAAAATCCTGCTGGGTAAAGTTGTAGAGGTTCAGACATTGGGATCCTTCAAGATGAAATGAGGGGAAATTCTACACAAATACTAAATGGGTCAATGTCCTCTTCTGATTCCCAAGATCAAACAACAGGATATCTACACTAAAGCACTACTTGTAATCACATTATATAGTACATCTGCCAAGATATAATAACTCAACTACAATAATAAATACTTGTTAAATGAGCATGTATCTTTTATACTATTTCTCAATCATATTCAGACCCACACTCAATTTTCCTCTATATACTTTGCTGAGCTATATCATTGATTTTAACTTTTTTTTTTTTTTTTTTTCTCCAACACATTGCTACAGCAACAAGCTTATTTGTAGCCATGGAAACACCTGATGGGTTGCATGATTGTCTTTAAGAAGCCTCAAAGCCACTGTTTGTAAACTAGCTTAAAATATACATATATATATATATATATATATATATATATATATTTTGATTAACCTACATTCTGGAAAGATGGGTCACAGCTGAGTAACTCACAGCCTGTTTCTGAAACGTTAGTTATTTTCCATAAAATAAAGTAATGTTTGTCTTTTTAATTTTTTTTTTTTACAGATGTTACAGATGTTAATAATATTAAAAATTATTATTACTATTAATTTTTAGCAGCTTCAGCCATAATATTTAAACAATTAACAGTATATGAATAGACCTGTAGATCCTGTTTTTACAGGAATGGGGAATAATGTATGTTATGTTCTTCATGTTTTTTTTTTTTTTGGCAGGTGTGTGTGTCTGTGCATTAGATGGATGGTTACCCCAGCCAATATTTTTGGAATAAACATGTTCATCAGCACTGATTCAGTATTTCTCACAATCTGTTGAAGCAACATGACATAACACATTTCACTTCATGTTGCAGGGGTACGGTATGTTTAAATAATCTTTTATTTTTTATTTTTATCTATTACCGGTAATTGTTCCTGCCTCTTTAACATGAACAGAATGGTAACTATTATGTGACAGAGTTAAATTGACTTAAATTATTATCAAATTAAATCTAAATTGATTAATAAAATAAAATATAATACAATTTAAATGGTTCCAATTGTAACCTATTCTCCCAGCATAACAGGATGTCATTAGACTTCTTGGAGAAACAGTAAGAATCATGAAGAGAATGATATGCTTCCTAAAGATAATAGCTTTTTTAATACTTATAATTAGGGCACACTATTCTGCTACATTTGTAGGCTAAATCTTTAAAGAAGGTGGCTATACGTAATGTTTCCCTGCTACTGTGAAAAGGAGACCTGATGTGGAGACAATGTGAAAGAAGATTGAAGGTATACCATTACAACACATAGGCATAGTGCTGTACATATAATGAAGTAATATATGACTACCAGTGCAACAGGTCCCCAACATTTATGGAGCAAAATAGGTTTTATAAATGTGATTCGCCAAATATTTTGGTCGCAAATATTTATGGATTTACAGTGTTTTGTTTAAATATAGCTGAGACAGCATAAGTAAATAACTAAATAACATAAATAAATAACAGGAAATGTTTTTGAAGTTCATGCTGCAAGTTTTTTTTGTTTGTTTTGTAGTATGTTTTGTAATTCATCTGTCACAGAATCGCCATACAGCAGTTTTTTCATTCAGCCATTTTTATCTTGTTGTTTAGGAGTGGAGGTGGAGGGCACACCTTTGAAAAGGGGCGGGACTGACAGTGATGTGAACCAATCACATGGCAGACTGAGACTATCGCCCGGTGGTGTAAGGATGTGAGGGCAATAGTTAAATCTATTTAAATCTAATTATGATTTTTTTTTTGGGGGGGGGAGGGGGGGTATATGCAGATTCACAATTAGGAAAAGTCATTACATTTGATGATTAAAAAATGTAATTGTAAAATGTTCTTATTTAGATAGCTCTGAAACACAATAGGAGGGTGACAGAAAAAACAACTTTTACTGCAGAGGAGGGCTAACCTCTGACTCAGATTCAAAGGAGATAAAGTAATTTCTGCACAGCATCTGTCAAAGTTACTGTTGTCTACAAGAAACCTCTTGTAGACAAATTGAGTCATAGTCAGCCCTATGAAAACAATTTGTTGCTAACGACAATCACTAGTATTCAAATTATCATGTCATGCAACCTCAGGGTGGAATTGACATCAAAACCAAGGCCTCTAGCAGCAGTCATCCAACCACCTACACAGCAAGGAGTCAAACTTTTTTTTTTTTTTTACTCTAGTAGTAGTTTATTATTTTCTTCCCATTTAGAATATCCAATTATTATTTAAGCTCGGCTCACCGCTACCACCCCTGTGCTGACTCGGGAGTGGCGAAGACGAACACACGCTGTCCTCCGAAAAAACAACTTTTACTGCAGTTCCAGGCAACGCAGCTCCAGGCAGCTTACAGGCAAGCCTGCAGGCGCCCGGGCAGACTACAGGGGTCGCTGAGCCGAGGACACCCTGGCTGACCTAACCCCCACCCCCCCCAACCCCCCACCCCCAGCAATGTCCAGGCTATAGGGCGCATCCTGCACTCCACGTGGAGCGCCTTTACCAGATGTGTCACTCCCTCATGCTCTGTCTCACATGCTCAGTGATGGACTTACTGTAAGGGATAGTCCTCATACTGGAGGTGAACCTGAATATTCAGAGTGAATTCTGAAATGTAAAAAAACAAAACAGATAAATATGTTAAACAAACATCCCACAGCAGAAGTACTGATAATAAATGTATGGATATCCAAAACGTATAACATAACATAATCACTTGTCTCCCAATCAGTGTGAGGAATCTCGTTTTTTCTTGTAATTTGGGGTATAGCTTTGTAAAACTTTGAGTACTCAAGGAATATCTTCACGTTGAATTGTATCTTTTGTATAGATACTGTATTATATTTTAACTGTCCAACTGGTGAAGATGATTAAATTAAAGGTTTGTGGTACAATTGTTATTTAGGTTCAAGTAATGTGGAGATGCTACTGAAGCCTTTGTCTCCAATCATATCAACGACGTGCATGCTCTTTGGCTGGACATTGGAAATTGACATGTACAACAAGGAGTAATCAATACCAGGAATAAAGAAAGAAAAAGACTGAATATAAATATTCCAGCTATGAAAAAATATTATAATGTTGACAGAGAATTGGTAAATACTGAGTTACACTGATCCTGGTGTTCAATATTTGTAATTAAGGGTCTTTAGTGGTTCCTTGTACTCTTTATTTAAAAAAAAATCAATCACCCAGCCTTTACCTTGGTCCTGGAAACTTCAAAATAATGGGGATCATCTTTCCTTTGGATCCTTGGTATCTAAAAAGAACAAACAAACATATGTCTATCATGTAAAAGAGATGCTATGAATCTGCTGTGCGGAGAGTGATGCATGCACATGTTACTTACCTATTACGACGACACTGTTACTTGCATTGACAAATCAGCTTTAGCCACTTTTCTTAACTTAGTTTGACCAATTGAAATAAAATCAATATGGGAAGGAATTGGATTATGAACTTGTTGAGTAGCAGCCATATATTGGGCCATCTCATTTATGTCAGATACTTTACTGTAGCTTTCCTGTGTTTGACAGTTTAATGCATAGACCTGTCAAGTACAATACAAATGTATACTCCCATCATTTCAATGAAAGTAATAAAATAGCAGCTCATTTTGGCAACAAAAAAATGTTAAGGTACTATATTTTGACCATATGTAGCTGCCAAATTAAGAGAAATACAATTTAAAATGACAATGACCCCAAGCATTCAGTAATAAAACCATTCAACACAAGACATCTATCATGATTAGTTTAAGGTCTGTCATTAGTTTGTGGAATGACCTCTACACATATTGGAACAAGCTTGGACATAATTGTGTGCTCCCTGCTTATCTAGACAAATTATGTTGATTTCACCTTTCATGTTTGATCTATTGCCTGCTCCAGAAAGCTACCCTAACCGACTATCATACAGCCTATAATATCTGTACATGCTCAGTAACTACTATACAAACGTTTAGGGTAAAAGTACATTTCCAAAATTAAATTTACCAATAAACTCTCTCGTTCCATGTTGCAATATCATCCCTATTCAAACTGGGAAAATGTAGGGAAGAGAGTAGACAAAACTAAACACATTACAGAACTCAACTCCCCTCGCCATTTTGCAGCACAGCGCTCAATTATAAATTACCACCAGTGGCTACTAAATAATACAAGACTCTTTGTTTAAACATGGAACCTTTTGTAATTTGGAATGCATTTGTTAGCTGAGATTTTTTTTAAATGGTGCAAATTAATTAGTCGTTCAGCAGATGCTTTTATCCAAAGTGACTTACAGAGACTAGGGGTTGAACGATGCATCAACAGCTGCTGCAGAGTCACTTACAATAGGACCTTGGTTTTACATCTCATCCAAAGGATGGGATACATTTTCCACTTTTTCAAATAAATGTACATATATATGTTTTTTTATTAGAATGCATCAATGTACAATTATAGTGAGCAAGCTACAAAATGACTGGGTATGGTTCAAAATCCAGGTCTACTAACTACAGTGTAGCGATTCAATACTGTAGCAAGGAGAAAAAAACTGAAGAGATATTTCTGAAAATAATATCTATCTATCTATCTATCTATCTATCTATCTATCTATCTATCTATCTATCTATCTATCTATCTATCTCTATCTATCTATCTATCTTAGATAGCTGGATAAATAGATGGATTTTTGAATTTATTAAGATTAAGATAAAAAAAATGTTTTTGAAACAGAATCTACATACATTTTTGGTAATAACCTATTTACACTACCTAATATTGCATGATCCTTTCAAAACATGTTGATTGTGATTTATGTTGTGGTAGTACTGGATATAATAAAATGAAAAGATCAGTGACATTCATTTTCAAATGAGGACAAGCTAAAGTCAGAATCTTCCCAGAAAATGTCCATGCTACCAACATGTACTGTACAACTTTCATGTCTGCAGTGTGCTATTTTAAGAAATAAATTACTTAAAGTAAATAGGGAAACCTACAGGACAAAGTTCAAAACTAACCATAAAATACTCACGAGCATAACATAAAATATTCCCTTTTTTCACTCTTTTTCAGAATCCTAAATTCACAAGGATGACATAAGACTGGCAGTTCTTTGGCACCCCATTAAAAAAAACCGTATTGAGAAAGGATACCAGGCAGAAAAGTATAATTCACTAACAAGCCACATCTGATGTCCTCCCACATTTCTATTTTATGATAGGAATTCATTTGTTTTTGGAAAGGTACATTAGTGTGTATAATGTGGTTTTACTCCGTTACAGGTGCAATCAGTAACCAAATTGAGTGACACAAGGATGGATTTTACTTCATACATTTATGGCTATTTGAGTTGTGAATGTGATACTTTGCAGGTAAAATGGACATGCCTATAGGGTACTACAGTAAAAAGAAGGTGTTCCCTGGTTAATTTATTGTTGAGGAACAAGAGCTTAAAACTTGTCATATGATATATCATAAGTCTTCGCAGGTGCTCCAAGATTTACATGTGCATTTGAAAGTTGTTTTTATGATTTAGCTTGAGGATGCCACTTGAAATGTGCATTTATTTAAATTTTAAACATACATTTTCCCTTTCGAAATTCTTAAGTTTTACTAGATACAGTACTTGAGTATGAGACAGTCTATTTTAATGATCTAAATGGTGGCAATCTAAATACTGCCACCCTTTATTTAAATCCTTTATTTAAATTGAACTGATTAATCTTAAATAATTAAGATCCACTTTTTCTTAGCCAAAATAGCAATTTAGAACATAAAGCTATCTTGATAGCAAACAGATGCTATTTAACTATCATACACTATTTTTTTCTCATTAAATCCTCACTCTCTGAATCTCACAGCCATAATTATAATACTATTGAATAAGACCTGAATATAACTACACTTTCAAATGTGGTAGAAAGTATTGGTAACAATTATTGCACTGTATGTACATTTAAAAATGTTTTAAATTATTTGGTTACAGGACACAATAATTATATTCATAGATATAACAAAGGAGAAACTGCTTTTCAACTAAGGTCTTGTATGGCATTGGTTGGGATACAATCTTCAAGGTTTTGCTTTCAAAGTGATTTTCTTGAAGAGGCTTGACTGAAAAACTGACTAATGGCAGTTTTATAAATATTTTATGCCAGCTGGTGCCCAAGACAACAATAGCTTTATAGTCTGGGGCTAGTTAAAACTGTGTGACTTTCACACAAAATACCAGAAACATTAAATATCCATCTCTTTCCAACCCATGTGGTGAATTTCCAAATACATGGATCCACTGGAAAATTACTAATCAATATGAGGTAAATCAATAAACTGACAATGCAAGTATGAAATATTAAAGTGATTTAGTATAAACATACGCATAGTTTAAATTATATTTCACTTTTTTTGAATGGCAATTAATGTTTGTAAAATTAAACCTAGTTTAGATTGTGTAAGAACTGCTTCCACATTGCTACAACGGACGATACTCTCTAGCCTTTTCACACTTGCAGACCTGAGCCCAACCGAGCCAAGCTGGAACCAAGCCGAGCCCACCCAGTGCGGCTCGGGTGTGTTCGCACTACTGTTCGAAGTAGATGCTGCACTGTGGAACGTGACGTCAAATTCAGTGTACACGGAGTAGTGGTGTGGATTTGTTTTGAGAATGGATCACGAGGTCGTACTGTTTGAAACGATAAAGTCTACTAAAACATCTCACGGGAATTGAGAAATATGGGACTAAACCGCAGCGCCAGTGCTTAATTTGTAAACAAAGTGGTGCCGGGTCGCAAGCAATGACATAATACCGCCCTTAAGAACCGCACATTCAAAATCATAACACGTTTATTTCAAAGCGTATTGTACGTACTAGTGTTAGATGTTTACAGTCACGTATTCTACATCATATACAAAGTAGCAGTATGTGCAGAAAAAAATTATTAAAGGCAACCACAGGACAAAAAATAAATAAACCAAAAAAAAAAAGCCTTTATACATGTTTTGTTATGGTTTTGGATTTAAATGGTTTAAAAAAAATAATTAAAGGGCATTCACAGGACGTCCAGAAGGACACTGATTACAAATAATAATAATAATAATAATAATAATAATAATAATAATAATAATAATAATAATAATAATACGCACCCCAACACGAGCATTGGTTTCCAGTCTGCAATATTATTATCAGCGATGTGTATGCAACAGAAGCCGCTGGTAGATTACAAAAACGATTAATTAAACTTAGGCTAGGTAGTTGTTATCTTAGTATGTTTTTATTATCTATTAATTAAATTATATTCATTGAAAAAGGCAAGAGAGAACCAGATCGTTATTATTTTTTTATTGTTTTGGTTTAGTATACTATAACAGGCTAATGATCCTATTAAAGTAGGCTAGAATTTTTTTCATTAACAAGTTGTCGTTGTTCTTTGTTGAAATTAATGTTCAGCTTTCATATTTTGTTGTGTACTACTCATATAATCAAACCAAGTAGTGTAAGAAGTTGCTTGTATCGTTCATGACGTTTTTCAAATCAAGTAAGCTTACTTGTGCATAAAAAAACGAGTGTGAAAAGGACGACCCCAGTGCTGTAGTGGTAAATAAAAAAGTGGGTAAACGCCCGTTTGGAGTTCAACAGATAGATTGAACAGATAAACATGAACAGATACATTGTTATTAACCCTCAGCCAACTAGAACCCCCACATACAGTTATTTCCCCTCTGTCACAGACCCTACAATGTGCTTCCCGTGAACAGTTCTGTGAGCGTTCTTTCGCTGGCTAGGTGTGCCTAACGGAACATAAACAACCAATCACAGAACGCATACACACTCACAGGAAACACGCAGTCCAGTGGCCACGCCCACTGCTCGTGCCACAGTTGTGACCAGTGCTGCCATACTGTCAGTTTTCCAACCAAATTTGGCTTGTTCTTTAAGCATCTAGCGGGGAGAAGAATTATTTGGCTGTTTGGCAATTTTTTTGGCTATAAGCATTCACGGCAAACACATGGCAAATGACATTTAATAGAGAAAAGTGTAAAGTACTGCACGCAGGCAATAATAATGTGCATTATAAATATCATATGGGAGATACTGAAATTAAAGAAGGAATCTTTGAAAAAGACCTAGGAGTTTATGTTGACTCAGAAATGTCTTCATCTAGACAATGTGGGGAAGCTATAAAAAAAAGGCCAACAAGATGCTCGGATATATTGTGAGAAGTGTTGAATTTAAATCAAGGTTAGTAATGTTAAAACTTTACAATGCATTAGTAAGACCTCACCTAGAATATTGTGTTCAGTTCTGGTCACCTTGTTACAAAAAGGATATTGCTGCTCTACAAAGAGTGCAAAGAATAGCAACCAGAATTATTCCTGGTTTAAAAGGCATGTCGTATGCAGACAGGCTAAAAGAATTGAATCTATTCAGCCTTGAACAAAGAAGACTACGCAGTGATCTGATTCAAGCATTCAAAATCCTAAAAGGTATAGACAATGTCGACCCACTGGACTTTTTCGACCTGAAAAAAGAAACAAGGGTTCACAAATGGAGATTATATAAAGGGGCATTCAGAACAGAAAACACAGAGAATTGTGAGGAACCAACTCCCCGGTAATGTTGTTGAAGCTGACACCCTGCTTGATGAGATTCTGGGGTCAATAAGCTACTAACAACCAAACGAGTAAGATGGGCTGAATGGCCGCCTCTCGTTTGTAAACTTTCTTTTGTTCTTATGTTCTTATGATTGTTTTCTGTAATATATTACACTGGACATCTTAATTAGACTTAATTTACCATAATGCTTTGTACAACTATTGGTCCCACCCACCCTCAGTCTGTCCCACCCACCCTCAGTCTGTCCCACCCACCCTCTTAGCCTGTCCCACCCACAATCACACAACATCCAATGAAGTGTGTAATTTTTTTTTTCAAATTCTACGATTTGTTGCACTCAGCAGGCAGCACCAGCGGCCATTTTGATGGCTCCCCGAAACATTGATTTCCAAGTCCGTGAAACCTACAAATGATTTTCCCATTCCATCAAACGTCAGCAAGCGTAAAAGGATGTTTACCAGACCGTCAATGTAGAAGAAACCCCCAAAAAGATCCCAGCTGTTTGCAACACACACTGTTTGAGACACTATAAAGTTGTGGATCATGTGTTAGATCAGTGGAATGAGCTAAAGCTCCACTTCATGATTTCCCAAGACAAAGAGCATTGCTACACAGCCAGTTTACTTTATAAGATGTACAATGATAACGTAAATAAACTGTACTTCACATTCCTACACCCAGTACTGGAGTTTTTCAACACTATGAATCTGAAATTCTAAGCCAAAGATGTTGACCAAACCAAGATCTTTCAGGAGCTAGAAATGTTTGTGAAACACTTGATGCAGAAAATCGTGAACCCCAGTTTTATTTCATGGACTTACTGGACAGCGACTAGAAATCGCATATCATGCATACTGCAGCTTGCCAGCTTGGGGCCTCTTTTGCCTTAGCTCTGACAGAAAACCCTGTGCCTCATGATGTGTTGGCAGAAATAAAGGAAAGTTGCGAGTCATTCATTGTTACTGCTGTCAAACAAGTCCTACAGCGTTTGCCCGGTAATATACAGCAGCTATGACACCTGTGCTTGTTTTCGCCTATGTCTATGGCAAAATACACATTCAATGACATGTGTGCTGCGTTCTCAGACTTCATCATCCAATGATTGGGAAACTTAAAAATGAATACAGCCAAATGTCACAGCTTTCCATTCCAGAAAATGAAAAGGATAATGTCACAAAGTACTGGTGTTACCTCTACAACTACAGGGACAATGCGGGAACTACACAGTGCGCAAACTTGCGAATCTGGCTTTGAAACTTCTGATTCTACCTGTTGCCAATGCTGAAACAGAAAGGATGTTCAGTGCTGTTGGTTTTCTGAAATCAGATTCACGAAATGCTGTCAGCCTGCAACTTTGGAGAATTTGTTGGGGGTCCAGTTTGCCCTACAGGCCAAAGGAAAATGCTGTGATTCGGTTACATTTGGGGAAGACTTTTTTAAGAATGTTCCACGCAGCTAATATGTACTGAAAAGGAACTGAATGTCTGCAACAACAGAATGAAAAACTTTTTTGTATTATTATTATTATTTTAACAACTGAGTATTACTGACCTACTGTATAAAGTTACAGGGCATGTCAGTCACTGAAGTTTATTTTTGAGCTATAAAAAAATGCCTGCTGGGATTTTTCTTTCATTTTTTTTTTTAAACGGCTCAGTCAGTGTTACTGTATATAAGTTCTGGACAGTTTGTTTCACTGGTTTTCCTGTGTACCACTTTCCTTTTTCTTCAGATTGGTTCCTTGTTGCTGCTTTCTTGCAGTTGCAGCAGGTAAGACATTTACAGTGTTTCAACTATTGTTTTGAAATAATATAAACTAATGTTAGTAACAATTATTAGCAGGACATGTAGCATATTTAAAATAAATAAATAAATACAGGATATCATATAGTATTTAAGCCTTTACTGTGTGTACTGACATTTGGCTATTTTTTGGCTGGTTACATCTGAAATTTGGTGGGGTGTTGTAAAAAAAATCTGGCAGCACTGGTTATGACTGAAAGCTCTCAGCTGTCAGTTTCCCACGCAGCAACACATCACAGCCGCTCACCGTTAAAATACCTTGTCTTTACCCAGGGTTTGCTTATCACAGGAGAGTAGAAATGAGTAAACTTTGTATACCTTACGTGAGAAATGGGTAAATGCTATATTGCCAAAATTAAAAGTGGGTACACGCCGTTTACCTGTGTATACCATGAACTACACCACTGGACCACACCTATGTGTTCCATTCCCTGAATAAAGCACTCATTTGATATCATAAAGGATGTTAAAGGAGGTAATAGCATGGTTTGGCTCATTAACTTAGCAAGACCTATTTGTAATAACTACAGTGCTGTTTTGTGCAGTGGTTAAGGTGCTTACTTGGGCAGTGCATGGTTCAAGCCCAGCCTGTTTATGAGTGCTGTGACCCAAATTCTCATAGATTGAGGACTCGTGACTGTCGATGATAAAATAATGTATTAGACATTGAGCTAGTATTCTAAGATTTGGGATTTTCATTTCAACAATGGGCTATTTATTGTTATTTGTTTTTGGTCTGTAAAGCTACCCAATAAAGATTGCAAACCATGAAATAAACAACCAAGACCTTAGTCCAATTTGTTTTTGGGATTGTGTTTTTTTTTTATTTGTTTTGTTTTTCCTTCTAGTAACAATAAATAAATAAATAAATAAATAAATAAATAAATAAATAATAAAAAAATCACATTCTGAATTCTGCTGTGCATCTCACCATCTAGCTTTTGTGAACCAGGTGCACCCTTGACCCTTGTCTAAAATGCAGATAACAGAGCACAGGTACAACGTATAATGCCAGGATCGACTGAACATTTAAGCCAATCAAGTTAACTGAAGGTCATTCTTTCTATGGATTTGGTTCCCTGCAGTCCAGTAACACTTTTACAAGCTGTTCAATTTGTTCCACAGTGTCTTGAGATGTAACAGTCCCACTCAGGAACATTGCCTGCCAGCATTTCACACCCAAATCCAGTTATGTGCTTCATGATGAGACAAGTTACATGTCTTTTCCAATGTGTGTGATAACAGGTAAGGCATGTTCATGTTGCAATGGACTTAGCCATGCATGTTTCACAATGGTAAGTGTCAACATCTGATCATTCTTTTTGTTATGGTGAAAGTGTAATATACCACCTTTTTTTACTGCACAGTGATCTTTATTGCACTTAATGAACCACTTTTAATTGAGCTCTCACAACTTAATAAGATAATGAACTGGTGTTAAGATTAAGATTTCATTTAGAGAATTATCCTGTGATTCACACTTTTCCGTCTGCAATTAGTGTTTTTCATTATCATTATAAGGTATGTCATTGTAACCCTTTTGTACTAAATCTATATCTGAAATGCCCATCTTTTATTTACATTGTACGGTATGATCTAGTAAGTCAGGACTATAAGGACCGATGATTTTTTTTGTCTTTTTTTTTTGTTCAGTAGATGAAAATGGATAGATGATACCATTATTAAATTGTATAGAGTGCAGTAATGTAAAAATACAGATATATTATATTTCAATTGGTCATATGTTATGGAAGTTACCTCTGCAATGAACTAACCATAATAATTAAATATTTATGTATTCTAAACTTAACAATTTATTGCATTAAGCAGGGGTTAGTTTGTAACTTTTGGGTCCACCCAGTAAACTACTGTAAGTTGTGTTGGGAACACTGCACTGTTTTTGTAAGGGTTATGCATCTGTTACTTCTTGTCTTTAGTGTATTAACAATACAATTACTGCTACTGTAGCTGGCAGGGAACTTTATAAATAGAGATGTCAAAGCAGGGATTCATTTGAAGACAATCTTCCATCAAGCCACAGGTTAAAGAACAATTACTCTACTGTTACCTATTGTGTATTTGAAGGCTCTCCTAGAAAATATACCACCAAGTGCTTTCACTGCATATATTTTCCGTGGAAAGACTTAGAAGGAAGGAACTTTTCTTGAAGAACCTTTGCAGTCAGGTGCTCCAAATGTAGACTATTATTTCCTGTGCTAGTAATGTTACACCACAAAGCTGCACCATGAATGCAAAAGCTATCTACTGTATAGATTTTAAACATAATGCAATTTTTGTTTTTTTTTTATTTATTGTTTTACTTTTCTTTTTTTTTTTTTTTTTTTTTTAGCAATCTCAGAAAAACCACTACATATATTCAGCGCCTACCTGTCACATGCTGCTCACAAGACATTACACTAACAGGTTGTGACACACTTCACATATGACAGCTCTTGAATCACCTTTGGCACATTCTGTACTTAGAACTTCCCTGGAGCAGCAGTTCCTTGTCAGTATTGTGTCAGTTTTCTAAAATGTACTAGAGGAAGTGCACTGCAGCTTTGGGTGCCCCAGTATGGTATTTGATTTGAGGTTCTTCCTCCATGTTTTATACAGCGTGATTTAAATTAGGGCACACTTATGAAGGGGAGGACCAACTTTTGCAGAAGACCCAATACAATCCCAATGCATGAATATCAGCAATACAGATAAAAAATGCAGTATGTCCATGGAACGCCACATTTATACACAATGGCCTTTGTGACGTAACTTTCTATTTGGATACGGTTCCAATAGATTACAGATCATAAACAGAGAAGAAAGCAATTCTGGAAAACTCTTTGCCTTACACTAACCACTACTGCCATGGATAGTGGAAATCGGTGATGCAGTAATTCCATAATAAGCGTTTTTGTGGACTGTCCACTGAAAGAAACAAAGGCAATCTTACATGGTTTAACTGCGCACTGTTCTACTAATGCTTATCTCGCGTACTGCAAAGTATTTTAGAGTTAGCAAACACAATTACTTTAGACTAGTTAGTTAAATAATATAATATCCCAATCTGAAATATATAAAGAAATATAAACAATCGTTGCCAACATTAAAACATTTGATCTTTGGATCAATTGATTTTCTTATATTTTTGCCCTACTACATTTTACGTCACTATCACTGACTGAGAAACATCACGTGGGACACAAAGCTCGCTTCAGCCTTTTTCTTTGCCAATTCGCACAGAGCTGTACTGGGAGTCGCAGCTCAGAAACTGTAGTGCTGAACTGAAAAAATCAGCTTTGTTTCGTACAGAGGGTAACGCCCACCCTGCCCCCTTCCCCTCTTTTTTTTCTTTTTCAAAAGTAAGAACCTGAAACAAAAAAATCTGAAATATTATCTCAGGTAAGTCTCACACTTCAAAATTGCTTCATTTTTGTCATTGTTTTGTTCCAGCGTAACATTGTTACCAATGCCTTTCTTTGTAACTACGTTTTACGATTTACAGTTTAGTTCAAACAACAGTATTTGCTTAGGGCTCATCTAAATTTATATTGACCAGCGCGATTTAAATGGATACATCTGTAGCATTACACCAGGAATGTTTCCAGTAAGTTGACGGCTGGCAATTTATTTTTCCAAGTCCAGCGGGCGTTTGGAGTTATGAGTTAAACATCTGAAAGGGAGAAAAATGAGGAGCCCGCACAATAATGGAAGTCCAAGTTTATTCGCATTGGTATCCTGTCTCAGCCCTGAAAATAAACAGCTTCACAAAGAATGCACGTGGAGAGTACACATGGTCATGTTTTAGGAATCTGGAGAGTTAAAAACCTGGCAGACTACACTTTTCAGCGCAATCTTCACCGCAAGAACATGGTACATTGAGCAGCTGTTTCTTCTTACAGGTGAGAATTCCCCCCCACATTAATAGTAATAAAAGAACAACAAATGAGATGTATAAATGTATACGTGAATAATGTTGTGTTACTGATGTACATTGATGTTAAAAAATATATATCCATTAAATCTGTTAAAAACAAAAAACAAAACATTTTAAAAGTCCTATAGAATCTGACGACCACATTAAACTTCGCATGTTTTGCCACTGCCTGTCTTTTTAAACTAGTAATCCTATCCTAGCACCCACTGGTGTGTTGTGTATCACGCCACATTGACAGTATAGTTACACATACAGGAACGTAAAAGATATCAGAACCGCAAAATTGGCAATATTATATGCTTAAACAGTTGGTAGGATCTCCACAAAGGGGAAATGCATGTACATTGAATGAAATAGATGTCCATATATGTAAAAATACATCAATAAATACAATAAATGTTTTAAACGACCTCATTCCAACATAAATCATGTGTCTGAAAGGAACAAGAAGTTACTGTGGGATAACATATAAAGCACACGTACGTTCATTTACACACAACAAAAACTATTTAACATTGTATGTGAGCAACGTTATGATAACCTTTATGTTGTTTTGCAACAATGCAAAGATTGTGTTGATTTTTTACACATTTGTTGTTGACTGTTTAAAACCAAAGTTCATTAATATTTTGATTTATAGCATAGGAGTAGCCTACAGTAGAGTATTGCATATTGCTGATAACACATTTCTTAATAAAAATGACTTCTCACATTAAGCTAATGATTGGGATACAAACAGGGCATATAGACACATCATTATAACTGTAACAGCAAAATACATAACGTTGTTTTATATTTAGCATTTAGCTTTATGAAAAAAAAGAGTATAAAGTTCAAACACACAGTAGTGAGGACATTCTGAACCTTTTAATTAGATTATATATACTTACAGTAAGTGTAACTGTGAAAATTATTTAAGACAGTACATTTCCCCTATTATTATTAGTCCTCGTTTTTGGAAAAACACACCTTTGTGAAAAAAAAAAAAAAAACAAATAATTTGACCCTCTTAACCATGAAAGATGACAGTTTGTATTAACTGTAATTAGGACTATGGATTTGTATAACCGTCTCAGTAATGATATACTGGTGTTGCTTGACAGCGACAGTGATCTAGTTTTCTGGAGCCTTATCCCACTACACCCTCCCACACACCAACACCTCCGCACACATCTGACATTTTCAATAATGAGTGGTATTTTCATGTGCAGACTAGTGACGCTGGCTTTAGCCTGCATATGGATACAACTTTTTTTTTTTTTTTGATGAAACAATAATAAAGGGGGCTAGTACTTTTACGCTAGGTGGGCAATGGCAGGCATTTTCAAATGCAAAATCTAGATGTCCACTAATTTTAACATATACTCTAAACTGTTTGACTGCTGTAGAATTTAATTCTGCCCTGCGCATATGCACTGGCTCCAGACTGTTGGGCTCTTTTTAAAAAATAAATACATAAATTGATAAATAATTTCAGGGATGCTTTGTATGTATATTCTGAGATAACAAATGCTCAGTGTATTTAAACCTGAACTCTTTCTATGTAATGTGGATAATATGGGTTGTTCCTAAAGGACTGAAAGAAGGGCGGGTTGCTCTACTGCTTAAGGTAAAATGAGATGCAAAATAACTCAATCTCTAATAAATTAAAGTGAGACAGTTTGGGCTGAGTTGGTTGGTTGGTTGGTTGGTAGAAAGGAAAAGGCTGTCAGTAGGGTGTATGTCCCACAAGACTATAGAAACAACAACAAATTAACTACCACGTGGAGAAATTTTAAAGACATGCAAAAACATGAGTGTTGTAATCATGGGGGATTTCAACTTCCTTGATATAAATGAGACAAATCCTGAGGGATCTGGCGCAGTGGAAAATGAAATGGTGGATGCAGTTAATGACTGCTTCCTGACACAGTCAGAAATCCAACCAGGAAAAATACAGGTCAAGACCTAGTATTTACAAAGAGCCATGCATGGTATGTAAATTAGTAGTTGAACCACTGGGGTCAAATAATGACCGCAACATGATTACAAGCCAAGGAAGAAAGCAAAAAAAAAAAAAAAAACCCACAGTTTCAAAAGTAATATTGCAAGTATATAAATAAAATTAAAACACATTAAAAAGTACCGGTACAGGTTAAAAAGATGAATCTGAGCTTACAGTAAGGCATTAAAGGTGAAAAAGGGGTGTAATACAGGAAATAAGGTGACACTACAGGGCTATTTAAATGTTTAAAGAAGTGTAAGAAAAAGACCAGAAAAGACAAAACCTTAAGTAACAAACATTAGATGGACTTAGTAATACCGCTGATGGGATAGGTAAATATAATGTTTTAAACGACATGTAGCTACAAATGCTGTTTTATATTTTTTAACCCTCCCTTACCTTCACTTACTCTAATTTTGATGGGATTTTCTTATCTGGAAATAGCCTTCCCTTGTTTCCTGGACATTGAATTAGGTGGTCAAAATAGTGCTTTTGGTCAGAACAAGTAAGATGTTCTTAGACTAATTTGTATTACCTTACACGTATGTTTGCATGATCTTCGAATCAGATTTTTGTCTGATTTTAATCAGATCTGCTGTTTTGGTTATGGCATGCCAGGTAGGATTAAAATCGTATATTCATAGGGTAAGGATAACACATTACTGAAATGTGGTCTTTAAACTGAGACTGGCTCAGTTAGTGTGTTCAGATGTATATTTCAGATTGACTCGCGCAAGGCTTTCTTCTGTAACATTGAGCTATTCAAATCCTCACTTTGAATATTTTTACAGGCTTATAACTTTCTGTCACATGCAATTGGAGGTGGATCTGGAAAAAGCTATTTTAAAATCACCAAGATAATTACTCAAGTCCCAATTGCCAGGGATTTGTCTTCCACAGAAAAAAAAAATGTTTGAAGTTAGAGTAATGTCGAACAGGAAGCAGCTGAGAGCCTTTAAAGCCTTGATAGTAAAGAATTAGATCAGTAAATAAGCTGACAGAAAAAATATTAAAAGAGAGCAAACATATAAACTAGCAATGTGTCATTCTGAAAGTTAAACAGGTTAATGTTGTTACGATTCTTAGCAATCCTGTCCCCATTATATGTCCTAGGAAGAGGGGAGGGGGGAGGGGGGAGGGGGGACTGAATGCAAAATTAAAAATAATATATATTTTTTAAAGTATACAACCTTATTCAGTGTATGTAGTAGACTGAATGTATTAAACCTGGTGACTAAAGAACAACAGGAGAGCTGCAAAATAATTGAAAATCTTTCCATAAAGCACCTCAAGTTACCATTTTTAATTAAATACACATACATGTTTTAACTAAATGCTTTTGAAGCATTTAATAACTGTATTTAAAGTGTGTATTTTATCTGTTTTTTTATCTACACCACATAAAGAACACATTTTAGACACACTGAATAAAAACAAGACCTGTTTAATTAAGAGTTATGCAGACTTGTTCAGCTGATACAAATCAGTGACTACAATACAATTGGCACATTTATCCCAAAAGGTGTACGCCCACCAAGAGTTGCAAGAGTTGCCAAATTATTGTTATTGTTCTGTTAGCTGCAGACTGGGTTATCAAAACAGCAGGTTAATGGCACATTATCCTAATTGTGTGGGTGTTACAATGAAAAAGCTCCTGAGAAGAAAAACACATCACAAATAAAATGTTATACCTCAGATTCTTATGATTCTATTATCACTCATTAATTCATTTTGCTTTACCTGCTAAGAACCATCACGTATCCTCTAATTCCAAACAGAGATACACCTTGAAAGCATTACCAAACAACGAAGAACTCCGTCAAAGAAACGTGATGACTTTCAACCAGCTGATACTGACAGTTCCGGCAACAGTTGCTGGAGGCTTTGGGTGTCCCATGTGTTCACACAGACAGTCAGTTAGCAGCTTGAAGGGCCAGATTGAGAGCCAGATGATCCATCATACAACCTGTTGAACAGATTCCACAAGCTGTGACTGCTGCATGCCAAAAAAAAAAACCGTTGCTTGGACATTGTGGGAGTGTTGGTTTAATGTGTATTACAGGTCAGATTTACAAGAGCATGTTTCATTATAACGTGAAATATATGAGCACCTAATTTAAAACTTTTTAGTAGTACTGAATAGCTCATGATTAAATCTTAATGTTGATCATCACAGCCATCTGAACAATTGAATCTGCCTAGCATTTGATGGACCCAATGATAATAAAAAAAAAGACAAAACACTTAAAAACGGCCATATTCAGCTGAATAATAACTGCCAACTGGAATGTAGCCACCTCTTGAGAACATGCAGCAAATCTGCACCAGCACATCACACAACTGCTTTCTATGGGATCCTGTTCATTCTTATATTATTTAAAATCTAGAAATAGGACAATATCTTTTAGGATACAGTACGACTGACTAGGATTCCACCGTAATGTGTGTGGTTGGGGTACCTACGGTATACATTAAATATACGTATCGGTAACCCAACCACAAACGTGTATGTTGCAACAAGTTGACAGACTTCTAGTAAGAGGCTTTGTTGATGGTTTTAGATTTATGCGGAATGTACAACATACACATATTCCTTTGAATTTAAGTCGCCCTCGAATTTAAGACGCAGCCCAAATTTCCCACCCTCAATTTGATGAAAAAATAAAACATAAAATAAAGATGAATTTATAAAGATATAGCCTCAATTACGCCTGTAAGAAAACAGCGTATGGAAGCAGTTTGCGTCTATCTGCTCTCGCACAGAGCATTACAGTTATGTGCTGCTTCTCATTTCCAGTCGTGATTACTCGCACCTGTTTGTTAGAACTAAACCTAATAACGAAACGCTGAAATTGTAAAAGCTTCACTTCCAATTCCTTAGGAAGCTAATGACACTTCTTTGAAAACTGATGCCTGTATGTCACGGATGACTCAGGATCGGTCAGTGACGTTTTTGTTCATCTTTAATCAGCAGTCAGTCACGTTGCTGTTTATTTACTCAGGAAGTCGCATCTTTTGTTTCCGATTTTTAATACATGCATCACTATATTCGAATGTAAGATGCAGGCCATTTTTTTAAAATACAAAAATTGTTTAAAGTGTGTTTTAAATTCGAAGGAATACGGTATATACCCATACTTCAGTTACCTATTTCTATATTTTGGGTACTTTTATTTAGGTTTTATTTATTGTTTTGGGGAAGGATTGTAGAACTCCTGGAATTTTCAGGATTGGCAGCACTGTAGTCTAAAGTTCTGTTCTGTTTATGTAGTGAGCAGGTGCTGAATAAACAGTGCCCTATAAGCATGCCTATGGGAGTCTGCTAGTTATTTGGCCGTCTTCATTTGTGGAATGCAGCATCCTATGACCGCTCAACAATTTCAAGTAGCTCATGAATGGACTGGAAAGCAGTAGAATTGTATGTTTACTCACAAAGGAAAACCACCATTAGAATGGTATTTA
The DNA here is from genome assembly GCF_902713425.1 of Acipenser ruthenus. Taxonomy (NCBI): domain Eukaryota; kingdom Metazoa; phylum Chordata; class Actinopteri; order Acipenseriformes; family Acipenseridae; genus Acipenser; species Acipenser ruthenus. Next base: position 33,201,451 of record NC_081193.1, read on the forward strand.
TGAAACATTCATTGTTTTTATTAAATGATTTTGGGGGGAAAAGTAAATTAAAAAAAAAAAAAAAAACATACTATGAGAAAAATACATACTATTTTATAAAAGCAATTTTGCATTTAAAATAACAAACCCTAGCGGATTTCAGCTTTTCATGCCCTTTTTGAGTGACTCTTTCCTTTTTCATTCCTGTCTATAAACTGTGGTTTAGAGTTTGTTGAAATGCAGAATGACAGTGCTGGAGAGCCGAGTATTGGGTTTTCTCATGGTCGTGTGGTATGCAGGCAGTGATAATGTAAAACTCCTTTCCTGCCCTGAAGTGTACCTCTGTCGTATATTCCCCAGTGGGCCTGCATCATCTGCTTTCTATTCTCATGCTCCACTCTCTAATTTGCGTTCTGGCCTCCCTGAGGCCTGACTGAAAAGTCAAATGTTAATTCATCCAGGTTGTGATGACGCAATAGCTCAGCTAAGATAACTTTACACTAACTACAGAGTGGTCAATTTTCATTTATATCTAATTATGTAAAAAAAGAAAATAATTTAGTTTCCAGATCAAATTTGATTTCTTGTTGTTTTTAAGTCATTTTAACAATGGTGTAGGTGTTGCAATTTAAATATACAACATAAAAAACATCATGCATACAAAAGTTTGTTTTTAGCTACAGTAGAATAGTTTTATCAGAGCTGTAACAAAATACTTTTTTTATCACCCGTTTGGCTTGATTAACAAGAGGGTCATGCCAGCTATTTTTCTGTAATTGTGTTTGTCCGTTGTGTTTTATTGCAGGGCAGAGGACAGCAGCATGATAGCAACTGGGGGTGTAATAACAGGGCTGGCAGCCTTAAAGAGGCAGGACTCGGCCAGATCCCAGCACCATCTGCCTGTGCCTACACCACCCTCTCCGCAGGAGAAAAAGAGAGCAAAGCGGAAGCCCCGGGCAGACGTGGTGGTTGTTAGGGGCAAGATCAGATTAAACTCCCCTTCTGGGTTTTTTCTTATTCTTGGGATATTGATCTCAATGATCGGGATTGCAATGGCGGTGCTTGGTTACTGGCCTCAAAAGGAGCATGTCTTAACAACAGAATCAAAACTATCAACTAACGACACACATGTTACACGGGACCATGGTGGGATGGTAGCTCAGTTTTTTGAGCAGCACTTGCATTCTGAAAAAATGAAAATGCTGGGACCTTTCACCATGGGCATTGGCATCTTTATTTTTATTTGTGCTAATGCCATACTACACGAGAACAGAGACAAAGAGACCAAAGTGATACACATGAGAGATATCTACTCCACTGTTATTGACATACACAGCCTGAGGATCAAAGAACAGAAGTGCATGAATGGGGCCTACACTGGTCCAATCGGGGAATCTGAGGTGAAAATGTATGAGAACCAATGTGCTTCAAAGTTAGCTGCTAATACTCTGTTGACTTTCTCTGGCCTTGGTAATGATGCCAGGGTAACACGGCAAGAGAGATCTATTGAGGATTATGGTTTAGCTAATGAAGCCAAGGGGCACTCATGCCTCCTACTTCCAATACGCAAAGAAGGATCTGGTTCTGTCTTTCACCTCCAGACAGAAAGCAGCAGGTTAAAAGATGACAAAAATATTAGCTCTAAAAAATGTGAAACCAAGTCTATTGTCTCATCTTCAATTAGCGCTTTCACGCTTCCTGTAATTAAACTGAATAACTGTGTGATTGATGAGCCTGATATAGATAACATAACAGAGGACTCTGAGTTCAGCAGAGGTAAATCTCGACAGCCTTCCATGGATTCCTTAGCAGTTCCTTCAATGGATATCAGTGAAACGTACAAACCTCCCAACCCTCTGCTTCTAAGGAGCAACTCAGCTGCAGAGTCCCCAACCTTCTCATCCCAATCCTCCCTCTCTACAGGATCAGCAAGTGGGAGATACTTATCTCCTGGAGTTGCCCGGAAAGATTTTGGGTCCAAAACTTCTCTCCACATACTGTCTGCCCATTCCAAATCCTTAGATTTAGATAGAGGACCTTCCACGTTAACTGTTCAGCCTGAACAAAGGAAACATCCTAGCTGGCCAAGGCTGGACCGCAGCAACAGCAAAGGCTACAAAAAACTTGAGGATAATGAGGATCCAATGGACAGATTGCTGGTCCCACAGATGTCTAACAAAAGGGATTATACTAAAAAGGAAAAACTGCTTATGATCTCAAGGTCTCACAATAACCTGAGCTTTGAACATGATCAATTTATGAGCAACACCTTAAAGCGAGGAACATCAGAAACAAGATTCTAAATGCATTTTTTTTTTTAAATATAAATGTCCGTCATGATCAAAGTTTATGGAAAACTACTGTTTGCAATAAACTGGATGTCCTGAATGGTAAACTTTACTAGTTTGTGGCCTAGGTGGTGGAAGCTATTTGCATAAAAACTGGGAAACTTAAGACATATCTCTGTAACTTGACCATAATCAGCTATTGCAAGAGAAAACACAACCAATCATGGTTTGAAAGAAATCTTAACAGCAGCGAATACATTACACTAATGTGTAAAGTATAGCTACATTTTTTTTTTTTAAATGCTGAAACTTGGAATGGACATTCTTTAGGAAGGTATATTTTATGAAATTGCATCTGATAAAGTTTGTACAGTGACCTATATAAAGTGTTATTTTTATCCAAGATGGGCCCTTGCTTTTTTAATATAAAATGTACTTGGTCTTTTTACTGGAAGGCCAAAGTGTAAGATGGTTTGCTATGATCGACTTGATATTGACAGAACTGTTTGTAGATAAGGAGATGTTTGTTATCCTCATGTCAGAGATGTACTGGGTTGTAAATAGATATGTATGCAGTATATCCAAAGAATATACCCCTGCAATCCTTACATGAATGATTTATATTTCACTGTGCACTTCAAGCTAAAATGTAGGTTATTTACATTATGGGCCGGACCAAATCAAAGTTAGCACTTGGCGAACAAGGACGCGAAAGAATTTGCGGTAATAAAACACAAGAAAAATTCCAAGTGAAATCTCGCAGAACCAAAACAAGCCCTTTTCGCCCTTCAAAAAGCAGCTATCGCTTGTTAACTAGTGGGTTGAGAAGGGGAGTGGTTTGCTATCACCCAACCAAATCTACTCAATTCCAGCTATAAATCACATCGCAAGACTTTCGCAGGACCGGGTTTTATAGTCAACTTCGAACTTGTTGAAAGCTATTGCGTATTAAGCAAATAGTAAAAAAAAAATAACATTAAACATCCTGATGCAAAAAACAGTAAATGCCTCAAGATGCTCCACTGACCTCATATATCAAACACTTGCACACAACACTGAATAATATGCAGTATAAAATCTTATTATATGTATTATTCCTGTTATTGTCATAATATATGTTGTGTTTGTTGCACCCTTAAACAAAACACGCACAAGACCGTTTTCTTTAGCCTACTATTTTTTTTTTCCACAGTTCGAGTTAAATGTTTAATAAACCAATACGTACAAACAATAAACTCTTTTCTGCTCACGGAGAGCTTTGCGTGGCACAGTGTCTCTTTCAGTGATGGTAAAGCTTTTTAGATATATTTTCTTTTATTTCTTATCTTTGTAGTAAGCTACGACTATGGAAGAAATAATAATAATAATAAAATACAACTACCCAAAAAAATCTGCAATCACCTTTTTTTTTCTCACGGCACTGGATAGCATTTCATTCGACTTCTTATTGTATAATATGTACCGGTACTGATCCTGGCGACAGTGTTACGTTGGTTTTTGGATGTTCTGTTCACCCCAAGTTTTTTTTGGTTTTGTTTTTATCAGCATTTTAATTTTATAATACTCACACAGTTTTTCTTTGTTAACTTTGTTGACATTTTTTTTTTTTTTTTGGTAGTCTTCGTTCTTGTGCAGTTATAGCCTACTATACAGCCTTGTGCACAACAGGCCTCTGGGCAGCACCGTGCCAGTCGGGTATGAGGATGCTGGCATTGCAGGGTGCTGACACAAACTGGGCACAGTATGGATTTTTACAAAAATCATGAAAACAATGTGGCACGCTTTCAAAAGAGAGACAGAACAATGCAGCATGATTCTGACGTTGTGGAAACGAGGTCCGTATTCAATATTTTACACAATAAAAATAAAAGCAGATAATTTTTCTTCTTCTTATTAAACATATTTTTATTATTATTTCTACTAGTAGTAGTTTTATGTAATAGCATTCACTGATATTCAAACGAAACAGTAGTACAACACATTTTTATTTTATTTTTTTCTGCCCTGGCTGTCTTCACCTGCCTTTTCGCGTGTTACTGCCTTGTTTCCGCCCCTTCAAAAGGTCACAAATACCGGCTGGTGATTGGTCAACAGCTGTTTTCATGTTGCTTTCGGCGGTCCCTCCTACTCCTGCGAAGCTTCTCTCCGCCCCTTTCGCGGATTGGAAATGGCTAGTTTTGGTTTCGGGAGAAAGAAAATGTGATATGGAAAGTAGCGATATTGACCAAAGACATTGTATTTATCTTGCTCTTAATTGTATTATTACTTGTACTGTGATTCTTGAAATGTATTTTTGGTTACGACTGTAAGTCGCCCTGGATAAGGACGTCTGCTAAGAAATAAACAATAATAATAATAATAATAATAATCACATAAACACTCTTTCGCAAGAGCGATGGGGTTTGATTTGGTCCGGCCCTATGAGACATGTTTGTAAAAAATATCAATTATCCAGTGCAGTAGGGTGGATGCGTAAAGCAAGGTAAACAAAATACTGACTAACGTACCTTCAACGAACTGGTAAATCTTTGGCCTGAATCTTTAAACAAAGGTTAGTCTTCAGGAAGTCATTCAAGTGAACTCTTTAATTGTAAGAGTTTTCATATGTTCTGGTATCTTCTTTTCTTCTGTCATCTTTTATGGGCTTTCTAGCAGTCCTGTGTGAGATCAGTGCTCAGGTATTGAATTTTTTTTTTTGTTTGACCCATATAGTAAGCTGTGATTAAAACCTTTGACGTTTACTTCACGTTGGTGAAAATATTGAAAAACAAAAATTGTACTTTTACATATAGCAGTAAATGTTAACACGCTAATAACAAAGAATTGAACGTTGCCCATGTTTTATGTGTCAAGCAGTATTACTGGGATGTATACGTATTTGTTTAAACTTTGAGTCTGTTTACTGTACCACAGTTGGCTAGATATTGTGTAATGGAGCTTTTAATAATTTGTAGTTTTCCATATACTTAAGGAAAAACTGACAAGAATTAAAACATTTCACATGTTGAAATCTAACATGAAATATTGCACTACTATTATGCGATATTATTTTGTAGTTTCTTTAATTACATGATGTTAAATAAAATATCTAAATTATGTTAATGGTTTTATTTATTTATTTATTTATTTTTATTATTTCTCAATCCTTAAATTCTAGGTGATGCAAAGCTTTTGGCCATAGATGTATTTGTGCACCGAAATATCAAATGTAACCTTAAGCATAAGTATACATACATCACAATATATAATATAGTGTACTAACACTTTACCTTGTGGCTGAATGGCTAATATAACAAAGAAGACTAATAGCAGGAGGCAGCATTGCATGTTGGTCTAAATATTGTGAAAAGCAACTTTCAAGGGTTTTTATAAGAGTGCAATAAACTCCAAGCATAACCTGTCATTGTTTACCAAGCACATTTTTCTCCTTTAGTTTCCATGATAAGCAGCTGATGTGTCGTTGTCGTTGTCCCCCAGCCCCGCCCCCACCCCCACCCCCGCACACATTCACAGACTCCATGGGAGAGAATGTTATTATCATAACCCTGGTTCCCTAAAATAGAAATGTAATCAGTACCGTATGTGTGTTTACCTCGTGAAGACCCTGAACCTGAATAAAGCATACCAAAGCTGTGTGCCAGCACCTGTGATGCATGTGTTGCACACTCGGAAATAATTAAACTCTCAAGATGGAAGCAAACGTATTTGTTTATTTAGTCTGAAAATAATTAAAAGAAAACACTTCTCAGTACAGTACATTCGTAAACTTTCTGCATTGCTTTCATTCAGCTCGTTGACTGGCACACTGCCGGTGTATTTACCGTAATACAGTACTACATATTTACAAGCTAACAAGTTACCAAAACATATAGTTTTATAGCAAGACACAATACTAACTAAGGCTGATTAATTATACACCTGCTGTAATACGCTTAATCAAAATATAATGAACTAAAATGACCATGTGGATCTCTCTTATTAAAATTAAACTTCTTAATAACATATTTTATATATGTAACAAAACGTTTTTTTTTTTAACCTTAATATTCCAGGTATTATTCTCGCTACAACAGTATAAAATAATACTTTCTCTTACCTGAAAATAATTAAAAGAAAACACTTCTCAGTACAGTACATTAGCTCGTTGACTGGCACACTGCCGGTGTAGCGCCATCTGCAGTCATGACTGTGCTGAGCAACAAACAAAATAGTTCAACCAAAATAATGAAGTATTTTTAGGGGGGGGGGGGGGGGTAGGTATTTTCTACATATCCCACACATGCTCGCCCCCCGAGGACATAAGAAGACTGCACGCATAGATGCCACTGTCATTTTTCCTTCAAGCAGCGACCTTGAAGGTTAATGGTTACATTTCTATTTCGGGGAACCACGGTTATGATAATAACCTAACGCTCCCTATCGAAAGTACGAAATGTAACCATTACCATATGGGTGAGTGTACCAAAGCCATTGTAAGGGCAATATTGCATAACGACTGGAATGCCACAAGGCTAATCTGAAGACTACCTTGAAAGATACCATGCGGAACCCCAGTAACAAATAGCTAGGCTAAAAAATTGAGTGAGAAACTCATGTCTAAGCCTATTTGTAAAGGTTGTTCCAAAGCCAGGGTTTTATGGATCCACAACCTGTCTGTAGAACCCAGTACAGGTATGGGGAGTAGCCTACATCACTGTATTGCAAATGTCATTGAGTGATGCACCCTAGAATAAAGCCCACAAAGTTGCCATGCCCCTGAAGGAATGGGCAGTGAGCTGTCTGGAGGGGGCAAGTTGGCCAGCTCATGGGCAGTCCTGCATGTGTCTGCTATCCATTTGGACAGCCTTTGCCTAGACAGGGCTTGACCTCAGCTTGTGGGACCAGGGTTGACAGGCTCGAATCTAAGAGGGCTGACTTAGTGGATAGAAACTGAAGGAATAATCTTTGTCTGGTCGGCTTGAATGAGGGAGATGAAGGTTCAGATGCCGTGGACTTTCTCAACAAATCCCTTCCACTATGGTTCCCGACTCTGAAGGACAGGAACATTGAAATAATGTGTACACACTGCATCTATTCAGATCAAGCTAAAGCAAGAGATGGGTCACGCACGCTTATTTTTAACCTCCTGAGATACTCAGATCGTCAAGCCATATTACAGTAGCCAGGAGTCACACTTCTCGTTCTGTGCCCAGTAAGCTTAAATTCTTCCCAGACTACAGTAACTTCACAGCTCAATGATGCAAAGCCTTCTCCCAGGTTATCGCCTCCACTCGTTCTCGAGGCATACAGGCATTCCTCCTCTTCGGTTCAGCTCTTCCAGTCTCCTGATGAGGCCCGGGCCTTTCTGGACTCTCCTGGAATCCCTGGCCTTTCCCAGGATGTGTCCCTTTCCACTGATGTTCCTGGAGAGATGTACTCCAACAAGATGAGAAGGAATGGATCTGCTGCACGACGTCTCAGTCTCGGCTGATCTCTGTGCCGTTATTCAACTCTCTCTAGTCAACTGGCGACATCAGGGATTGTTGGTGATGTTGCTCTTCTTTTTGGAGGATTGTTCTGTGCTATGATTTATTTTGTTGTATTTCTGTTGTTCTTTTTTGGATTTACAGCTCTGGACTCAAACCTTTCATGACGTGATATTAAGGTAGAATTCGGCTTTAATCAGTAGTCTGCTGTAACTGACTGGAGTATTTGTTATTTGGGGTGTGTGGGAGTGGACTTCTATTTGCCCAGTCCACCAGTGTCATATTGTGGGGTTGGGGGGGTTGGTTTATAGATGGTTTGTTCGCTGTATTGAGGGAGGGTGGGGTTACTGGGGAAACTGGTAGCTATCTTTCGGGGTGGGAGTGGGAGGAACTTGTGGTAAAAGTGTTGTTCTATTCTCTCAAATTGTACAATACCGTGTCTGTTTACTTTTGAATCTTAAACTTGTTTTTGACTCTCATGACTAGTATTTCTGTACTGTCCTAACCTACAATATTCTTTATATATATAAAGAATATTGTAGGTTACATTCAAAATAAAAACATGAATTAAAGTCAGTCAAAATTACAGCTTTGTTCTTAGGTGGGCGGGCTTATAACTTCCCTAGTTTCGTGATGCATTTTTTCTAACAACGTCGGTGTATTTATTTAGGAAAAGTCATAAACAGACAATCACAGAGCAAGGGCATCTAGATAATACATTAGTGCTCGAATAATTATAATTATTTCGAGTACTCTAACCTACCCCTACTCTAAACTTTGCAATGGGGGTTGGGGTGGGGGTGTTAAAACTCTTTCATCTGACATTCCAGTAGTTAAACATCTCAAATATCTTGGAAAATACATTTATCCATCTTTACATTCCACCGTATCAACCAGTTTTAATAACATTTTTAATCAGGTACAGACTGACTTAAACAGATGGTCACATCTCCCTAATTCGATTCAGGCCCGCATTTCCATAATTAAAATGAATGTCTCTCCCCCTGTTGGATATTGGGATAAACTACATTCCCTGATATCCGAATTTATTTGGAGCGGAAGGCACCCACGTATCAAATTCTCAACTCTACAGTGTGAGAAAGCTTCAAGAGGATTATCTCTTCCAAATTGTAAACTGTATTTCTGGTCTTTTGTAATTGCGTCCGCTCACTGTTTGGTTTGATGGCGACTGTTTCATGGCGACAGATAGAGGAAAAGCTAGTATCTCCATATAGATTACAATACTTAATACACTCAAATATATCTCTTAAGCACTGCAAATTACACTTTGGTCCCATAATTACACATTTAATTACAATCTGGCGGTTGTTGGAAAAGCAAAGTGGCACTTTCATTCGCCTATATTTCATAATTATGCCTTCCTATCAGGAGGTTGTCCCTTCTCTTTTTCACTCTGGAGGGACTGGGGAGTACACACTCTTGCTGATATCTCTGATGGTGGTTGTCTTCGCACGTTCCAGGATTTACAATTGTTATACAATCTACCAGACTGGGTCGCTGGTTCATGGAGTGTGTGTGCCTTGTGGAAATCAGCTGCGACGCGAAACCGGAGACGTGTTGCTAAGCAACCAGCTGAGCGTGGGGCTCGCCCTGAGCTAAGCTGGGCCTGTGAAGGCGATTGCCCAGCCAGGACTGTCGGAATGACCCGGAGTTGCTGGGAAGCCAGGACTTTGGAAGCAACAAAACAGAAAGTAGGTCAGCTTAGGGGAGCAGTAGGTTCCTGGAGCGGGACGTTCCTTTTAGTGGGACTAGCGCTTGTCATTTTGTATGGCTTTTTTAAGCTTTGTTTTGTTTTGGTTTCTTTATTAAATGTGACACTGGGTCTACCCTTGCTGGCACCCTAGTGTCAGTACTGTGTTAAAAATAAAATCTGCGCGCCTGAGCGGCATATCAACACCAATGCTCTGTGTCTGTGTCAGTATTTTCCAGTGACCCACACACGTAACACATCCCCTGTTACAGGATACTATTTAGAATAATTTAGGCTTAGCTTCCAAGAACCCTAATTGATCCATTTTAATTTTCTTCATAGAAAACATATTTAACCCCCTGCAGAGGCTTTCAAATGAAGTTTGACTCTAGTCCTGACTGTCCGTTTTGCCCCCGGGCTACCTTGGGCCCCTTCTTAAACATGGTCTGGGAATGTCCGGTTGTAGCTACTTTCTGGGACAGGGTATCTTCAACTTTATCCACTATTTGTAATAAGGAAATTCCCTACTCTGTTTGGTACTCTTACTGAAAAGCGGATCTGGTTAGCAGGCCTTACTGCAGTGATGAAGATGATAGCTCTGAGCTGGCAGCCTCCGCACTCCCTTCCATGGCGTCAGTGGATCCTTTCCTATTTGGATATTATTTATCTAGAGCTTTCTACTGCTCTGATCCAGACAGAAACTGGATTGTGAACAAAGCCTGCTTGGTATCAGACTGGGGATGTAAACACCGGTCGGTAGCAGGTCGGAACCCGGACGGTACAGCAATGGTACAGGGTCGGTACAGCAGTGCGCAATGGAGGTTACACATCCTCTGCACCAACCCTGCCATTCTAGACAGCGCCCCAGCCAAGGCTGGACACGTCTGCTCAAGCAGCAACGCCGCTGTACAGTAATGTAACAGGGTGAGTGCAGCGTACAGTACTGTAAAAACTGTAACAAGGTGGGTCAAGACCCAAACCAAGTCCTCTGGTACTGGACCAGGGATGGTGGGAAGCGGGTTGGTGACTTTGCACTGTGTCAGAATGGTATGTAAGTGGAAGCGTTTATCTCGGTCAAGATAGACGACCTCTGAGATACACTCTAGTACTTGGCAGGGATCTTCCCACGCACTCTGCAACTTCGGGCTGAGCCCCCTTCTCCTCCGGGGGCAATAGACCCAGACCAGGTCACCTCCTCTGAACTCCCGTCCCCTCACTCCGAAGTCGTACGCCCGTTTCAGACATACTCCAGCCCCCTCCAGGTGTTGATGGGCAAACTCAAGGGCAGTCTCCTGGCTCTGTCATAGATTGGCCACGTACTCCGGTCCTGGGAAGCCCGGGATCTCCGGCTGCAGTGGGGCCCCAAACACCAACTTCACTGGGGTTCGGAGTTCACGGCCAAACATCAGCGTGAGTGCAGCCTGTGGACTCCTGGGTCGCTGTCCGGTAGGACATGAGTACGAGGGGTAAGTGGAGGTTCCAGTCTTTCTGGTGGCTGGAGGTCAGGATTGCCAGCTGCGTTGCCAGGGTCCAGTTGAAATGCTCAACGAGTCAGTTTCAGCTCAACGAGTCCAGAGTTGGAGTGGACTCATGCCGGTCTTCTGGAACCCCAGACAACGGCAGACCTCCTGAAATACCTTGGACTCGAAATTCGCCCTTGGTCGCTATGCAGCTCCTCTGGCAGACCGAAACGAGTGAACATCCCCTCCAGCAGTGTGTCAGCACTCTAGTCTGGGGGGGCATAAGCTTCAGGCCACTTGGTGAAATAATCCATCGTGACCAGAATGAATCGGTTCCCCCTCTCAGTCCTGGGGAAAGGGCCCAGCACGTCCACCCCCACTATCTCCATAGGAGCCCCCCACTTGGAAGGGTTGCAGTAGGGAGTGCCCGGTCCAGCGAATCCTTCTTGGCAGCGCAAACATCACACCGGCAGCACTGCATCTCCGTGCTGGCCCAGCAGCGGCCCCAATAGAACCGGGAGCGGATCCCTCATGCTCCAGGGAACCAGGATCTGCCAATGGTGGAGGTCTTGGGACGGGTCTTTCCACAGGCAGTAGAGTACGCCATCCTTGACCTCCAGTGTGTCCCACTGCACGTGCTTCTCCCTGCGGGGATGCTGGCCGGCCTCCTTCCAATGCAGCACCGGCCCCACCTCCGGGTCTTCTCATTGGTGCTGCGCAAGTTGCCCCGTGAACAGATTGTTGGGAAGCTCCTTCCCGACACTGGTGACAGCCCTCAACTCAGACACGTGATGCTGCTCCTTTTCTTCCAGTCTATCGTGGTGGCGGCGGGAGAGTGTGTCGGCATTGGCGTGGCTCTGGCCGGCCCGATGGTGAACAGCGAAGTTGTAGCCATGGAGGAGCTTGATCCAGTCGGCCACTTGTCCTTCGGACTCCTTGAAAGAGAGCAGTCACTGGAGCGAGGCGTGGTCGGGTCACAGCTTGAAGCGCAGACTCTAGAGATAGTGGCGTAACTGTTTTACACCCCAGACAATGGCTAGTAGCTCCCGGCGAGTAATGCAATAGTTGCGTTCAGCTCTCCCCAGCTTTGCCTTACTATAGAAGGCAATGATGTGTTCCCCATCTGGTCTATCTTGGGACAGGACTGCGCCGTTGCTGGCATCTGTATCCAGGATGAAGTCCTTCTGGGTATCCATAAAGGCAAGCACTGGCGCCTGGTTTAGTGAGCCCCGCAGCCGGTCGAATGCATCCTAGCACTCCTCGTTCCAGTGGAAGCAGAGCCCTTTTTCTGTAAATTGATGCAGCGGTTGTGCAATAAAAGCAAAGTCCTGCATGAACTGGCGGTAATAAGACGCAGGGTCGAAGAAACTGCGGACCTGAGGCATGGAGCTGGGAGTGGGCCACTTCCGCACTGTGTTGACCTTAGTCGGGTCGGTGGACACCCCATGAACCCAGATGATGTGGTAAAGGCGTCTTCCACTCAGGACTCCACTGGGTGAGCGTCGCCTTCCTGTCGGCTTATCACTGCTGTTTTCTTCCACTGGTCCCATCTCAGTTCAACCTCTACCAGATCCCGCTCTCACACCAATGTAACATTTCTGCTATATATGAGTTCTACCTGGAAATAATGACACCTGTAACAGCGTTCAATCAACCAAGCTTTATTCATACAACCCGTACAGCTGCAAAGCATAACACAAGTCAGACAATTCACACACAGAGGGGAGAGACAAGGGGGTGTCACACCAAATGACTCACAACACCTGACAGTAATGCATCGCACTAATTCCAGACAAGACAGGTTGGTGGTACACACAAGAGGAAACAATAACACAAGGATTAAAGTCCAAAAAGGGAAATATAAACAGTTCACTTGTCCAGCTGGAGGGGTAGAAAGTCTGCTCGCTCAGTCCCATCATGCCTCTCTCCTGCCATACAAATTAGCTCACAGCGTTCACCGCTCCTGCAGTATGCAAATGAGGGTTCCTGCTGCCGCCGGACCGCCGCAAAAGCTGAGACGGGGAGACGTGCTGCTTGTTAGCTACAATATACTTCCAAATAATGCATTCAATACATAATAAAAGCTAATACTCCACAAATTATTACTTTATTTTGTAATATCTGTATTACAAATCATTTTATTTCATGTTTTATTTCATTTCTTATGTCACGACTGGGTCGTTTCTTTATCATTAAAGAAATGTTACATTTTAATTATGTAGACACCCTTAGTAGTAGAAGTCACTTGATAGTTCATAAAATTGCATTCCTGTTATTATGAATCTTTGAGATCATTGACGGGTGTGAAGATTTCCATTACACAAGAGTAGATGTTAAAACTTCATGCTGATTTGAACTCGGCTCTCACCAAGATAAGCACCAACTAAGACGTAGCTTTACAGTAAACTAATGTGATCCATATGTGTCTCCATCCATTTACGTTTCCTTCCATATGATGATGTAGATATCCTTCTGTCTGGTGTTAATGGCTGACTCTTGACCGGAGGGTCGTGGGTTCAATCCCCGGTGGGGACACTGCTGCTGTACCCTTGAGCAAGGTACTTTACCTAGATTGCTCCAGTAAAAACCCAACTGTATAAACGGGTAATTGTATGTAAAAAATAATGTGTAAAGAAAATAATGTGATATCTTGTAACAATTGTAAGTCGCCCTGGATAAGGGCGTCTGCTAAGACATAAATAATAATAATAATAATAATAATAATGCTGGCTCCAGGGATCAGCTTATTTTGCCTCCCTGGTGCATCAGCACACACAACGGCTGCGATGCTGGCTCCAGGGATCAACCACAGTGCGGCCTCCCCAGCGCATCAGCATGACAACCGTCTGGATTGAGCTAAGTAGGGTACATCTCTGGGGTCTTCAAGTGGGCACCTTCCATCCTCAGTGTTTCACCGACTAGCCCACGACACCTCAAGAGGGCTCGACGGTGATTCTGGCATCCCAGCATCACTCCCCTCCGTCCCCCACTCAACTCAGCCCAGGTTACTTACCTGTACATCAGCGTTTCTTTCTTTCTATTGTGCTTGAGATCCCCAGCCAGAATCTTTCCGTCTCAACCACAGCCAGTTGCTGCTCCTCTCTGCTGCTTCAGATAAGTTCTTCACTGTGCGACGCAACTCTTGGCCACTGAATCCGACGTCTCTGAGAAACCGGGTTGTAGAGTGTGCCACAAATCCTCGACAACCCACTTCCACTGGGTAAACCCGGACTCTCCATCCTCGCTGTTCCGCTTCAGTGGCTAGTTGAGCATACAGCAGTTTCTTCCTCTCATACGCCTCATCTACAGCATCCTCCCATGGCAGAAAATGTTTAAACAAGAGGTTTTTTTTCTCCATTCTCGGATAGAGCAATTATTTCAGCCTTTGTGGCAATGTTTAAATCTTTTAGTTTCCAAGACTTTTTCATTTTAATATGTAATGGTCAAAGAAACACTGAACACACGCTTCTGATCTCCACGACTCAAGCAGGGTGATCATGTGACCACAAGGTTGTCGCATACAGTGTATAGAGAATGTGTCAAAATACAGTACACTTGATGAAGCTTTTTGAAGTGATATTAATTGAGGTGGAAATCAATTGTACAGACCTGTCAATTCTCCCTTATTTGCCATGGTTCTCACATTTTTTGGACACAACTCCCGGGACAGATTTTCTCCCGTATTTTGCTCAAAACTCTACTTTTAAACCCCTTTTGGTAAGTAACCCATTCATTTCTGCAAAAATAAATTTCTCTCTAACATTTCAGGTACTAAAATCATGGATACTGTGTCATGTACCAGTCTGTGGTTACTGCAGTCCCCAGGGTTTAGGACCCAGGCAAGCTCACATTGGGCATGTTGTGTTTATTCACCACTGCAAAGAAACTGGTGAGGCAGAAGTACATGCACCGGTGACTGGATTGAAACAGCAGTTTGGTGACAGCAATATGGTGACTAGTAGTAGTAAAAGAAAACTTTGTGCTGCGGCAGCAGGCAACGTTGTAACAGACATGCTCTTGTCAGAAAGAAAGACATTTTTAGAATGGCAGGTGAACGGTTTAATGATCTGTTAAACAGATTGGGACCATTACTTCAACACAAAAATACACACGTGATGCCAGTGACACCTGCAGAAAGACTCAGTCACACTATAGCACTGTAGCACTGTAGCAACTGGCAATTCCAAGCAAAGTGTGGCCATGAGCTTCCGACTCCAGTCTTTGCTTCAGGGTTTTTTTGCTCGTCACAAATCTATCACACAATGTTCTCCATTTAGCTTTACATTCTCTCCAGTCCTTTTCTATTTATTTCCTGAATAAAACATAAAACATACCAACGCTGTTTGTATTATTTGGGCATCTCTATATTCTTTAATTAAGTGAGGGGTTATATAAAAGTGGTTGTTTACGAACGTCTTCTATTAAAAACTATGTAATGTTTTTTGTGCAGATAGTAACATGCTAAATGCAATAGTAAATTCATACTAATGTTTTGACTTTTTTATTCATTTCTTATTATGCTAAGCAGTACTCTTTTTTATGACTTAATTGTATGACATTAAACGCCAAGGTTAGATAATAAAAATATTATCATCTTTACAAACTCCATCAACTTAAATTAAAATGTCTTTTCTTTTGGATTTGACTACTTAAAAGTTCATAAATGAATGGGATTCGGTATGACTTCTATTATTTACTATTTCTTCAATGATTTTCCGTCAGAGTCAACAATTTAATTTGGTCTCCCCACACTCCACATTGACAGTCACCATGGCGGTGTCCATGTTGTTTTGGTGAATCTCAGCAGCTTTCTACCCCAATGAGACTGGAGGCTCATCGGTGAGTTTAATAACAATTCGTTAAGCATCACCTGTTGACGGTGAATAAAACAACGCGCCCATACTTGACCATTTACGATGGCTGCACGTGCGATAAGCCCTCCTCGTCTGATAAAATATGAATGCAAACTTTAAGCTTCTTTGACCACAACATATTCTCACATAATCCTAAGCAACTTTGAAAAAATGCATATTTATGTAAACTAGATTTTAATGAGGGGACATGGGAGCAAGAATGATGATGTATGTGGTAAGCACGAGAGATCACAAAAACACCAAAAAGCCAGTGACACTCAGAAAACCAGCACTTCAAATAACATCTTTCATTGCCAAAGGAAAAACGGACAGCAAGAAAATTACATATGCAGAGACCTTTACATGTTGTGACTAATCAGCAGATCTGTAGTAGACATGTTCCCAGACGCACACATTGCAAAGTATTCTGCAGGAAAGTCTAAAAGTGACACAAATAATGAAAGATAAGCATTTATATTACAAAATCAGCATCGAAATTGCTTTAGAAATTCAGCTTGATTGATAGTATGTGTTTATATACAGCAATAGTTTGTTCATTTGAAATAGAAGACAGTTGACAATAAAATGTTACTGACAGTGGTATTATTGATCTGCCACATATGTGCAGTGTAATGAATAATGCTGCAATACCACATTGTTGTGTATTTTGGCTTTATTTTTTTATAATGGACTTACTGAATGTAGAGGTTTCTTGTTATAAAGTACTGTATTCCTTTGAATTTAAGATGCACTTTTTGAACCATTTTTTTCTTCTCAAAAGTAGCCTGTGTCTTAAATTTGAGTACAGTAGTGATGCATGTATTAAAATCACCAACAAAAGACGTGACTACCTGAGTACACAAACAGCAAGGTGACTGACTGCTGGAAAAAATCAAAGACATCACTGCTTGAATACACAAGCAACAACATGACTTACTGCCGAGAAAAGACGAACCAAAATGTTACTGCCCGATCTCAAATCGTCCATGATATACAGGCAGTCATTTTCAAAGAAGCATCATTAGCTTCCTGAGGAATTCAAAGAGAAGCATTTACAATTTCAGCATTTCTAACAAACAGTACCAGCTTGGACAGATTGGAAATGCTGATCAGACCCCTGTATATTTCGACATGCCAAGCAATACCACAGTTCACAAATTGGGAGAAAAACATGTGTGAGTAATCACAACTGGAAATGAGAAGCAGCACATAACTGTAATGTTCTGTGTGATGGCGGACAGCCGCAAACTGCCTCCATATGTGTAATTGAGGTTGTATCTTTGTAAATGCATATTTATGTAAATTTGGGCTGCGTTTTTGAAGAAAAATTCGAAGGAATACGGTAGGTTCCAATGGTCAATATGCAGTACCAAACTTAGCCTTTAGGTTTGTTGTGTGATCAAAATGCAGTGGGCTTGTTTACAAAGTATTGACTGCTGCCAAATCAGCCACCTACTACTACAGTACAATAAGAACCACAGGGGCCAAGAGAGAACTTGATTGTGAAGCATCTCATGGTTGTTTATATGGTTGATATTTTTCATTTTAGAAGGAGCACCATATCACAGTCTGTCATTCTACCAAATAATAAAGTGGAATAGTTGTATATCTTCATCTTATGTAGGTATTCACTTGAATAATTCAAGCCACTAAGATTTCAGTTTACAAAAGCTTTATTTCAAACACTCAATTATTATTATTTATTTCTTAGCAGACGCCCTTATCCAGGGCGACTTACAATTATTACAAGATATCACATTATTTTTTATACATTATTTTTACGTACAATTACACATTTATACAGGTGGGTTTTTACTGGAGCAATCTAGGTAAAGTACCTTGTTCAAGGGTACAGCAGCAGTGTTCCCACCTGGGATTGAACCCACGACCCTCCGGTCAAGAGTCCAGAGCCCTAACCACTACTCCACACTGCTCAATGTTGACAGGTATGATTGTAAAGGGAAAAAGAACAAAGTACACACAAAGAGTTCCTGGAACTGCAAGCGGAAGTCAAAAAGGAAGTTAGAAAGGCCCAGACAGAGATATAAATGAGCATTGCTAAGGGGGCTAAAACCAATTCCAAAACAGTATCCTGGGAGAAAGTCAGCGTAGTTTTAGGAAAGGGAGATCGTATCTAACTAACCTGCTTGATTTTTTTTTAGAATGCAACATCGACAATGGATAATTGCAAAGCATATGACATGATTTATTCAGATTTCCAGCAAGTCCCACATAAAAGATTAATTCTCAAACTGAACGCAGTAGGGATTCAAGGAAATGCATGCACATGGATTAGGGAGTGGTTAACATGTAGAAAACAGAAAGTACTGATTAAAGGAGAAACTTCAAAATGAAGCGAGGTAACCAGTGGAGTACCACAGGGATCAGTATTAGGCCCTCTGCTATTCCTAATCTACATTAATGACTTAGATTCAGGTATAGTAAGCAAACTTGTTAAATTTGCAGATGACACAAAAATAGGAGTGGTAAACACCGTTGCAGCAGCAAAGGTCATTCAAAATGATCTAGACAACATTCAGAACTGTGCAGACACATGGCAAATGACATTTAATATAAAAAAGTGTAATTTACTGCATGCAGGCAATAGAAATGTTATAAATACCATATGGGAGGTACTGAAATTGAAGAAGGAATCTATGAAAAAGACCTAGGAGTTTATGTTGACTCACAAATGTTAGAGACCAGAATTATTCCAGGTTAAAAGACATTTAACCTAAAAGAATTGAATCTATTCAGTCTTGAACAAAGAAGACTACGCGACGAACTGATTCAAGCATTCAAAACTCTAAAAAGTATCGACAATGTCGACCCAAGGTGCTTTTTTGACTTGAAAAAAGAAACAAGGTTCAGGGGTCACAAATGGAGATTAGATAAAGGGGCATTCAAAACAGAAAATAGAAGGCACCTTTTTACACAGAGAATTGTGGGAGTCTGGAACCAACTCCCCAGTAATGTTGTTGAAGCTGACACCCTGGGATCCTTCAAGAAGCTGCTTGATGAGATTCTGGGATCAATAAGCTACTAACAACCAAACGAGCAAGATGGGCCGAATGGCCTCCTCTCGTTTGTAAACTTTTTTTATGTTCTTATGATCTTATGACTGCTACATTTCTTTGATATTAAGTGTGACATTAACCAAAGTGATATTATCAGAAGCTTGTTTCCACTGACTCCTGTTATATCATGGTCAGGAAATCTCAATGTTTGACTGTACTTACTTTTAGTAAGAAAGCAGCATTTTCAACAATTTACTACAGTAACTCAGAACATTAACTGTCTTAAAATATAAATTAAAAATAACCGTAGAAAACAATACAAAATAAAATCTGTGCAATAATTTATTGCAGCAAATTGTATTTACTGTACAACACTGCAGTAAAATGCAGTATTATTATAAAGATATAGTGGAGGTACATATGTTGTAGTTTTAATACTGTTTTATACTAACCATTTTGTCACAATTTACAGGACAAGAAAATTAGCCAATCTTCCCGAGTAAATCAGAGGACCTGAGCAGTCTAAATGGATGTACTCTATTTAAAGGTAGCACCTGTGTTGAAAACTGGAAGAAAGTGGGCGGCAAAGAAAGCTGTGGAAGATGCAAAGGCTGCCCTTCGAATTGGTGATATCATGGGGCAAGTTCAGCATGGAAGAGGGGGTCTTGGTTTCAGTTCAGCTCCTCCTACATGGCACAAGGCAGCCCCAGCTCAAAGGAGGAAGCTGGTAGTCAACGAGGTGCAAAAGCAGGAGGAGAGGATGAGGTGTATAAAGGCCATTTCCCAGGCCAAGCAGGGAGAATGGATGAGATGGGAGAGTGTGGAACAACGCAAGATTGGCTGGCAAGACCTATGGTCAATGGAACAGAGCAGGATCAGTTTCCTCATCAGGTCAACATATGATGTTCTCCCATCACCACAGAACCTAAACCTCTGGGTAGGAGAGGATCCCTCATGTCCTTTGTGTTCATCACCTGCAACATTAAGGCACATTTTGACAGGATGTAAGGTGGCTCTTAGCCAAGGACGGTTTACTTGGCGCCATGACCAGGTGCTGCGATGTTTGGCCTTAGCATTGGAAGACAAGCGTAACATGACCAATAAGTTGTCACCTGTTCCATCAAAACATTACACACAAAAGACAACATTCCTCCACCCAGGAGAGCAACCAACAAGAAAAGGTGTTAAAACCAATCCTCGCCCAGGACAACTGGAAGCTGCTAGAGACTGGAAAATGCTGGCAGATGTTGGTCAACGGCTTATTTTTCCACCTGAGACCACTAACCTTCGACCATATATTGTCTTGTGGTCTGGATCAGCACGCCTTGTTCACCTGGTAGAGTTAACAGTGCCATGGGAGGATGTTGTAGATGAGGCGTATGAGAGGAAGAAACTGCGGTATGCTCAACTAGCCACTGAAGCGGAACAGCGAGGATGGAGAGTCCGGGTTTACCCAGTGGAAGTGGGTTGTCGAGGATTTGTGGCACACTCTACAACCCGGTTTCTCAGAGACGTCGGATTCAGTGGCCAAGAGTTGCGTCGCACAGTGAAGAACTTATCTGAAGCAGCAGAGAGGAGCAGCAACTGGCTGTGGTTGAGACGGATAGATTCTGGCTGGGGATCTCAAGCACAATAGAAAGAAAGAAACGCTGATGTACAGGTAAGTAAGCTGGGCTGAGTTGAGTGGGGGACGGAGGGGGGTGATGCTGGGACGCCAGAATCACCGTCGAGCCCTCTTGAGGTGTCGTGGGCTAGTCGACGAAACACTGAGGATGGAAGGTGCCCACTTGAAAACCCCAGAGATGTACCCTACTTAGCTCAATCCAGACGGTTGTCATGCTGATGCGCTGGGGAGGCCGCACTGTGGTTGATCCCCGGAGCCAGCATCGCAGCCGTTGTGTGTGCTGATGCACCAGGGAGGCAAAATAAGCTGATCCCTGGAGCCAGCATTACACTTCAGCCATTAACACCAGACAGAAGGATATCTACATCATCATATGGAAGGAAACGTAATTGGATGGAGACACATATGGATCACATTAGTTTACTGTAAAGCTACGTCTTAGTTGGTGCTTATCTTGGCGAGAGCCGAGTTCAGATCAGCATGAAGTTTTAACATCTACTCTTGTGTAATGGAAATCAAAAGAATCATACTTGTACATAATATAACACAAGATGTGTTTCTTAATGCCAAACAGTCAATTTGAAGTTTATGACAGTATCTTGGGTGAGTTTAATAATTTAAAACTGAGTTCTTCCACAAATTCAGGCAGTGCTTAAATCTCAATCAATTACATTTATTTCCAGACTTGTTGATATGCATTTGGCTGTTTTGCAGACAAATAAAATAAGTAATACCTTCTCTTTGGAGCAGAATTCATATTCTTGACCTTTAAGGAAGCAGAGTGTGAATCTCTAAATTCACACTCTGACAAATCTTGATACACATTATTCACAGTCATGGAGACTTGTAAGTAAGACTCAGAGGTGGCTTTTTTAATTAGATTTTAGGGATTAATAAACTGAGAGACAAATGAAAGAGTTATTAAATAATGTAATGTTACGTGGCTGTGAAGACACACACTTTGCTTGTTTCTTTTACAATCTATTGTTCAAGAGCAATGGATTTATAGTAGTTCAAAGTTCAAAACAACAATTTTCCCTGTGCTGGTACCATTACATACTGTTTTCTAAAATCCTGTTTTATTTTCTTGATCATTGCACATTTAAAGTCTGTAATCATATTTTGTAGGCTGCTCTCAACCTGATTAAACATATAAAACAAACATCAGCATCACAGACCTATGAAAACTCTGACGTATGATCAGCGTTTGTTTTTAAGCTGATATGACAGCTGGTTATATTCATGAAAGTAAACCCCAATTAGCAAGTCTTGCACCAGCTCAACAACAGTTCATATTTTTTTTTTTATCATGGACTACAAATCCTAATATTGATTTCACAGTGTCTATTATGTAGTCATTTAGTAAACACAAATATAAATTGAGACTCACAATGTTTTTTCTTATAGATATTCAATAACTATTCATCCACAAGGTCACAGAAACTAAAACATCCCAATGTTCAGTACAAAACAAATAAAATGTTCTTCTGTTTTAGTACATTTATATGCTCTGGTTCTGAATGTGTTTTTAACAGAAAGGGATTAAGAGAGCTTACCCAAGACATATTTTTCTATAAAATGGAGAAAAGCTAGCTCAGAACATGAATTATTAATTGCACAGTCTTCATAGATGTTTCAAGTGATTTTGTTTAAAAGGACAAGTCTGTTTCTCACATATAATTAATATCTGGTCATTGATGCCTTATTACTTATTCCATAATAGAAAAAACGGCATTAAATGTACAGACACACATTGAAACAGAGCCTTTAGAAAGTGGAGTGTATGCTTGTGCCACTAACAATATACGTTAATTAAATATTATTTATCTGAAAAGGCATTTGAAGTACATTATTTAAAAGGGGAATAATTCAAGCAAATATTGTATTTGAATAACTGGTATAAGCACTATTATTATGTAACAATTGTAGTAAATAAGCAGGACATAAATACAGTTTTATGTGGACATTACACTTGGTTTTGTGTAGGAGGTTCAATGCCATGGAGCATTCAAGTTTTTTTTTTTTTATTGAGACTAACTTAAAGTTCTTGTCAAAACCTCACAACTCACACTTCCATACCAAACAACACACATGCCAAAATTATTGATTTACTTTACTGTTACATTTTGCTGTTGAATACTGGACTACAGTGTAATTCATGTGAAAATTGTATAGTCTTTCCAGATTTCAGAAACTGTGTAAAAACACGTTCTATGGATTGAATAACAATAACAGAGATAGTTATTGAACCACTTGTACTGTAGGTGCGGAACGCGCCTGTGTAGTTTGTAAAGTAGCTGTCAGATTGTGTCTCAGATTTCTTGAAAACGCAATGGAGCAGAACAAAGCTGTACAAGCACTATACTTTCCTTTTAATTTCCTTTCAATTGCCTTTCAATGAACGATGTCTGAGATCTAGAATTAAACCCTTCAATGCCCCAGAATCAGAACTAATATAGCAGTACAGCAAAATCATTTATAAAAAGTGTATTGCTAACAGAGCTGCTTTAAATGATTGTTCATTACTAACACAGTTATAGATGTTATATACACATGTGTACATTACAAACCATGTGATGAAATAAACATTTAATATATATATAATCACCCCATTTAAATGCACACTATAATCAGATTCAAGCTACCTATGTGAAGAATACATTTCATAATCTATTGGTCCCATATCCTAAATAATTAATTGGTGTTATTTAGCTGGTTATATAAACCTATTGTTTCTATCATTTAAATTATTGCCTGCCTCCCCTCCGCTGTCTTTGCTTTGATCTGCACTTTCTTTAAATATTAACGTGAGCCAACATTAATCTGGAAGCATCAAAACCAGAACAGTTTTTAATTATGCATAGAAATTCCTTACAGGTTTACATGCATTATTTTTTCATTGTGAACAATTTTACTTAAGTTTTTCATACTGCCTTGTATTTTCTTGCTGTCCCATGTCAGAGAGACCTGGGAGTAGATGAAACCAGGGCGGATGTGTGTTCTGAGAAGCTGTGAAAATGCAAGGACTTTCCAGTTTGTGTTTTCCCTTTGTGTCGTATCAAATCATAATTCCCTGAAATTTAAGGCACCGCAAAATGGGAGGAGAGATAGAGCACAGGAATGTTTTACTTTTTTGTTCCTGACAGTGTAATACGTGAAGGTATTAAATGCATTTGGGGCAACAGAGAAATGTTGAATGGTTGCTTTCTTGTATTATGTTACATTTTGTGCAAAAAAAACTTAGTGTTGAATGATTTTTTTTTTGCTGCACTTCATTCCAACAATGGCTGAAATGTATAGATGTGAAATATAGAGCTAAAGAAAAAAAAGTTCAGATTTGAAAATCAGCCAAATCCACACAACACAGAATCAGGGATCAGCGACCAGAGACAAGGGTTTGGCAATTCAGAAGCGCAAATTTCAATGCATAAAACAGATGCTCAGAAAAGTGATGTTCAATACTGGAGAGTACTGGGAGGTTTATTACTGTACATAGGGATCACAATGTAAAAGTTGTTTACTTATTGATTTTGTTATTAGTTTTCTTATTTATTTGCAGTTATCGTATAGTTATAAACCATTAATTACATATTTACAGTAACATCACACATCTTTTACAAACTACAACCTACATTTATTTTATTCTAATAGTTTTCTTTCTGTATATATTTACTGTTAATTAATAACCTTTGTTCCAGTTTTTTTTTTATTTTTATTTTTTTTTTATTAAATTCATACCTTCAAGACGCTCAGTTAGAATTCCACGGTACTTCAAACAAGACAGTGTCAATAGGCACCATCTACAATTTGGAAATAAATTCATTATTATGACATATGATATAATTTTGGTCTTCATTTTTTATTTACTATATCTATTTACCTCAATTAACTAAATGCATCTGGATGTTCTCAAAGAGCCTAAATGGTGAATATCACCCACAAGGACAAAATAAGACTTCCTGTGGGAAGCCATGCGGGAGCTCATTAACAGTCCCTTTTAACCACCATCTCTCTAATTAAAGTTTCAAGCACCCTGTGAAGTTAAGATCATAAGAACATAAGAAAGGTTAGAAACAAGAGGAGGCCATTCAGCCCATCTTGCTCATTTGGCTGTTAGTAGCTTATTGGTCTCAGAATCTCATCAAGCACCTTCTTGAAGGATCCCAGGGTGTCAGCTTCAACAACATTACTGGGGAGTTGGTTCCAGACCCTCACAATTCTCTGTGTAAAAAAGTGCCTCCTATTTTCTGTTCTGAATGCCCTTTTATCTAATCTCCATTTGTGGCCCCTGATCCTTGTTTCTTTTTCAGGTCAACATTTCAGGCAAATGCTCCATTTTAAAACTAAATAAATAATTTAATATAAATGATACAGACGTCACAATAAGTGCGTTCCCTAGTATATTTCCATGTTGGCAAAACAAGTTAATTGTCATTAATTGTCATTTTACCTTACTTTGGCGACATTTCTCTTACTGCATGACAGGTATTTTCTTTTCTTCTACATTTCACCTAAGAGTGCTGGGAACTACAAATTAAAATTGAAATGGTGCTTTTGGCTGATTTACTTTTGCTGCACCAATTCCCTGAAAACACGTAAACTATCCTTGCTGTGTAGAGAGTCTGTCAGTTCTCACGCTTCACTGATAACTTGGCGCGAGGAACTACCGCTCCTCTCAATATACCCATTTTATATAAAAAGAAGCTGAATTTAGTACGATAGTTAAATTAGTCAGGATTTGTGAGATTAATTCAAATGTTCTGCTTTGCTTTTTAACAGTAACAATATTTAATATTAACAGTAATGAACAACCATAGTTAATATAGAAATTGCTTCTGTTAAAATGTAGTATTTTGTATTATTATTATAATGTTAAAGGGACATCTGATGCAGACTCACGCATATTCTTTTCAGTTATTAAAAAAGTCCTTCGTATTTCTTTTTTTATAATCAGAAGTGTTCTAATTTGAATTTAAGTTGTGCCTTAAACTATTATGCACAACTGTGTTTTAGTTATTAGAACTTCTGCTAAAAAAAAAACTAATGTTTGTTCTTTATTTTGAAAATTAAAATGTCAATGCATCAGTTACTGTTGATAAATGTCTTTATGATAATCGAATACGAAATTAGGCTGCCGATTGCACCACTAAGAATTTTAGAATACGACTCTAATATGTATTACAATACTTGATTATCTAGAACAGGGGTTTTCAACCGGGGATATGCGTACCCCTGGGGGTTACTTCTAAGGGTCATAGGGGTACGCAAAACGACTCAGAAATGCAAAAAAATGAAAGTAAAAGAAAATAATGATCTTGAAATTATTTTTGAACAGTATTATATATTCGCTAAACCATTTTTGTTTAGCAGCTCAAAGGTTAGTAGAATATAGTTTCAGAATTATCATCCACCTTTACACATGCATGACTTCGATTCAGCAAATTTGTTATTTGGGTGGGTGGAGCAGGTGTCTGAGGATTCTGCCTATGTAGAGCGCTCTGTGATGCTCATGAACTTAGCAGTTTTCAACTCGTCGTATAATTGTATACTAATTAGTGAACCACAATCTGTCTGCATTTTTTAGAAGTATAAATGCTCTGGTAAACATAATTAATAATCACAATACTCACACTTTGACAGTTTTTGTTTTATTTATTAGGCTTGGCTGCATTTTAGAAACAGTAATTGCGGCTGATTAAATTTGTTTTCGGTGTTTGATAGACTACATCCAGATCATCCTGTGTATCGTTTCTGAGAAAAGGTTATATTTCTTACTTGCAAAAGAAAAACAAAGGAAGAAAACCAAGAGTCTACAGAAAGTGCAAAGCGACAGCTAGTTATACCGAGTACCTTTGGATAATTTTTATGCTGGCTGTTAATAAAAATGTTTATCATTGTAATGTGATAAACAATTTCAGTGTACTATTTTGGATTATTTATAACTTTTCCAAATAGAAAGCAAATACATGTGTTTCCCAAACACTCTCTTGAATATGTGCATCCGAAGACCTGTAATTAAAAGTTTTAAGAATTAGGCCTACTGTTTTGTATTCTGTCCTAAACCAGCCGTTTGTCAACTGTTGTAACATAAATTATATATTAAATAAAAAAAAATGTTAATCAGATTATTCTGTCTTTTATTGCAACTGTGGTACCACTCAGTAGAGCGAATATTGTAAAGGGGTTCTTGAGCTGAAACCTCCAGACAGAAGGGGTGCAGTTTAAAAAAAAAAAATGAAAACCACTAATCTAGAACATTATTTTTTATTTTGTTATCCATAATTATTATAAACCATATATTTGCACTGATTGTTTTGTTTAGATTCCAGGATGTAACACTTAGGCAGCCCATGGCGTCTTTTCACCCAAGCCCAAGCAACAGAGTCACCAAGCTACTGAGCCCTAGAGGAAAGGGCCTAGCCTGGGAAGTATGCCTGGAATCATCATGTGCTTGACTAATAATGCTCACTAATGAAGTGACCCAATCCGATCCTGTCCTCCCCCCAACCCTGTGGGTCCCCTGATAAACAACTTGACATGACTCCCCTTGCACTCCAAATGGCAGGTAATGTACTGCGAAATTTCCCATTTATGTTAGGCAGTTGGAACTTTGAGAAAAATAATACAATATGTATATGTCAGTTCATGTTAAGTTCAATCAACATATTGATATAATTGAATTATTTCTTTAAAAATGAATTCCTAAAATAATGAATGAGTTAAAACTTAATTAAAATAGGAACTCCTTTATTGAGTATACATGAGAACAGGACAAAACATATTTTGTACATATATTTTGGTAAATGGGAATTTAAAATCCTGTCAGTACTTTAGAACTCTAAACGCTGCTAAGATAAGGCGGGACCTTGAAGTCCTGCCAGGACTCAAAAAGGGTTAAAGACATATTTGCCTGCATTTTAACATAGTGTTTTTAGTAGCAGTAATGAAGTCCAAAGAAACGTTATTTCCCACATGGAATCTTCATTACTCATTCTCGATGTGTGTTTCTAATGAGAAATGTCTTCAATTACTTGACTGCTCCACAAGCGTTTACATTTTGGACAATAAGTACACCTTCGAAGACCCATAAAAGTAATGTACACAGTAGATTAATGGAATATTACTTCTTCCCTTGTGTATAGACTACAAATATAGGCAGACACAAAAACATTTATCATTAAGGTTAAAGAAAAGGAAGGATTGTACCTACTTTCTTTTATTTAGGATATTCATATTTAATTAAAAAAAAAATCTGCAAGATTATTCAGTGGATCCCCAGAATTATATTTACCAAATGAATAATGCGATTTTCCCAAATAGGATAATAAAATGTTCCTCTTTCCTCAAATGAGTGGGTGCTTTCATAGAGTAAAAGTTTTTCAATATATAAAAGAATATGCTTGGAGCTACAGTGCGGTAATAGACAAACAAGATCAATTTTGAACCTCACATAATGGATTTAATAAAGACTGTTATAAATGTTCAGGTGGGCAAAGCTGTATTTTAACCAGTCTGATTGTCTTGTACCCCTTGTGTCTTGCCACAACACATCACTATTCAGGCAAAATGCCATTTAACACTGTACCGTAATGAGATGTGAAATAACTGTTAACTTGGCCTTAGAGTCAAAAGATGATGAATCTTAAAAAAATCATGATGAATAAATAAAAAAGTAGTGGACATCATCCTTTCATTTTACAATCAAATCACATTACAGTAATTAGCTTTCCAGTAAAAAAAATTAAAAATAAATAAATCTCGCAGTACTCCTCAGTATTGTAAATCACTGTTCTGAGCTTCTAAAAAAAATAAAAATAAATTACTAGAACAAATGCATTTGATGCCACGTCTGTAGATGTCTTTTTTTTAAAACTCACTTCTCACTCACCTGGCTTCAGTATTTATCCATTCCTAATTCCTGCACCTATGAACGACTTCATTGCTCACTCCTAAACCCACTAATCTATCAGAATACGATTGACCCCATGGTCTGTCCTTGTTTTCCCCCAGAACACAATGTGCAAAACGCCTACATACTTGTCACTAGGAAGACGTGCAGTCACTGTGACTTGCAAGATAAACTTTAATATTCTATGCAAACCCATTATATATCCACTATATAACTCTTTACTGACAAGTTTGAAAGGTTTCTGGAGACGGCTTTGTTCCCTTTAATGTATGCAGCTGACCCTTTTAAGAACACTGTCAAGAAGGCTAAAATTGCCTTCACTGAACACAAAAATGACAGAACAAAATGTTATGTCTAAAAGTAGGCAATTAGGGTGATTTGGTGTATGTTTTAGTCTGAATCTTACAGCGTTTGATATGCCCTTGATTTCTTGCACATTGGTAGGAATTATCTTTGCGAAAAGGTTTTTTTTTTTCTTTTTTTAAATCTTGTAACTCCAATTAAATAAAAACTGAGAGGGGTGTGAGGGATATCAGAGAATGTGGCTTTGAATACAAAACCACATACTTTAGAACTAAAGCATTAACATTTTTAATGCTGCAGTTTCCCATATGTTCAGTTTTACACTTTAAATTATAATTGATGTCTGTGTAATACATTCTTTAATGGTTTTACCTTTTGTCCATCTACTTCCTCAGACATAGACCTTGTTGACTGATTAATCTGATTACATTCCGCAAGATGTTGTTTTTGCTGTAAGAACACATACATCCCATGTGCTTTCCACTATGTTACATTATGAGCCAGATAAAACACAATGAGTATCTTCATACTATGGTATAGCTCAGGAAAAAAATTATACACAGAAATATTTACACATGTTTTTTATAATACTGATTTTTTTTTTCAGGAAACACGTGCAGATTGTTTTTAAGTCTTAACTCCTTTTTTTTGAAAGGAGAAAAACAAAATTTGAATCGAAGAGCTAAGTCATAATATTCATGATCTCTTAAGGACTTAAAGAGTAAGTAGCAGGGTTCTGAAAAATATAGCGTTACACGTCCCCACATGTGGCTACAACTGTTTACATGACGTACCTGTAACCTTTCTTTTCATTGTTGACAACTTTTATCACTAATAAATTTAAAGTCTGTTTCAAAGCTCTTTTCAATATGTTCCTACTTACCCATATCACCGGTGAGACATTTTTCTTCCGAAGACACTATCTTGACAGTTTAGTTTTACAGACTCCCATCATCACCGATGCATTTAACAGACCTGTGTGTAGGGTTATTCAATTAATCCCTGATAAGCCATTTGTGTATCTCAATTACAACTGAGAAATGTTTTAATAATAATGATAAACTTGTAAAGTAGGGCCTACTGTATTTCGTGTTTGTGTATTTGCGACACATATAGACAGCATTTGCTGCCTTCATGTTTAATAATAGCCTACGTGCTTACCATTAAGAAAAAAAGGTATGCATTGGGACTTGTGCAAGTATTCTAAAAGCATGAAGTTAGTTTAATTACAGTGCTGTGTGGAATTAGACTGACAGTATTAGGGAAGGTAATAGTTTGTGGCAACATCTGTGTTGCTCTTTCTGCAAAACATACTGTATATAGGGAATGTATTTTTTTGATAATATTGTCATGTAAATAGTTCTGTTTTCACCTTAGATAAATGTTTGTTTCCCAAGATTTCCATTACATGAGAGTAGATGTTAAGCACCAAGATAAGCACCAACTAAGTCATAGATTTACAATAAACTAATGTGATCCATCTGCGTCTCCATCCACTTGCGTTTCCTTCCATCTGATGATGTAGATATCCTTCTGTCTGGTGTTAATGGCTGAAGTGTAATGCTGGCTCCAGGGATCAGCTTATTTGCCTCCCCAGTGCATCAGCACACACAACGGCTGTGATGCTGGCTCCAGGGATCAACCACAGTGTGGCCTCCCCAGTGCATCAGGATGACAACCGTCTGGATTGAGCTAAGTAGGGTACATCTCTGGGGTCTTCAAGTGGGCACCTTCTGTCCTCTGTGTTTCGTCGACTAGCCCACGACACCTCAAGAGGGCTTGACAGTGATTCTGGCGTCTCACTCAACTCAGCCCAGCTTACTTACCTGTACATCAGCGTTGCTTTCTTTCTATTGTGCTTAGCTTTCGGTCTGCTTAGCTTATTCTAACATTAGTATCTGTCCCACAACCTACCATTTTAAAATGGTTGGATATTTCCCTATAGTGTTGTGTTCTTCAGTTTTACTGAGTTGTTGTGGGGAGTGGCTACACTGAAGGGACATTATTGAACTGGCTAAATGAAAGGAAAAAGGGTGTCAATTATTATAAGAAGAAAAAATGAATAACACAACTTACTGAAACACATCTGTAAAATACTTTACTTTCAACACCGGTCATTGTTGTAAGGAGATACAGTAAAGTATGTGTAATTTTAGTAAAACGTAAAACCACATTTACTAGTTACAGTACTGTGGGCCTCATTTACGAAAGGGCACAGTAACGTGCAATTAGTGTGGAAGTTCATGACTTCCGTATTTACTATTGCAATTGTATTCATTATCGCGAGAAATAGTGGGCATATTATGGCGCACATAGATTGTATTGTGCCATACTATGGTAATCAGAATGAATATGTGATTTGTATGGTAATGCGTGATAATGTATTTAAATGAGGCACCCCACTCTGAATAATGAAATAAACTTTATTCACATTGTATTTACTAAAGGGCGATAATCGTAGTGTGCACCTTAAAGTGAGCGATAATTAGTTTGTTTGGAAACCAGGCTATAACCACTGATAGGCACACTATTTAAACCAATTTTTGGGGGCTGAAATCTATCTGGCATCGTGGAGGCATTACTTACATTAAAGTTTTCATATAGAGCTGTGAAAATTACCTGTAAATAACTTTGTAATTATAATTAATGTTATAATTTCTTAGATTGTAGTTATTTAGGCTGCCTATAACGTCTAAATAGTTATTTGTTATTTTAGTTTTTTGTACGATACAACATCACAACTTTTGTAAAATCTATACAGCACAAACAGAGGAGAGGTTTGATGTACACTACAGTGATGTACATTTAATGTTCCTGTGCCTATACCTCCCTGCAGCCAGTAATAAACTACAGTGATGTACATTCAACATTCCTGTGTCTATACCTCCCTGCAGCCAGTAATAAACTACAGTGATGCACATTCAACATTCCTGTGCCTATACCTCCCTGCAGCCAGTAATAAACTACAGTGATGTACATTCAACATTCCTGTGCCTATACCTCCCTGCAACCAGTAATAAACTACAGTGATGTACATTCAACATTCGTGTGCCTATACCTCCCTGCAGCCAGTAATAAACGACACTAATAGATTGGGGATTTTTGGTGATCTACGGTATAGCTCTGAAAACCTTGATTTTCAGTGTAACTACTTGAGAGGAATGACAGATTACAAGATACATTAGAGATGACATATGTGAAAAGGAATGTATGACTACATATACTTTACCAGTCATATGTCTTTTGTCACATTAGTGTAATCAGTGGCTGTTCGGCACAAAACATTTCAGTTTATTATAAATTAAAACAAAAAAGCTATTGAAAAAATATAGGTCAACCATACTTAAATGGTTTAATATATATATACAGGGCAGCTGGCTCTTTGAGCTAAAAAAAAATATATATATATATATATATATATATATATATATATATATATATATATATATATATATATAATAATCACCTGTAATTTTTAACCTTCATTATTTTAGCACGTCGAACTGCATAGTGTTGTAGCACAGGGGTACCAGCAATACACTCTTATGATCCATTTATGTTAAAATGCTACTAAAGCTAAGGAAGTTGCAGCTATGATGATCATTATACCATTCCTAACCCAGTGAATGCACATTTACGTATGCGGTTCTATCACTGGTGTCTTGCTGCAGTAGCTGTTTATATTAAGTAAGCTTCTAATAAGCTTCTAAATCACTGCAATATTGATACTGTGTCACCACATGCATACTACAGACTTCTAAATGGTGTCATTTATCAGAACCTCAAAGTCCAAAAAAGCACTGAGAATTGATTTTGAAGACAAGTCCAGGTCAATATAAGATGTCTTGTTTTCTAATAAGCCCTACCATTTCTGAAGATATTATGCCTGATCTTTATACTGCTGACTAAATTAATGAACACGCACTCTGTGGGAGGATTAACAAGATTGACTGTGGTGCAATAGGTTATTTGTTATTGTTCTGTTTTTTTTTTTTGTTTGTTTGTTTTTTTATTTAAGATAATTCCTTTACTCTCATCTGTGTAACCCGTAAATTATGTTTTAAATGGGACCTGAAAAATAACAAGTTTACTGCACTGTGTTTACTTTTGTTTCTACACAGCTGAAGGAAGCACTGGGCAGCAGTGTGGAGTAGTGGTTAGGGCTCTGGACCGTTGACTGGAGGGTTGTTTGATCAATCCCAGGTGGGGGACACTGCTACTCTACCCTTGAGCAAGGTACTTTACCTAGATTGCTCCAGTAAAAACCCAACTGTTCAAATGGGTAATTGTATGTAAAAATAATGTGATATCTTGTAACAATTGTAAGTTGCCCTGGATAAGGGTGTCTGCTAAGAAATGAAGAAGAAGAACCAGCCAACCTTCGCCAACTGGCTGCAGCTGCATAGGAAGAGTGGCGGAACATCCCACAGCAGTCTATCCAGAGGCTGATCAGGTCTATGCATCAATGCTGCAGGATTGTGTTAATGCTCAGGGAGGTCTTACCCGCTACTAACTGTAATATTTTCATTTTGACAGTGTGATTTTTTGTGATTTTGTTTGATATCTATTTTTAAAATATTTCATTAAATCCATTAGACCTAAGTGTTGCGTTTCTTTGTGCATCTGTGTGTGCGTGTGTGTGTGTGTATGTGTGTGTGTGTGTGTGTGTGTGTGTATGTGTGTGTGTGTGTGTGTGTGTGTATATATTATATATAAATATATACATATGTTGTCACAGACCGTTCTGGCACGTCCCTTTTGCACTATAAGTCATTAGATCCTTTTGCATGGAAGGCCTCGGTTGAAAGGGTGTGCAGTTCTTTGATGGACCCAGATTCAGTTAAAATGTGTTTGCCCACTGACGATGGGAATGAGAATGTAGAGATGGGAGCCCAGTTAACAAGATTTAAGTTTTTGCAGGTATCAGACTTTTAAAGACTGTCACCCACACCTGTGAGCAGACTCACTGAGAGCAGAAACTTACCCAAGACTGTCGCAGCTGCTGGAAGCAGGCTGATCTTTGGGAAACAAATCTGTGAAACATTTGTGAAACTGCAACAAACATTGTAATGACTGTAATGTGTTTTAAAGAATATAAAACCATTAGAAAATATTATTAGCAGATCTGTGTAAGGCCTGTGTGGAGAACTTCATTGCATTGAAGGTTAGACTGACCTGCTGAAAGTTCCAAACCTCCCTTATCAGGCAAAATAATCTTTTTCATCTTTTAGACTCAGAGTCTCAAAACATTCTGATCCAGTGAGAGCAGAATGGCAAAATCTATGGAGCACAGTTAATATGCTAGAAGCAATCGAACTAGGTTTGATTATAGTAAGAAAAAACTAAAGTATTTAAATAAATAAGAAACCTAATATAATAACATTAAGTAAATGTACGAGCAGTCCTAAGTTTTAATATTCAAGGTTGCATTTGCTGCCAATTAAAAATTAACCTCTTGCCTTGAAGTAAAATAGAATTGCAGTTTATAAGAGATTGCTATATTGACACACCTGAATTAGAACTACATGTTATAAAATCATTTAAAGTATAAACTGTAACTTTACATATACAGCAAACTGATTTGTAACCTCATTCTCACCTGCTTGTAGTAAAAGTAGTGTTGAAGATGACTCATTGGTTTTGGCCAATGTAGCTGAGATTTTTTGATGGTCAGAGATTTAAAAGCCAAAATCCTCTCTATCGTGAGCGATCTTGTTAATATTAACAAACGGAAATACCTTTTGGATAACACAAGACAGGAGTTTGTCTTACAATAATCATTTTCTATATACAACAGAAATGAATTAGAACCTGGCAGGAAGAGATGGGAATGGAAAGTGTAGGATGTGTTAATACGTTAAGTTAGATATTGGTCTGAAATAATGAGTATTGAAAAATGCTTCCGATAGTGTTTCATATTAATCAACTCTAAAATTGGCAAAAAGCAGAGGTTGTCTTAAAACCTGCTTTGACTGGATTTTGTATGAACAGTGAAGAAGGTCAGACTTAGTTCAGTCACTGTAGCACTATGGCATTCTGGTATATTAATGCTAGCCTGTATTTACCCAGGTGTTTCCATTTTTTTGTCCACTACCTGTATATTTCTTATCAGTGAGCGAGGGTGTTGACTTTTTACCAGTAATGAATTCAGTAGTTTGTATGGTGATGTTCTTACCTTTAGATATTTCTAAGTCCAAAAAATGTATTCTATCTAGATCAGATTCATATTTAAATTTTAAATGACTATTTGTGGAATTAATATAATCCACAAAATGAGTTGAGACCATATTAATAAGACATCATCAATGTACCTAATCCATAGAGAGATAAATGGTAAAACGATGTTATCATTATTGTAGATTAATTTGTCCTACCAAAATCCCACATACAAATTGGCATAATTGACCTTCAAAGACAAAATAATTGGAATTTAAGTACAAATCCAGTAAGGGTGGAATAACCTCAGTGGGTCTGGAATTTAAATAGAAAGTGACATCATCAATGCCCCCTGTATGTGGGATGCTGCTGTACAAACTAGTGACATCAAGTGACACAAGAATATTATCGGGGACCACCCTGATTTCATTAATACGGTTAAGAACATCACATGCATCAGAAACAAATGAAGGGAGTTTACGGACAAAGGTTGTAAATAAAAGTTTATATATTGACATAGTGGTTCAATAATCGCACAATTTTGCACACATTAAAATTATGTGTGCAAAAGTATGTATGTTCAATGAAAGTGTCATTCGTATCAACTACATTTTTTTCACATAAAAATGTGTTTGTTACACATAAATAAAATACATTAAAACAAATTTAAAGTTTGCAATGTAAACCCTGTGTGGGAATTGAACCCAAGACATGCTTCTAATAAAGTTTGCAATGCAGATGCCGTAGCTTTCAAGCCATAGAGTTAGTACGTCTAGTTCACTACATTTGCAAGTAGTATAGCAGTAGAGATACAGTTTTTTAACAAGTAAGATGAACAAGATATTGTAAATAATGATTGTGTATTATCCCGATTGTATTGAAAGCTTTCATCTGATTTTGCAAACTATCATAATAAGCTTGATCCGTTCATTTAGTATATTGTAACGTTTTCATGTTTAGGAAGTAGTACTCAAGGTAGGGTTGCCACCTTTTTCACCGACCAAACCTGGACATTTTTCTCAGTTAGCCTTGTTCTATCAAAACTGCAGTATACTTAATACAGTTTAACACACTTAAGCCGGTTGGTGAGTCCCAGTCCTTACAGAAAATATGCCTTTACCGTTAACAGAATGCATTATTTTACTGAACTAATATGAAATCACGGAAACATCATCATTTATAACATATTTATAAGCACAATAATTATTATTTTTGATTTCATAGCAAACACCCTTATCCAGGGTAACTTACAATTGTTACAAGATATCACATTATATTTTCATACAATTACCCATTTATACAGTTGGGTTTTTATTGGAGCAATCTAGGTAAAGTACCTTGCTCAAGGGTACAACAGCAGTGTCCCCCACCTGGGATTGAACCCACAACCCTCCGGTCAAGAGTCCAGAGCCCTAACCACTACTCCACACTGCTGCCCTTAACAATTGCAAACAACATCCATCTACCTGTAATTTTAGGCAACTTGAAAACAACAGAAATCGTCATGCACATACCTTACATATTAATGCTGTGCTCCTGTTTGCACAGCATAGTCCTTTTAGTGCAGTCTCCTTAGCTTAACCGTTTAGTGGTATTAAGATCGTCCATTGTTAAGATCATAAAAATAGACCACTATATATCTCTAATATAGGTGGAATGCTTTTTCTTAAATCAATTAAAACCTGAATGTTCTTGTAAGGGAATACAGGTTCATAGTCTTAACACATTCTTGTCAGAAGTTCACTTCAATTATGAAAAATGTTACCTTACCAAAAAAAAACATGCTGTGTTTCGGCATTCTTTTGTTTTCCCCGACTCCTGCACCTGAGCTAGTCTTTTGTACATTTTTAATAATAAAAAAATTACTAAAATCGAGGTACGTCTGCAAATAAAGCAGATCAGACAGGAGGCCTGCGACTGGACACTAAAGACTGGAATTAAGATATAAAGTATGCACTCATTTCAATAGAAGTAACCTGTCTTTCAAATACAGCCACCTTGCTGTGGGGGAGCACTCAGGTTAGCTATTTTCTATAATGAATAGCAACCATATCTTTTCTTTGAATCTTGTTTGTTATGAACATGTGCAAATTATTTATTTTCTGGTCTTGGTATTTATACACTAGGCCCATTTATAAATTTAAAAATTTGGCATTTTGAAAAATTAAATACTGTACTATTAGTATGGCTATTGGTAGACTTTTGCAATATCGTGTTGTAGTTTCTTTGATTACAATGTTAAATAAAAGATCTACATTATGTTTATATAGTTGTTGTTTTTTTTTTTTAATTATGCCTCAATTCTAAAAGTCTAGGTTTTGCAAAACTTTTACCCATAGCTGTATATATTCCAAAATGAGATCCAGAAAAAAACTTAAAATCACAGATACAAAGAATGTACTCTATTGGAACCAGATGCTGTTTTATAAACTTTTAAATTGTGTTCTGTGCAAGGGATGACATCTGTACACAGGATTATTGGTTGCATTTTTATACATGATTTATAATGAAGCATATGCAACATCCAATTGTATGGCTGACTGACTTTTACTGGCATGACAATAACGTGACAATGAAACAAAAGAAGACGCAATTGTGCCTTGTTATCTTACAGAACAAGCATAGTTTCATTGCAATACATTATCCAGAAACTGTGAACAAAAGATTGGGATAGTTATAAACAGGGGTACACATAATTCAGAAGTAGAACATAAAATAATGATATCAAATGTTAGTCAGGTTGTGAGGTTAACAGTATTAGGGGGAAACACATAAAAATGGTTGAACAACAGATGTGTAGACAAGGGGATGTTCAGAACTAGGAGATCCAAACCATACAGTGATGGAAAGAATGCATTAAATGAGTGATTTCTGTTTCGAGTTCTGTGTGATGTAATCTTCTTACACCAATAAAAACATGCTGAACTGAGTAGTATCTTTTTAACCAAAAACACATTTTGAAGCTGTACAGTTTCCATAGGCTTGTTGACAATTGACTGTTCACTTTATCCTTCAGGCTTCACGTCTGTGGTTTTAGTTAAATGCACATAAAGTGGATTCTGAGTTTTTTTGGTTTTTTTTTAAAAGTGGAATGCACTTACCAGCCTATGGTTTAAGTGTTTGTGACAAGCAGCTGAATGTTGCATCAGACTTATACTAGTACAAATACATTATTGATTACTGTAGGAAAATAACCTTGTGGTTTAAACAGCAGTACATTTGGTGTTGCACAGCTGAAGGTTTGTTTATTATTTCTTCCAAATCTTTCATGGTATTTACCACTGACCTTAATCATTAGTTTTGTGAGATCAAATGTATTGGAAAACCTGCAGAGTTCCTCATCCATGTTGTACAGTTAAACAATCAATCTAAAAATACCCGATGAATGAAAAATTAAACCAAATAGTACAATTGTAATAAGAGTTGAGTAATATTTTCAAATCACTGATTTCAATATTGTGAAAGAAACTGTATTTATGTATGTATAACTTGCTGTAGATTGCATTTATTCTTAACAGGGTTCACAGTCTGACAGTTGAGCGTAGCATACTGGTAAAAACATTACATAGAGGTTGATAGATTGTATATAACATCTGCTTGGCTTGCAGGGACTGGAATGAAGTATGTGGTAAAGAGGGAAGCACTGACATTTGTCTTGACTAATGATATTCAGATGGAATGTTCTTTATTCCATTTAAGCTATTGTGGCAAAGTAGTTAACATTGTGCAGGTGAAGGTATGACGATAATCCAGGTGCAATGTTGTTTAATGTTTTTTTTTTTTATTTCATCCAATGTCCTGATGGCAAAACAACAGTAAATAATAACAATAATAATAATGAAGCAATACAGCGGCTTATTTGTAATCTGTGGGTTTGCCCCGAAATTATAACCTGTTTCAGTTCACCCACATACACAAACACCAGTCCACAGTGCATGCTCTAGTGCTCGTGGTGAAAATACAGTTCTTGAGTGCAAACAAAGAGTAGTGTTGTCCAGGCTAGTGCTGGCCTTAACCGACAGCTCCTGGATCATTTCAGCCATCTAAATAATAACAAACAGTATTCTTTTAGACAACAAACAAACAAAACACTCACGATTTTGCAGCACAGTTTCCTTTTGGTTAATCCCGTTCTAACCATTCACAAAGGAACAGATCACGTCACTACATCCCCTTTTTATAACGTTACCCATGACCTCTTGGTCAACGAGCAGATCTGCTCCTCCAATCCGCGGATGCCACGCCGTTTCCCATCCCGGTCATTGAGTTTGTGTACCGTAGCTCCGCCCCTTTCTAGATGGCCAACTTCCTCCTACCCTGGGAATAAAGTATCGTGCCATTTAGTCCTGGGTACTCTGTTCCCTTTACATAAGAACATAAGAAAGTTTATAAATGAGAGGAGGCCATTCGGCCCATCTTGCTCATTTGGTTGTTAGTAGCTTATTGATCCCAGAATCTCATCAAGCAGCTTCTTGAAGGATCCCAGGGTGTCAGCTTCAACAACATTACTGGGGAGTTGGTTCCAGACCCTCACAATTCTCTGTGTAAAAAAGTGCCTCCTATTTTCTGTTCTGAATGCCCCTTTATCTAATCTTCATTTGTGACACCTGGTCCTTGTTTCTTTTTTCAGGTTGAAAAAGTCCCCTGGGTTGACATTGTCAATGCCTTTTAGAATTTTGAATGCTTGAATCAGATCACTGTGTAGTCTTCTTTTTTCAAGACTGAATAGATTCAATTCTTTTAAACTGTCTGCATACAACATGCCTTTTAAACCCGGGATAATTCTGGTCGCTCTTCTTTGCACTCTTTCTAGAGCAGCAATATCCTTTCTGTAACGAGATGACCAGAACTGAACACAATATTCTAGATGAGGTCTTACTAATGCATTGTAAAGTTTTAACATAACTTCCCTTGATTTAAATTCAACACTTTTCATTATATATCCAAGCATCTTGTTGGCCTTTTTTATAGCTTCCCCACATTGTCTAGATGAAGACATTTCTGAGTCAACATAAACTCCTAGGTCTTTTTCATAGATTCCTTCTTCAATTTCAGTATCTCCATATGATATTTATAATGCACATTTTTATTGCCTGTGTGCAGTACCTTACACTTTTCTCTATTAAATGTCATTTGCCATGTGCCTGCCCAGTTCTGAATGCTGTCTAGATCATTTTGAATGACCTTTGCTGCTGCAACCATGTTTGACACTCCTCCTATTTTTGTGTCGTCTGCAAATTTAACAAGTTTGCTTACTATACCAGAATCTAAATTATTAATGTAGATCAGGAATAGCAGAGGACCTAATACTGATCCCTGTGGTACACCACTGGTTACCTCGCTCCATTTTGAGGTTTCTCCTCTAATCAGTACTTTCTGTTTTCTACACGTTAACCACTCCCTAATCCATGTGCATGCATTTCTTTGAATCCCTACACAGCGCCCTCGCAGGTCGGGTGGGAGATCTGACACCAAGAATCATTCGACC
The DNA here is from genome assembly GCF_902713425.1 of Acipenser ruthenus. Classification (NCBI taxonomy): domain Eukaryota; kingdom Metazoa; phylum Chordata; class Actinopteri; order Acipenseriformes; family Acipenseridae; genus Acipenser; species Acipenser ruthenus. Next base: position 33,241,704 of record NC_081193.1, read on the forward strand.
TCTGTCACAGCTATTCAGATACTCAATATGGATTTAAATATTTTAAATGATGATGCTAATGCTTTGGTGCCAACATTGGGTGTCCATTCTTGAAATAACAGCAAAACTTTAAAGAGATTAAGTGACAGTGCATGGATTATGTGTTGGGCATTTTATCAAACATCAATAAAACCTTAGTATAAACCTAGTTACAGTATACCTTCTTATACTATGCACTTTTAAGTATAGTACTTGCAGAAAATATACTAGAAAATATACTTTTTTTAATTTGGCTTAGCATGTGATAGTGTTCCATGGGGCTCATGAGTGAGGCAAACAGATTTAATGATGGAGGCTGGGCATGAAATTAATACCTTGTGCTCTCTAACCCAGCACCTTACCCACAAAAGGCCCAGGGGTGTTGTTGTGACTTTCAACTGAGTCTCCCTCATTGGAATTTTTTTCTGCATACTTTACCTGCATAATCCTTCAGTGGGAAAGGCATTTTGACCCCAACCTCATTCTTTGTGCAACAAATACAAGTGTGGGCAACAAGTGTACACAAGTATATGACAAGCATATTGGCCATATTAATGGCATCGCAGCCTATTTCAACATACTGTATGGATTACACTGTTTTTGTTAGTTGCAAATGATAGCAGTACTATACTGGGCAGCAGTGTGGAGTAGTGGTTAGGGCTCTGGACTCCAGACTGGAGGGTCATGGGTTCAGTCCCCAGTGGGGGACACTGCTGTTGTACCCTTGAGCAAGGTACTTTACCTAAAATTGCTCCAGTAAAAACCCAACTGTATAAATGGGTAATTGTATGTAAAAAATAATGTGTAAAAAAAAAAAATGTGATATCTTGTAACAATTGTAAGTCGCCCTGGATAAGGGCGTCTGCTAAGAAATAAATAATAATAATAATAATACACTGTACGAAATGTCAAAATGCCCACTTATTATTGACCTTTTTCAGGGTGATGTATGGCAGGCTTTACTGCCATATCATTCTAACCATTGTAAACTGACAGTATTCTTACTAAGATAATGTACTTTTCTGTAGACCTATTATAGCAAAGGTCACTTTGGGCACAACTGTATGTTTCCTGATATGGTCAGCATTGTCATGAGCAAAAGTAGACCTTACAGTTCCACTACTATTACAGTGGTCTCCGCGTATTGGAACACCCCCTAAGAGAACACTTCAGCTTAGGGAAGAACCTTGTGGTGAAACTGAATTTTCCCGTTATAAAGGAACAGGAACTTCGCTTAAAAGAACACCTTTTTGGCACCGATAGTGATTTGTTGCTAACCGATTCAAAACTGATACAGTCCTGTTTTGTAATCTGATAACTCATCATCGTCAAACTCAAATTCAAATGGTTTATTCAATCTTTTCAAAACTGAGTAATCTAGTGCTGCTGCTGCATTTCTTAATGTATGTAGGGCTGTGCTGTGTTAACCATTGTGTGGAAGTGCCAGTGTGGGAATGTGACTCAGCTAATGATCATACTAATTACCCCTCTTAATGAAAACATGCTCTGCTAATTAACATAGAGAAGTTATTTTTTCATTTATAATGCACACATTTCTAAAATACTTCCTTTTTATTTTTAAATATAGCAAAAACGGCCTGACGACACAAAACAAAAGTAACACAATTCATCTTGATGAGGCTAATAGATATATATATATATATATATATACAACAGTGGAACCCTGGGTGTTTCCCATGGCAACTGAAAGCCGATCATAACCCCCAGTGACTCCAGTTCGATTTATCAGATCACACATAAACAGGGAGAGACTCTTGTTGTTATTGCTTTATAATTTTTTTTGTGGAAGGAAAGCCAGATAATATAAGCCTGATACTGTGCTCACTTTGTGGAAGTAAACAGGTATTACTGGAAGGCCAAGCAATTACATCCCAACAGTGAGAAATCATATTTTATTTTACATTGTTTCTGTTTGTGTGGGATCCATTATTCAGATCTTCATGTTGTAAAGTGTCAGCTGGCTCACTGGTGTGAGTCTTATAACCCAGCATGATGTGCGCAATACAACAATTAGTCAGTTTAATGCTAATATTATTGAACGTCAAAAACAGTATGCAATATGAAAAAGGCATTAATGCACACAATTACCAATTTCTGAGACAACAGAGTGTAGCAGTCTTCGCCTCTAAATAAGCCTTTTTTTTTTACCTGTGGTTACATTATTCTTTAACAATTCTTTCTTTTGTAACTGTTTTCCGGTATAGCTTGGTATCCTCCCATTCCCTTTATTGGTCCTTCTAATAAACATATTCACAATTCATGCATTTGACATACACACACCCTGTTAATAAGATATATTACTACAAGAGAGTACACGACACCGACAACCTCCATATCATACCCAAATAAGGAATGTGTCCATATCAGTTTGCCTTTACATTGAATTAAAGAAAATACACAGACATAGCATAACAAAATATGACAGTGATAGCCATGTATGGGTATAGAAAAGTTATCACCAGTAGTTGAAACTGCTATTTGTGTACAGTTTTAGGTTTCACATGCAGGGGTGAAATTCTGTCGGTACTCACTGGTACTCAGTACCGGGACTTATTTTGATGCCGGTACTGGGTACCGGGACTTATTTTATCTGCTTTTCATACAGTTGTGTATTTTACACAGCCCCCCAGCGTTCTGTTAGAAAGCAGTCTCGTCACAGCAACTAAACAATCATTAAAATATTCTCTAAGTGAACCAATGGCAATGGATGATCCAATTACCGTAGTTCTTGCCAGCAAGCTCATGAGGAGAAGTTATTTGGCAGCTTTGGTGCCAATTATTAATCATATCCTGATGTAACTATCACTATTACCTGCTGTATTATTGAATTGTGGTTTGTCAAACTTGTACTTTGCTTGAACAAAAGTTATTGTATTTCTTGCTCTTATTGTATTACTTGTATTGTAACGCTTGAAATGTTTTTGCTTACGATTGTAAGTCACCCTGGATAAGGGCGTCTGCTAAGAAATAAATAATAATAATAATAATTATTATTATTAAACCAATTGGTCAGTCTCATCCACCTATGGATTTATATGATTGGTCAATAACGTTGTCGGTACCCTCCCCTGAATGACTACTAATTCTTTACAACATGGGAAGTAAAACACGGTTGTTCATTGAATGAATGACATCTGAAATAAGTTTACTGTTATGAAATATTTAATTTAGTATAATGGTATCAATTTATATAGATGTGGGACAACAACTACAGCATATCATTTTGAATTGGAAACACAAACAAGGTCTAGTAATTTATGCAAGAGTGATGAGCCTGAGAGATACCAATGTGGGGAACTTCCCAGAAGGGAGGTACAACCTATTACATTTAAGATGGAATGCCTGCTTAACAAATGTTAGACAATAATATTAAAATAATAACATAGTAATGTCAGCGGTCTTAATACATATGCTAAAAGGAAAAAAAAATACTAATCTTAAACATAAAAAAAGCATCAATTATATTTTTGTACAAGAAACACATTTGTTGAAACAAGATGTACGCTGGCTCAGACAGCCGTGGTTGGGGTCTTCCTATCATAATACATATGAGTGTAAGAAACGTGGAGTATCAATACTGTTTGCAAAGTCATTAAATGTGGCAATCCAGAAGGAAATAAGTGACAATGAAGGAATTATTGGTATTATTGGCAACAGTAAACAACCATAATTTAATTCTGGCAAACTTATATGCGCCGAATGTGGTGGACCCAGTGTTCTTTGCTAATGTAGGGAAACATATTTTGATGTTGGGAGACCTGTCTGCAGTTATAGGGGGAGATTTTAACCAGACTCAGGACTTGTTTCTGGATAAATTAACACCGGGGAATACTAAGAATCCCAGTAACTGTAAAGCTCTGGCAGAACAGAGCAGAGAGCTCGGCCTGATAGATATATGGCGATTAATACATCCCTCGGAAAAGGATTATACATTCTATTCCTCAGTGCGCAATGGGCAGGATTTTCAAAAAACAGTGTTACTGAATTCTTGGTATAGTAATGAGAGCTTTAGTAGCAAGTGATTTTCAAACAAAATGTGTTAATTAAATCAATCCGTTAATGCTTTGAAATTGAGTCAGTGAGGTCGTTAATGAATGCAGTTCTCATTAAAAAGCTTAATTGCCACAGGTCACCAACATCACTTCCTGCCTCAGTGACTAGCTAAGGGAAACTTGTTAATCAAAATGCATGTTAACTAGATCAAGAAAAATGAATGGAAGCAGAATTCACTGTTATGGAAACTACTAGCGTACAGGGAGACGAGCAGCAGCCAAATGGAAATAAAAAATAATAATTGGAATATCTATGTTGTGATAATTATTTTTTTAAGATTAACACAGGTTCAACACAATACAGCTCAGTGGTATGGGGAGCTTTTAAAGCATATATAAGGGGTGAATTGATTAAAATGACAACCACAAATAAAAAAGATTTAGAAAAGGTATGCAAACGTGAAAGGAATTAGAGACAACATATGGGAGTAATCCTGCAGAAAAACTTTATAAAATGACCGAAGTTAAATTTGAGATAAATTCAATTTATAATTTTTAAAAAAAAGCAGTATATGCACTTTAGAGATTAAAACAAACCCATTACGAATCAGGGGGAAAAGCAAGCAAACTACTAGCACGCCAACTTAAAAATATAGAAATGAACGCCAGTATTCCAGCAATTAGAGATAACCAGAAATACCAAGACCAGAAAATAAATAATTTGCACATGTTCATAACAAACAAGATTCAAAGAAAAGATATGGTTGCTATTCATTATAGAGAATAGCTAACCTGAGTGCTCCCCCACAGCAAGGTGGCTGTATTTGAATGACAGGTTACTTCTATTGAAATGAGTGCATACTTTATATCTTAATTCCAGTCTTTAGTGTCCAGTCGCAGGCCTCCTGTCTGATCTGCTTTATTTGCAGACGTACCTCGATTTTAGTAATTTATACTTTTTTTATTATTAAAAATGTACAAAAGACTAGCTCAGGTGCAGGAGTCGGGGTTCATGGGAAAACAAAAGAATGCCGAAACACAGCTTGTTTTTTTTTGGTAAGGTAACATTTTTCATAATTGAAGTGAACTTCTGACAAGAATGTGTTAAGACTATGAACCTGTATTCCCTTACAAGAACATTCAGGTGTTAATTGATTTAACTAAAAGCATTCCACCTATATTAGAGATATATAGTGGTCTATTTTTATGATCTTAACAATGGACGATCTTAATACCACTAAACGGTTAAGCTAAGGAGACTGCACTAAAAGGACTATGCTGTGCAAACAGGAGCACAGCATTAATATGTAAGGTATGTGCATAACGATTTCTGTTGTTTTCAAGTTGCCTAAAATTACAGGTAGATGGATGTTGTTTGCAATTGTTAAGGGCAGCAGTGTGGAGTAGTGGTTAGGGCTCTGGACTCTTGACCGGAGGGTCATGGGTTCAATCCCAGGTGGGGGACAATGCTACTGTACCGTTGAGCAAGGTACTTTACCTAGATTGCTCCAGTAAAAACCCAACTGTATAAATGGGTAATTGTATGTAAAAATAATGTGTAAAAAATAATGCAATTGTATGTAAAAATAATGTGATATCTTGTAACAATTGTAAGTCACCCTGGATAAGGGCATCTGCTAAGAAATAAATAATAATAATACAGACACCAAGTCTATTAATAGCACACTTAAAGAACACTACCATAAATTATATCAATCAGAATCAAAAGCAGGAACTTTAGATTATAATCATTTATTTTCCCAGATTGAATTTACAAAACTTAATGTCGAACAAAGAGATTTTTTTTTAACAAAAAATAACAGAAGCGGAGATTACAGAGGCAATCAAATTAATGTCAACAGAGAAGGCACCAGTGTAAAATGGTCTGCCGAGTGAATTTAACAAGTGGTTCCAAGACATTCTTACCCCAGTCCTGTGTGTGATTTACAATGAAGCATGGGATAGAGGGATATTACCCACTAGCATGAAAAGTGTAATAATAACACTTATACCAACACCCAGACGAGACATTATGGAATGCGGAAGCTACAGGCCGACTTCTCTACTGAATGTAGATTATAAAAATATAACCATGGTTATCTCTATAATACTAAATAAAATGTATACATATGTTGGTTAAACTAGATCAAGTAGGCTTCGTCACAGGGGGAAATGCCTCAGACAATCGGCGAAGGTTAGCACATTTGATATGGGAGGTCAGGGACCTAAATGACCCAGTAGCAGCGATGTCCTTGGGCGCAGTAAAGGCGTTCACAGGGTTGAATGAGGGTATCTCCATCAGGCTCTGGACACCTTTGGATTTGGCCTTCTCTTTCAAACTTTGATAAGGGGCTTTATGTTTTAACAAATGGACTGCTCTCACCTGCTTTCTCACTGGGTAGGGGCACAAGGCAGGGATGCCCTTTATTATTATTATCATTTGTTTATTTAGCAGACGCCTTTATCCAAGGCGACTTACAAAGACTAGGGTGCGTGAACTATGCATCAGCTGCAGAGTCACTTACAACTACGTCTCACCCGAAAGACGGAGCACAAGGAGGTTAAGTGACTTGCTCGGGGTCACACAATGAGTCAGTGGCTGAGGTGGGATTTGAACCGGTGACCTCCTGGTTACAAGCCCATTTCTTTAACCACTGGACCACACACCCTCCTATAATTATTCCCCCTCTTATTTATACTGGCCTTAGAGCCTTTAGCGGAAGCCATAAGATCTTGCAAAACCATAAAGGGCATTTTTGTGGAGGCCCAGGAATACAAAATAATGCTATATGCGGATGATGTATTGATGCTTGTCTCTGACCCCCAGAAGTAAGTTCCATCGTTGCTTAGCTTAGTGGAATTGTTTTCGGTGATATCTGGATACAAGATAAATTGGTCTGACAATTATCAAAATGTTGCCCCTCTTCCCTGCTTGGTAAATGGAAATTGAAATACTTAGATAAACTAAAATACTTGGGAATTCTGATAAACTCTAGGCTGGAAAAATGGTGGACTCCAGTTTAGAGATTACTATAGATAAAATGACAACCAATTTGTTAAATTGGAGTAGGCAACATTTTTCAATCTGGGGGAAATCAATTTAATAAAAATGGTATGTGCACCACAAGTTAACTACTTGATGTTTGTGATACCTTTGGGAATTGAACCTCTTTTTTCCGCAAACTGAACAAATGCTTTTCAAAATTTATTTTGGGGGGCGGGGGGGGGGGGGGTGTACCATGGCTATCCCTCACTAAATTATAAGGTCCAGTTAATAAAAGGGGGTCTTACAATGCCAAACTTGAAATACTATAATTTTGCCTTCTCTTTAACTCAAATAGCTTCTTTGAGAAACACAAGGAATGAAAGACCAGATTGTGTAAATATTGAAGCAAAGATGCAAATACCCTTTTCCCCACATGATTACTTGGAACAGGAACAGCCTGAGCAAATGCATTCTAATCCTGTTATAGATCATACTGTTTCAGCCTGGGCACAGGCACATGGATTGTTCAAAGAGTCAATTGGAATGCATCAAGACTCTCCAATATGGAAAAATCCTAAAATTAAGATAGGAGGTTAAAGTGTGAATTAGGGAATTTGGCAAAAATGGGCATATATTATATTAAAGACTTATACACAGAAGGACATTCTGACACTTTTGAATTAATACAAAATAAGTACAACATTCCTAGAACTGACTTCTGGAGGTACCTGGAGCTACATCACTGCCTAAGGGGTTTGTTAGGGATCGGTCTGAAAATGCCACAGGCTTCATCAGTAGTTAAAGTTTTAAATTAGTGGATGAGTAAGTCCCACCAAGCTTCTGGTATACATTCCTGTTTAATAGATAATACATAATAGATAAACAGCGTGGGAGCGGGGCCTCTGTATTACACAGGAGGACTGGGAAAATCTCCTTGTTAATATGAATAGACCCATGAAAGAAGCACAACTTAAATGAATACAGTTTAAAATACTACATAGGTTGTACTGGACGCCATCAAAAAATGTATAGTGGAACTGAAGGACTCGCAATATTGGAGATGTACACAGAGTGTTGGACATGTGGTACATGTGCTGTGGAATTGCACACTTGTAACAGTCTTCCGGAGGAAGGTTCTCGAGACGATCAGCTCTGTGATTGGGATAAAAGTTAACGCTGACCAGGCACTCTGTCTTGTACACAAAGATCATTTTGAGGAAGGATGGAGGGTAAAATATTTAATTAGGTTGTGCTGGCAGTTGCAACAGCTAAAAGAGTTAATTTGCCCTACTGGAAAGATCAAACCCCAATCCCTTATGAGGAATGGTACAATACCTTAGCTGAGACAGCATCTTATGAAAGACTGATATACAAAATACAAAACAGAAGGCAGGTGTTTGAAGAGGGGTGGAATCCCTTTTTAGTCAGGGTGCACAGGGTACAGAAACAAAAAAACAGAACCTAGAAGCAGTATAAGTTAGATTACTAGGAACTTATTTTCTTGTACCACTCCAACCAGTTCAAGTTCAAGATAAGACTCACTATTGGTAAACTTAAGAGATAGACATAATGATACCATTGCTCTGGGGGTGGGAGGGTGAAGGTGTTTTATTTTTTCTTTTATTGCTGTGGGGTTGATGGAGGGGGGACATAAATGTGGAAAATGTACAGTGCTGTATGTTTACAAATGTTCCATTTAATGTATATTTCTACAACAATAAAAAAAATTATATGACGGAATTTGAAAACATAGGCGTCTTCTGAGGCATGTGAAATAAAATCGATTTAAAAGTAAAATATGCCTTTTAATATTCTTACAGGATTACAGGAAATAATATATAATTATTTTCTTAATGTACACCATGAACCTAGTAAGTTACTTAGGTTTTGAATGTTACTCCCATGAAGATAAAAATTAAAGTCATGCTTGTGTCATCATCCTAGCAACATAAAGTTTTGTCGTGTTAAATTAAACTCTTCATAAATCCAATTGGATTCAGAAGTTGATTGACCTTCCTACGAGAGACGAAATGGCACTCATAGTAATTAATTATACGATAAAAGTCTAGCTGGAACTTTGAATTACGAGAAGCTCTTAAACAACAACAGCAATCACTATTGCTGATCTTAATGTACCATTTTTTTTATCTCTTTACTGGTGGAACAATCAATGTTCTATGAGAACATAATTAGTACATGTTGTCGATTCATCTAGTGAAAAGGTCTCACAGATTCATCTGCAACTGCAGTAGCACCTTCAGCTTTAGGTTGCTGGTTGGCTGTTGCTGTAAGCTTTTGAATGGTAAAGAGGGCATCTTGTGTTTCCACTTTTTAGAACACGGTTTAATTTGCTTTTTAATCTGAATTCCTTTTTGAGAAAAAGGAGTTTAAATAAGGATTTTTATTAGTTTGGCTAGTGTTTCAATAATACATGTGCTGCATTTATTTAAAAGGAAGATGTTCCTGGAACATCCTTTTGAAAGAGTTGTTAATTAATAGAGTTGACTTCAGCAGTCCATGAGCAGAAGCACTATTGATGCGCCAGAGGGCATGCATGTTCCCAGAGCAAACCAGACAATTTGACAACATAGTATAAATTGGTGAAAAAAGGCAATGTTAGAAAAAACAATTTTAATTTTAAGTTTAATTAATAATGTATTTTAATGTCCCACTTGATTCTTTAATTTGTTAGAATTTGTTTGAAGTAACTATTTATCAGTGATGCAGTCAACACTAGTTCCTATTATCAACCCTGTCTGTTCATGATACCGCTGACCCTGATCATGATGAATTCTTGTTCAGTCTGACGTTCAGTATGAGTAAGTGTTGAATGTGTGATTCAATCAATCAATCAATCAATCAATCTTTATTTATTATAGCGCCCTATAATATAATACTATTAAAATGTCAGTTTAAAACAGAATCCATCAGGCAACAGGAATAAAAAAGTTAATACAATAAAACAGAACAATAAAAGGTGCAGACAAGTAATGTTTAAGATAAATAGGCTAGGCTGTAAAAATAGTCTTGTTTTAAAAACAGCAGTGGTTGATGCTTCTCTTATGGAATGAGGCAGTTTATTGCAAAGTTTAGGAGCCCTATAGCTGAAAGCTCCAACGCCTGTATTCTTAAAAAAAAAAATCTTTGCGAGAGTGAGCAATCCAGCATCCTGTGATCTGAGTGGTCATCTGGGAACATAAAGGATCAACAAGTCATTCAAATAAGACGGGACTGAAGTATTTATGGTTTTGTAGGTTATTAGCAGGACCTTAAACTCAATCCTGAACTGAACTGGAAGCCAGTGTAGGGATGCTAAGATAGGCATGTTATGTTATGTATATGTTTTTTGTTAAGACCCTAGCAGCTGCATTTTGCACAACAATCGGGATAAGACATAACTTGAAACACCAGTAAACAGGGCATTGCAGTAATCAATTCTGGATGATACAAAAGCATTAAGTCATGTTTACTTCATATGAATCAACATGTCATTACTAAGTAGTTACTGTAGTACGTAATTAGATTGTTATTAATGGAACCTAAAATACCCCTCCACCCCCCTACAAAAATCATCACTTAACAAGGTTTTTCTTGCTTAAAAATATATATATATATATATCCCAAAACTAAAACAGCCTTCTTTGCTCACTGGGTTATTTTTCTATTCTGTAATTTTGTTTTAATTATTACCAACAAGGTTTAAACAATGGGTCTACTCCTAAGCAACTACTCAGGGGAAAAGTTGCATAACAAAGTTTATATTGACCCAATCACTTAAAGTGTTACAGAAAACCTTGCAGTTTGCATGGAACACGATTGTTTACCTTTGCTGTATCCTGCATGGTCTGTATCACAGCAATGTCATAACAATCAGGATTATTTTTAAGATATACAGTCAATTCTCGTTAATATGAATTTCAAGGGACCAGCAAAAAAAATGTGTCTTATCAGTAATTCGTATTATCAGGAACCTAAAATCAAATGCAAACTGTCAGTTTTTATTCATTACAGTAACACTGAAATCAATTTTCAGAACAATGAAAGGTATTATACATTTAAAAGTACTTTTATTGAAAATACAGCTGTAAGTGAACTTTTAAAAGTATACATTGCAAATGAACTGCACTTGAAATCTGTATGTTCCATTCTGATCAGAGCTTTTTGTAAACAACAAAAGCAAGGCTTCCTCGACATCAGGATATTGAGCAAATCAGAAACACTGACGACTTGCATCCACAGTTTGCTGTTCATAAACCTGTATTATTGAATCCCATTTTTTTTAGAATGGTTAACAAAGTGTTTATGGGAATATTGAAATCTGTAGCAACATCTTTCTTTTTCTTGAACGCAAGGATAGTGCACGGTTTTGCGTGAGCATTATGGCAGCTCAAATGCATCATAGGATCTGCAGTGCCCAAACAGCACTAAAGTACAGTCAGTACAGAGGCGCTAATGCAGATACAAGTTAATATTATTATTGCAACTGTGGTACCATATGGTTTTTAAAATGTGGAAAGCCACTGACTTAAAGCATTGTTATTATGACTATTATTATATGGTATTTCCGGCAGTACAGTAGATGGGGATCACTGTATTCTTGGTTTTGGAATCAGAAATGTATTCATGGAGTTTTTGGAATGAAAAGGAATCAAAGGTGGAAGAGTTAAAGGTGGAAGAAAGGCTTGAGCATGTTAAGAAGGTGGATTTTCTGGGGTGAGATTAGATTGCAATTAGAATGCCTTTTGATGCAGGGCATTTAATTGACAGCAACCAGTTTCCTTAGAGCAAATGGTTAAGAGGAATACAGAACAACTGCTAATTGTAAATTGGGAAGGCACACCACTGACCTTTAGACAGAGCCAAAAGCCACCTCTGCTACATCAAAAATACAAGAATGAGAGTAGAAGAGGGTGGCTGTGCAGGAGAACAGATGACTGACCTTGCATAACCACAGCGGGAGGGCAATGGCTTAGCATTCCCCTTCCTAGGACTGTCTGTAGAAAACCATTTTTAGCAGAAGAAATTCTAATTTTCACTGAGTATCAGAAACAAGATACAGTAAACAATGATGATTTTAGCAGCTCTATGATAAAGAATGTCAAGCATTTGGAATGAACATTCTGGAGAAGAATGGTAAAGTATATATACATTAAATATACTGTTGTAGAACAAATCAATGAAAGCAGTAGAATTGTATTTTAGAATTAATAAAACATTATATATATATATATATATAAATATAAATTAGAGGTCGGCACAGGTAGAAAATCCGGAAACGGGTACCCGCCGTGAAAAACACCCCGGTACCCGGATCTTTTTTGGGTAATGATTAGAAGAAAAAAAAAAGAAAAACATATATTAAAGTTTTAAGTGCATTACACATATTTAAATACTATATAGTACACATACATTTAGTCCCTTCAGATCTGTAGACTTGTGTAACCTTTTTCAGTACTGGAAACATCGAAATAATAATAATAACAACAACTAGAACTGCCAGGCAGTTTTACGGCTTCCAAGCTCCATGCCAGTTGGAAATTTTGGCAAGCTGTAGCATTGCAGCACAAGTGTCAACAACAGATCAGTTTTATGGAGCAGTTTCAATTCAAAATAATGCATTAGTTCATTATCTCACAATGCTTTATAACTTTAAACACCATGTACTGTGATACTTGAAATGTATTTGCTTACGATTGTAACTCGCCCTGGATAAGGGCGTCTGCTAAGAAATAAATAATAATAATAATAATAATAATAATAATAATAATAATAATAATAATAATCATGACCCTATCTACACACTGTAAGGAGTTATAAGCTCATTTCACATTTAACCTTAAGAAGAGGTCAAAGGTCATGATCAAGGTAATTTTTTAGTAGGACATATATGGGTTCCTAAATGTGTTATATAGTAACCATAACCCTATGTACATTGTAAGGAATTACAAGCTAGTTTTACATTTGACCTTAGCCAGGCTATTCCTAATCTACATTAATGACTTAGATTCTAGACAGCATTCAGAACTGGGCAGACACGTGGCAAATGACATTTAATATAGAAAAGGTGCTGCACACAGACAATACAAATGTCCGTTATAAATACCATATGGGAGATACTGAAATTGAAGAAGGAATCTATGAAAAAGATCTAGGAGTTTATGTTGACTCAGAAATGTCTTCATCTAGACAATGTGGGGAAGCTATAAAAAAGGCCAACAAAATGCTCGGATATATAGTGAAAAGTGTTGAATTTAAATCAGGGGAAGTAATGTTAAAACTTTACAAGGCATTAGTAAGACCTCATCTAGAATATTGTGCTGAGTTCTGGTCACCTCACTAGAAAAAGGATATTGCTGCTCTAGAAAGAGTGCAAAGGAGAGCGACCAGAATTATTCCTGGTTTAAAAAGGCATGTCATATGCAGACAGGCTAAAAGAATTGAATGTGTTCAGTATTGAACAAAGAAGACTATGCGGCGATCTGATTCAAGCATTCCAAATTTTAAAAGGCCAGAGTTGTAATGACTCGACTCGAAATCATGTCACAATTTTTCGTGACTCGACTCGAGTCACTGCCATAAAATGATTTGACTTGAGTCCCTTCAAGCAAAGACTAGACTCGACTCCCGGCTCAAAGACGTGACTCCATCTGACTCGAGTTATTGCCTTTATGATAAAATCAATAACAAACATTTCATTTTCATTACATGCAGCCCCTCTCTAACACACACAGTCATCTTGTCATTTTGCACATAAACAGGTTCCTGACATGGTTGATAAGACCATTGCTAAGGAAACAGAAAACACCTTTCTAGCCTATAGCACCGTTCTGTGATCATAAAGTCACAAGCAGCAGGGATCTCCGGAATCAAAATGTGTAGGTGGAAAGCAAAGGCAGATTTGTGATCACTGATCACAGAAAATCCTGAGGAAAATAGTGATTTTTGAGTTTTGTCACAGACACGAAAAAACAAGACAACAACATGGAGAGTACACTAAAAGTACCTACAGTGGTAGAGTTAGCCTTTAATAATTATAGTCGACTGGGAGAGAAACAAGCAGGCTGCATCCTGCGAGCACTGTAAAGCGACAATAAGTGACAAGCTGGGAACATCATCCAACTTCAGCTGACATCTGAAGACTAAACACCCTGACTTTTTTTAATGCATTAGGCCTACTTTCTGTGAATAAACTGCATTCAAAACATAGCACCTGTAACTGCCACTAATTTATACCGGTAGATTTTTTGTTTTTTTCAAGGGCTAAAATGAGAATCTGAATTAATTAAAAACTCACAATGCAGCAGCGGTATTTTTCCAAAATGAGTAGATAGTCGATATGATATTTAAAAAAAATAAAAAAAATAATGCCAGGGCAAATTAAACAACACGGCAGTAAAAGCACTGATTAAGAGTTGTTTTTCAGGTTTTGTTTTCACACAAATAAAGGTAATGAATGTATGAAAAACGTTTCTAATAAGTACAATTTTGCCCAGTGAAAGCTTGAAAAGTAAATACTCGGGAAGTATTTGGTGCTCACTATTCTCTTTAGTGTATGTATGCATGTTTGAATGTACTGTATGTATTTATGGACACCATATCTCTTAAGGGAGTTGGTAATGTGTAGCTCATTTTAAATTTCCCTTTAAATCCAATTCTGAATAAAACATTGTTTACAGTACACGTTTGTTAAGCTAATGCAAACTAATAACAACTAGAAACACTTGGAAGTTTTGACTTGCCTTTATAATCGTTATGCCATTAGGACTCCAGCCACCTTTTTATGTTTTGTGCTTTTGTCTGCAGTTTGATACTTGTAAATAAGAACAGTTAATGACAGAACAGGTACCCCCCCACCCACAAAAAAATAATTAATTAATTAATTTAATTAATTAATAATAATTTGGGGTGGCTTTGCAGACCCTGATTAACACTAGTCCTGGATTTGCTTACTTAAACTAATATTAGGTAGTCCAAGGTCACTGCTAATCAGGGTCTGTGAAACTAGAGGTTTATGAAGGCTTAATTATTATTATTTTTTTTTTTTTTTATTTCCAGTCACTTTATACTTTAACATACATATACATAAAACTTTAAGTTAAAGCTTTATGTATGTTAAAGTATAAGAGGTGACTGGAGAGAGTTTAAAAGATTCATTTGTTTTGTATTTTTTTCAGTACAGTATTATGTTTTGTTATGCCATTAGGACTCCAACACACACCTTTTTATTATGTGTTGTGCTTTTGTGAAACAGTATCTGTTACTTACAAATGTCTACACTGTAAAAAATGATAAGTTGAGATAACTTAAGAATTTTATGTAACCTGCTGCCTTAATTTTTAAGTTATCTCAACTCAGGAGAAGTTGAGTTATGTTAAATTGGATTGTTAAGCTCTCTGAACAAGCCTAAAAGCTCAGACTAAATGCAAACTTAAGTTGTGTCAACTAATCACTTTTAGCTTTTAGAGCAAGATTCATGTTCATTCTACATAAGATTATATATTCAATTAAGTTATTTCTTTTAGTTGTGAAAACTTAATTTAATGTAACCCGATGGCTTGATATTTTAAGTTATCTCAACTCAAGAGGTTTCATTTTACATTCAATTAACTTATTTTCTTCTGTGCATTAACATTACTGTATAATTGGAAAGTTTGTAGAACAAAGATAAATTATGCAAACTTTAATCCAGTTATTAATTTAGAAACTAAGTAGCCCCAGCAAATTATTTCCTGCTTGAAGTTATAATCTTATCTAACTTCCTCACCCATGAGTAAAACCAACTTGAACAAAATGCCTTAACACAAGGTACAACCAACATGTTTGATTTTTCATTTTCAGCCTTAGGTAGAAAACATGTTTTTAGAGTCGCAGGAACAGTTTTTCATTCCTCCTGTTATTAGCTCAGAGCCTCCACTTATTCAAGTTTACCATGGTGAATTTGTCATAGTGTTTTCACACTTTTAAAATGGTTTTACTTTTACCATGGTTTCCTACTGTTTCAACAAGCTTTCACTGTGCTTTACTGTACTGTATCATGGGAATACCATGATATACTATAATAGATGTTTAAGAAATGTTTACTATCATACACCATGGTTAACCATGGTCCAGTAGGGGCTCCCGAGTGGCGCATCCAGAAAAAGCACTCGCTAGAGTGCAGGATGCGCTCTATAGCCTGGACGTCGCCTGTTCGAGTCCAGGCTATTCCACAGCCGACCATGGACGGGAGCTCCCAGGGGGCGGCGCTCAATTGGCCGAGCGTCGTCCGGGGGGAGGGAGGGTTAGGTCGGCCAGGGTGTCCTTGGCTCACCGTGCAGCAGTGACCCCTGTAGTCTGGCCGGGCGCCTGCGGGCTTGCCTGTAAGCTGCCCAGAGCTGCGTTGTCCTCCGACACTGTAGCTCTGAGGCGGCTGCACGGTGAGTTCGCAGTGTGTAAAGAAGCGGGCGGCTGACGACACACGCTTCGGAGGACAGCGTGTGTTCATCTTCGCCCCTCCCGAGTCAGCGCAGGGGTGGTAGCGGTGAGCTGAGCCTAAAAAATAATTGGGCATTTCAAATTGGGGAGAAAATAATAAAAACTAATTGGCAACGACTAAATTATAAAAAAAAAAAAAAAAAAAAAAAAACATGGTCCAGTACAGTAAAGCACAGTGAAAGCATGTTAAAACAGTAGTAAACCATGGTAAAAGTAAAGCAAAACCATGGTAAAAATGCAAAAACACTATGAAAAATTCACCATGGTAAACTTGAATAAGGGTCAGACTAACACATCTTCATTAAAACATTACACAAGTTTTCAGTAGTGACATAAATGTGTTACAAAAACATTGCCAAACAACTCCCTTCTTTTAAAAGGTTTACAGTTCCATTTAAAGGGTTTCAAGACCAGGATAATGCAGTTTATGAACATAAACAACAGTCAGAATATGTTTATTCCGCTTGTCAGTCACATACAGGACAACTTAAGGTTTTTGCTCCAGTGCAAAATGTGCTGTTTTAGCTATTAAATAAAACCAATGACAAAAAGTTTAGCACTAATTACTAAAACATAAGAGAAAGTTGGTATCGTGAATGTTGCTGGCCAGTGCTCCACCCACTTGTTTAGCACCTGTGAGGGTGAGGGCCCAGAATCTAATGACTGAGAGGAAGATAGACTTTCTGTGTCTAAGGTAAAATCTGACACATCCCAATCATCTGTGAATAAATGCCAAATTACTTTAAGCGTTGCCTTCTCTGCTGGTAGATCTGCTAGGCTTGTCAAATTATAAAGTTAATTCATAAAATCAGGAACTGCATACTGTAATTTGAAATTTTCCTTGAGCTGAAGCTTGTCTTTTATTATTGCATGGAGTTCATCCACTGAACCTGGGAGTTCATCTAAAGAAAGTTTCCTGATATCGTCTGCTCCTATTATGATCCAGAACAGCATTGTACTTGGACAACTTGGAAAAGAAAAAACAGACATTAAAAAAGATTAGTTTAAAGGGTCTCTAAATGTTCCCATGTGTTGTTACATACAACTGTTTAGATCTGTGTATTGTTTACATTTTTTTTTTTGCACATCTTGACTTTTTTTACACTTTAAATTGCATTTCCAGTCATCCTGTCATTAACATGTGTTTGGAGGAGGATGACAGGGAAATGTAGTCCTGATCAGATACACAAGGAGCCATCTTGGAAACAGGGCCAGAGTGGACTGGAATTTAAAAGTGTAAGAAAGTGGTCAAGATGTAAAAAAAAAAAAAAATAATAATTAAAATAATACACAGACCTAACAATAAAATAAAACCACATTTATATACCCTTTAAATAATAGGCATTTAGTGGTTAAATACAAAGCTTTCATTCTAGTTAGATTTTCAATATGAAGACATTTCAGATTTGCCTGTGATATTTTAGGGATTCACAATTTATGAACTTTTACACTTCAAGATGTAAAAACGATAAGTAATCCAAAATATAATTATTAAGGGCCATCACTGAGCTCATATGATCTAAAGTGTTCAATGTACCAAGAAGAAAGCTTCTGAACAATAAATTATACCTCTTTGGCTACTATCAGTATTTTCAAAATTTTAGCAAAGATACAATCATACCTTCAGCATAACTGGTTCCATGCAAACATGCACTACTAGCTAGAGACACAGTACTGTGGTATCTGTATTTCTGCTCAACAGCAAGCTTCATTGGCTTTTCCAAAGAACAGATTTTTATGGTTGATACTTTACCAACCAGTAGCGGTGGTTTGGAAAAGCTTGGAGAGTCTAGATTATAAGATACCATGAGTTGATGCTTTGTAACTAAAGTCATAAGGATGTTTTTAAAATTCTGTGTGTCACTGTGACAGGTTGACCGGGGTAAGGAGACTCAGAGTCAAGATGTGCAGGGAAAATAAAAGACTTTTAATTAAACAAAATACACAAAACAAAAGGCACAATGGCCAACCAAAAAGACAAACACAAAAACAAACTCTAAACAAACTATACCAAAAATAACTCTTACAAACACTCACCAACTAACATACCCAACCACTCCCTTATATACAGGTGCCTGGGCTAATTGGGCAATTCGCACCTCATTAGCCCAGGCACATTCCACACATTCCTCACACAAACTCACTGAACCACACCCCAAACTCACTCTAAACAATACAAAAAACACAAAACCACCACAAAATAGGCTGCACCCCATCACAGTCACGCACAGTCTTTAAAAAAAACAAAAAAAAACAATAAAAACTGTAGTCCACACATCAACCAAAGGCCCAAAGCAGCAAATCAGATGTGGATAATGCTCAATGAAGTGGTGTTTTGGTCGTAATCTTAGATCAGGAAAGACCTCAGCCAGCAGTTGCCTATGATCAGAAATGTTTGTTTCTAAGTAAGAGACAGTTTCTTCAGTAAACTTTGAGGGAGCTACACGCTCGACAATGTCTTTGAGATCCATTAATGTCTTCTCATTTTCTGGTACATCTGTACCAATCATGAAAGGTAATAGCCTTAACAATGTCCAGTTTTCATGTCCATTGCCTCCTATTGTTCCTTTTGATGAAAATGTCTTTGTAATTTTCTGTGGTCGGTTTATTCTATCCAAGCACTTATATGGAAAAGATTGTATAATAGCATTCAGGCTATCTAGCGTGAAATATTTATTTGAAATCAGTTTCTGCAAGTACAAAGATAACTCTACAGGGACAACACCTTCACAAAGGTTGTGTGGGATATCTGGAAGAAACACACTTTGCTTAAGGTGCTTGCTTAAAACACACTCTCTCTTCATACCATTCAAACTCTGCAACTTTCCATCTTTTTGAACTTCACATGCATAAGTGTCATGTGACTCAGGGGTCCTCAACACAAACTTTCCCTGCCTCACCTCAGTTGTCTGTATATTAGTGCGGGTAGCTAAACAAAATCTACAAAACCTTTCAACACTAAAATTTCCTTGAAATCAGCAAGTCCATGTGCTCCAAGATTAACAGCCAACACATATAATACAGTTCCCTTAATTCATTTTCCTAGAGAATGAATGAATTATCCTTCCTATTCAAGTGTCCTTAGGTCTTTAAGCAATGGTTCAAAATATTTTTCATAACCAAAATCCTGTACATCATTGTTCTTACAAAAGAGAGCCAGTTGGATTGACTGTAGACAAGAGCGAAATTTCACAGGCAAATTTAAAATGACCCAATAAACAGCAGTTGTTTTATGTTTTTTCTTGATGTACCTAATGGGTTGACAATTTCAAATTAATCTGTATACAATCCAAGTGCAACCTTGAAGTCACCTTCACCTAGAAGTTTGTTTTCTTTGTAGTACTGCCCATCACGAAAAGATGTATACTGTCCTGGTTCAACCACTTCAGTGGAAAATATCTTATCCAAGACATCAGATCGATTTAACAGATGATTTAAGAGTTTCAATATAGGGATGTAAACAAATGTCTTTTTTCTGAGCTCTATTTAAAAAACTCAATTGGTTCAATTAGAGTGAAGTTATTTTTGTAGTATGTACTCCTTCAGTAGTCAGTGGCAAGAGGGCAGTAATTAAAAGTTGTTGAGACAACAGGATTAGTTTTGTGGATTGTTTCTATTATCTCTCTAATGACAGACTGGTGAACATTACAGTTGTGCTTCTCTGCAATGCCTTCTATTGTCTGCTGGGTATGAAATGTAGACAACACCACCATATAATTGATTTCTTCAGTTACCTCCTGTGTTGCTTTTTTTTAGACATGTAAAACAGGTTGCATCTGTAGAAACAATGATGCTAGTTTATGTTCAAGTGACTCCTGCAAGTCTTCAGATTCAATATCACTATTTTCTGATGTCAGAAATGCAAGATCTTGTACTAAATGTACTCCAAAATCAGTTTCTTGATTGTTGGCAAAACTTTGCCGACTACAATTAGAAATGAGTTCATCTCTAAAGTCCTCTAGAGAAAAGGAATTGTGACTTCTGCTTTTGTGAGAGGAAAAAGTGGAATATACACTGGACTCAAAAGCACATGTTGAAAAGGGCATTTTACAATTTCATGTTTTTTTTTTTTTTTTAAATGCATTCCCAAATGAATAAAGTATTGTTTCTGACTACACACCTCACAAAAATCACATATCTCACAACAGAAAGATGCACTCACTGCTTCTGGCCTACTTCTACCATGGTATCTGCTCAGGCATGTCTTAAATGGTCCTTTTGTTCTAAAAGAACACACTCTCGATACAAACATGGCAATGGACATGTCCTCCCATAATGCCCATGTTTAAGTTTATAATGTCTAAGAAGGATCCCTTGATTGGTCAATGAAAATGTGCAGTACTTACAGTTCCACTGCATCGATTTAAGGTACGAGTACAGATGTTCTTTCTTCTTCTTTCTGACAAGCTTCTGCAGAAAAGAAAAACAAGCTTTGAATCACACACTGATCAGCTTACAAGCAGCTTAGGACAATAAATAACTTATTTGTACCATAATAAATTGACAAAGGAATATATTTGCAAAAAAAAAAATCACTGCAACAATGATTTATGTTAATTTAATATACTTTATAATCTGACAGATTTGTTTATTTATTTTTTAATTTTACAGTACACACCTGGAATACCAAGAAAAAACAATTTTTAACTATCTCTGGCAAGATGTACTAGGTAACAAATTGTCTTCTGTTTAGCAGATAGGACTTGAACCACTGAAGAGCAGTGCCAAAAACACCAATGCAGTTCCCTAAACGATATAAAATAACATCATGATTAACAGTGTCAAATGCTGCTCTGAGGTCCAAGAGTACAAGAACAGATGGAGAGCCTGAATCTGCAGCCATCAATAAGTTATTTACCACTTTAACTAAGGCTGTTTCCGTGCTGTGTAAAGGTCTAAAACCGGACTGAAAAGGTTCATAGAGCTCATTAGACATTAGATGCGACTGAAGTTGAGACGCTACCACCCATTCTAAAAATGTTTCCAAAAAAGGTCAATTTGAAATTGGCCTGAAGTTGCACAGCACATTAATAATGCTAATAACAAAGAGACACACAGCTGAGAAACAAGGTTTGATTAAGGAAGTGGGAATAGGGTCTTAAGAGCAGGTGGTAGGTTTTAAACTAATTCAGACAGACCAAAAGGGGTAACACAAAATCAGTTAAAACACTCCCAGTGAAAACAGGAGGAGGATCAATAATTAAAGAAGCAACAGTGTGTGAAGACACAATTTGAGATCTAATATTGTCAATTTTCTTTTGAAAGATATCCAGGAAACTATTGGATTGATCGTTAGATGCCAGCAAAGAAACATTACCCGCTGGCTCTAGCATATGATGAATAGTAGAAAAGAGCAGCCTAGGATTACCAACGCCTCCTTTAATAAGGTTAGAAAGAAATAAGGCTCTAGCTGACTTCAAAGCAGCGGCATAAGCTAGTTGATGTTGCTTAAAAGCCTGCAAATGAACAGTAAGACCAGTCTTCCTCTACAAACGCTCAAATGTGCGTCCTGCTGCTTTCATTGAGCGTAACTCAGCAGCATACCAGGGAGAAGAGTGAGAAAATGATACAAAGCGAGTTTTTTCGGGAGCAAAAAAGTCCAAGACGTCGCCAAGAGTATGATTGTAAAACTCGAACAAATCATCCAAGGAACATGTCTGGAATTCACATAGGGAAGCATTGGCAACTGCCTCAGAAAACATAACTGTATTTAGTGATTTTAAATTACAAAATTTCATGACACGCTTGGTATTAGACAAGGTTAAAGGAGTAATCAGATCCAGCATAACAGCCATATGGTCAGAAATGCCAAGCTAACCCTAACCCTTACCCTGAATCATTCAATGCACAGAGCAACTACTTATAGGCAGTTTTTTCTATTCACTGAGCTGCGATATTTCCCCTCAGGCATTATTTGTGCATGGTTATTTAAAACCGTAAATGAATGGTGGAAATTTGACTTAAATGTGTTAAATTGTAGCGATTCACATGATTTCAGGATAAATTCAGCAGTTCCTGTAGGTTCCCTCTGCTGGGTAGTGCATTTATAAATGTTCCTTATGTGTTGATGTGGGCATGCTTGTGTAGGTATACATATGCATATGTATATATGCATATATGAGAGTTTAAGCTACATAGAAGGAGTAGCAATGTTACACTATAAAACAGTTTAACCTAAAAGTACCAAGTTACACACAACAAACTATGAAGAAGAATGCAGAAGACCTGTTTTGTCATGGCTGTTTTTGTATTTGGCTTTCTTATTCTTCTTCTTCTGTACTACTGGCATGTGGTAACTCATGATGGAATGTGATGTGGGTTGACAGTTTGGTTCAAGACACTGATTCATTTAGGAAGTGATATCCACGGGTAAAGGCAGGACAGAATTGTAAAGTTTACAGTACTCAATTTATTATTAAGAAAGGAGACATCCATCAAAGATTGATTTGACCGAATCTTTATTGCGTTTGACAGAAGGTCCTTTTTGGCCCGTGGCCTTGTGCATTCAGCTCTAGAGCTGCCTGTGTGCTGGCTGACTAAGATGAAAAATGGTTGTTGATGACGGCTATTGACAGCAAACAGGACAAGTGACACTCTGGGCCACGTTCCCCCGCCCCGTGTACTGGCTGATTGTGATGTAATGGTTATTGATTAATGACAGTCATACCATAAGAACATAAGAAAGATTACAAACGAGAGGAGGCCATTCAGCCCATCTTGCTCGTTTGGTTGTTAGTAGCTTATTGATCCCAGAATCATCAAGCAGCTTCTTGAAGGATCCCAGGGTGTCAGCTTCAACAACATTACTGGGGAGTTGGTTCCAGACCCTCACAATTCTCTGTAAAAAAGTGTCTCCTATTTTCTGTTCTGAATGCCCCTTTATCTAATCTCCATTTGTGACCCCTGGTCCTTGTTTCTTTTTTCAGGTCAAAAAAGTCCCCTGGGTCGACATTGTCTATACCTTTTAGGATTTTGAATGTTTGAATCAGATCGCTGCGTAGTCTTCTTTGTTCAAGACTGAATAGATTCAATTCTTTTAGCCTGTCTGCATATGACATGCCTTTTAAACCCGGGATAATTCTGGTTGCTCTTCTTTGCACTTTTTCTAGAGCAGCAATATCCTTTTTGTAACGAGGTGACCAGAACTGAACACAATATTCTAGGTGAGGTCTTACTAATGCATTGTAAAGTTTTAACATTACTTCCCTTGATTTAAATTCAACACTTCTCACAATATATCCAAGCATCTTGTTGGCCTTTTTTATAGCTTCCCCACATTGTCTAGATGAAGACATTTCTGAGTCAACATAAACTCCTAGGTCTTTTTCATAGTTCCCTTCTTCAATTTCAGCATCTCCCATATGATATTTATAATGCACATTTTTATTGCCTGCATGCAATACTTTACACTTTTCTCTATTAAATGTCATTTGCCATGTGTCTGCCCAATTCTGAATGCTGTCTAGATCATTTTGAATGACCTTTGCTGCTGCAACCGTGTTTGCCACTCCTCCTATTTTTGTGTCGTCTGCAAATTTAACAAGTTTGCTTACTATATCAGAATCTAAATCATTAATGTAGATTAGGAATAGCAGAGGACCTAATACTGATCCCTGTGGTACACCACTGGTTACCTCGCTCCATTTTGAGGTTTCTCCTCTAATCAGTACTTTCTGTTTTCTACATGTTAACCACTCCCTAATCCATGTGCATGCATTTCCTTGAATCCCTACTGCGTTCAGTTTGAGAATTAATCTTTTATGCGGGACTTTGTCAAAAGTTTGCTGGAAATCTAAATAAACCATGTCGTATGCTTTGCAATTAACCATTGTCAATGTTGCATCCTCAGAAAAGTCAAGCAGGTTAGTTAGACACGATCTCCATTTCCTACAACCATGCTGACTGTCTCCCAGGATACTGTTACCATATAGGTAATTTTCCATTTTAGATCTTATTATAGTGCCATTGGTCCTGCTTTGCTGTTCTGATAATATAATGTCTGATCTGATCAGGGAAGAGGCAACGAGATGGTTGACATTCAAAGAAAGTGGCACTGAAAGTGGAACGAGAATGAGCACCACCGCAACAGCTGCATGTACTGTATAATAAACACACCATTAGTTTGCTTGATGGTGTTGTCCACCGAAATCTGATATAGCTGGAGAACTAGATAATTTTACTTTTGAGAAGGGAGACCTCTAGTGGCAGAAACCGTCAACTGCTCAGAAAGGAAATACTCGACTTACGACAGTGAGCTTGATTTGTACCAGTGAGCTTGTAGCTTGCGACGAGCTTGTAGTTTACGGAGATAAAAAATCCTGCTGAATGAATTACCTGGTTGAGCTGCAGCAGATTGTACTGCTATGATCGCGTGCACACAATTAGAATATTAGTAAATGAGAAGGAGTTTGGTACTTAAACCCGAGTTAGTCCGCCTCACCCTCTTTCACTAGGGTGACCAAACGAAATTTTAGATTTCAGCAAAAAAAAATATATAAAAAAACTTTTGTAATTAGTTTTATTCTAACTTAAACATATATGAAATAAACATACCAAAAAATATTTTTAAACCTATAAAAAGGCTTTTTTATCTACCAAATTTAGCTTTTCTTTCTGACAGCGGCCATCTTGGATTTTTTTTTTTAAGCCCTGCCTACTTCAAGCTTTCTTTATTAAAATTCGTAATGTATTTGTACAGAAATAGTACCATTTAAAATAAAACAAATATAATCCTAGTTAAACGACTGCGTTAAACTGGAGTGTTGATGTTTTATACGTTTAAGCTGTCATCTTAAAAACAGCGTGTCCTAATATGGTCAGAGCATGCAGAGGGGCGGCACCAATGACAAAAATGTCAGACCGACAAAAATGTAGCTTGGTCATTTTTAAAGTCACGTGATTGCTTAAATAAATGCATCGAAAACCCAACTTAATGGCTTTTATAAAAGAGAACACATTATATAATTAATAAAATAAAAAACATACTGTATCAATTTTTAGAAATACATAGTAGTTAAAAATCCACGACGCGGCTGTGCTCAATTGCAAGTCCGACTGACAAAAATGTAGCTTAGTTATTCTTAAAGCCAATACAGAGGAATTTCTAGTGGAATCAATTACTAAATCTATTCATAATTTTGTACAGCTACTGATCTGCTGCTCCCCCTTACCATTCCTGGTTGTGGTTCTTGTCTTCATGGTCACTGTGCTGCTGCTGTCAAAGGCGCTCATTGTAGTGCTTTGAGTTCGCTACTGGTATCATGTAAAATGCTGCCGGTAGCTGTCAATGAGACGGTGATGCCACTCCATGTATAATATTAACGCCTTCATATCTAAAAAATAACCGATTCGATTGGCTAAATATTCAATGACGATAATACTGACACCTAAAACAACAAATCATGTAAATCTTACGATAGTCCTGATTGGTTTAGATAAAAACAAATATCCGAGTGATGAAGTCATTTTTTTTTCACATTTCTAAATGACCCACAAAGAAGGGTGCGCACAGACTGAAAGTTTAGACTTCTTCTTATTGAATATGCAAATATGAATCAAAATTGAGAGCTGACACATTCGATGCTACAGAGCTGCCGCTGTCACCATTGTTGAGCTATCATCACAGCGCTTTTAGCTGATGAGATGTTTTGAGATCAATATATGAGAGACAACAAACAAAATGAAAAGTAAATTGCACATTATATGTTTTCTTTAATTACTATATTATACTTAAATGTGTGTTTTCAAATCTGAATTCATATTTGTATTTAATTTTTACCAGTTTCAAAATGCTTGAGAGGGTGATATTTTCTGAAAAGGTAGTTTTTAAAGGGAAATCGTAAAGACAAGTTATACTTATGTGTAGTGTGATTCATATTTGATTTGAAAGGCATATTTAAGATTATAAAAAATGCAGGACAGATTGTGCTTTACTGATTCATATTCAGTTTTACAGTGAGTTATAAATGGCAAAGTTGATGAGTAACACTTAGTGCTCAGAGCAGAGCTCTCCATAGAGGCAGACTGGTGAGAGCAGAGCGCCACCCACCCTACTTTCACCTTGCAGAATTAAACCACTCAGCACTCAGGTAAGGAAAAAACCGTACTCAGGAGGCAGGAGGAAAGGAGGAAATGGGGTTCAAAACAATTTATATATATATATATATATATATATATATATATATATATATATATATATATACACACACACACACAGTGCCGAGAAAAAGTTTGTGAAACCCTTAGGATTTTCACATATTTCACATATTTGAAACCCAATATTATTAGATCTTAATCTAAGTCCTAATAATAGATAAACAAATGACACAAAACATGATACTTTTTCAATATGTATTTATCCACAAGCGATTCAACATTCAATATCCATGTGTGAAAAAGTATGTGAACCTTTAGATTCAGTAACTGGTGGCACCCCCTTGAGCAGCAATGACTTCAACTAAGCGTTTCCTGTAACTGTTGGTCAGTCTCTCATATTGGTTTTGAGGAATTTTGGCCCATTCCTCCTTACAGAGCTGCTTCAACTCAGTGATATTTGAGGGCTTCCTTGCATGGACAGCTCGCTTCAGGTCCTGCCACAGCATTTCAATGGGGATTAGGTCCAAACTTTGACTATGCCATTCTAAAACACGGAATTTCTTCTTTTGCAGCCATTCTTTAGTAGATCTGCTTGTATGTTTAGGATCATTGTCTTGCTGCATGACCCACTTTCGGTTCAGCTTCAGCTCACGGATGGATGGCCTCCTAGAATCTTCTGATACAATGCAGAATTCATGGTTTTGTCAATGATGGGAAGTCGTCCAGGTCCTGAGGCAGCAATGCAGCCCCAAACCATCACACTCCCACCACCATGCTTGACGGTTGGGATGAGGTTCTTGTGTTCAAACGCAGTGTTTGGTTTTCGCCAAACGATTCTTATTGAGGCCAAAAAGTTCTACCTTTGACTCGTCTGTCCAGAGAACATTGTTCCAGAAGTCTTGTGGATCATATACTGTATGTGCTCTTTGGCGAACTTCGGACGGGCAACAATGTTCTTTTTAGAGAGCAGTGAAATGTTTCCACACACCTGTATGGTGAAGACCAAACTCACAAAGTTTCTGATATTTATATAGGGTGCGGCCTCCCAAACTCACCCCTGAAGATCTACCTAATTATTTAAACACCTGATTCTAATTATTCCCTTAATTGAGCTGATAAAACCAGGGGTTCACTTACTTTTTCACATACTCTGAATCTTAATTATTCATTGTTTGTCTAATTCATACAGAATTTTGTTTCAAAAGTCATGGAATTGGTTCATATAAACACTATTGGATATTTAAGAAAAGAAGGCTATCATGGTAAAACTATGGAATTTCCATAATTATCATTGGGGTTCACAAACTTTTTCTCGGCACTATATATATATATATATATATATATATATATATATATATATATATATATACTTCCTTTTCTTAGAGACATAATGCTTTTATCGTGAGGAAACGCATATAAAATAAAACAGATCGGGGAGATCTGGAAACAGACCTTATGACTCCTTCTGCTTTATTGGAACGAGAATGTTCGTCAACGGAGTGGCTGGACTGATATCCGCTGGTCCACCAGAACTGTGGATGAAAGAATGCAGTAGAATGGAAGATGCTTGAAATGGATGTCGTGGCCTGTATGAGTGGAAAGTTGAACTCATGATGTGAAGGTAAGAGGAGGCATGAGAAAAGGGCTCTTTAAAGTAACATTGTGCTTGCGTATGTGATTAGAGGTGGATCCTCCTTTCAGACACGCAACATAGTTTCCATCAATATTACAGATACAGCAACAAAATACATTTTAGTTCATTAGTTAGCCTTGGAGCAAGAAGTGAATCCAGTCACTCACTCACAACATTCCAGGGCAGAAACCTGGTTGGAGGGAATAGCAGTGGTTGAGAGAAAACAGGAAGCTCAGTGTCAATGGAACAGGGACACAGGTTGCTTCTCTGTTTGTAGTTTTTCCTGACTTTCAGGAGCCTTTTTAAGTGATGTTTTTATTTGTGGACACATGAAAGCATGAGATTCAGAAATCAAATATTGTAGTTTGCTTCTAGATACTCTGATAAAAATAGTACAGTTGTTGTCCCAGCTGCCGCAGATAAAACACAGAAATCCACACAGCAGGCACATGAGGATGCTATGAGAACTGATACAGCTGCATCCCTAAGGCAGCAGAGTCTTGGCTTCACAAATACAACCAATCTCTTTGGTTGATTTGTTAATCAGTTGTGTTGGGTAATTCATGAGCAGTTGAGACACGGGTTGGGTTATGACTGGTCTAAGATTTATACTAGGGAGAGCGGGAGACAGAAACATGCAGGCTGCAAAGTGTGTGGTTAGCTTAACAGTCACATTTCTTTACCATGCGGCCTGTGAGGAAAGAGTAGGGGAACCAGGCCTTGGCTGTCCCTGTTAATAAAGGTCCTTGAGAGAGACGCTTCAGGGTAGATTGTGAATTTTGCTTGTGGTCTCCTTATTGCACCCTGATGTAATTGTTCTTTTTTGATTGACCATGTTATAATAAAAGTGGATGGTCCAATTGAGCTAAAGACAGGTTAGTGCCTGTGGCGGGATACAACCGTCCCTGTGCGTATTTTATGTTATATGTATGTATGTATGGGTGCACATGGTGTGGGATTATTAGTATTTAAAATGTATACATTTGGGAACGGGTGTTCAAAGTAGTTCACGTGCAGACTGTGCCCGGATTTGATAGAATAATTAACAAGCAATCGAGTCCCGGCACAGCTGCTTAAAAGCAGTCATGGATCTCTGTGAACAGGTGGCTGAGTGGATACAAGTGCAGAAGTGATGCAGTGCGTGAATGAAACAGACAGAGAGATTTGTAATCCGTTTGGAAAAGGGGTTCATTTATATTTTCCAGGTCTGGCGACCAATCAATAATCCCCTGGCAATACACGCCAATGTGTACTGCACGGGGTAAATAACAAGGGGATTGCAGTCCCAAATAATAAACAATATCCCCCCACAATAATACATACACGGTCATCATTCCTGGGTGCGTGCAGTAGTGCTCGTTGTGGGTGACACAAGTTTATATTTGTGACAATGGTGAAGCGTTGTTCTGGCTTTGTGCTGGCCCTCGGCGACAGCTCTGGAATCATGTTAGGTGTCTATTAATTCACAAGACAAGACAATTACAGACAAACAAACAAAACACTCATGGTACGTTTACAGTTTCACAACTGGGGTGTCTCGCAGTCTTTCTAGGTTCAATGCCTAAACCAAAGCGAAGGAACAGATTGCGAATCTCCATCCCCTTTTATGCCGTCACACATGACCCCTTGGTAAAGGAGTGCAACCGCCTATCCAATCTGCGGCTGCCACGTCGTTTCCCTTCCGGGTCAATGCGTTATTGCAACTGAGTCTCGCCCCCTTCCTGGCTGACTTCCCTTGAACCCTGGGAAAGAACTGTCAGGCCAGCCCGTCCAGGGAACTCTGTTCTTGCTGCTTAGCGCCCTCACAGGTCAGGAGGGAGATTCACAACCAAGAATCACTATATTTCTGTCACAATCACGCACTTGGGGTAAGTGTTTTCAGAGGTGGAACGAGAGACGTGAGTTAAAAGTTTGAGTGGGGCCACAGTCCATGTGGTCTGTGAGAGTGAAAGTACTAGTAGCGTCACCGGTGGGTGTTTGTGTATTCTGGAAAAATAAGAGAATTAGCCCTTGTTCTGTTATTTTAGATCATAAGAACATAAGAAAGTTTACAAACGAGAGGAGGCCATTCAGCCCATCTTGCTCGTTTGTTTGTTAGTAGCTTATTGATCCGAGAAGCTCATCAAGCAGCTTCTTGAAGGATCCCAGGATGTCAGCTTCAACAACATTACTGGGGAGTTTGTTCCAGACCCTCACAATTCTCTGTGCAAAAAAGTGCGTCCTATCTTCTGTTCTGAATGCCCCTTTATCTAATCTCCATTTGTGACCCCTGGTCCTTGTTTCTTTTTTCAGGTCAAAAAAGTCCCCTGGGTCTACATTGTCTATACCTATACCTACTCCAATTTCCCTTGCTTTTATTTATTTATTAATTGTAAAATAAAATTTGATTTGGGCCTTTTTAAAATTATGCCTGCTGAAAATGCTGCAAAGGGCAGCAGTGTGGAGTAGTAGGGCAGCAGTGTGGAGTAGTGGTTAGGACTCTGGACTCTTGACCGGAGGGTTGTGGGTTCAATCCCTGGTAGGGGACACTGCTGCTGTAACCTTGAGCAAGGTACTTTACCTAAAATTGCTCCAGTAAAAATAAAACCCAACTGTATAAATGGGTAATTGTATGTAAAAATAATGTGATATCTTGTAACAATTGTAAGTCGCCCTGGATAAGGGCGTCTGCTAAGAAATAAATAATAATAATGCTACAATATAACAGGCACTAACAATACTCTCTTGGTTGCCATAGAAATAGGACAAAAAAACATATATCCAACAAATTTATAGATTTTATAAATCACAAAAGCCTTTCAACATACCAGCATGGTTTCAGAACCTGTACATCTGAACAATAAACATCCTGGAAGTACAATCAGTTGCCCACTTGCCATTAATAATGCATTTTGGGCATTTTCTTCTTTCATTTTCTGTGAACTCCACTGGCGTTCAGAATTAATAGTAGTGAGAATCAAGGAGCCACAGGAACAAAAATAGAGTGATTAAGAGTTAAGGCTGGGGGATGTGCCTACTGAGAGGAACGATTAGGCACAGCAGATTTGTAAATGCAATGCATTTATACAGTACTGTATATTTAGAACAGCTTTCTCTGTCAGTTCTGCAAACTTGTGGGCCAGCACAATGTGAAAAGTGCAAAGCAAAACTTTCCCTGTGAACACACAGAGAAAAATTGAAAACACATTTAATACAATTTTTGACACATGTTTTTATATTTGGTGCAAATAAACATGTGATTCGGTTGGTTTTTAGGTGATGTGAAACATCCAAAATAATTTGATTTGTACCAGTATTTGCATGCATAATATAGATGTGAAGAGTAGGCTATATTTGTTTGTGTTTTAAAATACTTTAGGGAAGTTTTACATTTTGATATTATTGCATTGTTGGCATACAAAACAATGTATATATTCAGTTTTCTTCTGTTCAAAGCAGATTTTTACAGTTTGTTAGTTTTTCATTTTGTATTTGGAGTTCCTAAATATATTATTTAGACCATCATTTACTACTGCTGTATATCACATTTGATATTTATGTACATTTTTGTGTTTGTGCATCATCTCTGTTTGATTTTAATACTGTATTAATATGTGAGTATGGGGTGTTTACGAGGAAAACTCTACTTTGTAAGCAAGGTTTTTAAAGTTTGTAGTTTTTTTCTGTAATTCAAATGCATTTGAATAACTGTGCTAAACCAGTATATCTCAGTATTCTGCAACTGTGTGTTCAGCTTATGCTGTACTTTGTCTGTAAAACATAAAAAATTAACATGAGCAATTGCAGTGCATAATGTATCTTCTGTCTTGGCCACTGAAAAGAGAACTTGCAGTCTGGTGCATGAGAGCCTGGCACACATTCGACGTTGTAGTGTGAAACCAAGCAGACTATGCTTAGGAAAAGTTGCAAATGATCCAAACAAACAAACTTGAATACACTTCAAACTGAACTTGAGTTTGCTTCATTTTTATCTTTTTTCAAACCTAAAAAAATAGGGATGAATTCTAATTCAAACGAGTGGGAAGTACCCTTAAAAGCAGCATGCAATCTGGAAAAAAAAATGTTAATTGTTTGTTGGGCTTTATAGTTTAACCTTAGACTTTATGAGTGATTGAAGATTTTTTTTCTTTAATACTGTTTGACAAAGGATATACGTCTTACTACTGATTGAAGCTAAGTTGTCTGTGTTGGTTTCAATTGTTTGTTAAAGTAAGAATCTTTAATGGAAAAAAGGCATTTCTAAAATAATTAGTGTTATGGCTTTTTTATATATTTTTTTCCACTGGTTTCCAAAGACATGTAAATATGCTCATAGTTATCTTCCTGTGACAGGAAGCAAGCTGCTGCTAATTTAGACTTGTCCTCTCTCTTTACAAGCCCCCCTGTGGGTTTTCTGGATGCTTTTCTACCACCCTTTATCACATAAATTAATGCATGTCAAAGAAATGGATATTTAGTAAGCTAAACACAGAAAGGATTTGACAGACATGGTCTGGGAATATGTCCCAGCTCTATACAGTCGCATTATATATAATTAGGACCCTACCAAATTCATGGTCCATTTTCGTAAATTTCACATTTATAACATTTATCAGAGTTGTAATTGAGTCACAAAAATTGGGACTCGAATTTAGTCAAGTTTTTGACATGCCAAGGTCGAGTTGAGTTGAGTCACCTATCTGGCGCGAGTCGATTTGAGTCATTAGTTCTGACAGTTCGAGACAGTTTGATTTAATCAAACTGTGTTTCAATGAATCCACGATTCCTTGGCCTGTTTATAAGCAGAATTTGTTATTGACCATACAGAGGCCCATGGTCTGTGTTACAATTTTCACGGCCGTGAAATGGGTAGGCCCCTAACTATAATAGAGCCTGTGTGAGATACAGTACAAAATACTAAATTAAATGTATTGTAACGACCCTGGGCCTGCTGTAACCGCGGCGGGAAGAGTCAACAGTTCAGTGCAGCAGGTGTTCAGGGACATCATAGATGGGAGAAGCACTGTCTATCAGGGGCTCGGCTTGCCATGTGAATGTCCCCAGTTGCAACATTGTTGGCAGAATCGAAGGATGGAAGGTTGCAATTTCAGGGGATCAAGAGCGGGAAGCCGTGTCTGCTTGGATTGGTGGCTGGTGCACCAGGGGGGCATGACCTGGACACCAAGATAAGTAAAGGGCAGGAAACTACAAGATGCAAGCGGCCGGAGAGAAACAGCTGCAGTGAGCAGAGAAGGAGAGAGAGCGACTTCCAGTGCAGTCAAGATCCCCGGGTTTGATGGGACGAGCAGCTGGGAGGCAGATTTTTTTTTTTTCGAACTGGTTGCGGTGCAGGCAGAGAGAAAGAGAATAAGGCGGTGGGGATGGTATCCTTTTGTTAAATTATACAGACCCTGTATTCGTTTTCTGGACCTAACAGATGATCAGATTATTAATCGTTTTCAACTAAATACACAAGCAATATTGTATTTATGTGAGGAGTTATCAGAGGATTTGGAGAACACAATACGCAGTTTTGCCGTTCCTGAAGATAACCATTGCCTTAAGATTCTATGGGGGTTTTCAAAGTATGGAGGATATTTTATGCCAAAATTAAAATGAATAAATACATATATAAATATAGAAATAAATAATAAATAATAAATAAATCAATGTCAACATTTATTTACGTATGTATGTATGTATGTATGTATGTATGTATGTATGTATTTATTTGTTTATTTATTTATTTATTTTTCATTTTGCCATAAAATATCCTCCATATCAAAGATCGGAGACAACTCGGATATAATCCAGTCTACCATGTTGCGTTTGAAGACAATCAGATACATGTGTCCAACTGCAGATGAATTGTGGCTTTGTCTAGCAGTTGGTGGTCTATAATACATACATTATGCTTTTATAATCCATATGTCTGCACTAAACACAGATTTCCACACTGTACATGAAAAACAATATTCTTAGCCATATGTTTGCACAGTATCTGTGGATTCAAAACAATGTAATCAAGGTGTTGTATTTTTGGAATGTATGTTAAATTAACAGCCAAGAAATATGGTGTGAAATATTAGGTCTGTTTCATTTAGGCCTT
Organism: Acipenser ruthenus; assembly: GCF_902713425.1. NCBI lineage: Eukaryota > Metazoa > Chordata > Actinopteri > Acipenseriformes > Acipenseridae > Acipenser > Acipenser ruthenus. The sequence continues at coordinate 33,276,011 of NC_081193.1, forward strand.
CTGGTAGATACCATTCATCTGTTTTTTGCTCTTTGGATTACAGACATGACCCATCCCATACTAATCAGTGTGTTCTTCCAATAATTTGGAAAATTAAATTGTTGTCCCTGCTTTCCCTGTTAAAACTGTAAGCAAGTTGTCCACAATGTCCAACAATTGAAACAACTTTAATTAAAATAATAATCAACTCAAGGTGCTTACATTTTATTCTGTGGACTCTGTCTGGCATGCATTACATCTAAAAACCTCTAGAGATTAAAATGGAAAATTTCATAGAGCGTATGTAAAACCTTCAGAAAATAAACCTTGATCTAATTCTAATCTAACCAATCATCGTGCTGAAATTTAGATTTTTTTTTAATTCGTACTGGCTATAGATCTAATCGTTTAACAAATATTTCTTCCTGGTCTGGGAGCGATGCAATCTAGACTGTACAAACACGGTTGGTTTAAATAAAAAATACATGAATTCTAATAAAAAATATACCAGGATGTTATGTATGAATTGAATTTGAGATTGTTACTGTAACAAAGTAATTTAACTATGTTGAAAAATCTATTGTTCTGGGCTGGCATTGCAATGTTAAAGTATAAACATGTATTCAGAAGTTGTTCCTTTTTATAATACAAATATACTGTAGTTTTCTAATTAAGTAAACAGTCTAATATAATTGTTCAGGCTGTGTTAGCACTGTAAGAAATGTAGTTCTTATTTTTGATGCCAGCAAGTGCTCATTTCTGTTACATTAATCAGCACTAGAATGGAGAGTTTTCATAAATGTACAGTGCTATTTGTGATGTGCTGCAATAAATACATTGAACATTTTACACCAATAATTTCAAGGCAGTAATTTCAACTGTTACAGCATCGATGAAGAATTGGTAGGAATCCGGTAACCCTATGTTAAATAAAACATCTAAATTATGCTAATCTAGTTTTGGGGGTTTTTTTTGGCTTTTGGCTATAGGCTGTACCTGCGGGGCTCCATCAGTTTTCATCATGTGGAACTGCTGCTTGACCAAGTTCGACCGAACAAGCAGAACACGTTCTACGGTGGAACGGTTTCACCAGATCTGGTTGTCCAGTTCTGTTCGGTGTGTTCTGGCTCATGAAATTACGCCTTTAGTATCACATGACCTTAACACTGACCTATTACCAGAGCGCTCGCTCTGTGTCCCGCCTCCAGATAGACAATCTGTCATTGACAGTCCGTATTGACAGTCCGGCAATACTACCTTGCTACATGTTTTTTTGTTCTAATCCTGGAGTAGACAGTACCTTTATATTTTTTACATCTAGTCATTAACGTGGGCTCAGAAATGAAAAAGAAATGGACTCGGGGCTGGGCCCGGGTGCAGTTGTGTCTCTTACACCCCCCCTGACACCAGCCCTGGACACACACACACACACACACACACACACATCGTGCTAATAAGATATATTGCCACAAAAGATTAAAAGACAGACATGGGTACAAAAGATTACAAGACACCGACAACCTCCATATATCATACCCAAATAAATGTATTTCCTTTCCACAGGCTTACCTTTGCATTGAGACAAATTATGCTAACATAGCAGCACAAAAAAAAAAAAAAAGATAACAAATGTCATACTGTAACACCTGCAATCCCAGGATTAGCATTTTTACCCCCTGTCATATAGCAACAAGGTACACTGAACAAATTCTGTGGATTCACAGATTTATTTTCACTCAAAGAGACTATGATCTAACTGCGCTGGCTGCCTTAGGCAGTGGCTGCAGTCTGTCTAACTTCACCTGCAGCAGTGAGCAGAAAGACCTGCTACACTACACCTCTTGCTACTGTGTATACTTTCACAGATATACACATCAATAGCGTTGATTTGGGATTTGCAGTCGCAGACACTAATATTTGATTAGATATATTTTTCACCAGTAGGTTGATCCTTCTAAACAAGTATTTTCTGAGCTGGATGTGAGGTAATTCTTGTTTATTGGAACTGTCAGAAAACTCACTGCTTCAAGTAGAAATCAAATTTGTTTGAATACTTCCCACTGTCCAGCAATACTCCTGTGTTATTAAAAACTCAATAGCATTAAACTTAGTAATACTAAAAGAATCCTAACAAATTAAATGACAATTTATTAAAATGTATTAATTTTCTTTTAGTATTTCCAAAACCTCCTCTCTGATGTCACTTTATTCTGTGCAACCTACTGTCCATGGCATGTTGCTTAAACTGTGTTTTTATAGATAGATGGACTGCTCTTACTCATTTGCATATATGATGTGCGTCTGACCAGACAGCATTTTGTGAAGCCTCACTATTTATTTTCACAGCTATGCAATTGTATGCTACATTTGTATTTAAGCACAACCTTGAATTGCATCGAGAACCACTACGTGCTTTGAATTTGGATGCCTTGCCTTAGTTGACATTGAATAAAACACTTGAAATGTACCTGCTTCAAAAGGAATCCACTTTTCATTGAGAAAAGTAATTGCTCAAAATCTGTCAAGGCTACTTGATTTAATTAATGTTTGAACAGTTAATTATACACCACTTTCAAATGCTTAGTAAAGTAAAATCTGTAGCTACAATGTCATGTTAAATGCAAATATTCACACCAAGTTCCTTTCACAGAGCTTTTACCAAGATGAAATCCTGACAGCACAGCACAATAAGTCACTCTCCAGAAAGGGTTTACCTGTCCGTACATACTGAGAAATATGTTTTTATACTTCCTTGCCACTGTATGTCTTTGAAAATAAAGATTGTTTTTTAAATGCCATGTAAGAGACACATCTTCCATGGATGCTCAGTTTCCATAGTAACAACAGCAGACAGCAGAGTGTAAGGCTGCTCAGTCACTATTTAAATACCAGGGGAGCCTGGTACAATGTTTTCCTTGTGATTAAGGTACAATGTTTTCCTTCACAAACACATCCTTAAACAAGTAAAATATCATAGCAAAAGTTTGGATTGTACATATTCATAATGTTATCATCATCATTATGAATATGTACAATTCAAAATTGTGACTTTTCCCGGTGTTTTCCCAGTATTGTCTACCACATGTATCATAGTTGCTAGTAACTTTAGAGCAACTAGTGTACAGCACGGGGTATATAACAAGAACAGACAGTCCCAAATAACAAACTATATCCGCCCCACAATAATACAAATACGGTCACCAGTCCTGGGTGGGTGCAGTAGTGCTCGTGGTGGGTGATACAAGTTTATATTTGTGACAATGGTGCAGTGTTGTCCGGTTTAGTGCTGGCCCTTGGCGACAGCTCCGGAACTGTGTTAGCGGTCTAATAACATACAAAACAAGACAATTACAAACAAACAAAACACAACACTCACGATTTCAGTTTCTGTATTACTTTCACTGTCCTTCTTGGTTCAACTCACATTAAACCAAAGCGAAGGAACAGATTACGATTGTCTGTCGCCTTTTATGCTGTCACACATGACCCCTTGGTAAACGAGTGCAACCGTCTCTCTAGTCTGTGGCTGCCACGTCATTTCCCTTCCGGGTCAATGCGTTATTGCAACGGAGTCTCGACTCACAGGTCGGGAGGGTGATTTACAACCATTAGCCCTTTGTGGTCCTATGTCGGACCAGGTCCAACATTACAATTTTCCCTTTCCTGTCCGACATCAAAAAGACGTAAAAAAACAGGTCTCTGGAAAAAGCCGAGAAAACCATTCAATGGCCGAGTGAGACCGATAGGAGCCGAGAGAAGCCGAAAAATAAAGGGGCGGATCTGAGCAATACACATAGCCCCAGCACCACAGAGATAACACGGACATAAACAAACAAGATAGCTGCTTCTGTACCCAGCGCTCAAAAAATATCAAGGACATTTGCAGAGCTTTTTGAGATGTTAAAGTAATAAAATAATGACTTGGATCGCATTATTGAGGAGTTTAGTGATAAAACGAGTGATCAGGAGATGATTTATCGGTATGCACGACTATAAAGAGGTATGTGAAAAATACAGCGAACAAGGGGTGGGGTGGGACAGGAGATGCAGTACTGAGTGTCCTGTTGATATGCAGTGCCTTTTAAACCTGTTTTACTGTGAAAAAAAATACTTTTAAACAGCACATCTAAAATAAACTGCACGTGTGAAAATAAATTGGACCTGACACGCCTGAGACGCGCTGAATAAATGGACCGCAAAGGGTTAATCATTGTATTTCTGTCACACCTCCACATTAATAAATATAGGTGAACAGGATGTCATGAGCCAGCTTGATCGCCCAAAACAGTGCAACAACATCCAACAAGTTGTTGATGTCCTCTCAGAACTGACCAAATAAAATTGCAAATGAACGTATTGATTGTGTTTTATTTGTTTGCATCATTAATATTTAACACAACAGTAAATCCAACACAATTTAAAAGAAAGGAGAGAATCTCTGACAGCACGAGCCTCCTCAGATCGCTACTGTCCAATTGAAACTGAGGTAACCTTCACAATTGCCAAGTCTGCTTATAATAAGCGTGATTTGTTTTTTGAGAGTCACTGTTTTAAATTTGCATAAACACCCATACTCTAACATGGATTGCGCTTGTTTTGGGCTTGTTCTGAAAGGCAGTACCGCTTTTTTTTTTTCTCGTGAGACTTGGCCACACTGGTAACCTTTCTCGTCTGTCTCACAGGCAGCCATGATTCCTGAATACTTCATTTTGTTGTTGACAAGAGTTTGTGCAGGATACATCAGGCACTGGCAATTTTGGGAACAAACTACTGCACTTCAGTCTGTTTCATCAGTATCTGCCACCTCCCTTTCAAGTGCCCACTACCCGTATTTGCCCAAGCGTGATGTTGAATGCTTCCTCAGCAGCTGTCAGTCATCCGGACAGGTAGGGTTTCTAAGCAAGGGTAGTATACGCAGCATCACCTGATCCCCTATATGCTGTATTGCCTGAATAAAAGGGATATATATATATTTATAACGTCTCAGCCGGTTTTCAGCCTGGATGATTTAGTTATGAAAAACCCACGTCAACCAGACCTTAAGAAGTTTCCATCGCTCGGTTTTGTAGACAAAAAAAAAGATAATTTAACCTGGCTTGGTATAACAGTAGGGAATGGTTAGAGAACTCCATTAAGTCAGATTCAGTTTTTTGTTTTCCATGCAGAAAATGTGGATCTTTAACAGGAATTGCTGACCTTGCCTTTACTGTTAGTGGATATTGTGATTGGAAGCACGCAATTGAATCCAATAAAGGTTTAAATAAACATACATTAAGTAAGGGACATCTACACTGTATAGCTGCTTGGAATGAAAGAAAAGTACGAGGCGCTCTGGGAAAGGCTGTATCATTGTGCATGCCATGTCCTCAGAAGAAAAAGGTAGAAGAATTATTCAATGTGTGCAGCTCATTGTACAAATTTCTAAGGAAACCAACTGTTACTGTTTTCTACAAAGGCGAGAATCTTAAAAGATTACTTGGCTCGTTTTAATAAACGTAATACTAAACTAATTGCAGCGCTACAGGCTGCCGACCCCAATAGCCCAACATTTCTACAACTTGCTAATTTGCAACCCTTAGTTAATTTAATCAAGATGGACATTTAATCGATATGCTTTGCCATTATAGATTTTCCGTCAATTTGTTGATTTGCTCATTCAGTTGTTATATGATCAGTTATTTGCTTAGTTAGCTGTTATTTGATATCTGATATTATTATTTGTGTCACTCTTATATTTAAATACCGGTACAATGTGTCAGTTCGTATATTATACGTGGTATGTACATGTACCCCATCACAGAAAACATGGTGCCCCCTTCCTGTGTAATTCCTGGTGCCGGGCCTGTAGTGTTTACACGATCAAGGTCCCAGAATGACACTTCGGTGTGATGGTGTTTACACGATCACGGTTCCAGAATGACACTTCGGTGTGATGTTGTTTACACGATCACGGTCCCAGAATGACACTTCGGTGTGATGGTGTTTACACGATCAAGGTCCCAGAATGACACTTCGGTGTGATGGTGTTTACAAGATCAGGGACCCAGAATGACACTACGGTGTGATGGTGTTTACACGATCACGGTCCCAGAATGACACTTCGGTGTGATGGTGTTTACACGATCAGGGCCCCAGAATGACACTTCGGTGTGATGGTGTTTACGGGATCACAGTCCCAGAATGACACTTCGGTGTGATGGTGTTTACACGATCACAGTCCCAGAATGACACTTCGGTGTGATGGTGTTTACACGATCAGGGCCCCAGAATGACACTTCGGTGTGATGGTGTTTACAAGATCAGGGTCCCAGAATGACACTTCGGTGTGATGTTGTTTACACGATCACGGTCCCAGAATGACACTTCGGTGTGATGGTGTTTACAAGATCAGGGTCCCAGAATGACACTTCGGTGTGATGGTGTTTACAAGATCAGGGTCCCAGAATGACACTTCGGTGTGATGTTGTTTACACGATCACGGTCCCAGAATGACACTTCGGTGTGATGGTGTTTACAAGATCAGGGTCCCAGAATGACACTTCGGTGTGATGTTGTTTACACGATCACGGTCCCAGAATGACACTTCGGTGTGATGGTGTTTACAAGATCAGGGTCCCAGAATGACACTTCAGTGTGATGGTGTTTACAAGATCAGGGTCCCAGAATGACACTTCAGTGTGATGGTGTTTACAAGATCAGGGTCCCAGAATGACACTTCAGTGTGATGGTGTTTACAAGATCAGGGTCCCAGAATGACACTTCGGTGTGATGGTGTTTACACGATCAGGGACCCAGAATGACACTTCAGTGTGATGGTGTTTACAAGATCAGGGTCCCAGAATGACACTTCGGTGTGATGGTGTTTACACGATCAAGGTCCCAGAATGACACTTCGGTGTGATGGTGTTTACACGATCAGGGCCCCAGAATGACACTTCGGTGTGATGGTGTTTACGGGATCACAGTCCCAGAATGACACTTCGGTGTGATGGTGTTTACACGATCACAGTCCCAGAATGACACTTCGGTGTGATGGTGTTTACACGATCAGGGCCCCAGAATGACACTTCGGTGTGATGGTGTTTACACGATCAGGGACCCAGAATGACACTTCAGTGTGATGGTGTTTACAAGATCAGGGTCCCAGAATGACACTTCGGTGTGATGGTGTTTACACGATCAAGGTCCCAGAATGACACTTCGGTGTGATGGTGTTTACACGATCAGGGCCCCAGAATGACACTTCGGTGTGATGGTGTTTACGGGATCACAGTCCCAGAATGACACTTCGGTGTGATGGTGTTTACACGATCACAGTCCCAGAATGACACTTCGGTGTGATGGTGTTTACACGATCAGGGCCCCAGAATGACACTTCGGTGTGATGGTGTTTACAAGATCAGGGTCCCAGAATGACACTTCGGTGTGATGTTGTTTACACGATCACGGTCCCAGAATGACACTTCGGTGTGATGGTGTTTACAAGATCAGGGTCCCAGAATGACACTTCGGTGTGATGGTGTTTACAAGATCAGGGTCCCAGAATGACACTTCGGTGTGATGTTGTTTACACGATCACGGTCCCAGAATGACACTTCGGTGTGATGGTGTTTACAAGATCAGGGTCCCAGAATGACACTTCGGTGTGATGTTGTTTACACGATCACGGTCCCAGAATGACACTTCGGTGTGATGGTGTTTACAAGATCTGGGTCCCAGAATGACACTTCAGTGTGATGGTGTTTACAAGATCAGGGTCCCAGAATGACACTTCAGTGTGATGGTGTTTACAAGATCAGGGTCCCAGAATGACACTTCAGTGTGATGGTGTTTACAAGATCAGGGTCCCAGAATGACACTTCGGTGTGATGGTGTTTACACGATCAGGGACCCAGAATGACACTTCAGTGTGATGGTGTTTACAAGATCAGGGTCCCAGAATGACACTTCGGTGTGATGGTGTTTACACGATCAGGGTCCCAGAATGACACTTCGGTGTGATGGTGTTTACAAGATCAGGGACCCAGAATGACACTTCGGTGTGATGGTGTTTACACAGTCACAGCCCTTAAAGGGTTAAAAAATTACTGGATGTAATAGATGTTTTTAAAAGCAACAGTATTTATTGCAACTGCCACTTTGTTTTTTTATTATTATTAAACTTCTATCATTGTTTTGGTTTGTTAAAATCTAGGGTGTTTGATTTTATTTTACAATAAATGAATATTTTAAAGTAGATATAGACAATTTTTTGTAAGAATTTAAAACAAACCTGAAACTTGAAAACCAAACCTTACCAAATTGAGTTGTGTTTAGAATTTGAGATTTTCTTCAGGTTAGGGTTTTTCAATGATGCAGTGATGACATTATTATTATTATTTTCATAATATAAAGATAAGTGTGATCTCTGTTTATATTTTTTCCCTATTAAAATGATTTTCATAGTCAAAATGATCAGTATTCACAGCCACCAGTACCTGTAATAGCATGACAGCTGGGCAATATTTTTCAGTAAACATGGGTTTTAGAAGGCAAATAAACAAGAACTTGCATCTCAGTTTGCTAGAGATGTCTGTTGCCAGCGGCATAAGACCATACAAGCTACACATGGGAAATACTGCTTAACAACAACTAAGAGTGCCAAAGCAATAAATAATTAAAGCCAACTGCTCTGTCGGATGAACTTATAAATCAAGGAAGACAGTATTGGTATCACCAGTTACTAAAGCTTTAAAATAGGTTATTTTATGTCTTTACTGATTTCATTATTACTCAGGCTCCTTTGCTAATCATCAAAAATAGCCAATTAAGAAGGTGGTGGTTGGTTTTTCATGTGTGGGTGAGGCTAAGTCATCGACTGGTGAGATGATTTATGAGGTAATAATGTAGGGAAAGAATGCTGTCATACCTGCTGCCATACTTTAACAGCTACAGTAGCCATTATGAGGACAAGAGCACAGGTTTTGGTGAGTTGAGGAAAAATAGCTAGTAAATAAACAAAAAATATATGTGTCTTTGTATAATTAGATACAGGTCCTTCTGCTGAGAACAGCCACCCAAATGACAGTGGACTATATTGTAAGAACACACTCTTTGTCAGATGCAAAGCACTGTGAGCCTGAGAAATTTGATACCCAAAGAAGAAGACATTAGACAACAAAAAGTTGGGTCATTTAGGAGGGAATGGCTCACACAGTTTTCTTGGTTTCTTTATTCAGCAGTTGATGATGGAGCCGACTTCAAATACTGCATACTTTTTTGGTAGAAAATCAGGATAAAATGCAGAGAAACTTGACAGGTTATACACAAGTCCTTTATAAATCTGGGGTTCAGCAGTTATAAAACTGAAAGAATATCAAGAAAAATCAGAATTGCACAAAGCAGCAGTAATATTTGGCAATGATTGTGTACTGTGATGCAACAAACTAAAACACCTGTATATTAGCAGTTTAATTGAGTTTATAGAGAAAAAGAGGAAAAAAACAGGCAGAAGCTTTTACATCTTTTCAGATCATACAACTATTTTCATATTTTAGTAACTCTAATTATTGCTTATTATAGTTTTACTTTTAGTATACCTCAATTTACTTGCAAATGTGTTTCAAACTGCACTGAAAGAAACATTTCCTCAAAGTATGTTATATATTTGTTGAGGTGGGGTCACAGGTATTTTCTAGATCTTCAAAAATGTAGTGAACCAGTCAAGCTACAAGGTTAGATCCACCCTTGCTCATTTGCTTCTTTGTGTACCAGCATCAAAATATATAATCTGGATGAGACAATAGTAGTAATAATAATAACGTTGATAGAGAACTAGCAGCTGGGCTTTGCTCAGTGATGATTTAATGGGAGTTGACCATTGCAAATCTTAATGAAAAACAGAAATCTGTTTATCTTGTTTGATAACAGCATCGGAAGTAGATTGAAGTCTATTGTAATAATTTAAACATAGGCAATTTTGAATGCATCCCTAATCTTAGTCAACGAAAAAACAAAAACCAGTACCAGCATTGAGCAATTGGAATGACATTTTCATAGTGTTTGACATGGCAGCAGCATAGACAGGAATAAGAACTTAAAGGCTTAAAAGGCATTGCAAAAATCACCTTCTGACGTGAAAATGGACACAAAGAAAAGCTTGAGAAAAATGGGCAGACTGCACAAATAACACTAGTGTTAAAGTATGTTTAGGGTTTACTTGCTCTTAGTAATTAAGCTAAAATAACAAACAAAAGATTTACGACTGACATTTTCTTATACAAATTCTTAGTTCTCACATTTTCCTATGTGCCAGACACCCACATTATGGTAAATGGGTATTTGATTTTAAAAAAATAGATAAATAGGAGCCATTACACAGGATTTTCTGAAGAATCATCAATAGTTTTAGCAGGTTTTAGAATGGTGGGCAGCAGCATTGCATTACTTTGTCACACATATTTGTATGACTCATTCCACATTAAAGCAGAACAAAACATGTGGCATACACCTGAGGAGTTCAGCTAGGCTCTGTAAAAAAAACAACACAAACAACAAAACACTGTCTTATGCTGAAACTGTTTACAGTAGCTACCCAATTAATTTCACATTCACAGACAGACGGAATTGGAAAATGTTATAAGAAGCTCATTTTTCAACACACATCTCTCCTGTTTGATAAATGAGCTTCAACAAACAGTGTGGTGCTAGTGTGGGTGGGGATTCAAAGGTATACAGATATCAATAGGTGAATAAAGTATTATATTACAAATATATTTAATAGACTGTGTTGCCACTCAAATATTATATATGTAATTAACTACTGATGAGAAGTACCCATTTTTATCAGTGCATTATACTAAGTCCTACCTCTTGTTTGCTTCAAATTATTTAATTACAAGTTGTTACTTTGTGGAAGATTTGGTTTCAAATGATGCTGTTTAAAAAAAAAAGCAAAGTACAGTGTAACAGATTGCAAGCATGGTAAAGCATATTTAAACATGGTGAATCACTGAGAATTATGCTAAAGCCTAGTAAAATCTATTGTTAAACGTGGTAAGCAGTAAATGCATCGTCTAGCCGGGTTTGTGCTGGCACCGGCAGTTCCAACGCAAATTCAGGAGGGATCAACAAAGAAACGCAATACACAGGTGGAGACTGGGTGCGAACCAGGTGCCTCAAGCTTTTCAGCATGACATCTTAACCACAACACGAGAGCTGTAGCAGACCTGATATAGTTCCCGTTGCATGTATTACCTCACGCCAACCGTACCGACTAATACTGGATGTATGTAAATATTGTTACTATTTTATGTTTCGATTTTAATGTCAATTAAAAATATATGTGCATGTTGGATTTACAGAACAAAAGGCTAACTACCAGTAGGCTACTCATCGTCAATATTTCTAAAGCACTAATAGAATGAATTGTAAATTGCCAACAATGTGTGTCAAGTCAGCTATAGATAGTAAATAATAACTTCATTTTTGGTAGGACTGGGTAATTAAGCTTCCATGCCAATCTGGACACTGACTTGTAAGGTGCTCCTTAGTGACAGTTATGCTTGTAGCTCTGTGGAATGGACATTGATCCTTTAAGAACAAAAATTAAACAACTCTACAAAGCTTCATGAATTCTATAACTCCAAAACACCTGGCTAAGAATGAAATTCAATACAATACACTTACAGATGTTTACCACAGTCAAAGCATAGCAAAGTGTAATATACAGTAGCATAGTGAAAGCATAGGTAAGCACTGTAAGCCCTGTGGCAAAGTGGTTTGCGGTGTACAAGTGTAGAGGTGATGCAATGCTCAAGATAATGACAAACAGCAATGTCACTGGTGTGTGGCAAGGTATCGCGTCACGTGTGTGGTTAACCGCTGATATGCAAGACAGCGAGACATGGGAGTTGGAGTTGAAACGCTGCTCAGGATTTATTAACACAAAAGAATGAACGTAAACAAAAACGGGTCATGTGACGTTACCAGCGATGGTAACACACAGAGGACACATACAGCAGGCTGTACAAAAGGCAAAATAAAACACAGTACAAAAACTACAAATAAAAAGGTGCCACACAAGGCGAGCGCTCGCCTTATTAAATGAGGTGTCCCGCTCCAGGAACCTGCTACACTACGTAACCCTCGCAATATATTGCTTGGGATCACTATCCCCTAAACTAACCTACTGATGAGCAGGTATTCATGCGACGACTCCTGCTTCTTCATATGGTCTTCACAAGTACCGTGTTGCAGTTTCAGGATTGTGCGTAGCTGTAGTTCCTGCAGAGCAGACGCTCTCCTCCTGTGTACGCAGCGCCCCTCTCTGTAGCATGGCGCTGCAGTAACCCAGAGCGATCCATACCGGAAGTTTTTATGCTGATGGACAATCAGTCGATGCCCGCCCACCTGCTGATTGAGGACCGGCACAGCCAATCACTTGCTTCCCTTCCTCTCAATCAAGCCTAGCAGGCAGCAAGTCTCAATCGAGCGCCCGTCTGTAAACAATCAATTAATCAAACAAAACAACTCCAAAATGCACACTCAATAAACCCATTTCCCCATACAACTTACACCAACACTAATTTCCCAATGTGAAGGGCAAACACCCTGCTACATGGTGAAATGATGGTTTTATTTGTAATCCAACGTCACTTGACAACAGTAAATAATAATGAGAACTGGCAATACACAATGATGTGTATTGCTCAGTTAAATCCACGGGGTTCAGTTCCGAAACAATAGACACGGTATTAAACACACACACACACACAATATACACAAAAACGATCACAAGTCCAAAGTGCGTGCTGTAGTGCTTGTGGTGAAAATACAATTTATCGTGAACAAGGTGCAGTGTTGTTCGGGTTTAATGCTGGCCTGTAGCGACAGCTCCGGATCGTGTTAGCCATCTAATAACAATAAACAAGTTGATTTAAGACAAGACAAAACACTCACGATACCAATATGTTCTCCTTCCAGTTCAGCGTTTAACCATACAAAAGGAACAGATCACCTCGCTATGTCCCCTTATGTACCGTCAGTTACTCCCCCTTGGTTAGCGATTGCAATCGTTTCTCCTCCAATCCGCGGTTGCCACATCACTTCCCTTCCAAGTCAATGACTTGGTGTACCATAGCTCCGCCCCCTTTCCAGATGGCCAACTTCAACCTAACCCTGGGAATGAATTGTCGGCCATCCAGTCCAGAGCACTCTGTTCCCTTTACACAGCGCCCTCACAGGTCGAGAGGTTTATCACCAAGAATCATTCTGTCTCTGTCACAAGCCCACATATGCATAGTAAAGCATAATAAAAAACATGGCACACCAGGGTAAACTGAATTAGTATAACCATGGGAAAAGCATGGGGAAACTGCAAAACCACCATGCAGTTTTTTAAAGGGTAGCGACAATGCCAGTTGGTCTACTGACTGATTGCATATGTGGAGAACTTTAAAACAGAGGGCTGTTGTTGCTCAAATGGTTTATCTACAAGTGAAATACTATTGAAATTGTTTTTGACCACTAACTTTTTGTCAAATCTGCATTTCTTGCATGGGAATCGACCTACTTACCAAAACTGTTTTCTATTTCTGCGAAAACATTGAAACAATAAAACTGAACTGAAGTGTCCAACATGTGCAAGGCATTACCTGATAGCTTGTTAGTACCACCAAGAATAATCTATGTCAGCTCTCTGCTGAACTATTCTCTGGCCTCAGTCCGAGTCAATGCCATTTCTCCTCATATAAACAATGCCAGTTGCAGGCCAAAAAAATAAATAACCAGAGAATTAAAAGGCAATTAGGCTGCTGCTATGCTAATATTGGCTTTTAAAAAGTAACAAATAACAAAGCAAACAACAATTGTAATAAAGATAACTCATAGGCATTATATTCAATGATAGCAATAAATAACAAACCATTAATATATATATATATATATATATATATATATATATATATATATATATATATATATATATATATATATATATGTGTGTGTGTGTGTGTGTGTGTGTGTGTGTGTGTGTGTGTGTGTTATTTGGTACTTAAGGACAGTGTTGCTGTAATTAATATCTAATCCTAGGTCAAATCTATCAGAACACATTTACAAAATAAGTAGTTTAGTAATACAGTACTGTGGCAAAGCGCCCCGCCCCTGTGTGCATTTGTGTTATGTGTTGTATGTTGCGTGTGTAAATGTTGGTGTATAGATTGGTACACGGGATATAAACGGGTCTGTGTTTCACGTGTATTTAAATTGTATATTTGTATTTAGGCACGGGATTGCACATCACGCACGTGCATTTAAAATATAATATGCGAGCACGGGGTTGCACAGAATTAATTCACGTGCTGGGATTCAAGTGAATAATTAATTAGTAATTGAATCCCAGCACAACAGTATAAATAGGCACATTTTCATGCACTCAGGGTTGGGTGTTCGGAAGAGGAGAACGGGTGAGAGAGAGAGAGAGGAATAAGTAGTAGTAAAATCGTAAACGTAAAGTGTTTGTTCTCACCGTGTTTGTTTGTCTCCGTGCACCGTTTGTTTAGTGTTAGTCCGTTTTGTATGTCTGTTTATTTTGGCGCAAGTGCCGTGTCCTGTTTTTGTACTGTTTACAACCGTTTTATTTGTTAATAAACGCTGAGTGCAGCCATTGCACTCGGCTCATCACAACCACTGTCTGTGTTTGAATTCCTGTCTGGTCTGACGCAACCCACTCTGGCCGTCTTTGTGACACGTGGTGTCATCGTGGGATAGCCGCGCCTCCAAGCGTCAGACCAGGAGGGGTCTGGATTAAAAAAAAAAAAAAAAAAAAAAAAAGTCAATGGCAGAAGACGCCACAAAATGGCGGGACTGGTTCCTGGAGAATGCTGGGCTGGAGGCCCAGGCTCTGCCCATAGTCGTTCGGGCCCTGTGGATGATGGACAGTGAGAGATGGGAGGCCTATCAGCAGGAACACACCCCAAACACCTTGGAGGAAGGTGTGGAGTTTCTCCTCAGCTACCTGGAGGCAACGATAAACGGAACAGCAGCCCAGGTAGCAGGACCACCAGCAGAGGAGTACCTGATGTCCCCATCTCCACCAGCAGAGGGTGAATGCCTGCTGGTTTTGCCTCCACAGCCCAAGCGGGAGACGGATAAAGAGGTGAAGGACAGGGAGGAGGAGTGCCGCCTAAGGGCCAGGCATCCACGGCGATGTAACAAGCCATCGCCGGGGTGCCTCCTCTGCGACCAGGATCACCTGTTCGCCCACTGTCCCTTCCGCAGTTATGGGGAGGAGCCTGAGCGTCCACAGCCCAAATGGGAGGAGCCTGAGCGTCCACAGCCCAAATGGGAGGAGCCTGAGCGTCCACAGCCCAAATGGGAGGAGCCTGAGCGTCCACAGCCCAAGCGGGAGGAGCCCGAACGTCCTACGCCTGAGTGGGAGGAGCCCGAACGTCCTACGCCTGAGTGGGAGGAGCCCGAACGTCCTACGCCTGAGTGGGGGGAGCCCGAACGTCCACAGCCCAAAAGGGAGGAGTCGGTGCGTCCACAGCCCAAAAAGAGGCAAGTCGGGGCTTCCACAGCCGTAGGACCCAAGCTGCCAGCAGAGGGAGAATGCCTGCTGGTCCCACCTCCACCAGCAGAGGGTGAATACCTGCTGGTGCCGTCCCAAGAGCCAGAAGGGGAGGAGTTACAGGCTCAACCCCCTGAAAATTTTTGGGGGGGAGAAGGGCAGGATGCTGGTGTCCCCCAGCAGCCTCTAGATATGCTGTTGAAGGCAGCACGGCGCGCACATGCCCAGCCGCCACAGCAGAGGGAGCCAGCACCGCCACAGCCTCCCTCTGAGTGGCCAGCATCAGCCCCATCGCCTCTACCTCCGCCACCTCCACCAGCAGAGGGTGAATACCTGCTGGTTCCACCTCCACCAGCAGAGGGTGAATACCTGCTGGTTCCACCACCGCCAGGAGCAGAGGAGCTGGAGCTGCCTCTGCCTCCACCACCGCCAGGAGCAGAGGAGCTGGAGCTGCCTCTGCCTCCACCACCGCCAGGAGCAGAGGAGCTGGAGCTGCCTCTGCCTCCACCACCGCCAGGAGCAGAGGAGCAGGAGCTGCCTCTGCTGCCCGTACCTCCGCAGGGAGTACGGTGGCCGGAGCCCCAGAAAGGGGAGCTGCCGGCCACGAAGAAGGGGGAGGAGGTCTGGAGACCACCAACCCCAGCAGCAGTTTCGCTGCCGGAGATCGTGGGGGAGGTCAGGAGACCTGCTCCCACTGCAGCAGTTTCGCTGCCGGAGATCGTGGGGGAGGTCTGGAGACCTGCTCCCACTGCAGCAGTTTCGCTGCCGGAGATCGTGGGGGAGGTCTGGAGACCTGCTCCCACTGCAGCTTCTTTGCTGCCGGCAGTACTGTGGTCGGAGCCCCACCAAAGGGAGCTACCGGCTACAAAGACAGGGGGAGAGGTCAGGAGACCACTTTCCCCAGCAGCTTTTTCGCTGCAGGACGGGACCAACAGGCTGTCAGCCGTGCCACTACCGGCAGGGGTGCTGACAGCATGGCCAGCCATGGGCCCACTGAAGCCTCCCTTCCCAGCCCGAGACTTTGTCCTGGACTGCTGGATTTTTAAGGGGGGAGGTGGCCGTTGAGGCCATGTGTGCTGCGCACAAGGGGGGGTATATGTGGCAAAGCGCCCCGCCCCTGTGTGCATTTGTGTTATGTGTTGTATGTTGCGTGTGTAAATGTTGGTGTATAGATTGGTACACGGGATATAAACGGGTCTGTGTTTCACGTGTATTTAAATTGTATATTTGTATTTAGGCACGGGATTGCACATCACGCACGTGCATTTAAAATATAATATGCGAGCACGGGGTTGCACAGAATTAATTCACGTGCTGGGATTCAAGTGAATAATTAATTAGTAATTGAATCCCAGCACAACAGTATAAATAGGCACATTTTCATGCACTCAGGGTTGGGTGTTCGGAAGAGGAGAACGGGTGAGAGAGAGAGAGAGGAATAAGTAGTAGTAAAATCGTAAACGTAAAGTGTTTGTTCTCACCGTGTTTGTTTGTCTCCGTGCACCGTTTGTTTAGTGTTAGTCCGTTTTGTATGTCTGTTTATTTTGGCGCAAGTGCCGTGTCCTGTTTTTGTACTGTTTACAACCGTTTTATTTGTTAATAAACGCTGAGTGCAGCCATTGCACTCGGCTCATCACAACCACTGTCTGTGTTTGAATTCCTGTCTGGTCTGACGCAACCCACTCTGGCCGTCTTTGTGACAAGTACTTAGAAATGTTTCTATTGAAATCAATTAGGAAAGCCCACCATAACAATATGAGGATAAAAGACAAACTAACGGATGTTTCTGGGCATGTAGAAACAGATGTAAAGTACTGTATACTGTAGCAGGCTAGCTTTGGTGTTTTACCCAAACATGTGTTATTGTTGGCAATTTATATATATATGGTGGTTAGTATAAGTATACATTTTACATTAAGGTGCTGTTTTTAATGTAGATATGATCCATCAGATCCCTCCATTTATTTTTCTTCATTTATTAGCAGGCACAAAGGCAATGATAACAGTTGCTAACTATAGCTTTCAACACAAGTGTAGCTACTGTGGATAGCGTTTAAACCATTTTTCCAGCAAGTCTTTTTTACTTAATCTGAGAGCGCTACTGTTTATTTACTAGGGTTTATTTTTCTAGTGTAAACAACAAGAAAACAATGAATAACAACTCAAACTTGTTTCAAACAGTTAAGTTTCAGTCGTGCACAGTGAATCTGAGACATAGGCAGGCACTGGACGGGTTTGGCTATTCTTTATAGGAAGTTGTGCCCTGACTTATAAATTCAATACTTAGTACTGAATTAGCATAAGCAAAATTACAGATTTAGTTTAATTTTTTCAACCTGATATATCCTAGATTGAATATGGCTCAGGTGCCTTCAGATCTAATTAGTCAATTAAGAGTTAGAATAATAACTGCATGCTATTTATTTTTAATTAAACTACAGCGACATTTATACAAGGACTGGATGCCGTATGTTACCACATCAACCCTCTTACAACAACAGGTTTCCATCGAGAAGAGAGAATGTTTTTCTTTAAATTTACCTCCAGGAAGAAGATGCAATAAACATAACACCTGTACTGAAACTCACAGACTAGTAAATAGTATTACAATTTAAACAAGAAACCTTTTAGTACTTAAGGGTTATGTCAGTGTGAAAAAAAAATGCGTGTTTTGCTTTGACAAAAATAATTGACAAAAAAAAAAAAAAATACAGACGACTGGAAATGCATATTAAAATTCATAAAGGTACCTTGTAGCTAAAAATAAAAGCAGAGCTATTGTATAAATCTAAATGGAACAGAAACACCAGTGTGGTATCAGATTTTTTAAATCCAATTATTTTCTTAAAACCAAGAGCCACATCTAATAAACAGAGAAAGCATTAAACATAATTTTCCTTTACAATTGCAGACCAAACTTAATTACTTAACTTTTTGAATATTGTGAAAGGTATTAGATTAGATGATTGATTTGACCCCACAAAGCAACTCCTTTTTCAGATTTTTCATTAATATTACGTTTGATAGTTACTGTATTTACTAAAAGACTAGGAAGTGTTGAGAAAGCTGCTGAATATGTCATAATAAAAATGTATCAATAATATATTAGAAATGAGCAGATTACCATATTGACCTCCCCACATTAGTAAAAATGTATTCTGAAAAGAGTTTCCCCATTCACTGCATTCAAAGCAGCCAGTATTCCCAAATGCTTTTCAATATACCGTCATTTAGTTTGCCAGCCTCAAACTGTTACTGTATTTTCAATAATTTTCCTCATTAAGCTTCCCAGTAGTTTTGTAAATCCAACACTGCTTTTCCAACAGCTCATATCTAAAAGATACAAACTTCATATTTCAATGTTATGGAATCTCCTCATGCTTTGAGATAGATCTTAATCATATTTCATAAACAGCTGTATTCTGTAAGTCAGGTTTTAGTATAGAAATCATCCATTAAAAATTAAGCTTTGGACATTTGCAGTATTTTGATTTCTGATTATATCGATGATACAGACCAATGTTTCCCAAAGTGGGGGTCGTGACCCAAATATGGTGATATCTTGTAACAATTGTAAGTCACTCTGGATAAGGACGTCTGCTAAGAAATAAATAAATAATAATAATAATAATAATAATGGATTGCTGCAAGGAATTCTGATGGGTCGCCAAACAAACAGTCTAAAAAACATGACGTTTGGTGCACACTGTTAAGATTTAGTTTCACTATACAACTTCTTATGCTTACATTCAAAATAAATATAAATTGCATACAAATCATTAGCAGTAATTATGTAAACAATGTATTGTTTTATCGCCAGTCTCCTGCTTTAAATATGAACCAAAAATAGAAAGTATAAGGGCCCTTTCACACCTAGTTCGTTTGGAGAGGATAATTCGCACTTAAGTTCAGTTCGTTTTGGCAGGTGTGAAACATCCAAACGCATCAGAGTGCGCACCAAACAAGTGGACTAGGATTCACTTAAATAGATTTATACGAAACAGAACAAACTGATGTAATGCATAGCCCACAGAACATCATAGGTGTGTGTACTGTATGGTAAAAAAAATAATAATAATATAATGACGCACAAATAGTCGATCAGATTCACTTGAAAGAATTGTAATGTGAAAGGAAACGCATTCTGGTGCGATTAAAGTTGTGAAGACGAACTTAAAGTCAAGCTTGGATCTCTGCTGAGACTTTTCATGGAGGAAGACAGGTTTGGTCGATATGGAATTGCAATATGAAACAAATAATAATAAGAATAATATAACAACATATTTATTTTTATATAGCGCCTTACAGAGGTAGGCTGTGAACTGTGCATTATATGCAGTCACTTACAATAGGACATTGATTTAACATCTCATCCGTAGGATGGAGCACAGGTTGAGGTTAAGTGACTTGCTCAGGGTCACACAGTGAGTCAGACAGTGGCAGAGGCGGGATTTGTTGATGGGCCAATCCTTGTAAGTCAGACAAGTTTGTTGATGGGCCAATCCTTGTAAAAAAGTTGCGCTAGAGAATCATCCTGAGGCTTGATGCATTTAGAGTGGCAAAGAGGAATGGCAGCAAGCACAGCTGGATAAGTGGAGGTTGAAGCAGCAGCATTGTCAGATGGAGGAGAAGCAGGATGGGCGTATTTCTTTGAAAGTTTTTTCGGTGGATTATTTGTTGAAGGAAGACAGCCAGAAGGAGAGAAGAATTCTTCATCCAAGTCAGATGAAAACGAAAGCTGCCTTGGGTGAGTACTCATTTTAAACCGATTGAAAACAAAGGTTTGTTTTAAGACTGGGTCTGCAAGTCTGCTTGGTAACCGCAAACTGAAAAGGAAGACGAGAATTAGGAAGCTGGCGACAGTTTAAAAAGGGTGACTGACAGGTAATTAAAGGGTGACTGACAGGTATTTTAGCAGGATGACACAAGGGAGGAGTCCCAGCTCCAGCCCCCCGAAAAACAACAAAGTTCTACTAAAAAGTGTTCTGTGATTTAAAAAACTGGCAAATCATCAAAAAAACTTTATATTTTATGATTGTTTTTATTGATGAAAAGCAATACATGAAAAAAGCATACAGTACATCATGTGGTTATTGATTTTGTTACAGTCTTATGAATTGTGTTTAGACTCCATTTCTGCCTCTTTACAGCAACATTAAATCAACAGCTCCAGCTGTTAACAATAACCAGTGGTATCGTCTTCAGACCCACCTCTCAGCTTTGGTCAAACAATCTATTCAACGTAGAACAAAGAAGGATTTGGGAGGACAGATTGAAGTCTGTGAGGAAATTAAGCAAGAGGCACTTTTTTTAGGCTGGTGAGGGTATGGAATGGAATCAGGAACTGAACTAGCATTGGTAGGCTGAATTACATCCTCTTGTTCACAAAAGTTCCTATGTTTTTATATCCAAGAACAATAGTATTATTTACACTCAAATACATTTTCATCACTTTTCCCCCCACTTGGTAGCAATACACTGTCTTACTATTTAACCTGTGTAAATTGCAAGTACCCTGCCTTGGGATGTCTCCAGAACACCCTATTAAACAGAAAGCTACATCTCACAATGAAAAGTAATTACAGGGTGGAAATCCAAAACTCCAAATAAAATAAAACACTGGGGAGCACATCTCAGTGACTGTGATAAATAAACAAGTTTTCTCAAAGGGCTGCAGTACATCATCTTAGCTGTCCATTCTCCCAATACATTTGTCTGCAGTATATGAAAGCTTGCCACGTAAGCTAATAGTGGAAATTGAATGCCCCTCAGGTAGACTGTTTTTACCTCCAGGGTGCAATTCCATTATAGCCCTCCTCTCCAGTCCATATTTTATATATATATTGACAGGAATGGCCGTATTTCAGGTGCATGCCCCTATAAAAACGTGACCCAGAGACTTAACTTGATGTTTCCAGTGCTTTCTGTGCACTTTTATTATATAAAACAAAAATAAACAAACAAAAATCTAGATCTTATGAGCACTTACTAAACATAAGCAGGTCACTGACTAACTTGCAGGATAGCTAAGCTGTTTACCTGACACACAAAACACATAAACACTTTTACACAAAAGTCTATAAACCAAAGGTAGGTTTAAGCTATACACAGTACCTTTTTAAGTATACGCCATCTAGTCGGGCTCTTCACACAGCAGCAGCCTCTAGCAGACTGAATGCTCTCCTTTTATACATGGCAGCTGGCCTCAATTTACAATACGAGTCCAACTGCCAAAACAATAAAACAAATAATAATTACATCAAACAATAATACAATTAAATCAATTAAACAATAAAATTAAACAAAAACAATTAGCTTGGCAGGGAGACTTTTTACTCTGTCCCTGCCACAAAACAAACATTTTTACCTTTACCCTGCTACAATATACAGTGTATATACATATATATATATATATATAGGGATGGGTTAAAATATTCCAGCTCTGAATGGAATGATCGACGGATCCTACAATACAGCTCAACATGTGGACATGTATTTAAAGATCAAGGCACAGCACTGATAGATGTCATTTAATGTGTAGTATGGAATAAGTATATTGTTGGACCAAGGATCGATGTCGGTCAACCGAGGCTGCGTGACGAAGGACCACCAACCCTAAGAAAGGGGAGGTGGGGGAGAAAGACTGTCAGAAGATTTAGTGATGGGCTTGGTCTATATGGGATTGATTAGCCAATATGATTAGCGTAGCAGGCTGAACCGCACCACTAGAATTAAGCCAAGCCTCCGATATTATGTCTGTGTATGCAAAGTAGTCTAGCCTTATATACACACACACTTACAACAATACCTTTCCTCAACATTTCCCCCTCACTTTTTTCAACAGCGGGGAAATGCCCCCCTTGCATTTCAGCAGTACTAAAACTTTTATTTATCACTAATTTATTCATATAAAGGGGGCTCCCGAGTGGCGCATCCAGTACAGGCACTCCGCGTGGAGTGCAGGATGCACCCTGTAGGCTGGAGGTCACCGGGTCGAGTCCCTGCCTGTAAGCGGCCCAGAGCTGCATGGTACTCTGACGCTGTAGCTCTGAGGTGGTTGCATGGCAGGCCTGCAGAGTGAAAAGAACTGGACGGCTGACGGCACACATTTCGGAGGATGCGTGTGTCCATCTTCGTCTCTCCCGAGTCAGTGGCAGCGGTGAGCCAGGTTGAAATAGGAAAAAAATGGGGCTTTCCAAATTGGGGAGAAAATAAGAAAAAATAATTGGCGATTCCAGATAAAAAAAAATAAAAAAATAAAAACGTATTCATATAGTCACTAGTAAGCTCAGAAGGCTCCACTAGGACCCAGCAGAAATGCCAATGAACTGAGGCAGTGTTGGCACACAATGCATTATGAGTGATCTCAAGCAGAGAGGAGAAAGCAGAGCTGCTTCTACTAGTTTTTTTCCTTTTCATTGTAAAATTTCTCAATCGTGATACCATTTCCGGTGTTTCTGGTCTCAATACTATACGAATATCTTTTTTTTTTTTTTTTAATTTAGTTGTTGCCAATTATTTTTATTATTTTCTCCCAATTTGGAATGGCCAATTATTATTTGAAGCTCTGACCCTGCGCTGACTCGGGAGGGCGAAGACGAACACACACTGTCCTCCGAAGCGTGTGTCGTCAGCCGACCCCTTTTTTTCCCACTGCGGACTCACCATGCAGCCACCCAAGAGCTACAGCGTCGGAGGACAACGCAGCTCTCGGGCAGCTTACAGGCAAGCCTGCAGGCGCCCGGCCAGACTACAGGGGTCGCTGGTGCGCGGTGAGCCGAGGACATCCTGGCCGACCTAACCCTCCCTCCCCCCGGGCGACGCTCGGCCAATTGTGTGCCGCCCCCTAGGAGCTCCCATCCACGGTCGGCTGTGGAATAGCCTGGACTCAAACTCGAACGTCCAGACTATAGAGCGCATCCTGCACTCCACGTGGAGCGCCTTTACTGGATGCGCCACTCGGGAGCCCCCCTATACGAATATTTTGTATTTGAACATTGGGATTGTCATAGAGTGGCTGTGAAATACCCCTTTGTCCTCTAAAGAGGGAGTTCACAACCACAAAGAGGTGCCAATCTGAATGAAATTAACATTTTTTTTTTAATTTAATTACTACATGCCCCAGCTACAGAAACTGCCCCAGCACACTTTTGAAACCAAAGTTACTGATCTTATAAACAACAGATAACAGCTGTAAACAACAAAGCCACCTATCGCAAACATATAATTCCTGATGTCAGAATATGTAGAAAAAGGGCAACGCGTTAACATTCTGGAAACACCACTGGCCTCAGCTAAAGGATGCTTGATCCATTCTCACTTTCTACTGCATCTGTTTTAAAATGACTGACTGCTCATGTGGCGTACCTCAGGAAGGACACCAGGTTATGAAATGTCAGAAAGGGTGTAGAAAAGGGGCTGAATATTGCGGCAAATATGTCTGGTTAGAGCCCTTGTTGCTAGGAGTGTTATACCCAGCTGTACAAGAGGCCTCAAGCTGCTGAAAGTTTCATTCAGCAGTACAGAACTTTCCATACCACAGCTTTGCATCATTAAATATGTTCAAACATATGAAGTATATCTCTTCATTATCAGATGCAAGTTACATATTTAACATACTGTATTCACATATACTGTATTTATCTTTGTACTTGTTTTCAGTTGCAGTTCAGTTGTATTTGTCATATAAAAGGCCTTGGATCTGTTGTAAAAGTTTATTACAGCATACCATGGTAAAAGCATAGCAAAGTGTAGGACAGCAGAGTTTAAAACACAGTGAAAGCATTTAAAAGCACAGGCACACATGATAAATCATATAGTGTGTGTAAATATGAAAACAAACATGTTTAGCAATTGTAAGCTGCAATCCTGCTGTGCAAATTAGCCATAATAAACCTTTAAAGGATGTAAGCCTCCAACATTATGCTACAGCCTTTAACCAATATATATTTGTTTAAGTTGGTGATGGACAACCTTCCTAACACTGCTTCACATTTGTTTGTGTATATAGAACCTTAACAACCAGCCTGTATGTTTGACAAGCTGTTGCATCCATTCATATTTCTAACTGTAAACCGGAAGCTCGCCACACAGGCTCACTCTGGTTCTTTTCCCTTCTATAAACACGACCCAACACACAGATTTGAAAGACAGTGCTGACGCTCACTTTTAATTTTGTTCCAAAATAAAAAGAAACAAAACAAAAACAAACATCTAGCTCCATCGGAACGCTGACTAAACATTTGCAGGTTCCCTGACTAACTCTCAGGACAGCTAAGCCGTTTACCTGACAAATAACAAAAACACACTGTTTACAAAAATAAACACAGCACAGAACTCACAAAATGACTGCTCGGACACGGAGTACCACTTTCTGTCTCCTTCTACTCAGCAGTCTCGACAATCAAACTGTGAGGCGTCTATGCCCCACAGTAACAATTGTGGGCAGCTGGCTCTATTTTACAATTATGCCAACTGCCAAAAACAATTAACAAATAATAATCAAATTAAGGCTTTTCAGCCCGTGACCTTCTGGGAGGTGTATTCCTGTGTTCCTCAGGACTACACTTTCTCACACTAACATTATGAGATTTCTGAGTTTGAATAATGCCACATCTTCCCAGCTTACTGTTTCTATTATCTTTCCACTTTGGGATAACTTATTGCAGAAGTGTTTAGTGAAGCCTAGATTATTTAAACTATGTAGAAATTGTAAATCACATGTTTCTTATACTGACGTGTCTCATAACTTACAACATCCAACATTTGTTACTGAGCAGCCTCTTTCTTAAAATTGTTTTATATATACAAAGTGTCAGGATTCAAATACAAGGCAGATCTCTATGTTAGTGCACCCACCTATGGCACCCTCCATCAACCTGTCATAACAAAAGCTCTTAATACCATAGACGCCTTGCATAAAATTGAAACACATTTTCTATTAGTTTACTGCATCCATAGGCAATTGTATTAGGGGAACTGTACAGAACTGTGCTGTGAAAATTTACACCAGTAGAATGCACCTGTACAGTATGACCAAAGGGCAATGTCAGTCATTCAAGTGTATAGGACTGTATTTTCAAAGCATTTGGTGTTACAACATTAGTAATAAACAACTTGGGAATGCTTAAATTATATTTAATTGTAAAACGGAATGTTCGGATGCTGCACGCTGATTGGCTGCTGAGGGGTTTTAAACCGTGCATAAAAATAGCTTAACGCACGACGTAACTTATTTTTGTCTAATTACAGTTGGATTAATAAATTATTGTAGCGAAATAGGTTAACACAGGCAGGTGCATCACACAGGGAGAGGCAATCCACACACAGGTAGAGGGCGGGCGCAAACCCGGGACCTCTCGCACTAAAGTATCGCGCTGATACTGCTGTACAAAAGAGCCGGCTCTTTTGACTGCCCAGCGCCACCATGTTAATGCAACACAGCCCACGCCCTGTCGTGTGTTATTCCTTACTTATAACCTAGTTGTTTGTATCTTGTTTTGTAAAATGCAAAAAGGTGTTATTCTCCTTTCAATAAATATTAAGTAATTCAATACTGGAAAAAATACATTTTAAAAAATGGTTCATAGTAACAGGTTTTTGAGACAATAATATTCTAAAGTTATTTTAAACACACCAAGATTGCATTAACTAATGGCCGCAGAAAATAAGCTCAGCGCTACATAGTCATTCATAGTCAATATTCATATTCAACAGATGTTGGAATGTACAGAACATAGTTTAATGCTGACTGTTATGTGTTAGCAAAATTGTTTTTAAATTCTGCGTTCCTTGATTTATCATGAATCTAATCATTCCAGGTGATATAGGCAGACTTCTCAGATGGAGTAATTTTTCAGCCTTGAGAGATGAGCTGTCTTCACAGAGAGCATCATAGTTTTAGCCCAGTGGTCTTCTAGTTACTTTTCCTTGATGGATGAACATTTCATATCTCCAGTTGTGCTCTAGCATCTCTGGAAACAAAATGAAAAGCTGCCAACATGAATCTCTGTAGCAGCCTACCTTTAGTCTAGTCATTATTTTTCACCTGCCGCTTAGAAACTCAAGAAGCTCCATGGCAAATGTCAGTTTGGATTTACTGTGGGAGGGTGGAATGATTGCATTAGACAATTTCTACAGCATGTCTGAAATAACCCTTCCAGTAGAAGGAAAATGGTTGTACAAGTCTCTCTAAGGACTAAAAGCTAATAAATGAAATTAGTAAACAGTATCCTACCATGAAATAAAAACATAAGAACATAAGGAAGTTTACAAACGAGGAGGCCATTCGACCATCTTGCTAGTTTGATTGTTAGTAGCTTATTGACCCCAGAATCTCATCAAGCAGCTTCTTGAAGGATCCCGGGGTGTCAGCATCAACAACATTACTGGGGAGTTGGTTCCAGACTCTCACAATTCTATGTGTAAAAACGTGCATCCTATTTTCTGTTCTGAATGCCCCTTTATCTAATCTCCAGTTGTGACCCCTGGTCCTTGTTTCTTTTTTCAGGTTGAAAAAGTCCCTTGGGTCGACACTGTCAATACCTTTTAGGATTTTTAATGCTTGAATCAGATCGCTGCTTACTCTTCTTTGTTCAAGACTGAATAGATTCAATTCTTTAAGACTGTCTGCATATGACATGCCTTTTAAACCAGGAATAATTCTGGTTGCTCTTCTTTGCACTATTTCTAGAACAGCAATATTCTTTTTGACGAGGTGACCAGAACTGAACACAATATTCTAGATGAGGTTTTACTAAAGCATTGTAAAGTTTTAACATTACTTCCCTTGATTTAAATTCAACACTTTTCACTATACTGTATATCCGAGCATCTTGTTGGCCTTTTTTTTTATAGCTTCCCCACATTGTCTAGATGAAGACATTTCTGAGTCAGCATAAACTCCTAGGTCTTTTTCATAGATTCCTTCTTCAATTTCAGTATCTACCATATGGTATTTATAATGCACATTTATAGTGCCTGCATGCAGTACCTTACACTTTTCTCTATTAAATGTCATTTGCCATGTGTCTGCCCAGTTCTGAATGCTGTCTAGATCATTTTGAATGACCTTTGCTGCTGCAACGGTGTTTACCACTCCTATTTTTGTGTCATCTGCAAATTTAACAAGTTTGCTTACTATACCAGAATCTAAGTCATTAATGTATATTTGGAAGAGCACAAGACCTAATATTGATCCTTGTGGTACTCCACTGGTTACCTCTCTCCATTTTGAGGTTTCTCCTCTAATCAGTACTTTCTGTTTTCTGCATATTAACCACTCCCTAATCCATGTGCATGCATTTCCTTGAATCCCTACTGCGTTCAGTTTGAGAATTAATTAATAGATACTGTAAACGAGCCTTGCGGCTCGGGTTCGTTTTGCCCTTTAAAATACCGACCAGACACAGAGATGGAGGGTTCGAAAGCGCTTTTGCGCTAATTTTTAATAAAGAACCAATGAACAAAACAAAAACAAAACACAAAATACCCACAAACAAAATAAACACCTAGCTCTGTACGAGCACTAACTAACACACAGGAACACCCTGACTATAAGTGGTACAGCTAGGCTGTTTCCCCACTAAACAATAAACAACAACCACACAGGTTTAATACCGCACCTTTTCCCTCACGACTGCCAGGACGCAGTGTACAACTTTCTGCCTCCTTCTTCTCAGCAGTCCCGGGCAAACTAACTGTTTCTCTTAAATACCCTGCACCTGGTACTAATTTAACAATGGCTACCAGGTGCAGGGGATAATTACTAATAAAACAATTAACCAATTCAATTAAACAACAGTTCATTTCCCCAAACTAACAAAAACCATACATTTTACTGCGGGGATGATTCCAATCCCATCCCCACTGTGCTACAATACGTGTCATGCTTTTCAAATGATTCATTATTAGGATTCTTGGAATCATGTTATGACACATCCCATAGGATCCACAGACAAAGCAATAGGATATTTTAGTTTTTTGGAACTTATTCTCCTGGAAGAATATGCAAGCAACATTCTCAATTATTCTAAGCAACCAGGAGTCTTAACTACTGGTACATGCTAAAAAAAATCCTGATGAAATATGAATGAAACAAGCATAATAGCGCTGCATTTTAATGCAAGATTGACTACATTAATGCATGCTTTTATTTCTTTAAGTTTAGTGTTTTTAAATGTTTTTGACATGATTTCAATTGTGGTCCCTTTTATACTGTATTGCAGTACAAAATAACTGTGAAGAGAATCTGGCATGTGTGTAGAAAGCATGCATAAAAATAACATTTAGGTTGCTGTGGATATTCACTTCCTGTATAAGGAACATGATTGCAGGTTTTACACATGGCTTTCACTCTACAGTGGAGTACAGTAATTTGATAATTTCACAAGATTGCTGAGTTAGTCTTTAAACTCAGCTACTGTACATTTGAGCATTAAGGAAACTTTTAATTTCGCTTTATTTATCATCATGAATTAACACTCATATAAGGTGCCAGATTGACAAGTGCTTACCTAGACTGCACATCCCAAGGTGCCAGCAGAAACTGTGTTTGACAGTATTGTATCACAGTACATCACGAAAGACTCCAGTGTGTGGTAGAGGGTTTATTTTATGTTGGGTGGCAATTGAGTTCAGATCAGTGAATTGTTATTGCATGCCATGTTATGGTTTTCAATATTTTTGTTGATGCAAATCAAGATAATGAAAGCAGATCTAATTCTGATACAAAAATAAAATACTACTTGGGTTTTATAGTGACAGGACATTCATAAAAATATGTTTACGTCAAAGCAGATTAAGAAACCTCATGACCAATGCCAGTGGTAGAAACAAAACTAACAATTGGACTGCATGTGGTGGTAATGTTGGAAAACATTGTTTCATTTTTTTTTTATGTTGTTAATGCCAGGCGTTTATATATGATGATAGGTGTGTATTTAAATTATATTTTAGGCCATTCTGCTTTTGCAGTCATGCTCTATCTGCGAAATGGCTGCAAAAAAAAAGGAATTTGATTGACTGGCAAACTGCAATAGGCAAACAATCCTCAATAGAAAGATATACATATTAATAGTGTGCAATGGACCAGAACCTCTGCTTACAAGCATGTCTGGGGGGAATTAATTGCAAAAACATACATTTCAGACATTTTTTGGTACAAAACTGTAATCTTATGATAGTATATCCATATCAGGGCACCACTCATTTGCATTTTTTAATATTTGTAATGCAAATCTGAAGTCTGTGTAATGCAGAAAATCTCACTTAAATATTGTTAAAAAATGTTATATTTGGAACACAGTGGAACTTTACAGCTTTGCCATGCAGCCTCTTAAATTCCCCAAATAAATTTCTAACGTTATGAATACCAGAGCTTTTGTTTGCCAGTCTCATTTGTAAGTGGCTATGTCATACAGATTCCATTGTTCTTACATAACCAGTCAATTTACCATCTCTCCAATGCATCTTAAACACCTTGTGATGAAGACCAGTGACGTAGTCAGGATTTTGTTCCAGGGGTGGGTGGAGAGTTTTTGATGATGGTTAATAACACTGGCGTTGCAAGGATTTGCGATGGGGGGACTGCCTGCCGCTTCTGCCTCCACTGCAAGAGGGAGACTGCATGCTGATCCAGCCTCCATCACCAGGAGGAGAAGTGGAGCTCTCGCTGCCACCTTCTTGGCTGGGGGCTCCCCTCCTGCCATCACCTCCCAAGGGTCCGCACCTGCCCTCACCTTATGAGGGTCTGCTGCTGCTGTCGCCTTTGGAGGGACCGCTCCTGCCCTGTCCCACACCGCCTGGGGTTGCCTGTCCCACACCACCTGGGGCTGCCATGCCTGCAACACCTAGGGCTGCCGAGCCTGTAACGCCTGCCCGGGGATGCCAGCACGTCACCGCCCGGGGATGCCTGCATGTCACCACCCAGGGATGCCTGCACGTCACGCCCGGGGATGTCTGCCTGTCATCATCTGGGGTGGTGTTAAATCCAGCAGCAGCCTTTGCGCTGCTGGAAAGTCTGGGGCCGGAGCCCCAGAAAAGGAAGTCGCCAGCTACAGAACACGAGGGAGAAGTGGAGCTCCCTCTGTCGCCTTTTTGGCCAGGGGCTCCCCTCCCAAGGGTCCGGAGCTGTCGCTGTTGGAGGATTAGGAGTTGTAGCTGTCGGAGGGGCCGGAGCTGCCGCTGTCTCTCCTTTTTATATTACAGGAGGGGGCCTGGAGCTTTCTCTGCCTGGGGGTCCGGAACCACCATTGTCTTGGGGTCCGGAACCACTGCTGTCTGGGGATCCAGAACCACCACTGCTAGGGGGTCTAGAGCCTTCGCCTCCCTACCCTGTCCTGCACCATCCAGGGCTACAAAATCTGCTTCGCCTGGGGTCGCCAGTTCTGCTTCGCCTGGGGTCACCTGCTCGTCGTCGTCTGGGGTCGCCTGTTCGCCGTCGTCCTGGGGTCACCTGCTTGCCACGGCCTGGGGTCACCTGCTTGTCACGGCCTGGGACAGCCTTGTTACTGCCCGGGGTTGCCAGTTTGCCACTGCTCGGATTGCCACCAGTGAGCCCCTTGAAGCCTCTGTTCTTGCCCCAAGACTTTGTGCAATACTGTTGGGTTTTTAAGGGAGGAAGTGGCCTTTGAGGCCATATGTGCTGCGCACAAGGGGGGGAGGGGCATGTGTGATGGGAGCCCCGCCCCTATGGATATTTGTGCGCTATTTTGTTTGTTGTATTTGTAATATTATGAGATATATGCATATATGATCGCGAAATCCGATATTGTTTTGTATTTGATTTATTGTTTGGCAAGGATGAGTGAGGTGCCGTCCGCCATGTTATTTGTTTTGTTATTGGTTGTAAAAACCTTGTGAGGATGCGTGACTGATCAGCTACTGTTTA
This sequence comes from Acipenser ruthenus, assembly GCF_902713425.1. NCBI lineage: Eukaryota > Metazoa > Chordata > Actinopteri > Acipenseriformes > Acipenseridae > Acipenser > Acipenser ruthenus. The sequence continues at coordinate 33,307,426 of NC_081193.1, forward strand.
ACTAGCTGACAGTCATGCATCCTTAATAAACCCGTGCCAAATGTGACCGAGGGATAATATAATAATTGATAGGTAGTTAGTCCCTCGGTCACAACTATAAAAGATCTGCAATTTGGCTGCTTGTTGGAGTGTGTTCGTGAGTGGAGAACGGGTATGGAGAGGAGGTAATAATATAGAAAGAAATAACAATTGCCAAGTGTGCTGGGTCTACTCCAGCACAATACTTATTTGTTATAGTTTGTTTGGCCAACGTGCCTTTTTGTTTTGTGCAGTCTTTTGTTTTGTTTCAATTGTTTGTTTGTTTATTTTATTTAATAAAACGCTGAGCATCGTAGCGTTTCAGTTTCACCCCGCAGTTAACTGTGTTTTGGTTTCATTTTCCTGGTCTGACGTCACCCTACAGCCATCATTGTCACATTGTGTCATCTTTGTCAATTTCAGGCGGAGCTTCGTGGTCGGCAAGGTGACACGGCTGTGTGACGGGGTACTCCCCGCCCCTGTGCATGTTTTGTATTATTTTGTATTTGTTTATTATTATGATTTATGTATTTTATATATGAAGGCAGAAAAGCAAGGTGTTGTCCGACATTATTTGTTATTGTTTTGTTATTTTAAAAAATACCTTGTGAGAATGCGTGACTGTCAGCTACTGATTGTTTAACTAGCTGACAGTCATGCAAATTATGAAACTCAGCAGTGTGGGCAGCAGTGTGGAGTAGTGGTTAGGGCTCTGGACTCTTGACCGGAGTGTTGTGGGTTCAATCCCCAGTGGGGGGACACTGCTGCTGTACCCTTGAGCAAGGTACTTTACCTAGATTGCTCCAGTAAAAACCCAACTGTATAAATGGGTAATTGTATGTAAAAATAATGTGATATCTGTATAATGTGAAATAATGTATAATGTGATATCTTGTAACAATTGTAAGTCGCCCTGGATAAGGGCGTCTGCTAAGAAATAAATAATAATAATAATAACTCGTGCAGACTATGGCCGAGGGGTAATAAGATAATTAATAGCTAGTTAAACCCTCTTGAAAAATTAAAAAATGTGGTGACTGTAATAGTTAATCCCAGAAGATTGTAATGTGAAGTACCAGTACTGTGGAACATTAATTTAGCATGAACAATAAAAGTATGGTTATTCATTTAGAAACTAATAAGTAAAAGGCGTTTATGATCTATTTTAATTTGCTCCACTCTATAGCATATCAGGTCAAATTTTTCAAAGTTTTACAGCTATTTGCATCATTTTTTTTTTATGAAAGGAAAATTCAACTGTGAATATTAATGCTGTTCAATTATTATTTCTTAGTATTTTATTTTGGTTTAAAAATGTGCCTTGTGTTTGTATAATTATTGAACAACATCAATTAATCAACTCAAGTCATTTTAACAGTTCCATATAAGGTGCATTGAATTGCAGTTGTTAAAGGCTTAATAGTTGATAATGGTATTTTTTATTACATAAACAATCTTGACTGTTTTTGGTAGAACCTACATAATCATTTTCCGTGTTATGAACAGTGTTACCTGTTCTTCTCCATCTACTTGATCATATAATGTGTAAACCCAGCAAGAGCTGTGTACCATAAAACATGTATATTTCTTCCTTGTAAACCAAGAGAAGCTGTACAGTATGCTAACAACTGCTTATCATTTTTATAAATAATGTCCACTTAGATTTACCCTTGGATTTATAGTTACACTTAAAATAAAATGTAGACAAGAGATCTCAATAATAATGGGCTTCTTGCAGTATTTCATTGAGGTCTTTTGTACAGGTTTTTAAATTATTGTCATAAAACTCTTGGATTCGCCAGGTAAACAACTCAGTCATACAATGCACACTATCTTTATATGGTGTGGAATAACATTGTTTGGTTCAGACGTGAGTTTAAAAAAAGGCTATATTTTTTCAAATACCTCTAAATAATAGTACATACCGATAAATCATCTCGACGTAGATCGCCTCAATAATGCGATCCACGTCGTTATTTTGTTACTATAACATCTAAAAAAAGCTCTGCAAATGTCTGTGATGTTCTTTGAGCGCTGGATGCGGAAGCAGCTATCTTGTTTGTTTATGTCCGTGTTATCTATTTGGTGTCGCATGTATCAGTATTCATGCGATACGCCCTTTTTCAATTTATTTTTTTCGGCTTCTCTCTGCTTCTATCGATCTCACTAGGCCATTGAATGGTTTTCTTGTTTTTTTCCCGGAGAAAAAAACGATTAGAGACCTGTTTTTGCGTCTTTTTGATGATGTCGGATATTGGACCGGAAATGGAAAATTGCGATGTCGGACCAGGTCCGACATAGGACCGCAAAGGGTTAATATAAATATAATGGTCACTCTGGAGAATGCTAATAGACACATGTACAAATATATTTAATCTTTATTTCTTGACATCCTTCATCAATTATTTTTTCAACATTAACATGTGATAATAAATTTACATATACCACAAGTCTTCCCGCAGCCAGTGTAATATGAAAACCGCACGGTTTACCTCTTACCACTTTTCGTGTAATCAAACCTTAACTTGATTGAGACTATGCTTCTATAAAATTGATCATGTAAAAAAGGCAGTTCCTTATTTTTTATTCAAAGCGAACGCAAACAACAAGTGAATTTAAATTGATTTAATTAAATCGTAATTAAAACAGGTTATAACATTTTTGCAACGACTTATTAAGATTTTAAATCCAGGAAAAGCAATTGAACTGAAATTGCTTTTTGTGTTCGGTTTGAATTAAAAATAAGGAGCTGCCTTTTTTTTTTACATTATCAATTATCAACATCATCAGTTACAGGAGAAGAAAAAAAAGTGATCTTGTTTCATAAGCAATGCTTTTCCAAGACTTTAATTAAGAAACAGAGTCAGCTCAATACAACTTTCTTTAAAATTAAAAACCAAAAATGAAGTGCCATAAACATATCATGACCTGTCCTAGCTGCTGTTGAATGGTGTATGAACCTCTAGTAGCAATGTCAATTTGAATCTCACTGATGGAGAGATGCGTCAGTCACCTCTGTGTTTGTGTAGATATCAGATGCATTTCAAGTGAATAGAAGACAAACACGCCCTCTCTGACCAGTCACAGATCAGTTGCAGACAGTTTACATTGAGACTCTAGGGTCTACTTTAATTATGTGAACACATGAATTGAATAAAGTACTATATGTCAATAATATGCATCCCGTCACGGACTCATGGCTGTAAATTCAAAATTAGTATAATGACAAAGTTAATGACCATGACATATATCAACAATATTACTGAATAGTAAGACAAACAATAGCAATAGCATGATTAATCACAATTTGATAAGCAATTCTCCAGATTAAAGCAAAAATGTAAGTGTGACAGGTGGATGGATTAACGGACATACAGGCTACCGTCATATCCCCAGAACCGGATATTCTCAATGATGTATGCTAATCAGCGTTAACACCAAGACTCGTGACAACTGGATAAGTGGTTATCCAGATACAGTATCCACCACTTACACATTCCAGGGTTATTGCAGGCAGCCGTTTATATCGGGAAACTAGCATTTGCCAGCTGCCATTCCCATTGATTTCAATAACAAAGGCATCGTTTGTACCGTGTTAAGCACGCTGCATATTTCGGGCAAACTCAGCCGCTGGATCTCGTAATGTTCCATTTACATAGATTTAAATAACAAAAGCACTGTTTATACTGTAGTAATTGCTTTTACTAATCCTCCAATCAGCTGTTTTCACCTTGTTACCTTGCCATTCACATATATCGCAATAAAAAAGCAGCACTTTACTGTAGTAAAAGCTTGACAGATCGATCAATCAGCTGTTTGCACCTTGTTACTGAGCGATTACCCCTGTACTACTGTACCATGGCTATTTAATCCCTGTACGCCGTGTCAGGTTTACAGTTTGAAAAAACAGCACTGACTGCAATAGCAAGCATGGCTGGAAAGAGAAAAGCGACGAGCATCAGCACGAAAATTCAGTGTGTAAATAAAATGACTCTGTTAGATGCTGTGCGCTTGCTAAAGCCTGCTTGGAACTCCGTCAGTCAGCAAACAAGGCAACGTTGCTTCAAAAAGCTGAGTTCCCTTTCAAGTACGAAATGTAACCATTACCTCATGGGTATTGATCCTTTGATAACGTCTAACCTGAATAGATATTCCAAAGCTGCACGTAGTGCCAGTGACGCAGTTGCGACCGCCCCCGAAGGCATAAAAGAGACTGCTGTCACTCAAAACGTCATCATTTTTCCTTTCACCGCCTGAGGGAGAGAGAGGTATATGAACAGTCAAGTGACACATAGTGTTATATCTGATTATTCGTTTGTGTTTTTCGCTTATTGCGATTGTTTTTACATGTTTTAGTAAACATTACTTCATATATTATGCACACAGCCGTGGTTGTCCGTTAGTCCCTCAGTGGTCTTGTGCTCTGCGCGAAGCCGCCAACTCTGCTGCCCCTTCCCCGGGATCGAACGCCTCAAGTCGGCTACTGGTGCTCTCGTAAGCTGCTAGTTCAGTTGAAATGTAAAATAAAAATGTTGTTTTTAATTATAAAAAAGAAATTAAAATAACAGTAACTGTTTGTTTACTGTTTTGTGTGAGAAGAAACTGTTGTATTTTCTGACTTTTTCCACAGAAATACCGAAGCGGCTGCTGAGCTCCGCAGTCCTGCGTTGACAGAGATGCGCTCGCTGGGTCAATCTGCTTGCAGGTTTTCCACAGTGTCTCTTAGGGCTGTAGCAGTAGGCTTTCCTTGGGTTTCGAGCGTTATAGGGGGGCATCCCTACAATTGCTCCCGTGGTAACTGTAGGACCCAGACCTGATTCCGTTCCTGCCGGTACTTTGTACAATGAACGAGGTTACCCTTCCGATTCACTAGCAGTTGCTGTAGAAACCTTAGGTAGGACTAGTTTAAAATGAATTAATCTGATCTTAAATTATAAGATGACGATGAAAATTGTAACAAATTATGCAAATAAATAGGGGTTATACCAAGCAAAGATCTGTAAATTCCCTTATGAAACAAACATATTTTTAACATATGATAGAAAAGTATGATCCTTCTATTTTTCATATATAGACATTGGACCCTCTTTATATATTTAATATATATGGGATACATTTAAAATATATTTGTCTGTAATCCATATATTTATATCAGACACCTCATATGTAAAGAGGGCCATTCAATCAAAGAATAAAGATGACAGCGTTGAGTATGATAAGGAGCACCAGTCACAAATCTTATCGCTGAATGCCATAAGGCATCAAGCTTCCTAAGAGCGATTCTGGAGGCCATTTTATAAATGACATCACCATAATCAAGGGAGAACTGACGTCTGAACTAGAATGTACTTCGTAGAATGAGTAAAGCAAGATATGTTGCTATATAAAAAACGTAGTCTAGACTTAACTTTAGATTGTCAATAAGTGTGCTAAAAGTTAATGCACTATTGATCAGACACTACTGAGGACATGGAAGAGCCTACTGAATATAAAATGGTGTCATCTGCATAAAGATGGATAAAAGAGCTGCCTATTATCTGAGCCACATTATTTATATAAATGGAAAAAAGAGTAGGACCTAAAATAGAGCCCTGTGGGACTCCCTTTGTAACTGTAAGAGAGTGAGAGACAAATCTGTCTGATTTTACACACTGAACCCAATTAGAAAAATAATTCTGAAACCATGCAAGAGAGACCTTATTGAAACCAATGCCAAACGCCTTTGATAGGTCTATAAAGATAGCAGCACAAGTTTACTTTTTATCCAGGGTTGTTATGATATCATTTAAAACTTTCAAAGCTGCTGTGATGCACCTGTGCCCGGAACGAAAACCAGACTGCATATCCGATATAATATTGTTACTGTCTAAAAAAGAACTTAACTGCTTGTTAACAATTCTTTCCATAGCTTTGGATAAACACGGTAAGATAGAAATTGGCCTATAGCAATTTGGATCTGACCTGTCACCTCCCTTAAAGAGGGGCAAAATGACAGCAGATTTCCATATTGTGGGACTTTCAGCTGTTGGAATTGAAATATTAAATAGATAAAACAAAGGCATAAAAATGATATGGGCTGCTGATTTTTTTTTTTTAAAGGATCAATTTCATCACCTCCTGCTGACTTTTTAGGTAGATGACATTCTGACCCCATTGAGCGTGCTCATTTACCTGGACGATTGGCTCATTTGTGCTCAATCTCTCACACGAAACTAATCACACGATGTGGGCTACGTTCTATCGGCTGAATGTCGTGGATCCACAAAACCCTGGGTTTGGAACGAGAGTGTTAAGGACAGCCTCGAGCTCGACCCTTACAGCATGAAATTGGAGGCGAGTTCCCTCATATTTTTTTTAGCCCTGTTACGTATACTGGGTTCCTCATGGTAATGCGGAAGGTGGCCTTGGCCGAGCCTTATAGCTTTTCACTTGGTCTGCAATTTTCCTTGTAACAGCTTTGGTATGTCTACCCATGAGATAATAGTTACATTTCGTACTTGAAAGGGAACGTTAGGTTATTATCATAACCCTGGCTCCCTGAAATAGAAATGTAACCATTAACCTTCAAGGTCGCTGCATCATATTCCTGCAGTCTTGAGGGAAAAATGATGATGTTTTGAGTGTCAGCAGTCTCTTTTATGCCCTCGTGGGCAGGCGCAACTGCATCACTGGCACTATGTGCAGCTTTGGAATATCTATTCAGGTTAGACAGTATGAAAGGATTAATACCCATAAGGTAATGGTTACATTTCTATTTCAGGGAACCAGGATTATGATAATAACGTTGTCTGTAGTTGAGGAGAGTTCTGACAAAATTACAACCGAATCTGAAACTCTGTCAACACCAGAGGGGATGTCAGAGGAAGAATTCTCAGCTGTGTCACCATGGCAACCAGGACGATCTGCCTGAAACAGACACTGATGATGTAAGATATGCTCAATAACGTATGTTAAATAATTGTAATACCAAGTTTCATGATAATTGGATAAGCTGTTGTCCAGATATATAAATGCAAAAATGTGTGAAGTGTGACATGCATAGGTAAGTCAGTGTTTCACAAAATTCTTTGTATCTTTTGAGGGTTGTTTTGTTCCACAATGCTTTAAAAAAATACCACCTTAAAATGAAATGTCTTTCTCCCAAGAGGTTCTTCTGGATGTGTTTCCATGGTAACATGATAAAAACATCATGAACATGTGTTAGTGTAGGTTGCAGTATTTCCTGGACCTTTTCAAGTAGATCAAATTACCTGTACTGTCAATGTCATAACAAATACAGTGAACATATACTAAGTGAGCATACTGCAAACAGATCAGTCAAGAATTGTTACATGTTAAGAATTGCGTTTCGAAAAAATATACCTAAGCCTAAAACCAAAAATGACAGCTGTCATGGGAACCTTCCCAAAGAGTATCTAAGAGTTGATGAAACAGTGTCTTCAGAGCCAATTAATGATCCTCATTTGCAAAATCAAAAAAGTTGGTACTGTATTACAAACAGAAAAGTAAGTATTACAAACAGAAAAGTAAGTACAGCCAACTCCATTTATTTGCATATGGATAATTGCATAAATCGTTTAGTTGCATAGCATGCAGCTGGTCCCATCTTTTACTGCATCCTTTTCTATGATTGTATGATAAGGTTAAATACATATCAGCTAAATACATAATTTGTTTAATTGCATGAAGCTGCGTGGTCCCGAAGTCTTGTATATTGCATTTTAATTTGGATACTGTAAAGCCTTAAATATTTGCAACAAACTATTTGTCAAATCACACCCATAAAACATATTTTGCTGCAGTAATGTTGTTGATCTGTTGCAAAATCCGAAATTGTTAGTGGAATTTGATTTCGTGCCAAAAATATGTATGGCTTTACAGTAATTGCATAATGCAAACAACGTTCGAGTGTTTAAAAAAACAAACCAAAAAAACCCCCAAAAAACCTTTTGAGTGTTTCAGCAATTGCAGTGACTTGGAGCGCATAACCGCATGACAGCGGGAAAAGCTGACAAGAAAGACAAAGGCAAAGCGGATCTATAAAACTCGAGCCTCAGCACACTACGAGCCTTCATGGAGGCAAATGGTTGTCAGTCTTATGACAGTTTTTTACAGTTATTTATCAGCAATCGGACGGATACTGTGCATACTTCCATCAAATATGTTTTTGCTATGTTGTAGTCATAAGATCTAGAGTAGGGCACTGTAGACCTACACACCTATTTAAATAAAATTTAAGGGAAAAATAAAGTTATGAATCTGATCACAAAGAGTCCCATGTACACGTAGATCTAGACCTATTGTCATTGTATCCCATTGTATTCCCTCACTAGGGTTATGTGCATATCCGGTTACGTACATGACCTCACATCGGTCTCGAGCCCATGCAATTATGCAGAGTCGACTGTATTACAACGTTAAGCCTTCATCAGCGGCAAGGGGTTGAAATGCACCCTAGCATGTTTAAAATGAACATATCTCATATCACTTTGAAGATCACGAGATACCCTTACATGTGATTACACTTTGAATTGGTTTCCCTTGTTTACACAATTGTTGAGTCTCAATCAGTAACAATCTGACAGTGTTATTTAATATAGAACCTGTCGTGATCAGGCTAACTAAAACTCATTTATATTTTATAAGAGGTTATTTGTCATACCTTTCTTTTATCCTTTTGATATGAAATCATTATTTTTTTTACGTTCCTTAGAAATGTTTCACTTGTGCAGTGAATTCTGGGATTGTAGTCCTGGGCAAGGTGTTGTCTCTGATTAAACTCGACAAAGAAATACATATCCTGTGTTATGTTTAAGGAATGATGAAGTTTATGTGATGAATCAATCAATCTGTATTTTATATAACACCTTTCATAGTGGACCACCATCACAAAGTGCTTTACAAGATACAGAATTGCTAGTTTTCATAGATTTTTGTATATAAGTTTCCGAGTACAATGTTATATTTATTTGTGTAATTTATATTTGTGTTTGTGGCATTTTAAAGGCATTTATCGTTGATAGCACAACAACAAAAATGTTTAAACAATGCTTAGAACTTCAAAATAATAGTTTAAACCAGTTTTGTGTCATTTCTTTAAATTACAAATTAACCATGTTTGTGTATGTGGGGTGCATTTGTCTTCTGTGTGAGCTGCTGACAGTGTTAAATTAATAAATATACTGTACGCTACAACATGTTTTAAGCTCTGCAGCCTAGGAGACTCTAATTAAACAGAGAGGCCTGTCAAAATAAAAGCATTGTTAGAGACAGGGCACTGAACACACATTATTAGTAGTTGTGGTGTTCTGAATTATAAATTAGAAGACAAAAGGATTATTGCATTAGCACCATTTTCTACTCATTTTTTAAAGTGGAATATATTAGCAGCAAAAAGCATAACAACACATTTAAGGTTAGGAAATATTTTTTATGTGCCCTTTTAGCATTAGGTGTTTCCGTGTCATTAAAATGTTTTTCTCTGTGCTCACAGCATATTCTTTCTTTTATGCTCACAGTGTATTCTTTGTTAATTAAATTGTGAGATTTGTCCATGTGAAAACACCACAGGAAACACTTGAAAACAGCATGCTAATTGCATGCACACACCAGATTTTTTGTAAATCAATTTTGTCTCCAAGACAGACCATCCTCCAACTCTGCTTTTCCTCTTGAGTCAGATTTTATACAAGTGCACACAGACTAAGAACAGCACACAAGGGGAATCTTCCTCTAAGACCCATCACATCTTTAAAATCAATTTCTTTGATATTGAATAGCAAGCTTGGTACATAAAAAAAAACATATTTATGGGTCTGAATCCTACCTCTCCCTTTTTTACACTAAAATATATCATTAAAATATGTATAATTTTTATTTTTTTATTATTATTTATTTTTTACTTCGGTACTGTCATTATCCAAATCACAAATTTAAAATGAAACTCAGTATGTTTCACTGTAAATCTGATTTAAACCAGTCAAATCTATCAATCCTTTATTTAGACCACTTTACCAAGATCCTATCTATTATAAAAGCAAGAGAGTTCAAAGACTACATTACCCAAGAGGATCGCCCCTGAGTGATGAAATTAATATGTGTGCAGAAAAACAGTATGTGCTAACAAGATTCAATGGAGTCAATTGATTTAATCGACACAGCGGCATATTTAAATACCACTTGGAGGGTCGTGTTTTAATCATTTAACTGACGGTGTTAGTTAGATACGTCAATTATTTTTCCCTGGATATTTATTAAGTGACCCAGCCCTGAGTTCATTTCTGTTTTTCTGAGCCCACTTTAATGACTAAACATAAAAATATATATAGGCGCCATCTAATCAATTTGGATTAGAAAAATAAACCATGGCAAGGTAGTATTGGTGGACTGTCAATCAAAACAAAAAAGTTTGTTTTGGTTCCATGGTATGGTTTAAAGAAAAAACCTTGCTTGCTCGTCTTTTACGGGAGAGCACTATGGCCGTGCGAGAGGCCACATGGCCTTAGGGCTCTTCCGTACTTATCTGATGATGTGAAATCTGAGCTTCAAGTGGTATAGTACCTGGTTCAGAAAGACCTGAGCACAGGATTCCTTGACACCCAAATTGGACTGCAAGCACTGCTTAAGGCCTGGACACACCAGCGTGTTGCTTCGTGTCACGACGCTTTGCATTGCGTCGCTGTTTTTTGACGCGCGGTAGACAGTGCCACACCAGCACGTCTATACCCAAGCGTCGATTCCATTTCCCGGGTAAAAAAAGTACTTTATAGCATTCCATTTAGTGCGAAAATACCCTCCTCCCCCCACTGTTGCTCTTACCTAATACAAAGAAAATATGGGAAGACATGAGAAGTGTGACATCAAGAGAAGAGGAGGAGGAGGAAGAAGAAGAGATTCGTATTGTACATAAGTCTGAACATAAATTTCATTTGACTTGAACGTCTTAAAAAGGGAATTTAGCCTTTGTCTTTAATCATCTTTAGTACAGTATGTGTTCATGCGTATTTGTACATGCGTGGGTGTGGGTGTACTTTTTATCTGTATATACATGTTGTATGTAAACAGTCAATATTAGTAGACCACAGTTTTACAGCAACTGATTATGCAGCAAACGATCTGACTGGTACACCTTGATATTTTTCTTTAATAAAGACTGAATCAGCAAAAGAAAACATACAAATAAAATAATCAACAATCATATTAATTAATTGTGAAATGTGCGTATCGTTTCCTGAATCAATTGTATATGCTAAGTTTCAGATCGATCTTCTAAGTCAATGCATAAGACATTTTACAATGCTATAACACACTCACTGTATTTCGTACATTTCGAGTAAAAAAGACGACCTTACATAGAAAACGTAGGTTTCTTTTTAAAAAATATATATACACAATTTCATAACTCTGCTCATTTTAAAGGATTGCAATACAGGGTGTTTGACATTATTGGCAGGATTTAGTTTTAGCTGTGTTTATGGATTATAGTTTTATGAAAGCGGAAGAAGACAGATGACGTGACAAAACCCCATTTAATTTCCCAAAATAATTACAGACCTATAAATAACTCTTGTGGGTACATAGAAATCCATTATATCAAAAAGTGGCGCTAGGTGAAGCGCCGCGATGCGACACGCTGGTGTGTCTAGGCCTTTACAATTCCAAAGTTGCTAGTGCTGAGTGATCTTTCAGTAAACCGTTTGTTTGATAAAAAATTACATGCAGTCAGCAATATCACAGGAGAGATTGTCTGCATCGGCTGTACTGTCAATTAAAAATTACTTTTTTGATGTTTTCATGCATTCATGAATACATGCTGTTTTTGCTTATGATTTGTCTTGAATGCATTTGTACTATGAGCTAAGTTTTGAGATGCAGACATTTTTCTTTGTACTTGATAACATTAATTAAAAAATCCAATTGATCCCTATGATTAACACATTTTTGTGACTAATTTGAAGATATTAATATGTTTCAATATTAACTAAATCAATATGCCTCCCCATCAGAATTTGCTACTGGTAGTAAAATCTGACAGCTACAGATGGGGTTTTTTTACAATGGGGAAAAAAATGGTAATAAATTCTGATGGGTCATATTGTGGTGTCAGAAACTGCTACCCTTGTTTATACAATGAAAAAAAGACAGAATACAGTATCAGTTACTAGTCTTTAAAAAAAATATTTTACAAAAATGTAAAAGCAGAAGAAATATCATCAACACATTACTTTATGATTAGGAATGCACATTGCCTATGTTTTAGAAACAGGAAAGATGAATTGCCCGTGTTTGAGAAATAGTCAACAAACACCGTTCATACTACATATTTTCATTTAAGTTAACACTATGTAACACAATTTTTGTTCCTGGGTAGTAAGTGTTATTTCCTAATTGCTTATGCCTCAAAAGTATAGAAAATGGCTATTATTCCCCACAAACTTTGCTTTTGTGACCAAGAGTGATATTTTGAAATTTACCTATTTCCAATGAGAAAACGGGTGAATTTGTGTCTTTTCATTCACATAAAGTCAGAAAAAAACAACATATGAATCCAAATTAACATGTATTTATACTAAAGTAATACAAAAATGACTACAAAAGATTTAGAAGTGAGTAGTTTTTCGAGATTTACGATTATCCTGCCATGACATCCAAAGCCTATAACAAAACGTTGGGAAGTAAAACTATATATATATATATATATATATATATATATATATATATATATATATATATATATATATATATATATACATATAGTTTTTGCTCAAAAGAGTCAACTTCCCAATGTTTCGTTATATATATATATATATATATATATATATATATATATATATATATATATATATATATATATACACACAGTCGTTCCAAATTATTTGTATACTTAATCATTTCCTGATTTCCTGGAATACATCCAAGCTAATAGGCCCGGCAGTCAGTACCCCGAATTGTTTTTATTCAGTCTTGCTTTATTATTAGCTTTTGCTTTTGTTGTCGTACTGCAGAAGCCTTGTGGGAAACTAACTACTGGCAGACATAAAGAATGGAAAAATGTACGTCACCAAAACTTACTCAGCAGCTTGGCAGCTTGATCTGTTTATATTATTTCTGGAAAAAAGAACACCCACATGAAGGTATAAATATAGAATTCTTCAACAAAAGAACAGCCAGTTCCCTCCTTCTCCTTGAAATATTTCCCCTTTTGAACAAAGAATCTACCGTACATCTTTATAAAGATATTTTTCTCGGCAGTGTGTATTAGTCCTCACGACAGTTCTCCACCCCCACCCCTCAACAATTCATCCCTATTACTGGATGTATATATTTAAAGAGTCATAGTATAAAAAAAATATGTGTATAAGATGTTTAAGATGTTGACTGTGTAACCACATAGAAATTGTTGATCATTCACTTCAACAAGCTGTTTTTTGTGGTTCACCTGGAGCAGTGGGAATGGGGGAGGGGGGGAGGGGGGGCGGGGGCTTTCTGAATGTTACACTTCAGTTATTGATAATAGACTGCGAGAGCAACTCATGTTATGTCATGTTTTTTTTTTTTTTTAAATAGTTTTCTTGTTTTGTGACGGTAACCCGAGTTAGATACAAAAGCGGCAATAGTAAATAAATGTGTACAATTGAGATTTAAATGTCGAACCTAGGGGAGAATTGACGTGGGGACGAGCTGTCGTGGGAACGAGTTGTCATGGGGACCACTGCCCTTAAGGTGACAGGGACACTGCTGGTATGCTCCTGCTATGGCCTTTCATGTTGGGTCTAACTTATAGTTGTTTTTTTTTTTTTTTGGTGTACCATAATTTTCAGAATACTACGTGCACCCTTTTATGAAGTTTAGAAGCACTGCATCATGCTATAAATAGGATGCATGTTATATACAAGGTGCATGGTATACTAGATTTCATTTTACATGAGTATCATGTATGTTACAGCCTACATGAATGCTAAACCATTTTTTCTTGCAGCTGTTAGCAATAGCTGGTGTTACAGCCTTTCTTTATGTGTGAGAAAAAACACAACTCTTTATAGCATGTGCTTAATTGATACATTGATAATATATAAAAAGACAGTTTAAAGTATGATTGAGCCTACTAAGTATTATTCTTACCCCTCTGTATGTTATATGTGTTATGTTATTCTGTTGTGTTGTGTACTACGCAGCCAATATGGTACTGTAGTTTTAATTAGAAGACCGACGCACACTGTGACGTTGCTGCTCTCTGTTTGTGTTTTCGAATGATCTTCATCAGATCGGGTTCGGGTTAAGTGAATTTTCTGCATCGCGATGGGATCATTTGCAAGACAACCCCACCCTGAACACGAAAAGATTTTGGGGTTCTAAAAATTTTAATTAACACCGTATTTCGGGTTGGGGTCCTAACATGTATATGACATGTATATATTTGGCAATCAAAAAAAAAAGTATGTTCCATTGGGGCTGCATATGTTATTGTAGTTTCCAATTTAAAAAATGAATTAAACCTAATACGTTTTTTTGTTGGAAAATACAAGGGGCCAATTTATGAATTTGTGACAAACTGGATTTTTTTTCTATCTTTATAGTAAGAAGTGGCTGAATTGATTTATAATTTCCATTTTCTCCTTGTCCTAGAGCATAGAGCAGTCAGTTTCTTAAAGCTGGTTGTTTGTATTATTAAAGCTCTCAAACCACATAACAGGCAAGTATCTGAAAATGGGATTCCCAAAGAATTGCTGTGAAATGAATAGTTATTATTTTAGTGTTTTCTTTTTCATTTTCATTTATTCTAGTGAACTGAAGAAGCTGTATGGGCCAGTTATATTAAAGTTTTAGGGTATTTAGAGAGTTGTTACCATATTTAAAAAAGCTCAGGTTGAAGGTATCAGCTGTAATAATATATACAAAATAAAGTTATTCCTTATTGTAGATTGTACATGCTGAATGAGAGTAGATATGAATAATGCCTACTGACAAGGAAGAATTTGAAAGGTGAACAAAAGGGTTAATGTCAGAGAAATAATACTTACAGCTAGAACAGCTTTGATCTCATAGAAACAATAGTAGAAATTAGAAATATATGTATTCTGTATTTAAAAATATGTATATCTATATATATTATTAAAATGTTTATTTGAAACTCAACAATCTGGATAAAGGTAATAATATGGAAAGGTTGTTAGAGGTAAACTGTTATGTGCCTGTTCTAAACCCTGGTCGTTCTAGTTTAAATGACACGTAAAGAAAAATCACAGGAACCAAAAGTGCATTTTAAACACAATATTTAACAGAACAATTGCAAGTAGTGCTTTAGAGAATCAGTTTGAAACTGCACCTGAAGTTCAAAGGCTCCCCAAGGCACAGGCCTTGTTGAAAAGCTGTAGTAATTCTAATGCGTTCGAGTCTCTGGAGCTACAGAAAGCAGACAACCAGAGAAAATTCTGCAGACTTGCTGTCTGTGCACTGTAAGAAATTAGTGGTTGAAAAAAAAAAAAAAAAAACCTCATTAAAGCTGTGGGGCATGTTGATTCCATTCCATGCAGTTTTGTGAGCTACAGCACATCAGTTGACTGCATAATTGGAACACATATTTACATTGGGAACACAAATTACTGTATGGTATATTAGTTTCAAAGTCACTTTTTTTTCTTCAACAGCACAGTGACAGACATCCCCAGTGTTATCTTTTTATATCATGTGGTGGTAATATGATAACACTATGTAACACAATTTTTGTTCCTGGGTAGTAAGTGTTATTTCCTAATTGCTTATGCCTCAAAAGTATAGAAAATGGCTATTATTCCCCACAAACTTTGCTTTTGTGACCAGGACAGTGATATTTTGAAATTTACCTATTTCCAATGAGAAAACGGGCGAATTTGTGTCTTTTCGTTCACATAAAGTCAGAAAAAAACAACATATGAATCCAAATTAACATGTATTTATACTAAAGTAATACAAAAATGACTACAAAAGATTTAGAAGTGAGTAGTTTTTCGAGATTTACGATTATCCTGTAAATCACTTTCACGAATCAGCCCCCAAATGTAGTCTCCCATCATGTTCTCGTTATACTGTCCTTGGTAGCGGCATTCAAAGTCCAGTATATCCTGGTGGAAGCGCTCGCCTTGCTCCTCCGAGTACGCTCCCATGTTCTCCTTGAATTTATCAAGATGAGCATCAAGGATATGGACTTTGAGGGACATCCTACAGCCCATTGTGCCGTAGTTCTTCACCAGAGTCTCAACCAGCTCCATATAGTTTTCGGCCTTGTGATTGCCCAGGAAGCCCTGAACCACTGCGACAAAGCTGTTCCAAGCCGCTTTCTCCTTACTAGCGAGCTTCTTGGGGAATTCATTGCACTCCAGGATCTTCTTTATCTGTGGTCCGACGAAGACGCCGGCTTTGACCTTTGCCTCAGACAGCTTAGGGAAGAAGTCTTGAAGGTACTTGAAGGCTGCCGACTCCTTATCTAGAGCTCTGACAAATTGTTTCATAAGGCCCAATTTGATGTGCAGTGGTGGCATCAGCACCTTCCGGGGGTCCACAAGTGGCTCCCACTTGACGTTGTTCCTCCCCACAGAGAACTCGGTCCGCTCTGGCCAGTCCCGCCTGTGGTAATGCGCCTTGGTGTCCCTGCTGTCCCAAAGGCAAAGATAGCAGGGAAACTTGGTAAAACCGCCTTGGAGACCCATCAGGAATGCCACCATTTTGAAGTCTCCTATGACCTCCCAGCCGTACTCATCATACTTCAAGGCGTCCAACAAGGTCTTGATGCTGTTGTAATCCTCTTTGAGGTGCACCGAGTGAGCCAGGGGAAGAGACGGGTACTTGTTACCATTATGGAGAAGCACGGCTTTGAGGCTCCTGGATGAGCTGTCAATGAAGAGGCGCCACTCATTCTGGTTACAGGCGATTCCGATTGCCTCGAACAGACTGGTCACATTGTGGCAGAAGCAGAGCCAATCTTGACGGGTGAAGAAGCTGGAAAAAGGTTGGTGACGCTTCCTCTGATCTGCGACTTGCACACTTTCATCCAACAAGTTCCACTGCTTGAGCAAAATGCGTCTGCCGGATGCCTGCAGCCTCTTGATGCCATCTCAGAGAAATGCAGATATGTATCCACTTAGGCAGCTGGAACTAAACTCAACTGGTTGGCAAAGTTCTAGTTTTTACTGGAAAGTTCTAGAAAGTTCTAGAAGTTACTCCAAGTTTACTCAGCACTGAATCTATCTGGAATGTTCTGGAAAATAGGTAAATTTCAAAATATCACTGTCCTGGTCACAAAAGCAAAGTTTATGGGGAATAATAGCCATTTTCTATACTTTTGAGGCATAAGCAATTAGGAAATAACACTTACTACCCAGGAACCAAAAAAAAAAAAAGAAAATTGTTACACGGTGTAATACAACAGTTTTATCTCTTCTCTCTCCCTTGGTATTACTGCAATATCATACTACTTTGTTACCAGTACAGAAATTCTACACAACTGCAAGATACCAGAACTTAAAACACATATAATAATGTTACAGGATAGAACAGCTGGAGTTTAATAGCTGTTTCCAAGTCTTGTAGCTTCTGAGGTATGATGTAATCAAAGTTTATGATGGTCAGAACTTGTCTGTATTTTTGTAAAGGTGAAACATTTACTTACTACTGTACTAGAACTGCAGTGTTTTATCTGAGAAAATGTTTTTTTTTTTTTCTGTGATACAGTATTTGTTATTCAGCTTTGCAAATGTTCTCCCTTTAAGATGTTTTGTGTCAATTGGAAAAAATTAAATTGGACGCATGCAATTTAGAGGCATTCATTTGAAAAGCAATAAAATAATGTTCTTGATGACAGATGGATTTGGTGATTACGAAACCACCACCCTCATTCCAAGTACACACATGCATTAAAATCCCTTGGAATCCCTTTACCTCTTGGAGTCTTGAAGGAGGTTTTTGACAGCTGCTGGCTACTTCAGAGCGATCAAAACTAATGCATGTTGCCATTCTGCAGTTAAGTACCAGGTTTGGTTCTTGGCAGACACCTGGAATGGTTGGAGGTTTAGGAGAGGATAAGCTCCTTATACAGTACATGTACAGCTCCTCCGTAATAGACACCATCCAACAATGTAGGCATCCAGGGAGAAAGTGCTTTTCAGTGAACCACTACTCAGTGAGTTCCCATTAACTAAAAATATGAACATAATGGGGGGGGGGGGGGGGGGGGGATTTGTGGTTTGTTTTTTAAATGATTATATGCAATTCAAATTAAAATGATGAGAGCATAAATTATTTTAAAAGGTTTTATTTCAAAATCAGCTGTGTGCTGTGGTTTTGAATTAACAGCCTGTCATATTGTTTGATATAGTTGAAGGAAATGGCAACATCTCCCAAAGAGCTAATTTAGCACTATCCAATTGAGTAGTGCTTATCTTTCAGTAGTACTTTAATCAGAAAGCTGATTGGTGCTGTAAGTATTCTTGATTTCCTCATTCTCTGAAAATGCTAACTTAGATGAGATTCATCAATATCAATTTGAACCACCGGCAGAGTAGCAGGTCAGGGCCTCAAAATCTGCAAGTCATGGAGATCTGGTATAATGGGCACGCTGTTATAATTACTCATCAACTGCCTGGAAACTTTTTTCCTAGCCTGCTCAACACTTCACCCCAGCTAACTCACCCCCCTTTATTGTACAAATTAGACTTACTCCAGTTCAGATAAAACCTGCTTATTAAAATAATTGAATGTATCTCTTAAATCTCTCCACTGTAACTCAGTTTATAAAAGATTAACTGTATAGTCTTACAGAAGCTAATGCCTGACACTGTAAAAGAGCTCACATAATGAAACGTTTAGACAAGAGTGATCAATTAAAAATATATATATATTTTTAGGAACAAAAAAGGCATTTCTGTATCAGGTCAGTCTGTCATTGCTTTAACTAACAATTATTGAATATCATTGCAAGGTTCTATAGTCAAGTACAAATATGTACAGCTATGGCCAAAAGTTTAGCATCACGTAGAAATTTAGGATTGAGACATAATTAAAAAAAAAAACTATATGAACATAACTTAGATGTTTTATTTAACATCATGTAATCAAACTAACTACAAAATTATATCTCGAAAGTCTACCGGAAGCCATAATAGTAGTATGGTACTTCATATTTAGGTCAGCAGTGTGGAGTAGTGGTTAGGGCTCTGGACTCTTGACCGGAGGGTCGTTGGTTCAATCCCAGGTGAGGGACACTGCTGCTGTACCCTTGAACAAGGTACTTTACCTAGATTGCTCCAGTAAAAACCCAACTGTATAAATGGGTAATTGTGTGTAAAAAATAATGTAACTGTATGTAAATAATGTGATATCTTGTAACAATTGTAAGTCACTCTGGATAAGGACATTTGCTAAGAAAAAAATAATAATGTTCTATGTTTCAATTTTTGGCAGTTTTTTCATGTTGCAGTTTTTCGTTAAGTATATGGAAAACTGCAAAGCGGTATGTAATTCAATGTGTTAACGTAACATATTAAAAACGATATTATCTAAAGGACTCAATTTTGACATCTATATAATTGATTATTTAGGCAGGCATTTCAGGCCATTTTTCAGTAACTTGTAACTATAGTGGTTTTTCAGACAGGTAGCGAAATGTGTTAACAGATTACATTGTATTACAAAAAACTTCAGATAAAGAGACAGAAAGCAAATGCAAAAGTATAGATAAACAGAGCTTATTTCTTTATAGTTGTATTCTGTTGACAGGTGACTATAAATATACCTTTACATTCAATCATGGATTGTAACAGATAAGCTTTTAGAACAGCAGTTAAAAAATAGTTGCTTGATAGCAATGCAATAGTTAGTATGCAACTGAGGGATACCTCAATAACCGTCTCCAGCGATATGAGGTACGCTCTGAACTCAGGAATGAATTATGCACAAGTACAAAGCCATCCTTACCACAAGATCTTACCTCATTTGCGGAGAAATTAAAAAGTAAACTTATCTGATGTAAATATACTTGGAAAGCAATACTTTTACATAAAGAACTTTTAAAAAGCAAAAATATTTAGTCTGACATATACACTTAAACCAATATAATGATGTTGCTCATAAAGAATACATAGCTTCTGACATATCTACTGTGGGGTAGCAACTTACAATGACAAATATAAATTCTCACAATGCTGTAACATATCCCAATACATCACATCTTGCAAAAAAGTTACCTTGAAATGTTAACTTTTTAATGGTTGTACAGCATGTGGGGGGGCTTTTGCTTTTTCCAGGGGCTGCATCTTTGTATGGGCTATATGATAGACAGATTTCTTAAGTTACGTTTTGTCTGTTAAGTAACCCCAGTCAACTGATATGTGGTGGAGTTGCCTTTCCTGCAACATTTTACAATAGAAAGGATGCCTGACTTTCAATCAAAAGTTTACAGTTTGAAAGCATGCATTATGAACAATACATATAATAAAGGTTACAGTAATAGAAAGCTATATTTTGCTACGGGGTCTGCTATTTGAAGCACTCCAAAAGATTAAATGCTTCTAGTGGTTGATTGGATTCAAATATATATTTAACTGTTGTCATAGTAACTTCATTAGTGGATCGTAAACCAGAATAAATCCAACTGAAGGATAACATTATATAACCTTTGGAGTTTCATGGCAATTCACAAGGTAACGTGAGTTCTTCTAAAACCACAAATCATTATCAACAAGCAAAGGCAGTGTTGACCAAGCTTGCTATTTCAGTGAATTTAGATCAGTGCCTGCTGCTTACATGGAAAAGAGCCCACAATAGGAATACTGTGTTTGTAACAAAGCAGACGGCACCCCTGTAAACTGCTCCTGCTGCTGGTCTTTGGAGTCAGACTGGTAACAGTTTTCAATGAGTTTACTGATCATTTTGTACTGGTACTGTACCTGTGCACATTGGGGAGTCTCTCATGCAACTAAATATGTGTATGTACCACTCATCACCAATACAGTAGTAGCCTCACACATTAGGCAAACTGTTCTGACATGCTGTGGTCTGCCTGTAGCCCAGTTTGGGAATATTAGTTAAAAGCAAAAAAAAAAAAAAGCATTTTCTCGTGAACAGTTTGCTGTTCAATTAACTTGTCTTCTTGTGTTGAGAATCATCAATTGGCTTCAGTCATAGTCCATATCCAAAGCTTGGTAATTGTTTTATTAATCTTTGTTTGTTTTCCTGACCAAAATTAATAAAGGCTTATAATGAAAGGCAGCAATTGTTGAGACGAAGGTGTTACTCATGTAATGTGGTCATGGTTGAAAGTCTGAGATTTAGTTTTAGGGCACACACATTCCTTTGTCCCTAATGCTACACATGTATGTCACTTTGTATGATGCACTGAGCCTTGATGGTGAGAGGAGGAAGTGCAATATAATCTTTATACCAAATACATTCAAAGGAGTGGACTCTTGGTAGACCCTGCTCCCAGCCTCCACAATTTACACTGGTGTAGTTACTTGGATTTATAGATTGTCTGTACTCGATTACCGAAGCATTGAAGAGGAGGAATGCTACAGATCCTTTCTGGAGAGATGAGGTAAAAAAAATAAATAAACTTGATTAAATGGATCTGATCATTTTGTATAGTTTGTACAGATGTTCGCTTGGGAAGAGATTCCATCTGTTATTACAATGATAAAGGTTGACATGTTTATTTAAATAAAGTCATAATAGACATTATTAGCAAACATATGCTATCATAACAGCTTTGGCATCCTCTGAAGCTATCATGTGATCAATTAAAGTATGTGTTTGATATTTTACTGACAGACTAAGTATCAACAACCATGTGTATTATATTATAAATCTAATTAGTGGTTAGGAGGCTGTGTGGTCCAGTGGTTAAAGAAAAGGGCTTGTAACCAGGAGGTCCCCGGTTCAAATCCCCCCTCAGTCACTGACTCATTGTGTGACTGAGCAAGTCGCTTAACCTCCTTGTGCTCCGTCTTTCAGGTGAGACGTAGTTGTAAGTGAGTCTGCAGCTGATGCATAGTTCACACACCCTAGTCTCTGTAAGTCGCCTTGGATAAAGGCGTCTGCTAAACAAACAAACAAATAAGATAAAGCCACATTCCTATACTGTTTATAAAGGGCCAGATGCGGCATATACTAACAACACTGAGTTGTGGAATCTAGAAGAAACAGCAAAATGGCAACTATTAACCGAGCGTGCTGTATGTTTCACGGGGTGGAACTAGGCCATCTGCTGTGATGATTTAAGACATGAAGTTAGTAACGTATAACATATAAAGAGAGGTTCCGTCCTTCAACGGCCCTACGCATATAAAGAGGAGTTCCGTCATTGAGGAAACCCGACAAACAAGAGGGGGGTCACCGTCTCTGAGATGACCCGACATACGAAAGAGGGGTCATGGAGAACCCGTCTCTATGAGGTAAATGTAGTGATGCTTAACAAAGTGTTGGAGAAAGTGGAATCACTAACCCCCCAAAGGATGGACCCTCGGCTCCCCACTGAAGACATTTATGGGAAGATAAAGAGAACCGCCAATGCATATAGAAAAGAAGAGAGAAAACATTAACATAGAAAGAAAGAAAAAACACTTAACGTGACACAGGGGTTAGTAACTTTATCCTACTGACTATGTAAAGACCCTCTGCACAGTGGGAAGGAAAAAAACCCTTTTTATTTTTTTATATTATTTTTTTTTAAATTTTATTTAAAGGAGGAAACCTTCGGTGGCCCAGGCAGAAAGGTTGTCCCCACTCCGGACATGCTAGCAGTGGACTGATGGGCAGATGCTATTTCAGCTGGTGAAGAACGAATGTAAGCTTCAACTGCTGATGAAGTCCAGCGTCCCATATTTTTTATTAAATGCTGGTTAATCTTTGCTCCTGCTGCTGAAATGGCTGCCCCGATTCTGAATGAATGAGGAGTGTAGAATTGAGGGGGAAGTCCTGCTCTGGAAACCAAAGTGGAGAGCTGAGAAGAAAACCAATGCCTTGAAACAACAGACCTGCTTGCATTGATGAACAGGGGATCGGAAGGAGATTTGGGTTTACATTCTGAAATGTACTTCAGCATAGAAGTATATGGGCATAGAGGGGAGTCAATTTTTGATAGTTGAATACATTGACCTTGCTGAAGCTGATCAGTTTTTGAAATGCGTAGAAAGAGAATAAAATGAGAATCTGGAATATGAGTAAGGTCACTGCAGCGAATACCCAGAAAAGGAAATAAACGGGACTGTATATTCAGAGCATCTCAAAAAAACAAAAAATGCAAAAAGACATAATACTTCCATTGTTAGGTCATCATTTGGAGAAAAACAGCCTTGTCGGAGAATTGAAATCATGTTGCCAAGAATGTCAACAGAGATAGGCAGGCGAGTGGTAGATGCAGCTGGAGAGCTCTTGCAAATTCCTCGAAAGAGGAGACGAATGGCTGGGATTGATAGTATGGTTGGAGAAGAAACAGACATCAAGCAAAATTGGTGTTGAATTCCTGACAAATATGATTTAATTGTAACTGGTGCCAGATGCAGAGAATCATTTGCATGAACTGTAAAAACCATGATCCAATTCTGGTTAAAAGAAGTAGGATTGATCCTGTTTTGAGAGCAGACAGTTACATAACAAGCCCAACCTGTAAAGTAAGAAGATCTGGTAGAAGGGGCAAGTGCTGAAGCCATGTAATCTTGAGCTGAATTAAGTAGCTTATTGATGGTTGAATTCAGTTGAAAATGAGCTGATTGAACTGAGGAGTTGCTGCTGGGGATGGCAGAGCTGTAGGAATCAAGCTGTGGAATTTTGATATTTGTAAACGAGAGAGAGCATCAGCTGAATTATTAAATATACCCGGTAGATGGCGCGCTTGTATTAGAGAATTGTTGGATACTGAAATCCATACTAGCCGCCGCAGTAATTGCATGATAAGAGGGGAACTGGAACGTCCTTTATTTATAATATGAACTGTAGCTAAATTATCGCAATAAAATAAGATTGATTTCTTAGACCAGAGATGACCCCATAGCTGGGCTGCTGCAACTGTTGGGTAAATCTCAAGAAGAGCTGTAGATATTAGCTGAGGAGATCGATTTTCAATTTCCTGGGACCATATACTGGAAAACCATTCATTTTAAAAAGCCCTCCAAATCCAAGAGATGATGCATCTGTAAACAAAGCCATGTTGTGCGGTGCTGAGATGAAATCGTCATAAAACATGGACAAGCCGTTCCAGTGCTGAATAAGAGCAGACCACATTTTAATATCTTTCCTAGCTTCTGATGAAATATTTATGTAGGAATTTAGAAATTTGATCTTGAGGAAAAAGCGAGTTGATACTGCTGATGCTTGAACCCTGCGGCGCTGATAAATCAATAAGACGCTTTTTCCCTGACATTTTCCGAATTGCTATGCCAATAGGATTAATTCTATAAACTGGAAAAGGAGGAGCTACAAAAGGGCCGACTATAAATCCTTTTTTAATTTCTTTTTCGATGAGGAATTGAACTGACTCTGGATCTTGATTAGCAGAATGAAGATTTTTACTTTGAAATGAGGATGAAGGAATTTCAGTGAGACCGGTTGAAAACCCGTTTTTTAATCCGTCAATTAAGTAATTGGTGAAAATGATGTCAGGATGATTTTTTAATTTGTTATATAATGCCGGAATGTTTATGGGAGTGGTGACCACGAGCATCGGAGAAAGTCACTTGTGATTTAAAGGGCATATTGAGTTGGCTTGAGTATCTCCACAAGTGCTGCACATGTGAATGAAATTACATGGCCTGTTTGAACAGAAACCAGTGTTGAAGTTATTGCAAATTTGTCTTCCACCTGCGAATCTAATTTTGCGACCGTATTTGTCTTGTCTTGTGGATTGATTGGGAAGCGCTGAGGAATGTATTGGATTGGGAAAGGAAGATCTGTTTGAATAATTAGAGGTGGTACCAGGTGCTGCTTTAGAAGTTGATGCTATAGCAGCCTTAAGTTTCTATGCGCTGTAATGTAATGCTAAGAATCTTAAATAGAGATTCTGGGGTATTTTATTTATTTTTTGGTGCTTATTTGTTATCTGTTTTAGAGTTTTATGTAAATTTTTTTATTTTCGGGGCTCACACTTTGTGTATACTGTATGAAATTATTGTTTTTGGTTACTTTCCAAAATGCTTGGGTGATTTTTTCTGTCACCATAGTATTAACTTGACAGACATTACTTTACTTGTACCCTTTCCTTTGCTATCTTCCACAACAAAATCCTTATGGTCACGGACACATTCTTCTGGGTTTTTTGTGCCTCTGCATTTTTTTTACATTTCGCCACCATTTGCAATTCTGTTTTAAAGTCTCACAATCTAACAGTAATATAGCTTTAAATCCCATGAAACAAGCCTTCTACTCTAATTGTAATATTATTTGATGGCCTAGACCAGTGTTTCTCAAACTGGAGGTTCCAACCCAAAAGGGGGTCGCAAAGGTTATTGTAGGAGGGTTGCGTGATCACAAAAAATACTGACAATACCTTAAGATTAGGGCTTTTCAAACACTGGAAATGGTTACTCAATTCATGTTATCATCAATCATTTATGAGATAACCCAGACATGACCATTGCAGATGCTAAGCAGACTATTTTTTTCCCCCCCTCCTATCAGTTATATATTTTTTAATAGCCTAACTTAAGGGATCGTGTTGTATGCAGTGTGCTGCACTGTGTATGGATCATAAGTTGCATGCAACACAGTTGGGCATTTTCTCAAAACGTCTGATATTTACTATTTGTGGAAAGGAGAAAAAAACCACCTTATTTACACAAAACTTCCTTTAACTACAACTCTGTAGTTTAAATTAAGATTTCTTAAGAATGATAATCAATATTTTCTAATCCATTTTCATACTTTTGTGTTAGCATTAGCAACATTGTTGTATCTATTTTAATGATTCTAACAGTGGTCATTCTTTAACTCTTTAACAAGTCTTCTGGTGCTCCTGTAATACTGAAATCCACAAAAATAATAAAAAGCCATTTTTAATTCCTGGGTAGCAGTAACTGTTAATGGTATTGACGATAACAACTGCCACAAGCAATATGTCACAGAACACTGTTAACAAATGCATTTATATACCTTAAGCTGGCACTGAAAAGTGCCTCAATTGTTTTGTCAATTTTCACAGCATGAGAACAGTGGCAGGTGGCTTCTGGCTAGCTACAGTACAAGCTACTTGGTACCAATTAATTTTCCCATCAAATGAAAGCCTTTGCTAAAGTGAGTGATAGAAACCAAATTAAATGTCAGATTTTTTTTTTTTTAAATGGAGCTATCGCCTGCTAACAAATGTCATATAAATCGATTACAAGCTGTCTTCTATTAGAGTTGGCATGCAGGACACATGAATAAATTGCACTGGCTGCTGTAGAGGGCAACTCTCATTTAACTGAGTTGC
Source organism: Acipenser ruthenus (assembly GCF_902713425.1). Classification (NCBI taxonomy): domain Eukaryota; kingdom Metazoa; phylum Chordata; class Actinopteri; order Acipenseriformes; family Acipenseridae; genus Acipenser; species Acipenser ruthenus. The sequence continues at coordinate 33,333,875 of NC_081193.1, forward strand.
TTTTGTTTACTGATTTGAGTCTTACTGGAGATAACTGGACCTTGCTACATATTGTTTTTTTTTTTTATTAATAGCAACAGACAGGTAGTTTAATAGTTTGGACAGAATTGTTCAAGTTTGGCTAATGGAATTAACAGTGGTGGTGCCAGACTCTCCCTGGTGAGGGAGCTGAGGGGGTCTGTCAAAAATGTGAGGGGGCTACACACCACTTTGTGAGGGCACATATAGTATCACAGGAACACCAGAAGACTTGTTAAAGAGTGACCACTGTTAGAATCATTAAAGTAGACACAACAATGTTGCTAGTGCCATCAGTAATCCATTAAAATTATATTGAAAGGCATTAAAATGAAGAAAAGAGCATGGAATTGGACGGGATCTGGATACTAAGTGGGTGCAAACATATAATGTGATGTAAGGATTTTGCCTTGCACTTAGGAAATTGCTGACCCTCCAAAAACTTTACACCTCTTCTTACAAGGGGTGTATAAAAGCACACACCTGCAGAGACCAGTAATTGGCTTCAGAGTGGCTGCTGCAGTACACTTTCTGATGCGGCGACACTTGGCTCTTGTTGAGGAGAGGCAGGAACACATTCAAAGGAGAAGGGCAAGACGAAGAAGACCCTGCATATTCAACCCCAGGGTCACTTTGTTTGGGATGACAGAGGATGCGGTGCTAAAGCATTATCGTCACACTACGCAGGCCATCCTAGACTATCCACTATCCCTGCACATGTGTAAGTGCTGTGTTCTCTGCACTACTTAGCCTCTGGTTCCTTTCAGATCACAGTTGGAATGTCTGGAGGAATAGCCCAATCCACCTTTTCCAGAGTGCTAGGCAAATTACTGATGTTGGCTGAGACTTTTTTTCATGCGCCAAGATAACCTGGCTGCCCTTCCTCTGACATATTTATTTTTTGGTTTGTCGCTAAATAGACCAATGCACTCATTGAGACCCTCATTATCATAATTGTGGATCATTATTTGTGCGTGTTGAGTAATTTGCATTGCTCTTGAGCTTACATAGGGCGCAGTGCAAAATAATTGCCCTGGCCGCAATTCAATTAGAATTTTGCTTCTGCAATTATTTGCTCTGCGCCTATACTTACATCTACTCCTATATGATTGCTTACATGGGCATTTGTTAAGTTATTCCAGATACCTTGAATATAGGTCTGTGGCTGGGTACACCCTGCCCTTGTGCAAATGTTGTGTTTTGTTATGTGTTATTATTTAATATGTATGTATGTATTTGGGCACAGGTGTTTAAAGTCGGCAAGGAAGGGTTAATTACCTTCCCTGCGCAAGTAGTTCACGTGCAGACTGTGCCTGGACTGAATTATTATTATTATTATTATTATTATTATTATTTATTTCTTAGCAGACGCCCTTATCCAGGGCGACTTACAATCGTAAGCAAATACATTAAGTGTTACAATACAAGTAATACAATAAGAGCAAGAAATACAATAACTATTGTTCAAGCAAAGTACAAGTGTGACGATTAACAAGCAATCGAGTCCCGGCACAGCTGCATAAAAGAGGCACGAATCTGTCACTCGGGGTTGGGTGTTCAGAGGTGGAACGAGAGCGCGAGACTGTAAGGTAAACAGAAAGAAAGAAATAGAAGTAATTGTTACTCGTGCTGGATTTGGACCAGCACAATACTTGGGTTTATTCACAATGTATGTTTATTGTCTGTCTGTTTTTGCCAACGTGCTCTGTTGTTTTAAAAAGTTTTGCTTTTGTTAAAATGTTTTATTTAATAAATCCACACACCAGCGCTTCAACCGCAGTATTGTTGTCATTCTCTTCCTGGTCTGATGTCACCACAAAGCCATGACAAGGTCCCAGCGACTTTTTAACTGTACTTGCTGAGCTATTGACGTCCCTGTGAACCACCTTATTTGTATTTTTAACCCTCACTAGTTTCCAATTAGCTTAAATGCTGTTTTTCTTTTCATTTTCTGTATAATATTTTATGACTTTTCCTAAGTTGGGATCATGAACTTATACACAGAAAACAGAACCTTTGAGATGTTTATTTTTTTTTAGAACAGATCATGTATACAAATAAGATGTTTTGGGTCACTGTGACCCATGGCATTTATCTATGTAGATTTGTGTGCAGGAATAAAACAAACTTCTTTAATTTGTTATTTTATTATTATTCTCACTGGTAAAGACATCTTACTGGTAAAGACATTCCAAAATGAGGAGCTCCCAGGTTGTCAGTCAAAGAAGTTTGATCACAGCTCCTGGACTAAAAGAGCATAAAAGCGTAAAACCTTTGCAAATAAAAACATTTAATCAATTTAAGGCTGTTTAAATTAGCTTGAAATTGCATTGGGTCAATATGACCCAAAACATAACAGATGTACCTAAATTCTGAACATAATAGGAGGGTTAAAACTGAGTGCATATGATGCATGCTTGGTTTATCCTGTAGGTCAGGGATGATGTCATGACAAATGTATTTATATACTTGGCAGGATGGGAGATATATATATATATATATTAAAGGTAAATGTTAATGGGCAAATAACCTGTTTAATGTCTACAAATTAAAAGGGAACGTATTTATTGTAATTGTAGCCAACTATTGATTTAGTCACCACAAAATATTATTTTACTTACTGAATAATGTGAAAGTATTACAGAAGGACAGCTCTTCCTGCTAGTTCTGAAATAGTGTAGTTCAAATTAATACAGCTTTCCTGGGGGTATATTACTGGAGCTGTTCCATCAAAACCAACGCGAAAAGTGCAGATTTATGCAGCTGAAAGAGAGTGTTTTTTTTTTTTTTTTAAATTAACTAATTTGTTGGAAGTTACAACTGTGTTGTTGTATCGAGCTATGGATGTGAAGCAAGTGAGTGCGCTGTGGGACCACATTACAAAAGATTCAGGTGTGATAAAGACACTCATTTGAGTTCAGCCTGGATTTCCTGTATCTTTTTGTCTATTAGTTTTCATTTTGAGTTTACCTACTTAGTAACTATAAAATTGTATTATTGATGTAATTTCCCGGCAGCTAGGGATGAAGTATTCAGAATGTATAATTACCAGGTAATTGCTATAACAGCCTTGGTCTTGCCTAAATCAAATGTTTAAGAGTTTAAAGTCCCAGATACCTGTAGAAAATGTACCACATAAAAATTACTTTAGAGTGGGATAGTGACATTCATACTTTTTTTATTATTATTATGGCCATTGTAAAGGAACTTAGTAAATGTACAGTATGTTTATTACATACATTGTTAAATATATTTTGTACCAGTTGCTAAAGTATCTGCATTTTGTTTTAATTTCCTAGCTATATATTTCATAACTAAAATTCTTAGTTGGGTGCAATCTGCTTAATAATTAGCCTGTTTCAGAATTCTTATAAAGGACTTTACATACTCTAGCAGTTTGATCCATTTCAAGTTTCACTATGAACTTGTTTTAAGCAACCTGCTTACATAGGTGCTTTTTATAGCAGCACAAAAACATTAATGATATTGATGTATTAAGTACTACTAATGTATATATCTATATCTTGTGATCAAAGCCCTTTGTTTTGTTTTTTACAGTATATAACATTTCCCAGAAAAAAAAAAACAAAAAACAAAAAAACGTTTAGCAGTGCTAAAGTCAATGACACACACAGCCTGGTACAGTATTTAATTAAAATGAATGGATCATTTTTGTAAATAAAACTGAAAATAAAGGGCCCAGTCAGGGTCTGTGAAACCAGCTGTGAGTGTTCAGTTATGGATGCTTTGGCTCCTGGCTCGCACAGAGCTTGCTCATCTGTAAAACTGTATTTTTCATTTCATGTTTTCATATTGCACATGGAGAAACTAAATACATGGGCATACTTTAGATGATACTCCTGTGCAGAGAATCCAAATTCTATAAGTAGTTCAGGATTTTGCCTAGTACTGTATACTCATAAAGCCTTTATGAGTATACAGCACTAGGCATATGATAAAATATTGCTTGTATAAAACATGTCCAAAGCACATTGACTAATAAAAGCAATGCTGGTTTTTCTTTTTTTTTTTTTCATTGCAGTGAATGATGAATTAGCCATGGCTCGAGATCCCAGAGACACAATTTATGAACTTTGCTTCAGAACCTCAAGAGCATTTCAGACACAGGTTTCAGACACCTGATTAATAACCAAAGCCCCGTGCATCCATACTAGGATTCTTATCAAACCCAGAATACTGCGTAAGACACCCACAAAACAGAGAGAGACAGACCACAGGGGACTTCAAGAAGAGAGCATGGGATATGCCTGGAAGGCTGTTTTCAAATGGAAAAATCAGGTTCATGGTTCATTGCGATTGCATGGAAAAGTGCCTTACATGAAGGTGAAAACAAAGCATAAAGGGACACGTGTTTGATTTATAAATAACACATAAAATGGTTACAGCATGTCCCCGACCACCTTCTGTCAGGATGTGGGGTTTTCACAACATTTAATTGTGACACTTTTAAAATGTGATGGTACTAAGTTAGACATTGATGTGTTGTTGAAGATGCACCTAATGATAATGTGACAATACTTTGCAGTATTGCCTTTTTACAGCTTGCCTGAAAACCAACCCTCAGATAACACCATACTGGGTTAGTTGGGGGTTCATTTTTCTCAGTACAAACTTAAAAGCTATCTATCACATCCATGGATGTTGTAATATGTACATACACACGCTTGTTTGCACTTGTTTGCACTTACAGGGTGTTCTGTATCTTTCCACAGGAAAATTTTTTAAAATACTTATTGGGCGCTTGGTTTGTAAGAGGATGGTATGGGTAAGGTTGTAAAATTTGCTGTTGTTTTTATCTGCCACTAGGATTGAGTGAAAATGTGATTTGAAATTAATCCTGTTAGTTTCGCAGTATCAACCTGGTTTTAACTGGGACAGTATGAGTTTGAGTATCCATTTGCAAATGAAGCACACTGACAAAGTGCTAGATTCCAAAACAGAAAACAAAAAACAGCAGCGTACTGTGTGTACTGTTTGATTTTTAATCACAAGAGCATATTGTATTGTCTTTCTTTGACACAGCAATTGTGCCACAGTACTTTTCTGTGACTTGAAGCAAAAGTTTGTATCAAGGAGAGCACTGTAAATGCCAGGAGCAGATTGTATTGACTATGGACACAGATCGAGCTGACAGTGGTAGATGGAAGCAGTTAAGGCGGCCAGTAGTTTAAATGGGTTTATATTAAAAAAAAAAATTTTTTTTTAAAAAGCTGCCAATTGCTTACAAAAAAAAAGTGTGCAAACTTATATTTATATCTATTTTGCCTTTATTAATTTTCATATTGGAATTTACAATGCTCAGTACTAAAATTATGTAACATATTTTTTTTTAAAGGTCAACCTTTGATTTCTTATTTAGTGAAACTAAACTACCCAGAATGTGATATTAAATGTATTTTTCCTTGCAGCATTAAGTTGTCTGTGTCACATTCCAAAATGTAATGCACATATTTGAGAAGTTATTTTCAGCATTTATTTCCATTTATATGTCCTACAAAAAGTGTTACATCAGAGAATAGAGAAGTGCATGTGGCATATACACCAAAACATTTGAGATGTAGATTTCAAGGCATGGGGATTATTATACATTTTAAAAGAAGCTTTCTCTGTTTAATAAAAAAAAAATGCTCCTTATCTGCTTATAGAGCGAAACTACTATACTCAGCATCAAAAGAAACGTATCACTTATATTTGGATAAAATTCACTAGATGTGATCAAAAAATGACAAACTCTGATTTAGAGCAGGTGCAGTGGCTTTTTATTGTGCTGATTAACAATTGACATCATGAAGATGCTGCAAAATGATCTGTCGATCTTGGGCAGGTGTTGGGACTCTTGGTCTCCCAGTTCATGGCCTGTCATTGACAGAGTGTGTCTGGTTATACCGTCTCACCAGGTTTGAAATTGCTGGCTGTGAGCACCCAAGACGACGAGCCACAGTATGCTGCCCTAGTCCAGTGATAGTGCTAAGTTTCTTTTGATGCTCTGTATACTTTCGGAAAAATGAAAACATTTTTAAACTTGCACATTTTAGGAGGGCATTATGGTGCAATGCAAGTAAGACTTTTTTTAGTTTTTTTTTTTTTTTTACAATCCACAAACTACCCCATTACATTTATGATTTTTTTCCCCCAGTTTCATCCCTTTTTGCATTTGTGGTCAGTTTTATTTCTTTGTGCTGCCAAAATGGTGAAACTGCAATGTTATGGTTTTAAAGAGACTTCTGCTTGAGGTACATGATCACAATGGAGTTTCCTGGTCTGTAAAGGATTGTTTCTATGCAACTGGTGACAGCCTTGCTGCAGCATTCTTGTTTATGATATCTGTGTAATGTTCAGATTTAAAGTAAAAAAAAATAAATAATTAAAATCTATAGTAATTCTAGTAAACCGTACTGTAATTTTAAGGAGTAGCCTGAGAAGATATTGCTGGGGGGATTACAAAAAGTACACAAAACAGCAAAACAGAGAATAAACAAACTTTTATTTGAACAGTGTTACAGGGCGAAAAAAAAATACAAAAAAAACACAACACTTGTGTCAAGCTGCAAAAAAATCCAATTGTATCCCTCTGCTATACACCGAGATTCACATAACAAACTGACACAGCCATTGGGTTTCAGCAAGGTATTTCATCTTTCAAAGACTGCTAAGCAAAAGGAAGCTGTCCTCATTATCTACAGGACTGGATCAAATTGGTGAAATTTATTTTTTGTTTTGTTTTGTTTTAATTAAAAAAAAAAAACAAAAAAAAAAAACTCTAAAAACAAGATTAGACAAAATATTCAAAACGAGCAATTACGCCCGAGTAACAGTGAAATCACATTACACGTTAAGCCAAAGCATTTAAGATAGCAAAAGTATTCTACAAATATAATTCATATTAGTAATGTCAGAAAGCTATGGAAACGCACTTTTTTTTTTTTTTTTAAAGCTGCCTAGAATTGAAAGTAGGAGGAAGATAAATACACCTCCCTAACACAGCTTGACCGCATACGAGAGTGTTCATGACACAGCGTTCTTCATTTGTTTGATACTAGTTTATACCAAGAGTAAATAATAAATCCAATTGATTTTCAAGTTACACAATTTTTTTTAGATGATCAATTTAATCTAAAGAAAAGCCTTCTGTACATAATAGAAATGTATCCAATGTGACTGCTACTTGTAATAATTCAAAAAATGATCAACTCGATTTGTTTTTAACAATGGTAAACAATTTTACAACAGCACTAATTATAAAATTAAACAAAAAAGCTAGGAGCGTTAAGTGGTTTTCTTAAACAGGAGTAAAAATAGGAACTGTGTAAAGCACAGACAGAATAGTGAGCCCTCTCAAACATCTTCTAAAATTCTTCAGGGTACAGTATCTGACCCGTTGCTCCACTTTGAAGACACTTAGAAATGTTCTCAAACTGAGGGACAACTTCCATGGGGTACCATTTTCAGTTCTAAAAGAAAAAAAATAATAAATAAATAAATAAATAAATAAATAAATAATAATACAATTAGGGAACTCACCCCTGCTCCTCCATCAACTTTTTTGCAATATTTTAACATAATCCAGTATCTGAACTTCAGTATTCGATATACAAAAATACTGAAGTTCAAAATGATGTGCGGCTTCTTTAAATTGATCTTAATGTTTGTGGATCTGAATACTGAATACCACTGCCCTTTAAATGGCTTATAGGGCCTTCCCAGCACTAAAGAGTGACTTGCACTGGCAGATTTTAATTCTCAGTGACTGTACAGTATTTAGATCCACTGCTATTTAGATCAGTTGAGTAGACCCCATAATATCCCGCCATATGGGATTGTACTGTTCAGTCGCCATATCAATTTTCTTTTGAAAAACATTATGTATTGTCTCTTCATATACACTCCATAGTTCACTTCTCAACATGTTCTTTATTTCAATAAGTAACATCAGGTAGTTTATTGATATAGTGTACTCCACTGTACAATGTGGAATAAATACAGTACAATATAAAAGCAAAAACACATTAAAATGCAAAAAGCTGTAGAAAACAGAAAAAGGAAACTTAACAGACCTTAAAACCCAGTATAATAACTAAATTATTCCCAAAACCATTATTATAAATATCTAACAATTATCTAACAAGTCATTACGAGCAATTAACATTGCAGAAAGTTTACAGTAACTATTTTAACTGAACAACCCCAAAGTCTGTGCAGTGAAGTATGGAAATATTTCTGTTTTGAGGTGGATGATGATGGAATCGTAAAAGATAACATGACCTTGTTTTTCTCCATGTATTATGAAGCAAAGCATCACTAAGTTAAAGTAAGTTAGTGCTTTTCATATGTAAATATCTGTTAACGTATATATATATATATATATATATATATATATATATATAGAGCCAGCTGCCCAACATTTTGATATGTTGTATATATCTTTCTCAAGGGAGCCTCTGTTTCAATGAAAACACTGGAGATGTTTATAGGTTTTTGACAGCATGACAACTACTTGTTATTGTTTATACTCAAATCCATGATTTATTTTTACATGATGTAATGGTGTTCTATATATTGTGACATCATTTTTACTTCTATCTTTAAATCTGTATTAATTCTAATTAACATTATTTTATAGAAACTTATATTTATATTATCATGCAATGCTGGCTCTGAGGATCAGTCTTGATTTGGCCTCCCCAGTGTATCAGCATGTACAACTTTTGAATGGATTTTGTTTTTATTTATTTATTTATTTATTTATTTAAATGTTATATATTTATTGGAGTTAATTAGTTCATTCTATTCTGTTGAGTCCCGCTGGCATAATCGTGTTCAGTCTATTTATTCATTTACTTTCTTTTATTCTTCTATATGTTGCATTGTCTAATTTTAGCTGTTTTAATACTACAAACTTTACATCATTTGGTTCATTAATTTTTTTTATTTCTAATTAATGAAAGGTGGTTCTAAATTATTTTATATAAAGTTGTTCCAGTCTCTCCAACATTAATCACATTTTTCACAGGCTATTCCATAAACAACATTGCTATTTTTACAGTAGGTATTAGTTTTTAGTGGATATGTGTTGTTCTTATGTTTAATTATATTTTTACTTTTGTACATGTATTTACACACTTTACATGTACTAGTGCAAGTATTTGTAGAACCTAGTCTGTCAATTATTCTTTTATGTTTACTGTGAACTAAACTATCACCTAATTTAGCTTCTCTTTTGAATGCTACAACTGGGGCCTTAAGAAATACTTTTTTCAATTTTTCTGAAATATTGTACAATCTGTTTCCAAACTATCTTAGAAATATTAGTCAAAAATTTAGAGTAAGTCATTACTAATGGGACTCTTTTGACCTTTTTAAAAATGTTGTTGTATCCTCAACATAGCTTGTATTTAAAACAATCTTTATTCTTTAAGTCTATGTATACATCCCTAGTACTCTCCTGCCTAGACTACCGCAACTCCCTCCTGGCTGGCCTCCCTGCGTCCGCCACCCGTCCGCTCCAGCTCATCCAGAACTCCGCTGCTCGCCTGGTGTTCTCTCTGCCTCGCTTCTCCCACGCAACTCCACTGCTCCGCTCACTCCACTGGCTCCCAATCACCGCTCACATCCAGTTCAAGACTATTGTACTCGCCTACAGATGCCTTGACCAGTCTGCACCCAGCTACCTCCAGACCCTCATCTCTCCCTACACCCCCACTCGACCTCTCCGCTCCTCCTGCACTAGAAGACTAGCTCTACCTCCGCTACGCTCCCCTGGCTCCAGAGCCCGCTCCTTCTCCACCCTTGCCCCGCATTGGTGGAATGACCTTCCTACAGATGTCAGGACTGCCCAGTCCCTGACCACCTTCTCAAGCCTCCTCAAGACTCACCTCTTCAGACAGCACTTGTAGAACTCCTTTTCCCTCTGCACAATTATCACTCTTCCTTAAATGCGCTTTACTTTCTCTTATCTGCTCCCTATTTTACTGCATTTAATCCTGTACTTTAGAGTACAGTAATCTGTCACAAGTGTTATTTAATCTGTAGTATTTTGTATTTAATTATATCCTGATGTAACTATCACTGACAGTGTTATCTGCTCCGTTATTGAATCGTATTTTGTCATATACTTGTACTTGCTAGAACCGAAGTAATTGTATTTGATCTTGCTCTTAATTGTATTAATACTTGTACTGTGATTCTTGAAATGTATTTTTATTTACGACTGTAAGTCGCTCTGGATAAGGGCGTCTACTAAGAAATAAATAATAATAATAATAATAATAATAATAATAATACGTGTATGGGCCTATTTAGGAGGTCTACAGCTGCCTGAACTTCAGCTTCTGCAGCCCAAGAATCTATACTCCCGTCACTTAACTTCATTTTTTCAATATGGGTCACTGAGTCGATGTACATTTCGTATTGCTTTCCATTAGTTCTATTACATTATGTCTAATTGTTTGATGGTCATTTTGTGGACCATATAAAACCACATCTAAACATCTAAAGAAACAGCTCCCATCCTTCTCTATCTGTAGTGGTCGTTACAACTATTATACTCACATTGCTCAAGCAATCTAATCGAAAGTGATTCAGCAATGTTTTCCTTATTCTCAGATTTGTTTTGATTTTAAATTTTATTTTTTTCTAGACCTATTCTATTTTGTAATCCTGGTTGACCTATTAATTTGTGTAATTTCATTAAGTTTTTGTTGTGCAAATGTTCTAGTTTTTTGATCTCAAGGTTTTCTACTTTACGAAATAACTGTCTCATTTCTGATGGAGGGAACATGGAATTTATGTCATTTATAACTATCTCTATTTCATTACTTATTTCTCTAATTCGTCTTGCCGATGTCAATTTAGCTTCCTGCATTACCTTAAACGAAGTCTCTTTCAATATCTGATTTACATTTAATCTTTCCGCTTCATTAGTCTTCATGTTTACGTTTAGTTTTTAGCTTAAAACCAGTTGGAACTACTGCATTATCTGTACAATTATCTATAAAGTTTTGATGAGAACTATACTTAGCTCTCTGTGCCGTCAGTCTCTTAAGTTTATTATCGGCCTGTCTCACCCTCCTGGATTGGTGTAACACTCCAGTCCACCTCTCACTTCCTCCATTCATTTCCTTTATATATATATATATATATATATGACATTGTGTTTTGGAATACTTTTATATTATCTACAGTACTGTGCAAAAGTTTTAGGCAGGTGTGAAAAAATGCTGTAAAGTAAGAACGCTTTCAAAAATAGACATGTTAATAGTTTATATTTATCAATTAACAAAATGCAAAGAGAGTGAACAGAAGAAAAATCTACATCAAATCAATATTTGGTGTGACACCCTTTGCCTTCAAAACAGCATCAATTCTTCTAGGTACACTTGCACACAGTTTTTGAAGGAACTCGGCAGGTAGGTTGGCCCAAACATCTTGGAGAACTAACCACAGTTCTTCTGTGGATTTAGGCAGCATCAGTTGCTTCTCTCTCTTCATGTAATCCCAGACAAACTCGAGGATGTTGAGATCAGGGCTCTGTGGGGGCCATACCATCACTTCCAGGACTCCTTGTTCTTCTTTACGCTGAAGATAGTTCTTAATGACTTTCGCTGTATGTTTGGGGTCGTTGTCATGCTGCAGAATAAATTTGGGGCCAATCAGATGCCTCCCTGATGGTATTGCATGATGGATAAGTATCTGCCTGTACTTCTCAGCATTGAGGAGACCATTAATTCTGACCAAATCCCCAACTCCATTTGCAGAAATGCAGCCCCAAACTTGCAAGGAACCTCCACCATGCTTCACTGTTGCCTGCAGACACTCATTCGTGTACCGCTCTCCAGCCCTTCGGCGAACAAACTGCCTTCTGCTACAGCCAAATATTTCAAATTTTGACTCATCAGTCCAGAGCACCTGCTGCCATTTTTCTGCACCCCTGTTCCTGTGTTTTCGTGCATAGTTGAGTCGCTTGGCCTTGTTTCCAAGTCGGAGGTATGGCTTTTTGGCCGCAAGTCTTCCATGAAGGCCACTTCTGACCAGACTTCTCTGGACAGTAGATGGGTGTACCAGGGTCCCACTGTTTTCTGCCAATTCTGAGCTGATGGCACTGCTGGACATCTTCCGATTGCGAAGGGAAGTAAGCATGATGTGTCTTTCATCTGCTGCAGTAAGTTTCCTTGGCCGACCACTGCGTCTACGGTCCTCAACGTTGCCCGTTTCTTTGTGCTTCTTCAAAAGAGCTTGGACAGCACATCTGGAAACCCCTGTCTGCCTTGAAATTTCTGCCTGGGAGAGACCTTGCTGATGCAGTATAACTACCTTGTGTCTTGTTGCTGTGCTCAGTCTTGCCATGGTGTATGACTTTTGACAGTAAACTGTCTTCAGCAACCTCACCTTGTTAGCTGAGTTTGGCTGTTCCTCACCCAGTTTTATTCCTCCTACACAGCTGTTTCTGTTTCAGTTAATGATTGTGTTTCAACCTACATATTGAATTGATGATCATTAGCACCTGTTTGGTATAATTGTTTAATCATACACCTGACTATATGCCTACAAAATCCCTGACTTTGTGCAAGTGTACCTAGAAGAATTGATGCTGTTTTGAAGGCAAAGGGTGGTCACACCAAATATGGATTTGATTTAGATTTTTCTTCTGTTCACTCACTTTGCATTTAGTTAATTGATAAATATAATCTATTAACATGTCTATTTTTGAAAGCATTCTTACTTTACAGCATTTTTTCACACCTGCCTAAAACTTTTGCACAGTACTGTATATCGATATCGAAATGCATGCACAATATCGATAACATTTTCATATTGTTGCCCACCACTACTATATATACATATTTATTTTCATAAGTACTGCAAACTATGAAAATAAATTGTAAAAAAAAAAAAAAAAAATCCTATTTAAATGTACATATTTTAAAGATACAGCTGTTTAAAACACAGTTTTACAGTTTAAGAACCATGAAAAAAAAAAACAACAAAATAGAAATTCCTATTGGCTTGGGGTTCATCAGGGACAAATGGACGGATGTCTACATGTATTTTCACCGTGGTTTGTACAGAAGCCAATCCACGATAGAAGATGACAGAAGCATGCCAGAGAGAGGCAGAGGGAGCCCCTCTAAACCCCACTGTGTCTAGTGCATTCCCTTACCTTGCAGTCAATCCTCCCCATCCTCAGCGAGCTCAGTCTCTTTGTGTACCACCACCCTGGTCACTGACATGTCAGGGTGCTGCTCTTTGGCTTCCTTAATTGCTTGGGCCAAGGCCTACCCAAAATTATAAAAGAAAAAAAGAAAAATAATAAGAAAAGGATGATGCCATAAAAAGAAAACAGAAAAAATAGAACAAAATAACAAAAAAAAAAAAAATCAGCAATGTTGAGAATGTGTTCCAAGATAAATTACATATATTCAAGACATAGAAATATTCAAGCTATTTTAATAACTGATCATACACAATTTATGAATATCAGCTTAGAGCTTCATTTTTAAGAACTAGTTTGCCATTTTTTACGTTATGTAGGCTAGATTGTGATCATGAAAGGCTGGGTCTGCTAACACTTTTTATGAAAAAGAGGCTTTTATATTTTAAAGTAATTGCTGCCTTCAATGCCTGCTTGAACGTTAATAATTGAGGTCTAAATGGCATTTCTCTCACTGCACCAATTTTGCAATTCGTTTTAAAACTATTCATTTCTAAAAGCCTCTTCTAGTAAGCACAGACAGGCACTTAATGAAGGTGCTGGAAGAAGAAAATTTAATTCCTAATTTGAGTTTTTTTTTTTTTTTTTTTGGAAACTATCAGGAGCATATCTATTTTGAAAGGTACAGGGACCACTGATGACTTGTTGCTACAGGTTTTTGGTCACAAGTTTTAATTAAACCACTGATAATGTACCATACACTTGCAGTTTTAGGGCAGTTTAGACATAAGGAGTCCATCACAAATCACAACAGAACCTCTTATAGAACTGTGTTAGTCTTCCTTATGTCTAAACTGCTCTTTCACTCCCAATCTGATCATTTAACAAGGTAAAAACTTTAGGTTATTTCATAACCCTGGTTCCCTGAAATAGAAATGTAACCATTACCTGATGGGATATAATCTCTATAGCCCGAATTATCTGAGCACTATATCAAAGCTGCTCCTTTAAGAGCCCTGTATGCATCAGACGTCGTCTCCGCCCCCAGGATAAATACGAGTCATGCATAAGGCTCAGCGCCGTTTTCTCTTCAGGCCTGTTGCATTGGAGTGAACGGAGTGACCTTGAATGGTAATGATTACATTTCTATTTCAGGGACCAGGGTTATAATAATAACCTAACATTTGCTTGCAAGTACAAAATGTAACCATTACCAAATGGGATATAATACCCAAGCCATCGCAAGTGAAGTACTTGCAGTACCGGCAGAGGTGCTAAAAAGGAAGATAAACTGCCTTTAGCATTCTGGCCGAGGACCGATAAGGGTCCGTGGCATATAGTCACACAATACAGTGAGGGAGAACCCTCATGCAGTGTATATGCTGTAAGGTTACACTGACTAACCTCAGCATGCAATACCAGAAGTCTGAAGAGGTGTGTGGCTAACTACCCCAGGACTTAAAGTGGAACATGTTACATAAGTGGCTGCATTCCACCTGCATCCCACCTCGACAGCTGTTGTTTGTCCGTGGAACTTAGACCTGAATCAAATAAACATTTGCTCGGATTGCCGCCAACTCTGCGAGCGGTCAACATAATACGTCAGTGCCCTAACTGGACAGAGTGTATGGAACTTTCTCTCCCTGTCAGACTGGAAAGGAGGTGAATTGTGTTATGGAAAGCAGAAATGTTTTTAGGGAGAAAAGCAGGATTAGTGCAGAGAGTAAGCTTAGTTCTAGCCTCCGCAAAAAAAACAACAGAAAAAACAGGTTTTCGCCGTTGAGAATGCTTGCATTTCCCCTACCCGCTTGGCGGAGGTAACAGCAAGCAGTAAAGTTTCCATGGCAAATAATTTCAGCTCTGCTGAATGAAGGGGCTTAAATGGCACTCTTGTAAGTCCGTCCACCACTACATTGAGCCGCCAGCTAGGGACAAGGTCCTTTCTTGGGAGTCTTAACCGGCACCCTGTTGACTTCTTTCTAACCTCTGTGTACTCTTCAAAAAAATGTCCCACCAGGAAGTGTGCTATTTAAATAAGGCAAGACGAAATAGCTACCAGGTAGACCTTAAGCATGGAGGGAGATTTCCCTTCATCAAAAATGGGGCAAGTCATGGGATGCAGTGTACATCTATGCCGAGAGGGTGACCACTCTCCATTAGGGAATACCAGTGGGGGCAATGGGTGGACTCCTGGGTCGCAAAGAGCTGTATCTCCGCACACCAGAACTTCTCCCAGATGAGGTTCACAACCCCGGGTGAAGTGTCATACTGAACTGTGGGGGCCACCTCTTGAGAGAAGGTTCGCCGCCCAGTTCCTCACCCCTGGCAGGTGAACTGCTCTTACTGAAAACAGGTGTTCGTGAGCCCACAGCAAAAGCTTCTGGGCAACACGATTGAGACCGGGATACTGGAGACCATCATGGTGTTGATATAAGCCACCACTGTGGTGTTGTCTACGGCTCCTGACCCGAGGGTTGTGGGTTCAATCCCAGGTGGGGGACACTGCTGCTGTACCCTTGAGCAAGGTACTTTACCTAGATTGCTCCAATAAAAACCCAATTGTATAAACGGGTAATTGTATGTAAAAATAATGTGTAAAAAATAATGTAATTGTATGTAAAAATAATGTGATATCTTGTAACAATTGTAAGTCGCCCTGGATAAGGGTGTCTGCTAAGAAATAAATAACACAATGTAACACAATTTTTGTTCCTGGGTAGTAAGTGTTATTTCCTAATTGCTTATGCCTCAAAAGTATAGAAAATGGCTATTATTCCCCACAAATAATTGGGACTACTTTATTGGCGTAAGGATATTTAATAAAAATACTTTTTTGCCCTAAACATGATTTATGCTTTTTTTCCCTTCAAATCCACTGTTTGACCTGGATTATAAAAGCAATAAGGCATTTCAGGCCGTCCGTATACATTGAATACACAGACTTCTCAGGGGTTGGATGCGTCTGTATATTCAACGTATATATATATATATATATATGAAAAGGCGCTAGCAAGAATTTATATCGACTCACGAAAGGGAGAGCGTGAAACGTAGCCGCAACAAGGGCTGAATCCCGGGGAAGGGTCAGTGGAGAACCGCCAGCTTCCCACGGCACACACGACCGCAGAGGGGACTTAAATCATTCCTTAGGCTAAGAATTATACGCTTAAATAAGAAAGCTAAATAAAAGAGAGAAAAAGTGAACATTCAACTTATCTCCGTAGTTAAGTCTGAGCTCATTCCCCCTTCGGCCAGGCTGAAGAAAAATGGCGTCACTTGTATTTATCTCCTGGGGGCGGAGACAACGTCTGACACATACAGGGCTAAGTGCTCAGGTAATTCAGGCTATAAGAGATATATCCCATTCGGTAATGGTTACATTTCGTACTTGTGTTTCATCACAACATGTTTTTGTATTGATAATAGCTCACATGAAGACCAGAAAATGAAAAATGTATGGCTACATACCTGATCGTGGTCAATATCTGCATCGCCAGTGATAATAATGCGCTTCTCAATCCTTGTTTCAGAAAGTCCACCTTTTACCGACTGATAACCAAAAATAAAACAAACAAAAAAAAACAAGTAATGATCTTACTACTGCCACCCTGAAATGCATCTCTTTCCACTGTACTTAGTGATGTTAAAGATCTGTTGTATTTTATATCATTTAATTAGACCTCAATCGAGAAAATATACTGTATGCACAGCTCCATGTCTTATGGAGGAAAACAAAATCCATGACAGGAATTCTATTTTTTCAGGACATTAATTTAGTCAGCTCTGCAGGCAAGATTTTGGCAAATCTGATACCCAGTTTTATATTGAAAAACTGTTTTGTTTTCTTTTAAGCATTTTTCTCTCTCTCATTTTAATTATATATATATATATATATATATATATATATATATATATATATATATATATATATATATATATAAGTTTACATACCCCAATGGAAATTTATAATTTCCAAAAATTTATCGAAAACAAAGAATTATAGGAAAAATCTTTTGTAGCAAAAGTTTTGCTTTTGTGGATGAGGAAAAAAAGTTAGAAGAAATACATGTCTACAGTTATTTATTTCAGCAATTATTTTGCAAAACTCCAAAAATGCTAATTTAAAAGAAGTATTCATACCCTTTAGGCACCTTTGGCAATAATAACCTATTTTAAATGATTAGGATATTTGTCAATAAGCTTTTGCCCTGATTCTTAAGTGAAAGCAAAATTGTTCCAGTTCATTCAAATTCCGAGGACTTCTCTTGTGCACAGCCTTCTTCAACTTATACCAAAGATTCTCAATCATTTACATTGTGACTTTGACTAGGCCATTCCAGAACCTTGATTTTATTATTCTTTAACCATTCTGAAGTAGATTTTGATGTGTGCTTTGGGTCGTTGTTGTGTTGGAAAGTCCAGTTGCGCTTTAAACCAAATTTTGTAGCGGAGGGTTTCAGATGATTGGCCAATATCTTTTGGTATGCTATGGAATCCATTTTACCATGTACTGCAACTAAATTTCCTGTGCCATTAGAGGAAAAACAGCCCCACAGAAGGATATTATCACCTCTATGCTTGACAGTAGATATGGGGTACTTTTCTTTGTACGTCTCACCAGACTTTCTCCAAGTGACCAAATAGCTTGACTGTTGTTTCATCACTAAACCTCTGACCAGAACTCATATCCATCATTCAAATGCTGTTTAAGTGATTGTCCTTGTGACGTTTTCCTAAGAGTGGCTTTTTCCTTGGCCTACGACCATTGAGACCTTCATCATGTAATACTCGACCTATGGTTGAACTGGAAACCCCAGTCCCACTTGCAGTCAATTCACTTTGAATATCTTTGGCAGTCAATCTAGGATTGTTATTAACCTTCCTCACAATTCTTCTACTTGTGCTTGGTGAAAGAACCTTCTTTCTTCCAGACCGAGGGAGGGTTGTGACAGTACCATGAGTCTTGTACTTCTTGATAACAGAAACAATTGTTGAAATTGGGATACTCAAATGCTTGGAAATCTTCTTGTATCCTTCAGCTTTATGACAATAAATAATTTTCTGTCTAAGGTCTTCAGATAACTCTTTACTTTTTCCCATATTGACTTATTGGTAATGACAGCAATCACCCTATGCCTAACCCTTTTTCTACTCTCTAATAATGTTCACCTACAATCCAGCATTTTCTAGACTTTTCTAGAATTAGGTTCTGCATTATCATATTGAAATTTCTAGCACCTTGTAGACAATACTATCATAGCATCAAAGGGTATGAATACTTTTGGATTAGCATTTTTGCAAAAAAAAAAAAATGCTGAAATAAATAATTGTAGACATCTATTTCTTGTAACTTTTTTTCATCATCCACAAAAGCAAATCTTTTGCTACAAATTCTTTGTTTTCAAGAAATTTCTAGAAATTATAAATTTCCATTGGGTTATGTAAACTTTTGACTAAAACTGTGTATATATACACATATCGGATTATGCCGAGTCAGTGCCTCGGGGGCGTAGAGTTGATATTAAGGCAAAAGTGGGGGAGGGGCACTGACTCAAGACAGGGGCAAAATAACAAGCACTATTACTGTAATATTTTTAACATTAGCTAGATAGATTATGTTTAGAATTATTTAAAATTTAAAAGGTACAGCACACAGTTATGTTAAAGAATCAAGAAACGCAGTTAACATTTATTAAATGATGAAATACAAAGTAAAAGGTTTGCCTGAAAAAAGGGTGCTGCATAAGTCCACTGTAATGTCATTCTATGTTTAGAATTAGGCATGTTTAAAACTCAAAAGGTAAAGCACAGCACACAGTTACGCTAGAGAATCAAGAAGTGCAGTTAACATGTATTAACACTAGAACCGCCACAGCAGTCATTTTGACAGTTTTCACTTTTCAAATTTAAATTACTCTGCATGTGTGAAAGATATACAACTTTTTTTCTAAATACATGTATTAAATACCCTGATGGAAAGGCAGGATTGCAAAAATAAAGTTATAATCCCCTCTACCTAGAACCGCCAAAGCCATTACTGCCTTTTACAATACATGTTTTTATTTTGAATGTAACATACAATATTCTATTTTATTTTTATATACAAGCCTGTTGTTATCTCTACTGGACTTGGCAGCCATCAATTCCTTCATTTTATACAAGGAATGCACCGGGGAAAATATAAGAAGGAGAGATTTAATCTTGAAGCTAGCCACAGCACTTCAGCAGAAACATTTCGATCAGAAAACTGCAAAGCAGCAGACTGCTGCAGCTCAACCTGGATTCTGTGCTGCACCGAGTGACACACACGCAAGAGAAAACATATGTTACTTTCGTTTTAAATTAAAAACGAATTTTACACACTAGTTTATTTTTAAATGTTTATTTTATTATAGATTTTTATTTTTTAAAGTAGTGCTTTATATATGGTAAGTTAGAAAATGAACCCTTTTATGTTTAATTGTTCATTTAAATATGACGTTTTGGCTGTGCAGATGTTTGATATGATGTGCTTGAATAAAACTTTTGAGTTGTATCCGATAGTTTGTCTTTCATTTTAATATTGATGTTGTTCAAAATGTAACCATCATAATGACTGCTGGCGGCGGTTTTAGGTCTGAGTGTAACTGCGGCAGTTCTAGTGTTAAATGGTGAAAGGGTTTCCCAGAAAAAAGGGTGCTGCGTAAGTCCACTGTAATCTAATTTTAAATCTTCATAAAACACACAATAACCTTTAAATCTGAAATTTACTGTAAAGAAGGTTATTGTAAAAAATGTAAAAAAAACAAACAGAGACTGTATTGTCGGATTCAAAACGAAAAGTGCTTACAATGTATTCAATCAATACACAGAGCAACTACTGTACTGCACAGCTTGTTCTACTCACTTGAACTGCATGATTTGAAATCTCAGGCATTATTTGCACTTGGTTATTTTAAATTTGTTTTGGTTATTAGAAACGGTGAAAAATTGACATTCAGCTAAAAGTGGGGGTGAGGCGATAGTTCAAACATGGGCGTTGACTCGTCAGAATCCGAGATATATATATTAGCTCAAAGAGCCAGCTGCCCAGTTACCATTAAATAGGATCTATCATGGCAACATCAATATTTACACAACACTCTTTGCAAAACGCAACAAGAAAGCATAACTAATTAGAAAGCATTTAAGGTGGCTGTTTTTGACAATCACTCAAAACCCCATTTCTTATTACCACAAAGAGCAACCAGGGGGTGAATCAGTGGGAGTCTACAATCTGGCACAGAAATGAGTACATTGCTTGTTAGTAAGAGAGCCAGAGGCCTGCTTGTATCTGCCACACATTTGATTCAAACATGCCTCTTTGCTAAAGTACATTTTTTAATTGTATCAATCTAATGGTTTACCTTTTGTCAGCTAGGCGATTGATACTGTTGGTTTGGAATCAGGCAGCCCACCATCACACATTTTGTGGATCAAGCAATGTCTAAGTGGTTCTATTGTACTGAACTCCAGCTCCTTGGCTCTTAGTTTTAAACATGACTAACCAGTTCTGACCATGTATTTGCCTCTTGGGTGATGTATACACTCATTATAAATGGACGTTACCTTGGTAATGTGTGTAGTTGTTGTAGTACAGAGTGATTCAGCGGTGATGGTCTGTGCAGACATAAGAATGCCAGGCTCACCATCTCCACTGCCATCCAGCTTTAAAACAATTAAAATCATGACACAATTAAGGGTTTTACTACTTATTGTTATAAATATTTAACAAAGTTATTGTATGCATGTATAAGAAAAGCCAAACACAATCACAAACAAACAAAGAAGCAAACAACAGTTATTATTGAAACCTTTTTTTCAATATTTTTTTTTTGTTTTTGATCCTTGACAAGATGCTATTTAGCTAAACCAACTACTGAAATATATAGTGTAGTATGCATGCTTTATAATATGTACCTGGGCAGCTTCATAAGTAATAGTTTTAGTCTCGGTGTGTACAATGGGAACCTCCTTTGTTGAGATTTCTGTTTTCTGGGCAGCAAAGGTATCAGAGATGGTCATCATCTCTGTTTTTACCACTGGAGGCTGCAGAGTAGAAACCAAGACAGTAAATCCCACAAATACCACATACATGCTTCGTCACAGAAGATAAAACCCCAATATGAGCATTCCAAATAATACTGGTTACAGGTAAATCGGTCATAACAATACTGCTAAGCAGAAGGTGCTAATGCAGCTTTTCCAGAAAAGTTGTGTTCACCATCACAGTTGCTTCAAATGCAGGGATGGAAATAAGGCCTATTCCAGGTTTTATTATGAGCTTGATTGGCCACAAAGTATAGGTAACAGGCTCAGGTGTGATTTATTAAACCCAGAGTGGATCAAACTGCTATGTAATGGGAGTCTTATTTCCATTCCTGAAATGTCTGTTGGCAATTAAAACAAAAAACTCTCCTCCAAGTCAATGCACCAAATAAAGGCCGATAAAGGATATTGGGATATTGTACAGGGACAGGGGTGACAGGTTCGACTGGGGATACAGTGACACACTCTGAAACAAACCTAACATCGCAAACAACATGCATTTTGTAAATTTGAAATCGTTTCAGTTATAACAAACCGGACAACGAAAGACAGACAATCACAAAGACAAGTAACAGGAAACTGACAAATATTTATACACAAAACAAACAAAAAATGATAATAATAAAAGAAAAACTGTGTTTACTGAAAATGAACTGCAATGAAATTAGTTTAATGATTGCAATCAAGTCTAGAAACAGGCTGCTTCATCTTAAGAAAGGCAGCTAGAAACACTGACTGAAGTAGGCAGAGATTTTGCTGCATGATCTGCATGTTTCTGTAGGAGTGGGGAATATGTAAAGGATCTGAAACCTCATTCATTCGACCTCGGGTTCTGAGCAATAGGGAGAACACGAAGACAGCATTAAGAAAAGCGGCAGGTGGCGGTGCCCAAAATATACAGCCCGGAAAAAAAAAAACCTACTTCTGTGACCACGCATTTACCTCAGTGCAACAAATAACCTGGGGGATAACTTCGGAAACACTGTGAGACACGTCCCCGTTTACTTTGGGCTCCTCTGCCTTTTCTGCTTCTTGTTCTGTCTCTCTCTCTGCTGGAGAGCTCTGAGTTTCATCTTCTCCTTGGTGCTTGCATTCCTGCTTTTCTTCATCTGCAATTCCCTGAACCTCAGGAGGTGGAGGCAACAAAATTGCTTCAGGTTGATGTTCTGCAGGCACCTGGCATTCCTTCCCCAGTTCTTCATCATTCTCTCCAGTTTCTTCTCTTATCTGGTCCACAGCCACTTGGGGGTGGTACTCGGCTTCATCCTCGCTCTCGCTCTCGGAAGAAGTGCTTGCCTTACTAGCCTCTTCCTCCAGCTCTTTCTCACCCTCTCCTGACGTACCGGCTGCTGCAGGGCTTTCAGTAGTGTCAGGGCTGTTTTTAACTTTGGGTGCTCTCCTGATCTCTTCAATGACAGTCTCTTCTATCACAACCTCTGCCTCCTCCCCCATCTCTGATTTCTGTTTTTCATCTGAGGTCTACACAAGAAAACAAAATAAAAAATGGATGGAAAAATATAAAAAGATGAAAAAGGGTCAAAACAAACAAAACAAAACAGGTAGTGAACAGATCATACAATATGTTTTGTGAAAGGTGCAAACAGAAGGATAGGCAATGATCACTGAAATAAATGGAGTGAAAGAATGGTTAAATGTGGCAGAAAATGGATTGCTGCTGAACAAAGCTATATAAAACTTAAGACCACCTCAGTGATGTCACTGGTATCTGGCTGAGGTCCATCTACTCTTGGGGTTTTCTGTGAAACGTAAAGCAACCACAGGGACCAGTCATTACTTAGTAACCTTGATTGTGGACAATAAATACAGCTATAGCACTGTAGGGGTTCCATCATTTTCTGCCTAACAAAAGGTGGTGAGCAAAACAAGCTGCTGGACAGTAATTTATTTGGCATCATGCTGTCACCATTGTGATCAGCTCATTAATGAATAAGAAAAATTCGGCTTGCATAAGATCATGCAACTCGTCATTAAAACTAATATAATGCCTTTTTGTTTGAATGTGTATGGGAACCATATACAGCCCTATAGTATTTTATGTTGTCGACAAAGGCAACAAGAGTGGCACAAATTAAGCCAGATGAAGCACGAACAGTCACTTGATAAAGCAGTTAGGCTCGGAAGATGAAGTTTGGGTCACAATTTATGGCCAGTCCACATGATTTTGTATTAATTATTGGCAATGATAAAGGTGATGACTATACAGATCAAATACAATGTCACACTTTCAATAACATATTTTTTTATCTTGCTTTTTGTTACACAGATTACAAAGAGCACAACACTCATGTGTTGGCAAGCAAAATCAGTCCTAACTAAACTTCAAACATACTGTACTGTAATTTAAATTGTTTTTCAGAATGTAACATTTTATGAACAAGCTTTTTATATTGGTTAAACTAAATGCAGTCAAATCTGCCACCATAATCAAACAGTTATCTTAAAATTGTCAAGAATTAAACTGCATCAAAGTTAAAAAAAAACAACTATACACCTTTAAATTAGTAGCACCATCTCTGTTCAAGGTTTCAAGGTCTCATTAGCAATTCAAATATATCTGAGTCTAAAAATTAAAAGCTATAAGCAATGGCACAGTACCATTAACGTAACACTGTAGGTGTAACTGAAATGTTAAGCTAATGTACTATACATTGCTTATGACAGCAAATGTTCTTCTCTTTTTATATGCACCCCTTTCTATACACCCACAGAACAGTGGAAGAGAAACACCTTAATTTGTGACAGCCATAACATCAGTCACTGTATAGACACCTTGTACCCTACTCATACAGACAACACACTTTAAATTGGACTGACCATAAATCTAGAACTGTATTTTAATCATGTAGTCATGGTACACCGCAGCAGCATGTGAGCCACATTAGTTTTTCATGTGAAAAAACACCAATCACTATTTTACTAAGCACCTCAAAGGACCGTGTGGAGGAGGACAGAGAAAGAGATTCAGCTGGAGCTTTAGCACCAGCGCCCTCTGCTGCTCGCTTTGCAGTAGTGGTGAAGGTGCCAGTCAAACAAGTAGAAAAGCTTTCTTTACTTAATAAAATGGTTGTTATCTCCTCTTCTAAGCTCTACACAGATTAGAAATGAGAAGTAAAAAAATTAAGTGAGGGCAGTGCAGGAAAATGTATCACATACAAGAACAGTACTGCTATCTACAGGGCGATTCAAAAGTCACTTGACCGGCTAAGTCTCATTGCTTCCTGGCATTTGTCTTAAGTGATCCAGTGACTTTTGAACCACATGAAAGTAAAGAAACAGACCAAGGACAATTCCAAGCACCCTTTGGTATTAGACATTAATAAAAGACAGCAACAATGAGATTCAAAACAGCAAAACCTAAAGAGCATGGTTTAATCCCTTTATATGTGTGCTACTGGTCATGTAAGGACAAAGCTGTTAATCCACATCTAAATGATCAAATTCTATGGCCAGTGAGCTTGTAGTTTAATTTAGACATGAACTACTGATTAAAACATTAATCTTGTAAACTGAAAACAACATAGTTTGGTCTTTTTTTTCTGGTGAGAGAAATATAAAAAATTGTTGATGCCACGCTAATTTGTATAATCAAAAATATTGTGCAAGTGAACATAGTAATGCACAGAAAACAGAAAAAGCTCATTAACACAGATTAAATATTAATACAAGACATGTTTACCTAACCGGGTTTCCAAATATAGTTATTTTCCCAGTTAAAAACAAAACAAAACAAAAACACACACACACAAGATAAATGCATTGAAACAAAAGAGTCAAGGACACTTTACAGCAAGCCCCTTTCCCCCCCAACCCCTTACACACATATACACATACTGTGCAAATCTCCTGTAAAACAAGGGGAACAGGAAACACAGGAGAATACATCAACAGAAACATGAATAGGAAAGGACTGATGGTTAGACAGAAAATATATCAAAGAGTTTTGTTTTACTGCCCAAGGACATTTAAAATTCAGCAGTCACTCTCATTAGAATTAAAAAAAACAAACAAAAAACAAACAAACACATGTCTTTGTTGGCCAACTGTTAATTATCACTGACAGTCAGCAGATTACAGAATTTACAAAATAGGTTCCGATGTTTGCGGAAAGCACCATTCTTGTGACAGCTGCGGTAACAAATAATGACTTGAGATCCTGCTGCTTAATTTGTAAGTGAGGAAAGCACACAGTAAAAGTTACAGAAGTATATCAAGAACCAAATTAGTAGCATTATAGAAAATAAAAAGATCACGACAGCTAAATGTAAATGAAAGGAAGATCCATTTGAGCCCTCTTTTCGTGAAAAGAGATTTGAATCACTGGCATGCAGGCTGGCAGACACATACCCCTTGTGTCAGTAGAGGCAAAGTTGTAGTAAGACGCTTTTCCCACTGATTGGGGCGTGGCTCAGGTGATGATTCCATAAAACTGCGTTTTAATTCGCTAATACTAGCCTGATGTTTCAAAACACCCTCCTGGGTCTTATCCAGGTCCTAACAGGTGAAACAGACAGCAGGGGTCAAAATGGGAAAACAAATAACAAGTACATTAGTTAAAAACAAAAACAAACAAGGGAAGCAACTACAAAAAAACATGCCTCACTGATATGTTAAAACAGCTTATAATATGACTGGGGCTCAAATTACTGTAAATATTAAGGGTTTCATTATGAAATGAGTTACAAGACCAAACAAGACCCTGGATACAGGCAAATTTTGTTGAGTAAAGTGTATTCAAACATGATACCACAGCTGTGGTAGAATATATGTGGTGCAATATTTAAAAAAAAATACACCTGCTAACAGTTTAAGCTAGGTGTGTGAACATTCTTTTTTTCTAAATAGCATTTAGACTTTAAAATTATACTTCAGAAGTTTGCTTTTTATTCACCTGTGGATGTGTCTTAATTTAGGTGTGCTGCAGCAATCAATTTGAGTCATATAATATGTAACATACTATTGGCTGTGTTGTTTCAGTGAGTCAAGGCATTACAGTACTATACCTGTAGTATGTTTAGTATGTTGTTATCTTAATATTAATACTACATTAAAACTAAAAGAATTAATAAAAGCTACTAAAGCGACAGTCCTACTATATTAATAACAACATTAGTCTGGTTATGGTCAGATACAATAAAATCTAACTTCATCTCAATGAAGAGGGACACTTTTTTTTTTTTTTAAACAGCTTGTGCTTTATATTCAAGACTTCTAATAATAAGAGTGTGTGAAGGCAATTCTGCCAAGGAACATTTGTATTTCCAGCATGCATCCAACCCCCCCATGCAGATCATGCACAGTGTCCACAGATATAGCCTGCGAGTGAAAGGTGATCCTCAGGAAGAGCAGCAGCCCAGGAGAAGAGAAAGAAACCACTTGATTTTCATACCAACCTCCAACATTAAATTGCTATGTCTGACATATATATTTTCCCCCTCTATTCTCAATGACTTGCTCTGTGGAATCAAAAACGAAACACAAGGACATTTGCAAAAAGGAACGCCAAAGCAGACATATAGAAAATAAAAACCCCAAAAATCTAATGAAAAATCAAAAGAATCAGGGCAAAAAATGTGGTGTGACAGTTTATTTGTACAGTAAACAGCTTCCCAAGCATTTTGCCTGACTAAACCACAACAGGAAACAGAGGTTCAGCCTTCCCAAAGTGCTCAGCAGGTCTTTTAATTGTGAATTGAGCAGTCAGTGTACTAAATGGTATATAATAATAATTTAGTGTTGTAGTTTTGCAAGGTTGGGAAGCTATTAAAAACATATGTCATGGAACAAAAAAAAAAACACCACCACAATGACACTACACACTTGATTTTCCAAGCCTGAACACAGATGGAAGCTGCAAGAATGAGAACACCTATATAAATCAACAAACTGATTATAAACCTTCTGCAGCTGTGAATCTTCTTCCTCTCTCTCCGTCTGTCAGATTACCCCACAGAGCCCACAATAGAAAGGACATGTTAGTATTACACACCAGTGCAGTGCTGAGAATCAATGCAGAATGTTTAGAAATAGGAAATGAGTGGAAGCGCAGGATGTGCGTTTCCTTCACAGACCTCGCTGGTTTCTGCCTCAGTGGCTGCCGCTGCTGTGCCATCGCTTTGCTTTTCCTCCACCTAGATTTTTGTAGAAATGGTTGAAGTAGCATTTGGGAAAAGGTGAAGTGGAAGATGGAAGGCTTCATTCTCAAAAGCATTACATACAATGGGATGGAGAAAATACCATTCCTACTGCAGTTTGTAGGCAGTGGTAATTTATATAGCATGAAAAAATCATGAGCATGCCGATCTTCGAGATTTGACACTATATTTTCTCCAAGGACACAATATTATATTATGAGAGAGGAATCTGCTGATCCTGTTTCATGTAATAACCCAAAATGGACAACAAAATGTTAAGTTTCTTGTCTACTTTCACACTGAATATTCCAGGGACTGTGTAACAGTGCCCTCTATTGAAAAAGGACATGAAAATATTAACCTACTAGAAGCCTCAAATAAGAAGGCAACTATTTTTATTTTAAAACTACTGGAAAACTAAAGAAGAATTTAAGCACCTATATTTCTCTTCATTAAAAAAACAAACAAAAAAACTATATAAAAAAACACTAAATACATAACAGTTTATAACAATGTTAGCAAGACAGAGCTTTCACATTGCATGAATTTCTTTGTAAAATAAAAGCAATATCAATCTTTGTTCCTTCAAATCTGTTTTGCATTTAGATGTTGACTGAAGTGCACTTTGTTCATAATGATTTAAGAAATGTCCATCCTTTTATAGCATGTCTTTCATTTTACACAGAAAAGCCTGCAAGGTCTCAAAAGAAAGAAAAAAAAGAGTGAAATCAGCAGCAGTTAAGCAACAGGATTACACACCTCCTCTGGCTCTGCTTTCTCAATCGGGTCATAGTCACAAGAGGTGAACAATGTCGCTTTAGGCTCCAGGTAGCAAAGGCACAGAGCGAGAGGAAGGGACAGGATGAGGGAGAAGGGGAGCGACTGAGAAGCTGAGAGAAGCAGTGCAAATATGAAAAAGAAGGAGGGGATGAGGGAAGGGGAGGTGATGGGGATGTAGCACTGAAGGCTGTGGGGCAAGAAGGAGGCACAGTCCTCTGGCAGGCTGGGAAAACAGATATAGCCGTCTTCGTCCAGCAAGGTGGGGAACTTAAGACATTTATAGAAACCGAAGAAGTCGTCAAATTGGGATTTCATTTCTACAGAGTCAACGCCCCCTTCTGTAGAGTGATGGCATTTATTTGTGGCTGGAATACAGTGTTCAGGACTGAGAATGTTCGGTGAAGAACCTTTGACATCATCATCATCATCATCATCATCATCATCATCAAGCTCTGATGAGGTAATGTTCTCAGCATTCTCTTGGGAACTGGGTGTAAAATGAGCAACTGGATATTCTTGGTCAAGTTCAGCAAATGACATTGGATCGTCCTCTGAAATATCTGACAGAATATCCAACTCATAGATGGTTTCCATGTTTAGGGAAAGGGATGACATGGAGCAAGTAGGTGACAAGGGGTACATAAAAAGAGACTGCTAATAAACCACCGACCCCATCCATGCCGGACAAATTGCAAAAAAATATATGTAAATGTACAATGAGAAATTATATAGAAAGTGTGCACAGGAAAAAAAAAGGAAAAAAGAAAAGGACGTTAGTCTGTGAAAATCATCTGTCTGGAGTGCAGCAGAATTCAACAAATGGAAGCAGACAACATTAACAGCATTTGCACTAAAAGGCTCAGGGTGTGTGGAGTACAACACTAGGAGGGGGAAAGCAAGCACACTTTATAGAGTTCTAAACTCCTCACATTGTGCACAGGGCTGTGGTTATTAATGCAGGGTAATCGCAGATAACAAAAAAAAGAGATTTTCTTCACTATCCATTCTAAACCAATTGCAGATTTAGCTTAGATTTCAAATTGAAATGATCCATATCTAAATTTCATTTACCTGCATCAGCACAGCTGGATGAAAAGGCCAGCCATTTAAAAAAAAAAAAACTGAGCTTAAGTCTAACATTTTAAAATATACTGTTGTACATGGGTCCAATATGAAAAAAAAATAAATAAATACAAATAAAACAAACGAATACCCAGTGAATTTGCATAACATTAAATTTGTGATCTTTTTATTATTTCCTACTGGTCATTTTTATACTGTTTTCATTCATGAAAAATATACTTTTTAAGCAATCCAAATATTCATGAGTGCAGAAACAGTAATAAATGATGATCAAGAACACACATCATGGGAACAGATATAAAAATAAATAAATACAGTAGTCTCCGCATATATGAACACCTCCTAAGAGAAAACCCTTGTGGTGAAACTGATCTTTCCCATTGTAAATGCTCCGCCTAAAAGGAACAGGAACTATACACCTTTTTGGCACCGCTAGCGATTCATTCACAACTGATACAGTACTGTTTTGTAACCTGATAACTCATCACCAAAATTAAATTCAAATAGTTTATTCAATCTTTTCAAATGTGACCTGTCATAGCGAGAGTGTCTTGAGGCACACTGATTGGTTTATCCAGAAACACCGTCATATCATTGCCTTGTTTTGTATTCTGATTTCCACGAGTGCACCTCATTGCTACAAAATGGCATGTAAACAAATGGCAAAATGTGCCGCCATTTCTCTTGCTACAAAAAGCTGGAAATTGTTTGAGCTCCTGAAAAAAAAACCTGAATCAAACACAAGTTTTTTTTTTTTCCGTTCTGGTGAGTTGTTCCACCATCCAGTTAAATAATTTTGTGCATGTCTTGAATATTGCTCCTGTACAGGTATTCATAATTAATCTAGGGCTGCTGCTGCATTTTTTAATGTGTAGGGGTGCCATGTTAATTTAGTTTGACAGTTTATTAACTTTAGTTTGTCTGTTACTTTATTATTATAGTTTATTAACATACACTTGCCTATTGCTTTTCTCTTACTTATTCTGTTCATTTCATATGTTGACAGGGCCGCCGAGAGCCATCATGGGCCCTGGGGAAGGATTGTTATGTCCCGATGCCACCCCCATATGTTGATACATGTGCGTCATGACAAGTAATACATATTTATTTATTCATTGATTCATACTGTGTCTGGTGGTCAACATAAAGAACACTGTGGCTAAGTGAACACTTCGCTTGATTCCCGAGGGGTGTTCTCTCAGCTGGAGACTACTGTATATTGGAAATTCAGAGGGTATAAAGTATTCCTTTATTCATTCTACAAAAAAGTCAAACCATACCCCCAATTGCTTAGTTTTTATTGGAATAGATGCTACTGTATGTTGAATTCATTCTTTCATAGCAAAATGCATCACTTTCTATGCTTTCTTTGATTGCAATGTTCAATACACTATTTTACTTAACACCAATGGGAACTGGCAGGTGACAGTGGTTAATAAAGACACATTGTGCTTGATTTCTAAGGACATTGATTGGCATTACACAAAGTAGTATACGAAGACTAAAGAAAGAGAACTTTAGAGCTAAAATACTTCAGTAGACATGCACAGATTTACCAGCTTTTGTAACTTAGTGTAAATTGTAACATTTGGTTAAAAGAAAAATAAGCATCAACATAATTACATATGAATAGCCCATCCCCCCCCCCCCCATAATGATTCCATAGAGGAACACTGAATATTGATAGATTTTTGTAAACCATTGAAAACATATGACATAATTAAATTTGGAGTTAAAGATGCAGTTTCTCTTTTCAGAAGACATATCCATAAGTAAAAAAAACAGAGCTTTGGCTTTTGGCTTTAAAATGATATTGATTCAATTTTTTTTTTTTTTTTTTTTTAAATATTAGTCACTGTATACATTATGCAAACGATTCACTATCCTCAAGGAAAATGCATCTTTAAGAACATTTTATATAAATTATGCGTATGGGTCAGATATTATTCCCCCTCATCATTACATTTCAAATGTAAAATGTTTTAATAGCTTCTACTATACCTTTGATTCCTGGGAGAGTTCCAATTGAGTTCTGGAGGGGGTTCCAGGTTCTTTTCCATTGTCCTTATCTGCTGTGTCACCCTTCCCATTGATTTCAGCAGCAGAAGAGTCCACCAGGCTGTGATCAGTGACACAGACTACAGGGGCTGTAGAAACACAGGATATAATGGTTTAATCTTTTTACTACTAACTACATCCCACCACACACACATCTTAAATCCCGGGAAAGAATACAGCTAAATGAAAAAATGCTTGAATTTGTCTTGTCTGCCGCTTTTCAAGCAGCTGTGTTGGATTCAATTGTTTTACTTAGAATGCTGAATTGGTCCATGCATCTCAAATTATGAATAAAAACACACTGCCTGGTCAAAACATTGTGTGACCTGTTACCTACGCCCAGCAGGAATTATCACAATATATTGTATATGTCTGCAGGTTCGATCCACTATGACCTGATTGTGACTGCAGATGTCATTACCGGAAAACCCAGGACACATTGTTCAATGGAGCCACTGTGTTGAGAGTGAGATGATTGCATTGGCTCCCACTGTCATGCACCCTTGTGAAGTCACTGAGGTCTTTCTGCATTCCCATGATTGTTGCTGAACAGTTTATAAAAGATCACATACATTGCCATGCTTCTACATGGCAGACTCCTATTTTACTCCTAGGATTTCTTATTTTAATCAAATAAAAAAAAAATAATACAAAATAATAATAATAATAATCTAATGCATAGAGAATAGAAACCATTATAAATACCAATAGCATGTCATTGCTTATTCACTGTTCCTAGTAACCAGCAAGATATCACCAAGGTTGCGATTAAGTATCGCTACACACCATAGAACAAAAAGAAAATAAACTACTTAAGGAAAAATAAATAGTCCCTCTCACCCCACAGAAGGATACCAATAAAATGCACCCTCTATATCTTCATTGAGATATAATATTAACAGTTTAAATGCATATTGCATATGTGGGTATTTTCATTAGATATATACTAAACACACACCAGGGGCAAAGTCACCTGCAGTCCCCAGAAAGAGATACCCGACAGATCTACAAAAGGCTGCTTCCGATGTTGCAAGGTAACTGTAAACATTACTGCTCATTTAAATGGATGTCATCTCAATGATGTCACTTACCCATCTCAAAATTCTGAAGCATTCCTTTTAGGTCGTCCCAATCAATTACTGTATATACAAAATACACACAGGTATATGTATGTATGTATGTATGTATGTATGTATGTATGTATGCATGTATGAATATATATATATAATCACAGATAACTTTACGCAACACTGCAAGTGCAATATCAGGGTCAGAAAGAAAACTTCCCTGAGCACTACTGGCATACAGTTTCCATCCAATTCAACAGGTTCAATAGTATGAATCATTTTAAACAGATAACACAAACAAATACATCAATAATTTGATGTCACACATGATATTCACATACGGTTATTTTTTTATTACTGTACCATGTACTATCTTTAAGTATTGTCTGGAGTATGCAGTAGGTTTCCTTTCATCCCACCAAACTTCATGGTAAATTATATCATGCTCACAATACTTTATCAATTAAGTTTAATAAATGTATTAAATGCAATAATGAAAAACGAAAGCACATCCCAGACATGCCCACCACATGCTAGTAAGTCCAGTCAAGCCCTCACCAGCATTATTACTGTTTAAGAAACATAGCAAATTGGCAATGATGCCTGATCTTAGTTTACTAGTACAGTTCACATTGCAATTTATAGCTAGAACAACCTCCTGGATGGCCACTAGGAGGAGCTATAACACCAGGATGTTCTGCCAGTTTGTGATTATAGAATCCAGATGATAACAAATGTTGCTTTACTGTCTATATAGTACCGGTAACAATATATGTAGCTGTATAGATACTTTAGAACAGGCTAATGTTTACCACCCCTAGGTCCTGTATTTTTTTTCAAACAGTAAGTAAAAATGTTTTCTGGTGGTTGCAGCTTGGCGTCCATGAAAAAACTACAATTAAAACTACTATATATTCACACGCTATAACCTTACAGGCATATATTAATATGAATGATGTAGTATAAATATTGCACTCATTGTATTATTAATCAAGTTTGTTGCTATACAGAGTGTGCTGTTAACTATAGAAATCTCTCTGCCCAGATGATGCAATGTGAAAAAATAAATAAAACATTCCCCAGTGAAGAGGCAGGGGAACACCGGATTACTTAAGGAAAGAGGATTACAACACAGCAAACCAAGTCTGGCTTTACTTTAACCAATACTGAAACCTTTCCATAAAATTATTGTTTATAACACACCAAGGACAAACTACAATATATAACCATCTTTGTAATTAAAATGCTTTCTTTGTAAGTTTTTTGCTGTTGTCACTTATTTGGCCTATACAATTAAATGTTCCTTTTTAAGCAAAACTAGAACAAAGACAATGAGAAAGTCGTTTTAAAGATACAAAAATAAGAACTATTACTGTATAGGCAGAAATAGTAGCATGTTTATTAATCTGTCCGATTCTCCTGATGATATACAACGCCTGATTTAAGTGCTAAAGCGTAAATTATAACCAGAAGAAGAGTAAGGTTCCCCTAATGGAAACAACATGATTTGATGACATGTTATTTTATTGAAAGTTTTGGACCAGAAGTGGCTAATCATTGAGTTGTTTGCCAGTTGCTCCAACTGCTGGAAATGAAAGCCAGGTGTGTTATAAAACACAGTTCACAGAGAACTGACTCTGTCCAGGATATCATAAAAACCCACACATGTGTCATCTATCAGACTCCTGTTTATTCCTCTCAAGTTTCCTCTTAACCTTCTCCAGACCACGTGGGCTCAACATCCTCTGTAGGCGTCAGGAATATCAAGGATGTTTTCACAAGACATTTGGCGGGGTCTCTGATTTAAGTTATATTGACCTGTTCCTGCAATTTGATTCTAATTTGCAAGAATGTGTATATGTGTGTCAGCAATGTTCCTAACAGTTCAGTTATACAGCCATCCTTTCATGCTAATATGTAAGTTTGGAGGGAGTTAATCCTTCACCAGAAAAGAAAAAAAAGACACCACTCTTAAATCCTCAGATGACAACCTTATTTTTTACTTCATGCTTGTTTTCAGCTTTGTGGAGTCAGCAAAGAGCCCTTGGTTGACATCTGAGGGTTAATCCAAAAGGGTATGACCACACATTGCCGTCCACTATACATCCCAATACCTTGAAGCTGAAGGTCCTCTATATCGGCTCTGGCTGCTTCGGACTTCGTGCCTGGTAAAGTGAGACGATGTACTGCAAACGGTCATTTGTGTAAAAATAAATGTAAGATAGCTGTATTTCTTAATTCTGTATGGGGTTTAATTTACCATCCAGGGTTATGTCATTACGTTTTAATTAACTGTAGTGTACTCGCTGCCCAACAGAAAAAGATATCGTAGTTCATTAATACTTCCAAATACAGTACCGTACAGTACACATGTTTAGGCTTATACTGTTGAAGACTAGGATAATACAGGACAGTAAGAGCACACACACAATTCTAATTCCTCCAGCCCAGTGTTATCCACGTCTTACTGTGTATCTTTCTCAATGAGAGGAAACATATGTTGGGGATGATTTCCTTTGTCTTGCCATGGAGAATAACAAAGGCAGCTTACAGACTGAACATTTGATGCTATGGATTCAGAAACCAATATATCATATTCTGGTAAAGTATTCTACCTGCTTCCTTGTTTATTTAATATAGCTGGGGACAAAAAATGACCATTCAGGGAAATAATGAAAGTAATGGCCATGGTCGAGGGGGGGAGGAGGGCGGGGGGCTTGGATTCAAGGGCGGTTTGGGTTTAGGGTTTTGTTTAATTGTGGACATGCTGTTTCATCCAGCGTATTAGTGATCTTCAGGCATTCATAAAGTAAGAACTCAGAGCAGCTTTGTGGACAGCCATCCTGTACAGTGTTGCATTTTGAAGTTTGGATCATTGTTTGAGCTACTCTTAACTTTAAAACGTGCAAACTTAAAACTACAACTTCTGTCACATCACGAATAAGACAACTTGAGTTTTCCCTTTTCCAGTTTGGTAGGTAAACTACAAAACTACTCCCGTAAGTGATGGTACTGTATATTCTTCTCCTTCTCTTTCTTTGCAAGGCATGAATAACTGAGCCACCTTCAACTCTGCTTACCTCCATCAAGACTCCTGGACAATCGTTTACTGGAAGTGCGTTCAAAATATGGAGCTGGTCTGTCGATGAGAGTGCTGGCCTGCCTGGTCTGAGATTGTGTTCGACCACTGTAGCGGAACTTGGAGCCCAGAGTAAGGAACTTAGCTTTCGGGGGCTGTTCGGGTGACACCAACCTTTTAATACACACACAAGAAACAAAACATTCATGAATTGAAGACCTTTACATTAAATGTTGATTTTTTTTTTTTTTAACATCATTTCAAAAACTATTATTAGTTATGAGTTTAAAAATATTTACACTAAGTTTGTGAAAAAGGAGGTGTTTCCTGCTTATCACATGAGTTGGTCAGGAAATAATTGCGAGTTAAAGGTCAAGATGTCCATTCACTGCAGAGGTATTACAGTCTGTGGCAGGGCAGAGCCCTGCTGGTAAATAGTGTTGTTTGTGTATTGGTGGTGGTGGTTGGCAGGGGTGGGGTTAATTCCTATCCCTGACAAATACATGTTAGAATGTGGCTGTTCCAAAATTAGACAATTGGTGCTAATTGGGAACAGCCACAGAATACAAAAAGGGAGCTAGAAGCTCCATTAGGGGAGAGGTTTTTGCAGCAGACAGAGAGGCTCTTGGAGCCACATGGAGAGAGACTGTGTTAGTGGAAGACTTGGGTGAGGAATTTCCTTTTGTGTGGGAGTTTGTGTTCATGACTTGTTTTTGTTTATTCTTTTCATTTTGCTCTGCGAGTTTTGATTTATTTATATTAAATGTGCGCCCCAGCTCTTAAACCTGCAGCTACAGTCTCTGAGTCTCTCTAACCCTTTGCCATTGTGTCACACAGTCACATTGTCAATGATTTAAAAGATTAATCCATCTAGATAGTCTTTCGCATTTGTTTCATGCAATACATATCTCTGGCAGACTGGTATGCAGAATAGAGAGTGACATGAAGACGGGATTCCCACGGTACCGGAAAAAAATTGTGTTCAATTTTGCGGGATGGGATGGTACAGGAGTGAAGCTCACGGGAATGGACGGGCCCGGGAAACAAAATAAATAAACCTCTCAGGACGGGCAAGAACGTGATTTAAGCTTCTAGGAATGGGAAGGAACAGGACTACTCTGCCCCCAGCAGACAGGAAGAGGTTTTTTTTGCTCTTTAAAGTCGTAAAAGAGCCTATGACATGGAACTTGACTGTTACCTTAAACATGCAAAATAATATTAACAGGTCTCACTTGAACATATAATCAAATTCATTTTACCAAATTATGTTTAATCGCGTTACAATATCTCAAATAAAACCCGGAAATACACAGAGGGTGATCTCCAGTTCCTGGTGTGGGGCCAGGAGACTGTGACCTCAGGCTCCTTGCATCTACCAGTATGGACAGCGACAGTGAAAGTGAGAGTGGCCTAATTGTATCAGATTCAGACACCTGTTGTGAATGTGAATCATGTAGTGATGGATCTGACGTAGAGAGAGAAAACAGGGATTGTCTCCCGTATCAATTCGAGCCGTAGGCTTCCGAATCAGAAGGGTCAAACTCGGAGAGAGACTCCAACAACACCAACGTGGACGGACCAGAGGGACAGCAGATATCCGGAGAATCAGCGTCTTGGCAACATGGAATGGTTAATAAAAACCTTTACGTGTAACATAGATTGATACTTAAAATATTTCATATTACCCATAATTGTATAGTTATGTCAGTCCTTTAGTTAACAATATTGATACTAGCAGAATAACTGAACGCTGTGGATTGCTACTGGCATGTATTTAACATATATCTCTCTATGTACATATGTACAGTATATTAAGGATGTGCAAATCATAATATAGAGATATCAAAAGCTACGATTTGGACCGTAGCAGCTACTATTTTTTGGAGGTACTGCTTCTGCGCTGCGTTGAAGGGGTATGTATAAAACTACGATTTTCAATAAATAAATACATGATGGATACTCCCTGACATTATTATTTCAATACCATGTTTTTTTTTGTTTTTTTTTAATTATTGTGACATTGACATACTAAAATCTCTCAGCCGGGTTGCTTAGTAACCGATTTAGAAACTGAAACTGCCACACAAAACTCTAGACAATTGTTTTTATATTACCAAATTTTTATATTACATCATTATATTGCACATTGTGCTTATAAAGACCCTGTGCTTGCACTGTATTTTTATCTGAAAAAACTAAAACTAAAAACTAGTAGTATACCGGTAGTGTTTAATGCAAAACATATAAACCCTAATTTTATACATGAATACGAAAATATCTGTACCTCCAAATAATAGTAGATCTCTGTTTATCAAGGGATGGAATGAGACAGGATTTTTTTTTACAGGACAGGAATTAAAAAAAAAAAAAAGTTATGGGACGGGAAAGATGTGGACAGGACAGGATGGGACAGGTTTGGAAATGATGACTCTTTCATGGGATGGGATGGGACAGGAACATTTTTCACAGGACAGGATGGGACAGGACTGAAGTTTCATTGCCATGTCACTCTCTCATGAAGAACGAGGAAAGAACTGCTGGACAAGGGAAATAATGTTGTGTCAGATGTCAAAGTGGATATGTGGATATGAGAATGGCAGTGATGAAGCCAATTTTCTTGAAAACATTAAAAGTAGACTAAACATTTCCATCAAAGGATTTAAAAAATCTGGAATTGATAATGCGATCAGAAACCCAGATGCAGTGTAAACTGCACCTGCTACTGTAGTAGGACTGTTCTTTTTTATGTGAAGCATTTTTTGTGTCCTTTTTAGGGTTTAATTAAGTAACAGCCAACATTGTTTATGCCAGACTTAGAAAGTCTGTAACAAAATGTTTGATTGTTATTGTCAATATGCTGCAGATATACTAAAGACATGAAAATGTGGTATTAGAACCCAGCATCCCCTCATGCTACCTAATGAACCTCCCCACACACATACTTAGAATATAGATCATACCTTTTAAAAGTAATTTTCACAACACACAGTATTCCAAATAAAACTTTTGCCAACTGCTCTCCAAACTGCGTTGATATTATAACCAAACACAACAAGACACCTGAGGCATACACTCTCACCTCCCAACCCCCTAACTTTTTGTGGATTCACAATGGACCAAGAGAAATGTAACAAGGGAGCAATACCATCCCGCTTAATGATAGAACATGGTTTAGATAGGCATAAGCATTTATGGTCACACAGTGGCAGTGAGATATACAAATTATATCCTTCATTCCATTGTATGACTTTGTGCTTATGAATGATTACTCACATCCTCACTGTGCCTGGACAGTCAAATATAATCTAGATCAGGGGTTCCCAAACTGTGGTCCGCAGGACGAAGGTGGGCCGCGACATTGTCCCGGGAGGGCCGCGGGACCAATGACATTCTATGTATTTTTTTTTTTTCTATTAATAGTGAAAAGCCAACTGAATGTGATTTTGCAAGTTGTATTTGGTTGTACAGAGTAGTGGCAAAAAAAAGTAACTTCTGCAAGGCTTGCAGTTCCTTCTGTAGGGCCTATTGTATGCAGCATGAAAGGTAACGGCTGGACGTTTTCGTTACAGTGTTCAGAAATTAGAATTTAAGAGTTATGATTTGTGCACGTTGTACTGGTTTTACTCCAAAGTGATTCCTGTTCAGGTATTTATGAATGGGAATAATAAGAGACATGCACTTCTTTCTTGTTTGATGACCAAGAAAAATAACTGCATTTCTAAAATGTTCAGTTATACAAAAGGTACCTAATTTAAAGGTACCTAATTTAAAGGTACCTTTTGTATAGTTTAGTTTTTGCAATTTATTGTATTTACTAAAATTGAAGTGTTTCAAAAAATGTTATTTTCACTCACTGCATATTCTATGTGATTTCC
The DNA here is from genome assembly GCF_902713425.1 of Acipenser ruthenus. Classification (NCBI taxonomy): domain Eukaryota; kingdom Metazoa; phylum Chordata; class Actinopteri; order Acipenseriformes; family Acipenseridae; genus Acipenser; species Acipenser ruthenus. The sequence continues at coordinate 33,373,222 of NC_081193.1, forward strand.
ATCTTTCACAATATTTATTCAAATGAATAAAGGACAGTTTAGATTAGGTTTATTTATAATGTTCTATGATTTTAATTAGCTTGTTCAAGCAACTGTAACTTTAGATTCACGTAGCCAGTGAAACAAACCTACACCCCCCACCCCTACCCCCACCCCCTTGCACTTTATGGAGTTAGACCAACCTGTGATGGGTTTTATAGGGACAGGTCAAGGCATGGTCTGCCCAACTATTATTAAAAAACAGCTATATTCCTGTATGTCCCTGAAACATATTCAATTTTCAGCATAATTCCCATATTGCAAACTACATATGTCATATCTCTAAAGTTATTGTTCCAGACAAGACAATTACTGAAAAATTTAATAAAATGATTTATTGGCTTATGTTATTTGCTTTTATATTCCTAGATGGGCCTGATAAGGTTATATGGTCCATAACTGAACACCAATAAAAATGTACCGTAATTTAGACAAAAAGTATTTATAAATAACCCAAAACTGAACGACTATGGTAAAGTACAACTAATGCGATTCATAGTACGTAGAGTAATAATTTTTGTTTGGTATAGTCCCCCATCTTTAATGCCAAGAAAAACAAAGAGAGGTTGTGCAGCAGAATATGTGGGTCACAAATCTGTTTCTAATTTGGTGTGGGTCAATACTTTCCCAAACAATATATATCAGACCAGGTGGTACCTACTCAATACCACGCATTTTATTACAATACTGTACACAGAGTGGTGTTTCATTATAAAACAAATGGTCTCAAATTAACCTCTGGAGAAGTGCACCCTTTGCAGAGTAGCCAATGCTCTTGTTCAAAGGCTGCCAGATCCCAATTTAATTCTTGTGGTTCTACCAACCTCACATCTGCTGCTATAGGGACTGAATGAAGCTTGCTAGCAGCCCAATGATATCACACTACATTGTCTGGTTTTCAACACTCTGATGACGTGGGCTCATAATAAAATCGACCAGAACACTCTTTATGAAATGCAAGATACTTCTAGTTTTGTTCTACTTCAGAACAGCTTAATCTGAAATGGCTCGCTTGTACTGCTCCAGGTTGCAACATTGAGCTTATTGAGCATTATACAATATTCACGAATTTGGCACTTACTGCCTCATGTTTGTAAACACTTAAGGCTGTCCATATAAACCACACCACAAAGTGATCCTGAAAAGTATTCCCTCTGTTTAGGTTTTTGCAAGGGCTTGGATCTGAAAGTTCACTAATTCTCAAATGAAAACAATCATAGTTCACCAATTCTCAAATGAAAGCAATCATAGTTCATTAATTCTCAAATGAAAGATTTACAGTAGGCAATCTGAAACAAAATGGTTCCTGAAGCTGGGAAGATGTGTCTCAATACAGTCTAGTTAAAAAAGGGATTTGATAATTCAGCATTAAACAGGCAACTGACTGTTTTCCTCCTTGTTTTATTTTAACCCTATTCCACCTGACCTAGATTGTGTATGTACATTTTTTTTTTTTTACTGCAAAATACATTGCACAGGTTTTTAAACCCCCCCCCCTTAAACCACCATGGTTTTAAGCCTATTAGCAACCTCTGCTAGCCGGCTAAATGACATGCTGCTGGTGCATTAATTTAATTGCCAAAACATTGTGAGTTTGTCAATGTAGACAAACACCTCAGCTAATACCTCCATCAGTTTCATAACATTGGAGAAGGCTTTAGCCAGAACATTTGTCTTGTTGACTTAGTTTCACCTCAGGCTTACATTTTATATATGGTTTTCCTTTTAACTTTTCAAGTTTTTTTCAACTCGTCAAATTCTATTTCCCCAAGATACAAAAAAGATTGTCAGCTTACTTCAGTTTCCTGTTCTCTATGTTGCCTATAATGAAAAATTAGAAGTTGTGGTAGATGTGATGACTGTTAGGCCAGAATCTTACAACTGGGTGGTCTGCAACTAGAGGTGTCAGTTTATTTGATATTGTTTTGATTCACATTGCTGTATTTTATTTTAAAAGAAATGCACCCTGTGTATAACATGCATGGCTGACCAGCCTTGGGTTATACACTATACGCATATTGTATTCCATTCATCAACAAAAAAAGTATACCTCATAGAAGATTATTACCTGACTACACTGCACACCTTGCTTACAGCATTCAACCTATACATTTAGGTTATATATAGCAAACAGAAATGCACCTCCTATTGTTACATGTTATAGTCCAAAATTGACATAATTACATTAGTTCACAGTCAGAACTACATCAAAAAATCCAAATGTGTTACCTAAAGAAAGTGTGGTGCTCCACACAAACCTTCCACAGCCTCTTGGCAGCCCGGTGGTTTAGCAGCTTAAATCCAATGGTGCTCTCAAACTGCTCTGTCTGGAACAAAATCAATAGAATCTATTACTTCCTTAGAGTGGGTTATAGGATAAGCTCAGGAACACATGCTCAAAAAAGAAATATTGCCCAGCCAAGCAATTTGGTTTTAATGTGTCTGGAAACAAAAATAAAATCTCAGATTTTCCATAGTACAATCAAACTGCAATATTTTTTTGTATTATTTTGCAAGACTATCTGAGTAACAGCGCATACTGAGGAGATGTGTAATGTAAGGAAAGCCGTGACTTAAATAAGTACATGCAGATTGTCTTACACCATGCTTACATTCACTATAGGCTGTCTTATTTCTACAAGGCAAATGAAAATTATTGATCTACTCACAATGTTAAAAAAGTGGTGCAAAATAAATATAAGAAATTGAAAATGCCCCTGTTGCAAATTTTCACTTTGTGGCAGCTGCTCCAAACCTTCTAGAGACACTGCCGGTTCAGATCTTACCTCTCCTGGTCTGATTTTGATGTAGAAGTTACTGCGTTTGTAGGAAATCTTGAGAATCTTTGGCCAGGCAAAACGATTTATTCTGAGTCTGTCTTTGTAGATCAGCAGTCCATTGGCACATACACCCAACATGATATCCACTCTCTCCAAATCCTAACAGACAGAATAGAAAATTAAAAGAATCTGGTGTGAATTTATTCAGATCTTTTTTTGTTGTTGTTTGTTTCTTTAGGTAGAAAGAAACAAATACTTTTAAAGAATTCACCTAGGATTTATATATTCCATATAAAAAAAACGATTTAAAAGCTAGTGGGTTGATTGGATAAACCAATTTAAATGTCTGAACAAGCCACATCTGCATTTTACAACACTGGATTGCATCAACATCATCGTGATGGATACCGCAGGATTACCCCAAAAAGAACTGGGTGATGCAATCCAGGTGGATTGCCTAATTGTAAAATGCTCTAAAAAAAATCCAGATGTCTCTTATCTCAGCAGAGTACCGTTTGATCAAATTAACACCTAAATATAACATGCTTCCTTGCTAATAAAATTGTGAAGATGCTAAACACATGAAAAGCATTTGTGATTAAAAGAAGGCATTTTAAGGAATATTTTTTAGACTTTGAAGGTAAATAGAAAGCACTGTCTTGTCCGTGGTTTATTTACCCACTTGAAATGAAAGGTGGTACTAAGCTAGTTAACTCAAGGGTATCTTCCAGACTTGACGGTGTGACTGTACTTGGTTTGACAGTTTGCAGTACCCAACGTTTACAGACAACTCTGCTTTGACTAATAAGCTACAACTAAACTTCTCAATACACTTTTGTTTCTACTGACAATGGCCAACAGGGATATAACCTACACAATTAGCTGTGCTTCCTGTCTATGCTGTATACTGCTCTACACTAAATGATAACTGCAGCAGCTTCCATTCTTGTGGAGGAAAGGAAGTTATAGCCACACATTTTTCAATGACTGTGTGACAATCTGAAGAAAAAGTAACCTCATGTTAATAATAAACTAGCAAAATTATCATTCTACCAAATTCTAAACAATCGATGACATCGAGGGCAATTGTGGCACCTGTTTAAACCGCTGATGTCTTGCACTCATGTTACTTATTTGTCATATACTTAACAGTAAATAATAAAGTGTCGTTTGGTAATCTTTATCAATAACATTACCAACTGCCCCCTTACAATTTTAAATTCTGAATCTGAAAAGATAAATTCCAGCTGCTAAAATGTCAGTCAACATTATCTTGCTTTTTCTGGTGTGTAGAGTATTGTTATGTCGAGACAATTCAAGGTAAAACTTAGAAGAAAATAAGTCAAGTAGACAACGGTTTGGCTACTGCCTTCACAAACGTTTGGGCAAGTCCAGATCATCTGAAGTCATGGATGGACTAGGTATTTTAAATCTGACTTCATACTTTACACGCTTAATGACCACAACTCAGAATCAGGAAATACCTTAAATGAGTCACTGCTTCATGTCATAAGGGCTATGAAGGAGTCTTTATATTCCTATTTGTTTTTTTCTCTTAAGAACACATCCAAGGTTGGCACCCAAACACATCCCGTTATTGTAGAATCAAATGTCCTCCACACAATACCCACTGTACTGTACTTAATTTAATTATGGAAAACTACATGGCGATAACAAAACATCCAGTATTTGTATGCTGAGTAAGCATATGTTCCTTTAATACTGGTACCTGTCATTTAGTATACAACATTTTTTTTGACTCATAGTCTACCTTGGCATGATGTAGATCCACTCCATACATGGAAAGTTTCTTGGCATTTTCTAAAAACTGAGCATCAGCCTGAGCTGGAGTTAATCCCCTACATGAAACAAGAACATAGTTTTGTTATTAGAATAATTAAAACATTAAAAATATATATATTACACCAGTCAAATATTTTCTTCCCTCCAATTGTAAGTACACAGAAATGTTTATTTGGTTGCTTATAGCAGGTTGTACTAAAAAGTAATTTCAGGCATTTTAAAAATCAAGTTGGATAGATTAACATCTACTAAAACAGAGCTTTAACAGGAGCCAACCTAACCTGTGTGTTTTGTGCAGTTCTACCACTTTCTCTTCCAGCTCCTTGGTCTGCGTTGGTGCAAACTGGAAATCGCTGATGTAGTCCACTCTGTGCTCTTCAGGATCGTAGTCTCCCAGCTCAGCTTGCAGGGAATAGGAACCGAGCAGAGCGTGAGTCACGAACGAGCAGGGGAGGCAGCCCGAAGCAATATCCTGACGAAGCTGAAGGCACAGGTAATATCTGGAAGGAAGAAATAAAGGAAAAAAAATTAAAACCAGTATATTTAATGTACTGTAACCATCAATCTACTCTAAAGATACAGCCTTCAATTACTAAACCTTATTAGTACCATGAAAAAATAGGCTACCAGGACCTAAGAATAATGTTGTGTAACATTTTGGATACATTATTAATATATACTTTTTACAATTGATCATAGGCATCTATTATCTATGCAAGCTTTAAATCAGCTAAGGTTTTTAGCTTATAGTTCCCTATTAATAAAATGCATCAAATAAGTTCATTACTTTTGCTCACATTTCAGTGTTTTACTTATTCATTTAGTGTGTCTTTGTTCAGTTAAAAAACATACCTAGTTATGTCTTCAGTTAACTGCGATGGATCAGGTGGATAGAATTTTACACTGAAGGCAAACTGCCAAGGAGAACCTAAAAAGAGATTTTTTGAAAAACTGGTTAATTTGTGTAACTAATGCGAAGGTGCTCAACTTTAGTATGCAATCATGATGGGTAAGAGAATATATATTTCCATGGGTTTGTGCATATCAGCCACACAACTCTTAACAAAAAAAACCAACAAACAAAAAAAAACTGTCTAACCAGTAGCTCTTCCCATCAGCTGGTCAAACACAAAAATACCCCTTAATGTAACAGCTGCATACAAATACAGTTTACCAAACAGTGGTGAGAGGCCTTCTTTGAAGGCTGTGCTGTCAAACCCTTAACCTGCAACTGTAGGCTCTTCACCTTGGTTGTCAAAGGTCAGAAGTATGTGCTGTAATCTGGTGATGTCAGATGAAGACATTACAACATGCAGGTCCACTCAACAGCTGTTTCCCCAAATGCTCCCTCGATTTTAGCCTGACTATGTGTCGCAAAAGGATGGATTCATGCTGAACGGTTGCATTTTAATCAATGAAAAGACAATTCGCATATTGTCTTTTCAATCGACAGCAATGAAGACAACTGGCAAGCGTTCAGCAAAAGCCAGACCAGAGTGATGGTTTGGATAACGGCCCTGTGACCCTCTGCCAACAACGCTTTAAATTGGAACTTTGTTACGACACACAGAGAACATCAGTTTAAGAAGAAAAACTAACACCTGGCAGGCCTCCATGCACGCCAACAGAATAGGGAAGATCGTCTACTGTTGGCCTGTCTCCAGCACAGGAACCAGTGTTACACATCATGACTTTAGATAAGCTCTCTGAGAATCACTTCTTGTTGATTAAGCATTAGCCAATTACATATAATATTATCAAAGTTATGAAATTAGGAAATCTGCAATTTTTTTTTAAGTCAACCCTGGTTAACTCGACTGGTGGATAACTCGACACTTTTGCTGTATTCGACAGTCTTGGTCCCAAATTTTCTCCATATAAAACTATATGCATCCTGCCTCCATTTTTTAATTCGACACCACGTTTTACTCGTAACTCAACACTTATTACTGGTACCGAAGGGATAAAAACTATTAAAAAGTCTAGTGCATAACTCAACACTGTCGCGGTTCAATGCAGGCTGAAAAAGCCCTGCTGTTGAACCAAGTTTGCAGAGGGCGAATGTGCAGGAGTCCCAAAGGTAGGGTCTGAGAAGCTGCTGCCCTCAAGCCCAGAAGTTCTGGAACGTCATTACCATGAGTACTCTGATGAGCTTAATAGCTCTAAACAGACGGCTATTCTCTGCATTCTGCTGTCTGACAGAGTGGACAGCATGGACCCGGTCCAAGCACACTCCTAGATAGGAGGCTGTCTGAGAAAGCATGAGCTGGCTCTTCACATGACCAGTTACATGTGAGCGTCTGCCTGAGCTGGAGACTGGGCACAATGAGCTAGTCGTCCAAATAATAGAGTACTCTGATACCTTTGAGTCTCAATGGGGCCAGTAGAGCTTCCCTACACTTTGAAAAGGCATGGGGAGCTACAGTGAGGCCTAATGGCAAGACCTTGAACTCATACGCTGTTCCCTGAAAGGTGAACCACAGGTACTTCCTGTGCGCTGGTTTTATGGGGATGTGGAAATAGGCATCTTTGATGTTCACTGTGGCAAACCAGTCACTTGGCCTGATTGACTGCAACAGCTGTTGCATTGTCAACATTTTAAACCTCCTTTGGCTGAGATACAGGTTGACCTGTCTGTCGAGGACTGGTCTAAGGTCACCATCCCACTTGGGCACTAAGAAGTACCTGGAGTAGAACCCTTCCTCCAACTGTAGGGGGTCTATCATGCGAGTAGCCCATTTTTGCAGCCCCCTGAGACACTACCACGGCATCCTGTGGGTCCGTGACTGATGCCGCAGTCACGCCCCGAAAGGGAGAGGGGTCGTGCTTATACTGCAGTGAGTAGCCGGTCTGAACGGTAGTAAGCACCCAGATGTCCGTGGTGCACTGATGCCAATACTCCAGATGGCTCCCTGAGAAGGGGCCCTGGGCCTGTGGCAGCAAACCCCTAGGGCCGCTGCTCACCTTGTGGCTTGGCCTCAGGCTCTTGCCTCTGCACCAGCCGGCGGTCTGGCTGCAGGCACAGCTGGCTGTGCCGGTCCCTGAGGCTGATGCCGCGGGGATTAAATCCAGGCATTATGCAAATAGCAAGCAATGTACAGTATGAATGTACAGTTGCTGTCTCAGCTGGCTAAAAACAGCAACTGGACTGTCAACAAGGCCTGCTTGGTACCAGATTGGGGATGTAAACCCTGGTCAGTAGCAGGTTGGAACCAGGATGGTACCGGAACGGTATGGGGTCGGTTTGGTACTGGTTCGGTGCCTGTAGCATCGGATCGGTATAGTAGTGCACAGTACTGTTGCTGCCCCCAAGGGGACGTCTCCTCAAGCAGCAACACTGATGTACAGTAATGCAACAGGGTGGACACCCTGTAGACCACCGTACCTGCAAGAACGCAGTGGCCCTCTTGATCAATGGCATAAGCTCTGCATCCAGGACTTTCTCTCAACAAGGAATCCCGCCCTTGATGGAGTGTGCATGTTACACAAGCTGTTTGATGATTGGGTCAGCAAAACTGTGTGTAAGTGATGTTAGGCCACTGGTGGGATCTGTAGTTCTGGGGGAGCCTGTAAACAATGCAATCACTTAGACACGCTTTCCTGTTTGAACTACAGCTCCCAGAATGCATACCAAACATCTTGGTAAGTGCTGTTTTGTTAAAACAACGTGACAATACTTTCACAAACGCAGCAGAGCATCCAATTTTACTAGTTAGTAAAAACTAAAATAAAAAATGTGTCAGTCAGTAATACAAGGTGAATGATAATTTACATTTGTTTCATGTTCATGATTAATTTTTTACTGTTAATAAAGATTGTATTATAAATGTTTCATTAATAGATGATAGTTTTTATTGAGACCTTGTGAAATGAACCTTATGTCCATTAAAACATGTTTAAACTGACATAAAGGGCTACTACATTACATTAAGTCACTTATGTTGCCTGGTGTGAACCCACCTTAAGAGACACTTCACTTCTTACCTTAAATTATGCATCATATATTTAAAAAACTATGTAGATACAAATGATCAACATTGTTTTATTATTTTGCTAGAATGACTGAGTTTGCAATCTTTGCATTAACATGTCTAATAAAATGTGGTAAAATGCAGAAGTCATGTATTGAACACCTCCACAGTGGTATTTTTATTATATGGCATCGTTTATAATAAAAATAAAAACAGTCTCCTCAATAAGACAATGCAGCCTGTCTTGAAGTGTACATGTACATCCACTGCTACAGCACCGGTGGACCATGATGATGGATGTCTCTTGTGTCATCTGGAAAGAGTTGCATGTTCTATGTCTTACCGAATGACGGCAGTCTGCGGTTGTTTGTGTTGTCTGGTTCCTTTGGCTGCTTGTGTGGGGGTGGCAATGGCGAGTTAGGGTTAAAAACCCTAATGCCACATTTCCTTGCTTTTGTGGCGATGAATTCAACCCTAACTGCTGCATTAACTTAGTTTTTTGCAATGAATGAATGAATGAATGAATAATGTATATATATATATATATATATATATATTGTAAGATAGCGGGTTGTGAGAGACAGCAGGGAGGGGGTTAAAACCTCCCTGCGAGAGAAAAACATGTGAGAATGCACCTTTTGTTAATTGTTGATTGTATTAATTTATTGTTTCATTTAGTTTGCTAATTGTTTTATTGTTTAATTTAATTGTTTAATTGTTTTATTATTAAAGTAGAACAAGGTGCAGGGTATAAAAGACGAGCAGGCAGTCTGCTCGAGGCGGCTGAGTAGAAGGAGGCAGAAGAGGTGCGCTGTCTTCAAGTAGCCAAAGGAAGAAAAGTAAGTGTGGTATCAAACCGGTGTTTTGGGAAGGACGGGAAAACAGCGTAGCTGTCCCGCGTTAGTCAGGGTGCTCCTGAAAGTCGAGTTAGTGCTCCAAAAGAGCTAGGTGTTTATTTTGTGTGTTTTTGTTTTATTTTGTGTTTATTAAAAATTAGCGCATACGCGCTTGAAAAATCCATTTCAGTGTCCTGGGTCGTATTCTTAAAGGGGCAACGAACCCGAGTGGGTCAGGCGGTTTACATTATATATATAAAACAATCTGTGTTTAATATTGGGGACAACAACATTTAGAATGCATGTCGAACACCCCCTATCTGGCACATATTTCAGTTGCATTCCTAATAATTAGAAACACCCAAAGCATTTTTTTTTAAATCTAGGGCATGATTCCAGGCTGGCCTCTATTGCTGCCACACCCCGTGTCTGACTTGGACTCAGCTGTGGGACCCTGGTGATGTAACACATTTTCTGAGGCACCTGCAAAACTGCACAGCCAACTTCAATTAATAATGTAACGCAGCTGGCATCTTACATAAAGCTGTTCTCTCCAAATGCCACAATGTGGTTAACCTAAATTACTGTATGTTGTCTCTTTTGGTGCAAGGACTATTTTTCCAGTATATCAATCATAAAGTTTTCACATTTTTAAACAAAATCTTATTTTTTTGTAAACATTATTTCTTTTTTCTTTAGTTTATGAAATACTATATGAATATTTTAGGTAGTCATTTTCGATATCTCTTCAAAAGCTTTCTTTACATGACTTTGCATGCCCACAACTCACATCAGTGCCAAATACGTCACAGACACTATAGACAAGAGGAGTTTCTAGTAAGTATATAATATGAGGTTATTTAGTATTCTATAGTATACTATACAATGCTGTTTTACATAGGGTAGAGTTGTGATTTATACAAGAGGTGGGTGTAAACCCAGACTGTTCAGTTATGCTTGCTATACAATAGGTGTACATTATACACAATGCAAACATGACCTTTGTACTTTATTATTTGTGAAACAAATGGTAGAAATGGTTTGTTATTAAGTTAGGAAACATTAGCCTCCTGTGTATTTCAAAATGTTTAAAAGATAAAACATGCAAGAGTACAAAGAATGACAGTAAAGTAATACTGAAGATACTTACTTCGAATCTGGCGCTTGATTTCCTTTGCAGGGTCAAGCCAGTTCTAAATGAGAGAAATTATAAATATATTTAAACTTTCAGCAGTCTTACAAAACTAAGATCGGGAAAATGTCTTTTAAATAATAATTTAAAAAGGAATACCTAATACCCTCAAAATTTGCATATATATCCCATGATATATGTGTTATTAAATCATCATTTATCACTGTTTCTGAGCTTGTGGATTTGACTCTCTGAGCAAGTCCAAGAACAGTGGAATTTCAGCAATGTGGACAGTATAAAAATGAACTTAGTGTTAATGTATGTATTGGACTCATTACATGGGTTACCCCAGCATGTCTAGTTAAGTAAATACAGCATGAGAAATACAGAGAATGTGGCAGCCAGGCCTACTGAGATACATCAAATGGCACCATTGCTGCTCTGTTGGGGTTCATACTTATTATCAAATCACAAGGGTGCCTGGCATGCAGCTTCCACGCCCTGCAGCTGAGCACAACAACATCTGTCTCTTAAATGAAGGCCTGTGATCGCTGAACAAGTATGAGGAGAAAATAGCATTTAGGGAAGTCAGAGATTTGTGGCAGTAAAAGCTACATCAGTGTGAATTCATACCAAAAAACAAGGGCACAATCAGCTCTTCATATTCGCCAGACAAAGAAATGTAAAAAGAAACACAAAAAAAGTAGGGGGGAGATGAAAAAGGAATGCCTTTTAACAGTGTCTGAGATCTCAAATCTTAACCTTAATGGTTGGAACAACAGACACTGTGTGAATTATTACCAAGCCAAGAAACCACAAAATGAACAAAGAAATAAGTAAATTAATAAATAAGCATTCTCCTTTCCTTCGATTTTGGTTTCTGTCCCTGTCGAAGGAAGCATGCCATTAGTGACCTTGTTTAACAGAAATAGCAATTCTATTTAAAACCCAATTTCAGCACTCAGGGATGTGTTTTTCTTTCATTCCAAGATGCCAGTCTATGTTGTGGGTTGCCAGGAAACAAGCTGCACAGCGAACATGTTAGGTGTAGAAAAAGTTGTGTGGCATGGTTCAAATGGTTAGAAAACAAAATGGAAATATTTTAATTTGTGAGTTTGCTTGAATGGTAATTTTAAATGAGACAGGAAATAATCTGAATAATTTATTTAAAGAAGATAAACAATCTGACAGGCAATATTTGGCATGTGACATTTTTATAACAAATGTCTTTTTAGGATTTGGTCAAATTGATTTTAACAATATAATATTCCTTGATTCTGGACAGACGTAGCATTGTCATTTAAAAGTATGCATACTTCAATATGGAATTACATACCATTTAAAAATAAATATCTTTCACTGGAAATTAAATTATTGTAGACGGCAAGCTGAGTGTAGGTGTATACAGAGGACAGCCTGCATTTTTGAAGCAAAGGGATTGATAAGACTATGTGATACCAAGCAGATATTGTTCAAGCATGGAATGTTTTTTTTTTTCCTCCATATATACAGCATGTCTGTATACAGCATGTCACACAACATGCTCCAAGCCCCTGTATGGAAGTCATTTTTGCATAGGGAGGCAGTGTATGTTCAGCAGCCAATTTACCTTTTACAGAATATAGCTGGAAAAGAACAAAAGGCGCATGCAGTGTATAACATTACTATGGTATCTTAAAACATGCACAAGGTGCGCCTAAGGGTGACAGACATTCTGCATGGGTTTCATGTTAGGGTTTAATATATACTTAAATATTTTAGCCAGTTTGAAGATGTATTTTGAAGCTCTGTGCCGCTTTCTGGTCTACAAATAAACTAAGAAGAGTGCTGTCAATGCAGTCTGTGCAGAAACTTTTGAGCATCATTGCCTGATGATGCTTTATTTGGTGGGAATCCAGCGCAAAACATTTAAAAAACGCTGGATTAAGACACCACCATTCCCTAAAAAGAAACAGTGTACCAGCCAAAACAGACCCAAACCTATTCAAATGCTCGCAAGAAGTTGTGCCAATTAATATTTCCATAACAAGGTTAACAACAACTGAATGACCAGCTCTCTAGACATCCAGCAAAAATATGTAATGTACTGTACAGCACATCTCCAGTATATCCTCTTAATCAGGAATAAGCATTCCCCACTGGGGATATTAATCAGTCACAAGGCAAGTCTGTTGAACTAAAGTAGTCTCTTGAGTTCAGATCTAACAAATTAGTATTTACAGTACTGTATGATGATCATCACGTGGGTTTTGTGAGCAGAAGTTGAGTTTTAAGTGCTGTAACTTGGGTAATCCTTAAAAGAAGAAAATTGACTTTCGTTAGAAGCCATTACTGTCAGAAATCTTACAAATCTTGTGCTTAAATTTAGGGGACCTATTGCACAACAATATTATCAGTGGGCTAAAATAAGTATCTAGTATGTACACATTAACTATTGAATGAAACAGAAACACACAACATGGTTTTAAAAACTGAAGGAGCAATTTATTGACCTTTGTGTTTCATGCATTTTTCTTTTATGTTTCCAGTCTGGATACACAGGGGTCATTTTTGAAATGACAGTGTAAAAGACAGATATTTTCCTAATGATTTTTAAACACACAAATTAGTAATATCCTGATAAATATGACATCTAGTTAACTGTAAATAGAAATGAACTTTTTCATGGCAACCTGAAAGGCTAAAACATAGCAACGCTTTGTATTTGTAAACCTGTTTCCTGTTTCAAATGTTCAGATACCACTTTTTTTGCGGTTAACTGCTTAACAGTATCAAAATAACTATCTATTTTAAACAATCTGTGGGCCAAGATGGTATTTCCATTTTCCTGTTCAGTTTTAATATGTACAATATTTTAAATGTATTTCTGTAAATACAATTAATATTAAAACAAATCAATTCTATAATGATAACTTAAATATCATATTAGAATTGAACACAATATGAACAAATGGTGAGTCTGATAATTTGCACATTTTGAAATATTGTATTTTGGTAGCAACAACATTGAGCTCGTCCATCTACAAAAATACAGTGAACAGTAGTTGGTCTATCAGTTGAGGTCAATTTATTGTAGGGATATGCACCCCAGATACTGGTCCTGAGAAATAGCACTAAAATGAAACAGCTTTTTCTGCTACCAGTGCATGTCAAATAATAGCTTGTAGAGGGAAGTCCAATATTATTTCTTACCTTTTGGTCAGTGTTACTTCTGTATGTCAATCCAAAATAGTCCTTCTCCAACAGATTGATATTCTCACATACTTTGTTAAATAGCACTTGGCCTTTTGCACGTTTCTAAAAGACAACAAGAAAAAAATATATACATAACAGTTGCTTTGAATTCATTGCTGAAATGTTTTACAACATCAAAGGGGTTTTAAGGGCTCTTTCACATACCTCTGATTTTCATGTTTCATGAAAAGTGACGTGTGTTTTCGTTAGTTTTCAGGCACGTATGGAACATGCAAAACAACAGGCTTGCAATTATAATTTGCACCAAATGAATCAAAACAGGGGCCACCAGAAGAGATGGATTTGGGAGATACAAACAATCTTTGGGATTATTTGCCCCTCCGCCACTACTTGGTTTGGTTCACTTAGAAATTAATCATACAGTATGAAGGCCCTCAGATTTGTTACAGTAAGTCTTAAATTTGTGTGATACCACTATACTGTGTGTGCGTACATTGTGAAGTTAAGTATTGACTTTCAACAATATGCTTAGGCTTTTAACTTTACGTCATGGTTTCATTTTGACAATACGTTGGCAAAGCATGACTGGTTTTCTAACATAAAAACACCAATATTGTTGTTTTTAAGATTAAAAAAAAAACGTTAGCTCACTGTAAAATTATTGTAGAAAAGTGGAACTTTTCACTATGAAATATTTTGACACAGGATTTTTTTTTTTAATGTAAATTGAATGTAATTGCAAAAAGAAAACGACAAAAAAAAAAACATGGCAAACATTTAATATAGCCTAAACAACTTTGTTGCTTCTTTATTTTAAACTACAGTAAAGACATGAGTACTGTACTGCAGCCTAAGCACCACACACCACAGTAAAGTTAGCTTGATGTTCGATATTTGACATTAGTTTGATATTCGCACTGCATAGTGCATACAGACTCGGCATGCGGAAAAATACATTTTTCACCATATTTTCAGCTGCTACAGAGCTTTCAAAACAACTATCTTAAAGACTAACTGTGAATTATTTCACAACCATTATTTTACCTGTGAATCATTTTCTAAAAAGCAGTGGCAAATCCAAAAGACACATGTACTAAGCATGCATGAGTATTATTATTATTATTATTATTATTATTATTATTATTATTATTATTAATAATAAATCCCTTAAAATTCTCAACCACAACAGAAAAAGGCAACTTGTGTAACTAAGCCAACATGATTAAAAATATAATTGAGAAGTAACAAATAATAAATAACTAAATAAAATAAACATAGGCATATGCATATATATATATATATATATATATATATATATATATATATATATATATATATACACACATACACATACACACCTTGATTTTTTTTTAAAGGTAATAATTAAGAAACAAATACATATCTTCATATTCTGAATGACAATACTAGGGATAGGCATTTTAAACGTTTAAAATGGGAGGAATTTGTTAAAACGTTGGAGGAAACATTTTATATAAAAACTAGCCTACATACTATTTTGTATACATTTATTATTATCTGTTATTATATTTCATTTGTTATTTACATAAGATTACTTTTTATTTGTATCTTGAAAACACAGACATTGATTTTTCTCAGTTTCTCTATTATTATTTTTTATATTATTATTTCTATTATTATAATTATTATTATTAGTTGTTATTGTTATTATTATAATTATTGTTATTAGTTGTGAAATAATTCACAATTAGTTTTCTTTAACAGTTGTTTTCAAAGCTCTATAATAGTGGCTGTAAATAAGGTAAAAAAAAAGAAAAAGTATTTTTGCACATGCCGGGTCGGTATGCGCTATGCAGTGAGAATACAGTATCAAACTAATGACGAATATCAAACATCAAGTTAACTTTGACGTGGTGCACTGCACGGGGAAAAATAAGCTTGTATATACAGTGCCTTGCGAAAGTATTCGGCCCCCTTGAACTTTGCGACCTTTTGCCACATTTCAGGCTTCAAACATAAAGATATGAAACTGTAATTTTTTGTGAAGAATCAACAACAAGTGGGACACAATCATGAAGTGGAACGAAATTTATTGGATATTTCAAACTTTTTTAACAAATAAAAAACTGAAAAATTGGGCGTGCAAAATTATTCAGCCCCTTTACTTTCAGTGCAGCAAACTCTCTCCAGAAGTTCAGTGAGGATCTCTGAATGATCCAATGTTGACCTAAATGACTAATGATGATAAATAGAATCCACCTGTGTGTAATCAAGTCTCCGTATAAATGCACCTGCACTGTGATAGTCTCAGAGGTCCGTTTAAAGCGCAGAGAGCATCATGAAGAACAAGGAACACACCAGGCAGGTCCGAGATACTGTTGTGGAGAAGTTTAAAGCCGGATTTGGATGCAAAAAGATTTCCCAAGCTTTAAACATCCCAAGGAGCACTGTGCAAGCGATAATATTGAAATGGAAGGAGTATCAGACCACTGCAAATCTACCAAGACCTGGCCGTCCCTCTAAACTTTCAGCTCATACAAGGAGAAGACTGATCAGAGATGCAGCCAAGAGGCCCATGATCACTCTGGATGAACTGCAGAGATCTACAGCTGGGGTGGGAGACTCTGTCCATAGGACAACAATCAGTCGTATACTGCGCAAATCTGGCCTTTATGGAAGAGTGGCAAGAAGAAAGCCATTTCTTAAAGATATCCATAAAAAGTGTTGTTTACAGTTTGCCACAAGCCACCTGGGAGACACACCAAACATGTGGAAGAAGGTGCTCTGGTCAGATGAAACCAAAATCGAACTTTTTGGCAACAATGCAAAACGTTATGTTTGGCGTAAAAGCAACACAGCTCATCACCCTGAACACACCATCCCCACTGTCAAACATGGTGGTGGCAGCATCATGGTTTGGGCCTGCTTTTCTTCAGCAGGGACAGGGAAGATGGTTAAAATTGATGGGAAGATGGATGGAGCCAAATACAGGACCATTCTGGAAGAAAACCTGATGGAGTCTGCAAAAGACCTGAGACTGGGACGGAGATTTGTCTTCCAACAAGACAATGATCCAAAACATAAAGCAAAATCTACAATGGAATGGTTCACAAATAAACATATCCAGGTGTTAGAATGGCCAAGTCAAAGTCCAGACCTGAATCCAATCGAGAATCTGTGGAAAGAACTGAAAACTGCTGTTCACAAATGCTCTCCATCCAACCTCACTGAGCTCGAGCTGTTTTGCAAGGAGGAATGGGCAAAAATTTCAGTCTCTCGATGTGCAAAACTGATAGAGACATATCCCAAGCGACTTACAGCTGTAATCGCAGCAAAAGGTGGCGCTACAAAGTATTAACTTAAGGGGGCTGAATAATTTTGCACGCCCAATTTTTCAGTTTTTTATTTGTTAAAAAAGTTTGAAATATCCAATAAATTTCGTTCCACTTCATGATTGTGTCCCACTTGTTGTTGATTCTTCACAAAAAATTACAGTTTCATATCTTTATGTTTGAAGCCTGAAATGTGGCAAAAGGTCGCAAAGTTCAAGGGGGCTGAATACTTTCGCAAGGCACTGTACATGGGTCATTCCACGCCACCTCAGCCAGAAAGGGACATTAAATTGCCCGTCCGTCTCAGATTTTCCTACAAAAATTCACCTGGGACCTTGACCAGAAAATCACCCTGGGTGCAATTTAGATGCTACCATCATGTGTAGCACCTTGTTCTACTCGTATTGAATAGGGCTTTTCAGAAAGCACCACGTTTAGCCTCCAGAGAGGAACAATGTCCTTCATAGGCGGACGAGGCCACCGAGCCTCATTCAAAATTGGTCCGCCAGGAAGCGAGCTTCTGGAGCGAGAGAGTCAATCTTGATATGGCAAGCTGAATAGCCGGGAGAGGCGGTAGGCTCATCAACAAAAACTGATGGCCTTGTTTCCGTTGCTGTAGGCCACGGCACTTTAGGTTGCAGTTTCACTTTTTATTAGCTCTGCCGACAGGGAAAGCTTCACCACTGAGGACGTGCCATCTGACTCCATGTCCTCAGACGGGAAGGCCAGTTCCTGTTCGTCCACCTCCTCAGAGGCGGTGATGCACAGTATGTCCTCCTGTGACCAATCTGTGCTCGCAGCCCTGTGGGGCCTCAAGATTACAGGCAGAACAGAGGGCGCCATTCGGTACGGTTCAACCGGTTCGCAGTCACCGCAGGTGGCAACATACAGGGATGTCCACCTGTAGAAGCCACTGGCAAAACCACTCAGTCAGTACCTACACAAGACTGAGGGAAGCCTGCTTGTTAGAATGGACTAACAGCCTTCGCAATGGTGATGCTAAAAGCTGTCGCTAAAACGTCATCAAAATACTGAGGTTGAAATTGCAAGCAACTACAGCCAAAGCAAGTATCTCGGTCCTGCACAGTGCTGTTGAACCCAGCAGCTGCTCTTGCTGCACGTGTGCTGAGCACCATGTTGCAGACAGGCCTGCATGTAGTAACTGTAAATACAGAAAATAAAAAAATACAGAAAAGACTTTCTCAACAAAAAAAACATCTTGTATAGTGCCAAAAAGCAAAAACAAAATAAAATAAAATAAAATAGGCTGCAGCCAGAGCTACGCAGCCTGGAGAGAGAGCACAAAGTCAGCAGTCTTATGATGCTGGATCCCTGGGAAGGAGCATCTCGAACCGCTGGCTTCACGCAGAGCACAAGACTGCAGGGGGACGTAACTAGCAACAGGCTGTAGTGCACACACATACGCGTAAATGGAAAAACTATTACAGCGATTTGTTTAATTAATTATCACATACAAAGTGTGTAAAAACTCATACATGTGAAATATACACAGATAAAAGCAACAATGCACCCTGAACAAGGCTCTCCATCATGTCCGTCTTGAAAGGAAAAATGGCACTGAGATCTGTGAGCGCAGTATTTTTGTGCCCTCGGGGGAGGGGCCACGACTGCATCACAGGCTCAAAGAGCAGCTTTGGTATACAATTTTCAGGATTCGGGACTTTAGGAGGTAAATTTTCATTCAGTAATGGTTGCATGTCGGGAACCGAGTATGTGACCATTCATCACAACTTCAAAGTACTGTCATTCAGAAACGAGAACATTTACAGTAAAATGGTCCAGTAGTTCAATTAACCCAGAAAACTTCAGTGTAACAGCTACATTATCTGCTAATCAATTATGCTCCAAGAACACAGGCCCCATGAATCCAAACTCAATGCCCACTTAATGACTGAAATCCCTCTTGCATAAATAACATGGAAGAAAGCACATTAGAATGGATTCCCAACATTGAATGCACAACCGCAATTACAGTAGCACGCTACAGTACAGTAGCATTCTTGTTAGAGTACTCTATGCAATGCAGACAGTCCTACCAGTTAAATATTTTAAATACTATACACGAAATCTACTTAGACGTATATTTTAAAGGTACGGAGCATTCAACTTTTTATTACCATATTGTGAAACCCCCTTGTACAAAAAGATGATTAATTACTTCGTAAAAAAGCTTGCTCTTGCATAATGGACATGGAAAAAACAAATCTTAATCTAGAGAAGAGGTTTAATAACCCAAAAAGGTTTTACACACTTTAATTCTGCTGAAATTGGAACCACGTGTAATTGAAATCGTGTGGTTTATCAGGGTTTTGGCAGACCAAGGCTAAGGAGACACCCCTGGAGATATAACAGTTGCTCCCCTAACTTAGTCCAATAAAGTTAAGCACCTTTATGTACTAGTGGAAGACTTCAAATCACCCTCAAATTTCACTTTCATTGACATTATATTCAAATCTGAGGAATTCCCAACACCCACTTAGCTCTCAGTGGCATTCATCAATTACATTGAAACGTGGCATTTTGGCTGCTTGGCAGCCTTTAAGAATCAATGTATTTGCTAACAAGGCAGAATTTGACATTGCAAATCCTCACAAACCTCGTCAACTATCTCTGTGTAGGTCCTTTGACACTAATGGTATTGTACAACAATTTGACATGAATCAGACTCCACAAAGGAGACGAACACGCTACCTCCTCGGGCTATGTACCCTCTGCGCTAGGAGCAAATTAAAAAAGCACAAAGAACAAAAGCAACACTTGCTAAATGGAAAAAAAGACACTGAAGGATTTTTGTCCCTTTTTATGGTGCGAGCCAAATATTTGTGGTATGTTCATTTCTTGAAAGCTCTCATAAATCACTCCCTAGAAGTGATACTACACTTGCAATATTATTATCAGGTACATATTATCAAAAACTAGTCCTAATGACACTATTGCTATTTTGTGTTCCAAGAGATACATTTATATGGAGGGAATAGGGAAAGAACTCTCTTTTATAGGCAATAAATGACCTGGCCAAAGAAGTCAACTTTCTTGGTGGTCTATAACATGCAAACATCTATATTTAGTTCACTACTAATGGTTGTTGATAAAACACATGAACTACAAACTAACATCTTGCAACACAGCAGGCTGACAAGCCAGAATGTTTCTCGCTGTTTATTGTACTCACATATTAATTAAATGAATGTCATCTTGTTTTGCCTCAAGACAGGTAATTACTGTAAATAATATGTTGTTTGAGATGGCTTTGCTGTAGCTATTTATAGCCAGTAGCTTTTTTGTTGCAGTACCAAATGAGTTAAAAAATACTTTTTCAGGGTAAACACATTAGTTAGACACCTGAAATATGTTTTATTACAAATCCCAAAGAGTTGCTAAAAAAAAATACTCATTTGTATACATCATTAATAACAAGTTTAACCAGGAAGCCAGATTCCCCAAAAGTCAGATGAGGGTCAATTACAAAAGACACAGCAAGTCATGAAATTTAACACAGCACTTTATTGAGAGAGAAAATGGAACACTCATGGGAGCAAATTTCTTTGAAGTTGGCTTTTAACCAACCGACTTCCCTCCAAGGCCTTTAAAGCTCCCATTTACTCCACAGGGCTTCCCTTCTGTCATGCACTTTCCTTTAATCCGGATACACCATACTGCATTATTTCCACATTTAAGGCACAGAATATACTAAACTTTCACCTTGCAACCCCCCCCCCCCACACACACACACACACAAATGAAATTGTTTCCTATGTTACTCTAACAGAAATACCATTTGGTTTATCTACAAAGTGTTTTTTGTTTCACTAGTAAATAAAAGTTACTATACTTTCTCTCAGCTCTTGAAATAAAGGACCCCATATTGAAGCAAAGTGCAAAGGCAGATGACTAAAATAATTTTCCATAGCAATAAAGTAGTTGGTAACTAAACTGCTCCTTCATGCAACTGCATACAAAGTAGTTTCTTACTTGCTTGTATACCACTACAATTGTTTTAGTTTCTCTCAGAAAGTTGCCTTGTATTGTAAGGCATGGTGTGTTGGTGTAAGTGTGCGTGTTAAACCTGTGAGGAATGAGGAATACTGCTTAGTGGTCAAATAATTTCTATTACTAATAACCCTGCACAGTACACTCCCAGGCAGTGTCCATGGCCTGAAATGACTTTGTGTGCAGCACCACAGAAGACCCTTAGTTATTAAATTAGTATGAGGATGTAACAAATTTAAAATAATATCCAATCGGTTTGCATTAAAATGCACAACATTACTTACAGTATTCTTATTGGTGTAAGTGGATATACCTAGTACCTTGCCTAAGCTTTGATTTTTTTTTTTTCATGGCAATCCATCTCCATTAAATCTGGCCTGTATTTTGTTATGCAGTGCTCCCCCAACACCCCCCCCCCCCCCCAGGTTTCTCTCACTTAATTTTGTTGAACAATTAACATATAAATTACTTAATATAAAACCCAATGTACCTTCTATTTTTGTGATACCATAGCAACATGATTACAGCTCACAGTTGATTGCTTACTTTTCATGCAAGCGTTGCATGAACTACTAAATAGGAAAATAAGTGGTTGGATGGCGTGTTGGGACAATTATATAAAGTGCTTAAAATCTTTTCTTTACTGAAAAATAATCATGTGATCCTGCATTTGAGCAGCTTGGCCATGTGCATGACCTTGCCTGAAATGAATACAAGGTGAGACAGTAAACATGAAATAATGAACTTCATAGAGTTTGGCCAGTCGTGCAAACACAAAAGGTGTACAGATTCGAGAGGCTGGGTTCTTATCGTACCAATGGATGTCATCGTATGTAACACTAAACCTAAAAATTGGTCACAAGACAGGTATTCAGGTTGATCCCCTGAAGAATGTTGTGGCCAGGCAAGTCCATTGACTTGAGAACCACCCTTAATTTGAAATATATGGTATATGGATTTGGAAAGCAATATACTTCAGATTGAATGTATTTCATATGTTCAAATGTGCAGAAAACGTGGTTGAGTAGACATCCCCACAATGCCTATGTGATGAAAAATTAATAGGTGTGTTGATGCAGTGCTGTTTCAAAGACTGTGGTTAAGCCTTAATTTGCTTTTGTTTTGGATTACCATAGCAGCATTTGAACAAATCCAGGTGATTAAAATCTGCCCATCACAGCGTCTATTACATCCTTGTGAACGGATTTAATTAAAATCTTTTACTACACCTTTTAAGCCATTTACTTTAGACCTTAAGGCTAAACTTAGTAAAATCCCCACTGTGAGCACTGGCAGAAGTGCTCACAGAAAGCTTAATTAACAGAAACACACGGCCTGACAGTATAAAATAAGTTTTCTTTTTTCTTCCAGCCATCAAAGGAATACATTACCCTTACCCAGGAACATCTCTCTTTTCTAGCATAATAACGCTTTCTTTATTTTCCCCTCCAGCAAAGTGGTTCATAAGCATCATTGTACAAGATTATCGACCTTGCCTTTTGAGGGCTGTCACTTTCACTCAGGACACTTGACATGTAACTGTAGTCACAATCAATAAACGAGCAGGTAATGTCCAATGTGTTGGATAATCCTTTTCTTTTTTTTTTTTAAATACACTAACTGTCAGCTGGTACAGTTCATGTTCATTGATATATTAATGATTCACGCAAGGTTATTTTAAAACTTTCATTTTCAACTAATTAGTCACTGGTCAATAAAGCAATCAATTCCACAGTATACATGAGAGCTTAACATTGTGTGTCAATGTGTAGTAATCTAAAAAGGGTCCCTTTAGTTGGTAAAAAGTAAAGGGACCTGTGGCAGAGCTGAGGGCCTCCGCAAAGTGTTTTTGTGTTTTCGTTTTCTTTTTTGTGAACAGTTTGAAAAGTTAAAAGAAAGTCAGGCACTCCTTGTGAGACGTGCTGCCGGCTGTGCACGTTTACAGGGAATGGCAGTCAGAGACTGTCGGCCGGTGGGCATGTCTCAGAAGAGTGCCTCGCTATAAAAAAAACCCGCCGACAAACCTCCAGGCTGATGAGCCTGGTCAGAGAGACAGCATTTTGAAATCCTTCGTTGGTGAGTGATCTTCCAACTATGTGACCATTGTGGGTTGTTGCTGTCAAAGAGTAAAGTTTAGGGAACTCTCAATTCCACGAAAGTATGACATCGAGGGTGTGTCAGGGAGAAGGTGCCAGGAGCGGGACCTCCCGGTGCTCAACTTACTAACTTTTGGGGTTTTTTTTGCTGCACTTTTCCCCCACTGCGTTTTATTTTTGCATTTTTGTGCTTATTCTTTTTGCTACGCTTTGTTTGTGAAGTTCTGCATGTGAGCCACTGGAATGCAGCCATAAGGCTACTATTGCTGGTACCCTAATTATTATTATTATTATTTATTTATTAGCAGACGGCCTTATCCAGGGCGACTTACAATTGTTTCAAGATATCACATTATTTTTACACACAATTCCATTATTTTTTACACATTATTTTTACATACAATTACCCATTTATACAGTTGGGTTTTTCCTGGACCAATCTAGGTAAAGTACCTTGCTCAAGGGTACAGCAGCAGCATCCCCTATCTGGGATTGAACCCACAACCCTCCGGTCAAGAGTCCAGAGCCCTAACCACTACTCCACACTGCTGCCCTAATGACGGCCACCCTCAACTGCGTCTGAGTTGCAGATAGGGGCATTGTCCAGCGTTTGAACAACCATCCCTCTATCTCTCTCAGTCTCTCGCAGCCGATTCCCACACCATTTTTGAAAACTGCTCCTAAACTGCCTTATGTACTTTGAAATCAGCCACTTGGTCAAGTCAGAAAGAAATAAACATGAATTGACTTGATGTTATGCAAGGCAGGTGATAAATACCTACTGTAATTACCTTTACTAGGTAATTACCTTCACTATTATTCTTTAATAACTTGTAGCGGCCTTGTTCTGTCTTTTACTGACGAGCTACGTATAATGCACTTTTTGTTGATTCTGCATTAATACAAGTAAATAGATGAAATAAAAATAATTAAAAACAATTAGCACTGGTGCGGATAAGCTTGAGAATTGCTTTAAAACGAGGACACACAGCCCCATTAAAACTTAATTGCTGGGGGAAAAAAACCCAGATATTATCTGGGATTATGCTTAATTGAATTTGGCGGAGTGGAATAATCAGAGCCAGGACTGTGGACTAATGACTTTGCACAGTACAAGCTGAACAATGATGCATGCTCTCATTCAATGTACAGCATACAGCATACAGAAGATGAGCTCTAAAAAGTCAATATAAGGAATTAAGTCCTTAAAGTCCTTTTTTGGTTCACATTCCATGTTATTTTAAATTAAAAACAGATCTTCAGTGGGAAGTCATAACGTCCATTGAACTGAATTTCTAAATAAATAAAAGACCATGTAAGTAATGCATTGTTCTGGCATTAATTAACATCCATGCCCTATAGTTTAACTAAATGCTTTTAATTTGCTCCAAAATCCACAGAACAAAATTACATTCAGATGAATACAAGTTTAATAGTTACAAAACCTTTTGAACTTATCCGACCATGTGTTGAACATAAGTTTGTGCAACACTGTTTTTAAGCTAGGTCAATAACATTATATCATGTGAGTGCTGGTAATGGACACGTTAATAACCACTCTTTGGAAGAAATACTGCATTACAGTATATCATAAATTATGATCATTATTACCCAGTCTTTCCACTGTCTAGTAGTGCATTTCATTATGCATAATTATACACAGAGTGTAAACTGTGTTGCTGTTTGAAGGCTTCCAAAACCTTCTCAGTTTTATTCAACACAAAAACTTACTGTGCTTTAAAGTCACCACAAAGTCAAGTTAATTAGTAATGTTTGGTACTTCCATCTATACAGTAGGTTTTATTATATTCCTGGAACAATTGTGCAATCATTTTAACTGTAGTACATCAGAAGTACTGTAAAAGTGTTAAACTGCAAAAGCCTTCGGGTCACCAGGTATTACAGTAGCTGTACTGTGAAGAAATGAAACTACCAACTAAAAAGTCCTATATTTTTTATATATATTATTACTGAATGTACTAGGGGTGCACAATAATACCGATATACCGGTATATTGCGATATATATATATCAGGCAATACAATAACCGGTATTTGAACAACAATACCGGTGTCCCAGGAAATAAGTTGATCAAGCTCTAGAATTTAAAGGGGAGGTTCCATTGTTTCTAATGTAAACAAGCCTAGGCTAGGAAATAGGTAGATCGAGCCCAGGAAATAAGTTGATTGGATATATTAATGAATAATAAATAATTTAAAATTAATTTTGTAAGTATAATTTATATCAATTAGTAGATCGGATTTATTCGGCAGTATGCTGCTAGATAAGATGATGTGAATATCGCTTTAGATCCGATATATTAGCCTAACAAAAATGCATAATTTAAAATTACTTTTGTACGTATAATTTACATTAACATGTAGATCAGATATATTCGACAGTATTACGCTAGATAAGGGAATGTGAATATCGCTGTAATATATATTAGCAGCAAATAAATAATTTAAAATGAATTGTATGATTGTACATTTTTGATTGTGTATTTCTGTTTGTGTAACAAACATTAACTAGCGAAATGTGTTACGTATTAACGTTATTTTGCATTTCTGGAGGTGTTTTTGTTTTGGGAAGAACTACAGTATGGACAGCAGGTATGCGAGCGATTGTCCAAAAGTTAAAGCATGAGTTTCAATCATGGAAAAAATTAAGCTTCATGCTGCGATTACTATAAGCCACGGTGCACATCAATCACATGATGTACTTGAAAAACGTTGCTTATACAGTATTATTATTTTATATTTGTTCTTTCATTTATTTTTACATACAGTACTTTGTATAATTAGGCCAGTAAAAGAACAGAAGACTGGTTATCATAGTGCATGTATTTCAATTACAAGTTTGGGAAGAAACAATATATTAATTAATTAAAAACTAAAGAGTTAACGTCTTTGCTAAACCGTGGTAAATACCTTCAATACCAACCAAGATTTTGTGTTGTGAGAGAGATCACACAGTATATGTAGGCTACTGTATATCAGCATCATTTTAAAATGGTAAATCCCTGTAGTGCAACAACCAATAAGACATATAATGAGAAAGAAATACAGTATATTGAATTAAAGTGAATTATCACGATTTAAAATCATGTAGATATTCACATATATACGGTATCTCTCTTCCTCATTATATATGTCTGTTGTATATTACTGAAACATTTTAATTTAGATTAAAGATTAACAACATTTTGAAGTGTAAAATCATTTAATATATAAATCACGATCACACATAAACTACATCAGATTGACATCGATGTTATAAAAACATAAAAAGACAGAGGTTTAAAACAGTTTACCATAGAAACAGTCGTCGATAACACATTTTAAAGTTCATATGAAAAGACAGTGGCACAAACAAGCACCAACATACACAGTCTAGTAAATAAAACGGCCAGATAAAAATAAAAAGCCATGCAGTGAACCTCGCCTTTAATCAAACTGTAGCCCTGCCTTACTTTTGTCTACTTTTGCCTTACCTCGCTTGCGCGATCAACACCGGTATTGTTGGGTTAAAATGATTCAGGTTAACATCTACTGGAAAATTTAAGCTATTATCTCGCGAGATAATCACTTCCCGTAATGCGAGCAGTGCTAACACGAAAGAAAATGTGGCAGAAGCACACAGAGATTTTGAGGTGCTTAAATTCTGCAAATTATACAAATTCACATTTTATTTGTACATTGGACTTCAGGTAACATTTAATTGGTAATGTATGTGTCTCGCATGCAACTTTTAGGCTACTCCCACTTGTTCAGTGCTACCAGATTGGCTTTTCCAGCCAAATTTGGCTTGTTTTGAAAGCACCTAGCAGGTAAATGTTGTCTTTCGTGGTTTGGTTATTTTTTAGCTATTTTTATCATGCATGTTTTGTTTTTTCATTCCATTCGATTATGATGTCATCTCCAGCGCAGGTTTAATTTCATATTTTATGCTGGCATACTGCAGTCTTGGTATACACACAAGTTAATCTCTAAATGAGACTGAAATAATCTTCCTCTTTCAGGGTTTTAAAACACCAGCAGCCAGACAGGCCCCTGCAGAGCTCTGTATTTCTTCCACTTTCAGGAGGTAAGCGAAGTGTCACATCCATTTACCAGCACCAATCGAATCCATGCGCAAGCTGAGCAAGACGCTGGAACAGGGTCAGGGTTTAAACATCTTCTTTTCTCATGGGATCATCATTTTTCCACCTCTTCTGCCTAATGATATAACCCATTATCATATTATTCTACCGCAGTGGCCTTGGCTGTCAGATATTGACAGATCGATGTATCGACTGCCTAAACATTTGAGAGGAGCAGTTCTTTACTTTGTTTATTGCATGAGC
Organism: Acipenser ruthenus; assembly: GCF_902713425.1. Taxonomy (NCBI): domain Eukaryota; kingdom Metazoa; phylum Chordata; class Actinopteri; order Acipenseriformes; family Acipenseridae; genus Acipenser; species Acipenser ruthenus. The sequence goes on from NC_081193.1 coordinate 33,400,740, forward strand.
AGAACAGTAACACTAGCTGTAATACAGCCTGTTTGATTGCGTCCTAAAGCGGAAGACATAAAACACCAATCTTATTCTGTGCACAACTATTGTAAAAGCTGTCAAATACAGACCAGAACTTCAATTATTGTATGAACAAATGCAATGAGGCACAAAAATCTTAAAGCCTGAATTCCCTTGGCACATCATCCACAGCCTACTGGCCTCACAGCTGTCTAATGAAATAAATCACTTTAGCTATATCAAAATGAACATACAGAACCAATTAAATCACGATATTAACTAATATCACACAAGTCTGATGCTGTGTATGTAACCCAATTGAAGCTGTCAGATTCTGAGCTTAAAAGATCCCAGCCAAGAAACTGTCCCATAAACCCTCCTATTACATTTTCCTAATGTTAAGCTGTAAAACTCTCTTTATAAATTTACTGTAAAAAGGATTTACAGTAATAGTTCTCCATTTGTACTTAAATCCATGCTTGTACTCCAACTGCTGGCTGATGTGTTGCTGCAGTAAGTAGGACTGTGCAGCCAGGACAAACTTGATCAGTGATTAAGTATTAAATATTAAATACAAAAGATTCTAGATGCCATTACAAGCTCTTATGTGAATAAAGAATCTGCAAACAGTCTCGGTATCAATATTAGAATGGCCACTATGAACCTTCTTTTCTTTTCTTTTTGTTTTCATTTTTCTTTTCTTTTATTTCATTGTGAAAATGTATTACCTCCCCATTCTTCTCAAAGCTAGCCCTAGCTGAACCCTAAAGCTACAGTCCAGGGCTTAATTTCCAAACACGGGGTATATCTCCCCCAGGCTTTAGCAAGCCAAAGCGACTACTTTACTACACTGTAAGATGGTGTTTAGTGTTGCAATAGTGTTTAATGTTAACCACATGTTTTTTTTTTTTTTTATGAGACTGCATGTGCAAGTTACAAGTTGACAAAAATCATCTTCCCGGTAGTTATCTACAAGAATGTACTTAAATCTCAGCTCAAAGTTATAGTACATCACTTTTCCAACAGAAGTCATGTTTTCTCTGCGTGTGTGTTACTGTAAACATATTTTTGTTAATCAGCCTACATCTACTGTAGTTTTCCTTAAAATATTTAAAGATATGCGCTATCTCCGAAAAGATTCTTAGTATTGTCGCAAGCACACCCAATAATGAGCCTTGTCTGCACCAGGGAACAAAATATTACCTAAAATCTTATTTGTCATATACTACATGTTTTATATGGGTTTTTTTTGGTTGTTTTTTTTTTTTTTTTTTTAAATGTACTGTAAAAAATGTGTGACTGCCAAGTACAGTATGTGAAAAACTCAAAGCCATGTTTGTGAAACAAATCCACAATGTGCTTGGGGGGAGGGTAGAGATAATTCTGAAAACGGGTTCCAGATGTATTTATTTTTTTCACTGTCAGTGTCAGTTGATACCAACTGTAGGTTGTAGGAAAATAATGATCTTAAGCATCCCTTTGTCATTATTCTTGTTTTCACACACACACTCCAACTGTTATTTTTGCAGAAAACAAATATGGTATTGTTTTATAAAATATGTACAATACGGTAGTGTTTTCAAATATTATTTATCGTTTTATAAAAGAGTTACACATAGCCTAAGGTTGATATGCAGTCAAACATTTTTATACATTAGTTATTTATTGATTTTATTCTTATGCTTTATTTATGAGACTATAACTGAAATTCACTATTGCAGGGCTGCTACGATTAAATCGAAAATCGATTTTATGATCGATTCCATGCCTCATTATATATACACCGATATAAATACTGGATAATCGATTCAATAATTACATTTTTGTAACGCGCATAGTTAATAACATTATTTAAGTTTATCAATGAAACTGCACGGAACGTCCTGCCTTGCTATTTACAGTATTTCTGCCAGGCAAGCAGTGGGCGTGCTCTTCTTTTCCTGCTTGTGTTAACTAGCATCTAATTTGCAAGTCTCATCCTACCAGCGAATCAGTTTTGAAAATGCCTTTTAAGTACACCCCTCTGTATGTTCGATGTAAACAAACAAACAAAAAAAAAGCACGCCGCCTTGAATCGTGAGCAGGAAGACAGGCTTGTATTCCTGGCAAACAGCCTGTAAGTTAAGTGTGCACATTGAAGAAAACTGACTGTATATAGTTTGCGCTTCTTTAGAGTTTCAAAATTAAATGTTATATAATGAATATTTAACAATATTCAATAACATTAAAACAAATATATAAATAAACAATCAGTGATGTTAAACGCAATTTTGGAGTAACAGCTTGACCTACAGTGGGTATGCATGTTTTGGTAAGTAAATCAATTTATTTGTAATTATTATTATTATTATTATTATTATTATTATTAATATTATTATGATGATGATGATGTTTCAGGCAGGAATTTTCACATTGTGTGTTTCACAGATAGTGAAGGTTAGGTGGTACAATATTAACAAGATGCAATGTGTGATGCTGCAGCTGTCACTAAATAAAAAAAGACATTTTTTTTATAGATTACATTCCAAAATACTGTAATCGGTTTGTAATAAATATTTTAGTAACTCCCCTGTAGTATGTTAAACATGCTTTAGGCTTGTTGTGAATGTTGTGTTTTTTTATCCTGACGCTACCAAGGCGTAAATACCCCTCGCATTCAATTGTTGTGCACAAGCTTTTACTTAACATCAATGATATTAAAATAACAGAACATAGCGGGGAGAGGAATGGAGCGAAAATGTATGTGGGCGGTACAATCATCGATATTTACTTGTGTGCCCAATTAATCGATTGCTATTTTGAGACCCTATTGTGTACCATATCATTTATTTCGTTTTCTGTCTGTGTCGTGGCTTTAAAACAACTCTGAAGTATTGTTTACACTCCTTGCTCTTTTGAAATTAAATTCTGGTTTAATCATTTAAAGTTTAAAACGCAGTATTTGGGCGGCCAGAGCAGCAACACAGAGAACTTTTTCAGTTTACCTGGAAACAATTAGAACATCGCAAAAGTAGGGGGTATTTTTTTTAAATTAATTTTAGGAAGTTTTTGCTTTTGTGGGTTATGGATCCATCAGCACTTGGTTGTTACTGTATTCAACATAGCTTTGTCGTTTATCCGTTATATACCATTTTATAGGACAATGTAACTCATACATAAGCAATAATATATACTATATATAAAATACAATAGAAAGTCTAAGTTATGTATAACCACAATAAGCATTTGTTTTAGTGGTTTTATGCAATATTGAGAAACTTTTCAACGTTTTACTGTTTCCAATCCATCCGTACATTTTTTTTTTTTTTAAATGGAATATAGTATAGGGGATGGGACTCTGACCCCTGCTGGGCACCACCAAAAATTATACAAACCCGGCGCCTATGCAAGAGGGTAGCCTAATGGGGGAGAGTGCTGAGCAGGAATAAGGGACGCAGAACAGTCCATAGAGCTACAGGACAACCTCATCTCCAGCGTATGCTTGGAGAAAGGGGCACAAAACTCGCAAAAACTAAGGTTGACTAGCACCTCCCTGGCATGCTCTGGGCCCAGGCAGGAAGAGCACCTGTCGTGCTTCTCCTCCTTTAGGCAGATTGGCCTTGCATGTCTCACAGCTTGGTACTGAGGTCAAGAGTGGGCTGGAACTGGGTCGGTACTGGGTTTGGTTCGGTACCAGTTCGGTATATTTAACAATGGGTCGGTACTGTTCAGAACTGGTTTGGAACCTGGTCGGCACCAGGCCGGTTTGGCAGCTTTGGCACTGCTCGGAACCGGGTCGGTACTGGTTCAGTGACTTTAGCACCGGGTCGGTGTCTTAGCACTGGGACGGTACCGGGACAGCACTGGTATCAGTGCAGTTACCTTGGTCCCAGTTCGGTACTGGGTCAGGAGCAGAAGCTGGTAGGTGACCTCGCTACCAGCGGTATGGGTATGGGTCCACCGGTTCGCAGTCACCACAGGTGGCAACATACAGGGATGCCCACCTGTAAAAGCCACTGCCAAAACCACTCAGTCAATACCAACACGAGACTGAGGGAAGCCTACTTGTTAGAATGGACAAAGAGCCTTCGCAATGTTGATGCTAAAAAGCTGTCACCAAAACGGCATCAAGATAATGTGGTTGTAACTGCAAGCAACAAGCAGCCGAAGCGACTAACTGAGCAGTGCTGCTGAGCCCAGCAACTGCTCTTACTGCATGTGTGCTAAGCACCACGTTGCAGACTGGCCTGCAGGTTGTATCTGTAAAAACAGAAAAAACACAAAGACTCTCAACAAAGAACAGTTATTTAACAATTACATAAATAATATAAAACGTCTCGTATAGTGCCAATTAGCAAGAACAAAAAAGAAAATAAGCTCCAGACGGAACTATGAAGCCTGGGGGGAGAGCACAAAGTCAGCCAACTTATGATGCTGGGTCCCTGGGAAGGAGCGACTCGAGCCACTGGCGTCATGTGGGGCACAAGGCAGCAGCGGGACGTAACTAGCAACAGGCTGTAGTGCACACAAATACGCGTAAATATTTAACTATTACAGCGACTTGTTTAAAGATCACATATCATTTGTGTAAAAACATAAAAATGTAAAATATATACAGATAGAAGCAACAGTGTACTTATATGAACAAGGCTCTTCAATCAGATCAGTCTGGAAAGGAAAAATGGTGCCGAGTTCTGTGAGTGCAGTGCTTTTCATCCCTTGGGGGTGGGGTCACAACTGCGTCAAAAGACCAGTTTTGGTATACAACACTCAGGATTTGGGTCTTTAGGAGGTAAATATCCATTCGGTAACAGTTACATTTCGTACTTGAAAGGGAACTTACAGCTTTGTAAAATTAGAAAAACACGATTAATTATTTATTTCTTAGCAGACGCCCTTATCCTGGGCGACTTACAATTGTTACAAGATACCACATTATTTTTACATACAAGTACCCGTTTATACAGTTGGGTTTTTACTGGAGCAATCTAGGTAAAGTACCTTGCTCAAGGGTACAGCACCAGTGTCCCCCACCTGGGATTGAATCCACGACCCTCCGGTCAAGAGTCCAGAGCCCTAACCACTACTCCACACTGCTGCCCTTGGATGTGCACACGATGGATGTGCCCTATCCAAACTGTGTCCTCCAGTATTTTTTACCACTACCACATCTACAGGTCACAAACTCCCCCTTACATTAACATGTGTTTATCCAAACCTTTGCTCTGTTACTGTAATAGAAAAAAAATCTTCAAAAACATGCATATTAATAAATAATATATAGGTTACAAGTACAGTTAAACAGCACAGGGGCCAATTGGTATTTAATTGAAGGCAATGCTGGCCTTCCTGTGCTGGCATGGACATGTATAGTAATTCTAAAATAACAGGTGTAGTGATTCTAGTTCTTACCTCGACCTCACAGGGGAACTCCATGCCTTCCAGCATCATGACCTTGCACACCACAGTCTTCATCTTCTTGGGTGGCTTCTCAGCCTTCAATTCAGATTTCGGAACTTTCTCTTCCTCCTTAATCTTCTTCTGAATCTCCTCCCTAGCTCCGTTCTTCTCCTCCTCCTTCAAATCTACGTCCTTCTCCAAAGAGTCTTTTCTGGTCTCCTCTTTTGCAGGCTAAAAAAAAAAAAAAAAAGATTAAAGCTAAGCTGTAAACAGCTAAAGTTAAACAGTCTTTCCATAGCACCCCATACTGTAACTAAAAGGACAATATAGGTTCCCACACTAGTGTGTTCGTGTACCACAGTATTGTCTTTTCAAGCTTCTCCTCCCCATCCCCTCCCTCTAGTCTTCAACACGCCTGATTCCCATAACATATTCTGTTGTTCTCCTCTTTGTTGCCGATCTAGACATCTCTTACTGTATCTTCTATTCTTCAGCTGTCAGGACTTGAAGAAGAAGCAACAGCCCATGATTCTCCTAGTCGGAATGTGATAAATTAACATATGTTTTTCAACAACTGTTTTCACCATAAGAATTTCCATTGGCATCAAAAAGGTGATGTCAGAGGGTGGATAAACATTTGCAAAAATGGAAAATAAAGGCAATTTGGCAAAGATATGGAAATAAAGAATGATATCCTGGATGCTACTGCATTGCAGCTACAGTACAGTGTACATTTTTATGTTTGCATAAAAAGTTCTGTTGTAGTAAATCATTTAAATAATTAACAGCTGTACTGTAACTCTGGGCTTCTGAGCTGCCTTAATTCAGCAATAGAACCAGAAGAGGGCTTTACAATCTGGCAAGGCTCGCCTCATGCCACTAAATGTCCCGAACCGAAGGCTCAGGCTTCAATATACCAGTGGTGGCCTATATCGCATCCTGGGTATTTCCAATAGCATAAATAAAAACTCAACACACAAAAAAAAAAAAAATCAAACAATCTTCTACTTACATGGAGCTGTTCTACAGTTTAGTACTTCGTACACAAAAGAGAACATTTTTTTGTGAACAATTTGTAAAACCTTCAAATAAATAAAAACCAGTAACTTTTTTTATTATTAGGATTTGAGTGCAGGTTCATGTATGTATGTAAGTTTCAGTATTTAAGCTACCATTAGGTCCTAAAATGTATTGGCGAAAAAAAAAAAAAAAATAGCAATAAAAAATATCTAGTACTCGGGGCTCCCGAGTGGCGCATCCGGTATAGCCTGGACGTCGCCGGATAGAGTCCAGGCTATTCCATTGCCGACCGTGGACAGGAATTCCCAGGGGACGGCGCACAATTGGCCAAGCACCGCCCAGGGAGGGGAGGGTTTAGGTCAGCCAGGGAGTCCTTGGCTCACTGCGCACCAGCAACCCCTGTAATCTGGCCGGGTGCCTGCAGGCTTGCCTCTAAGCTGCCCGGTGCTGCGTTGTCCTCCGATGCTGTAGCTCCGAGGTGACTGCATGGTGAGTCTGCAGTGTGAAAAGAAGCAGTCAGCTTCGGAGGACAGCGTGTGTTCGTCTTCACCGCTCCTGAGTCGGCGCAGGGGTGGTAGCGGTGAGCGGAGCTTAAATAATAATTGGATATTCTAAATTGGGAGAAAATAATGAAAAAATAATTGGTGACTATATATATACAGTACTGTGCAAAAGTTTTAGGCAGGTGTGAAAAAATGCTGTAAAGTAAGAATGCTTTCAAAAATAGACATGTTAATAGATTATATTTATCAATTAACTTAATGCAAAGTGAGTGAACAGAAGAAAAATCTAAATCAAATCCATATTTGGTGTGACCACCCTTTGCCTTCAAAACAGCATCAGTTCTTCTAGGTACACTTGCACAAAGTCAGGGATTTTGTAGGCATATAGTCAGGTGTGTGATTAAACAATTATACCAAACAGGTGCTAATGATCAACAATTCAATATGTAGGTTGAAACACAATCATTAACTGAAACAGAAACAGCTGTTGTAAACGAGCCTTGCGGCTCGGGTTCGTTTTGCCCTTTTAAAATACCGACCAGACACAGATGGAGAGTTTGAGAGCGCTTTTGCGCTAATTTTTAATAAAGAACCGATGAACAAAACAAAACAAATCACGAACACAAAAGACCCAAACACAAAATAAATACCTAGCTCGGTACGAGCACTAACTAACACACCCAGGAACACCCTGACTACACGTGGGACAGCTAGGCTGTTTCCCCACTAAACATACACAGCAACCACACAGGTTGAATACAGCACTTTTCCTTTCTTTCTCTCACGACTGCCAGGACGCAGAGTACACCTTTCTGCTCCCTACTTCTCAGCCGTCCTGAGCAAACTAACTGTTTCTCTTAAGTACCCTGCACCTGGTCCTAATTTACAATTGTTTCCAGGTGACAGGAATAACTAAGCAATAAAACAATTAACAAAACCAATTAAACAATACAGCACTACAATGAACCAAACAAAACCATACATTTTACTGCGGGGATGACTCCAATCCCATCCCCACTGTGTTACACATCCTCCCCCCCAAGTGTGCAACACTGACTGGCCATTCCAAGGCCACCCCCTCCCCTAAAGCATAACCACCCACCCTCGAGTCCACAAGGTTCCACCTTCTCCCGATCCTTCGGGTGGGCTTGAGGATGGGTGGATTCCTCCGGCGCTTCAGGGTAGGGACCATGATCCGGCGAGGAGGGACCCAAACGGCTTGCTAGGGGCGACCGACGCGTAGGCCGGTACCCTGGACGGTGCAGCGACAGGCAGAGGTGTGAGCCACGGGACCTGCGCAACGACCTCTGAGACTCCAGGGGGAACACAGCGGGAGGAAGGGGGAACGCCAGTGACGTCACACGACCGCGTCGTGACGTCTGAGGTTTCAGGGGGAGCGGAGCAAGGGACCAGGTGAGCAACTGTGCCTGGTGGTGCCCCGACCTGGGCACTAGGTCGAGCACAGGGAGGTCCATGCATTCCGGCAGGGTGTCCACGAGCACGGGGCAAGGGACCGTACCCACCAGCGCCGGACTGCTTTGCTGGGGTGGAGGTCGGGGTTGTGGTGGTGCTGGGCACTTTAGCTCCTCTTCCTCATTCAGCTGCAGCTCCTGCTGCAGCTCAGGCAGCTCCTCCCCCTCTGGCTCGGGCGGCGGCAGCTCCTCTTCCATATTCAGCTGCAGCTCCTGCTGCAGCTCAGGCAGCTCCTCCCCCTCTGGCTCGGGCGGCGGCAGCTCCTCTTCCACAGACAGCTGCAGCTCCTGCTGCAGCTCGGGCACTGCCGGTTTTCTCTCCGGAGCAGGCAGCTCCGGTTCCAGAGCTTGCACCTCTGGCTCTGGCTCTGGTACACGTGACTCTTGCTGGGGTGCCGGCCACACCAACTTCTGTAGCACTAGCTCCAGCTCTGACACGGGGAACTCCTGTTCCCATGTGGGCAACCCCCAGTCTTGCCTCAACTGCTGGTTGCACTCGATCTGCTTGCGGGTTGCCTCCTGCATCTCCGCGATCCGCTTGCGGGTTGCCTCCTGCATCTCCGCCGTGGACTTTTCTAAAGTCCTGATGAGCTCTGCAATGTCCATGATTCTTAAATGTGCTGGTCTGTAGGGCTGAGTACCGCTGCCACCATATGTAAACGAGCCTTGCGGCTCGGGTTCGTTTTGCCCTTTTAAAATACCGACCAGACACAGATGGAGAGTTTGAGAGCGCTTTTGCGCTAATTTTTAATAAAGAACCGATGAACAAAACAAAACAAATCACGAACACAAAAGACCCAAACACAAAATAAATACCTAGCTCGGTACGAGCACTAACTAACACACCCAGGAACACCCTGACTACACGTGGGACAGCTAGGCTGTTTCCCCACTAAACATACACAGCAACCACACAGGTTGAATACAGCACTTTTCCTTTCTTTCTCTCACGACTGCCAGGACGCAGAGTACACCTTTCTGCTCCCTACTTCTCAGCCGTCCTGAGCAAACTAACTGTTTCTCTTAAGTACCCTGCACCTGGTCCTAATTTACAATTGTTTCCAGGTGACAGGAATAACTAAGCAATAAAACAATTAACAAAACCAATTAAACAATACAGCACTACAATGAACCAAACAAAACCATACATTTTACTGCGGGGATGACTCCAATCCCATCCCCACTGTGTTACACTGTATAGGAGGAATAAAACTGAGTGAGGAACAGCCAAACTCAGTTAACAAGGTGAGGTTGCTGAAGACAGTTTACTGTCAAAAGTCATACACCATGGCAAGACTGAGCACAGCAACAAGACACAAGGTAGTTATACTGCATCAGCAAGGTCTCTCCCAGGCAGAAATTTCAAGGCAGACAGGGGTTTCCAGATGTGCTGTCCAAGCTCTTTTGAAGAAGCACAAAGAAACGGGCAACGTTGAGGACCGTAGACGCAGTGGTCGGCCAAGGAAACTTACTGCAGCAGATGAAAGACACATCATGCTTACTTCCCTTTGCAATCGGAAGATGTCCAGCAGTGCCATCAGCTCAGAATTGGCAGAAAACAGTGGGACCCTGGTACACCCATCTACTGTCCGGAGAAGTCTGCTCAGAAGTGGCCTTCATGGAAGACTTGCGGCCAAAAAGCCATACCTCCGACGTGGAAACAAGGCCAAGCGACTCAACTATGCACGAAAACACAGGAACTGGGGTGCAGAAAAATGGCAGCAGGTGCTCTGGACTGATGAGTCAAAATTTGAAATATTTGGCTGTAGCAGAAGGCAGTTTGTTCGCCGAAGGGCTGGAGAGCGGTACACAAATGAGTGTCTGCAGGCAACAGTGAAGCATGGTGGAGGTTCCTTGCAAGTTTGGGGCTGCATTTCTGCAAATGGAGTTGGGGATTTCGTCAGAATTAATGGTCTCCTCAATGCTGAGAAGTACAGGCAGATACTTATCCATCATGTAATACCATCAGGGAGGCATCTGATTGGCCCCAAATTTATTCTGCAGCATGACAACGACCCCAAACATACAGTGAAAGTCATTAAGAACTATCTTCAGCGTAAAGAAGAACAAGGAGTCCTGGAAGTGATGGTATGGCCCCCACAGAGCCCTGATCTCAATATCATCGAGTCTGTCTGGGATTACACGAAGAGAGAGAAGCAGCTGAGGCTGCCTAAATCCACAGAAGAACTGTGATTAGTTCTCCAAGATGTTTGGTCCAACCTACCTGCCGATTTCCTTCAAAATCTGTGTGCAAGTGTACCTAGAAGAATTGATGCTGTTTTGAAGGCAAAGGGTGGTCACACCAAATATTGATTTGATGTAGATTTTTCTTCTGTTCACTCACTTTGCATTTTGTTAATTGATAAATATAAACTATTAACATGTCTATTTTTGAAAGCATTCTTACTTTACAGCATTTTTTCACACCTGCCTAAAACTTTTGCACAGTACTGTATATATATCTAGTAGACTACATGTGTTAATGCTGATCGTGCTATTTGTTCAGTAACATGTGTTTAAAGTTTATTCAAAGCCTCCTTCCTGGCTTTGTTAGAGAAGAAAGTACTGTCCTGTGTTGTTACTTGACATGCTGAAATATTAACATTGCTGAAAGTAAATGAGACAGCATCCAGTGGTTTGATTTCTTCAACAGCAAACATTATTCTCAAGTTAAAGGAAATCTTGGATCAATTTCCTAATTATTATTCGAACATGTATTTTACTGAAAAAGGTATATATTTATCTTCCGGCTAAATTGAGAGTTAATAATAGGCCAATGGCAAACCACATTATTATTATGCAATTTGATTTGTAATGTTCTGTCTTTAAAATACCTGAGTAAGCTAGTCTGTTTTAGTATGTCGTCAAAAATGGTATGGGTTTCTGGTATCTAATTACATGCACATTCAATCTTTATCTCTCACTGACACAAAGCCATGAAGCAGTGATCACAAACAAATGTTATTATTAAAGAGGAGGATAACAGCACAGTAAAAATGACCCACTAAACTGAATATCTGCAATTTAAGTCAACACTAAAGATTCAGTGTAGTACATGTCTGTCTGGCATTGTTACCTCCCTGCTCCCTGGACAGATCACAGCAGATCATTGATACCTTTCAAATGCACAACGAATTTCAACAGGTATACACTCAACAATTCCATATAAACCCAAACGACTGCCTACAGTATTAAACAAAAGTACTGTAAAAGCAAAATACCTTTCCCTTCCAATGGTTAGTCTTACAAAGTGCTCTGAAGGTGTGATGATTTTGTCATCTTAAAAAAAGAGTACTGTAACTGGAGCTGTCCAAAGGGTAATAACTGGCTTAAAAATATCTTAATGTTAACTGGGACATTTACTATGCAACTGTCTTGGTACAATTTTTAGCTCAACCCTCTGTGACCTTGGGCTAGCCATACAGCCACCTTAAACTTCAGTCTCACCTAGCTATGGACCGAAGTAAAAGAAGAGGGGCATAGATGCTATAGGCACTATAATTGTTTTCCAAAATATATGGTTCTAAAAGGAATTTATTGTCCCTGTTTTAATAGATTGTATTTCTTCTAACGATTAAAGTACAGTAGATGGTTGTAGAAGACACAGTCCTTCTCACACTGGAGCAAGATCAAATTAAGCTTGAGTTTATTGATGATTTATATCTTAATTTTCAGAGCAATTCCTTTATCACAGAAATGTAATCTGATGTCAACAAAGGATACAGAAAAGCCAAGCCACACATTCATGCTCCGTTATCTGCCTTGTATTTCTGGCTTCATTCACTGCAGGAAATTAAAATATTTCATATTGAGCCTGGTCTTAACAAGGAACCCAATAAACAAATATTTAAATAAATGGGTTTCTACCATGCCCGAGTCCTGTAGTGTGCGCTGGCTTGACATTTGGAGTTTATTTTCCATCTCATCCCAGAGGAAACAATGCTCATTCAATCATAAAGGGAGACTAGCCCCTGAAGCCAGCACAAGAGAGGAATCAGGAAACCTCTCACATTCCCATCACAGCTTTAACTTCCCTGATAGGACTTGAGCACACAGTGCTGGAGTGCCAAGGGTCAGTGAACTGAGGCATTAATACAGAACAGTATGTTTTCAGAATTAAACTCATTATCAACTGCACTGTAACTTACTTAGCTATCAGTATAACATTGTATTTTAGTTTGGTGTCCGTATATTTATAACTTATGGTTCTGTAGTATTAGCCAGCACAGATGATACCGATATTGTTATTGCACTCTGCCCAGTAGATTAATATTTCTATAATCTACACAACTGCAGGAATAGCAGACAGTATGCTCAAGAAATCAAAGTCCTGGCTTTAACTACAGCACTTCAAAATTAAATATCCACCAAACACTTTATTATTATTATTTGCTACTCATTTGAATGTTGCCCTGCCTCCATCCTGCAGCAAAGTAAATCACTTGTTTCCACCTAACAAACGACTACTGACCCATTGATGCAAAGTCCAGCCTGGCTAGCCTGATGAACTAATTAATTAATTAATTTTACATGGCAAAGCCAGTAGTTTTAAAAACTCGACATCGTCCCTAAACACACAACGATAATGTGTTTCTAAAATAGCCCTGCAACACTATTTAAAAATAACAGGTTCATGCAAGTGGATAATAAAATAACTTCATATTAATCCCCAGGCAGTTTCCAAAAGTCCAACACTTTTTTTTTCATTGCTGGGAGCACAGTACACAACAACAAGATAGACCAGAGTGTCTGCTTTTAATTTATTTGAATATACTGATGCCTCTATAAAAAAAAAAAAAAAAAATCAACAGTAAAAGTCTGAGCAGATAAGAGGTTTTAATAGAGATGGGATGTTATTTAAGGACAAACTGCACTATGGTGCACTCAGTATTGATCCAGGTACAATTATTATATATATATTTTCTAAACCATTCCACTCTTACATCCCAAAGTGACACTAGGTCAAATATTGCAGCTGGCATATTGAGCACTAAATAAGTGCTTAATATTGATCGTCCCTGGCCCATCTGTACCCATTATCTACAGTTCAGCCATTAATCAAAACGGTGTCTCTTATCCAGTGATTCCTTTACAAGCTTCTCAGCTGTGACTGTGTGTGGACATTTGGTATGCTGAAAAACTGTATTTTATTGTCTATCTACTGGAGTAAGAAAACATGAGCGATCAAAATTAAAGATTTGTTTTCCTGCCAGATCTCCAGACCTAAAAACAATCAAAGAAAATCTGAAACTAGAAGGGTTATGACTAAAACAGCAGAGCTCTGGTCTCATGGAGCTTGTGGCCAAGCAATGGGCTGGGATCAGTTTGTTTGTGCCAAAATGTGCACAGCCCATGAGGTTCAATCTGCAGACAGTGATCCAGGCCAACAGATTGGTGGGACCACATATTTTAACAAGTTCAGGCTCCTCAATGGACTGGATTTTAATGAAAGGGAAACTTTGTTGCCCAAAGTCTGATGCAATATTTGATGTTTTGTCCAATCTGATATGCGAAATGGTTTTGAACAAAACAGCAATTAAGGTACTAGTGTCAGCATTATGTTGGCAAGGAAAGATTATTGGTGTATTTAAGCTTGCATATTGTGTTACTCAAAGTGAAAAATGTGGTTATATATTTTAAACTTTTATGGGTTCAGAAGAGGGTTTTTTTCCTCCCACCTAGAGAAAAAAAATCAGTACTCCCGCGAGACAATCCTGATTTGAAGCCCAGGTTCTCCAGTCTATCAGAGACTGTCTGGTAGACTATTTCCATCTTCAGTTTACAAATAATTACTTTGTGCAAATGTAGGTGGCCTTTTCAGTCATAGTTAGCAATTACACCAGCTGATGACAATTACTAAAATCCTGAATGTTTATATGTGAAGATTACATTTTCAGAGAAGAATAAAACCATTGTAACCACAATACTGTCAAGAAACAACTTGGCAGGAAGAGCTGTTCAATTCCTGTGTAGTTTTTTAGCAAGTTACAATCCATATTATTGTAATCCTCTATAAAAATGTGTCACAACAGATGCTTTAGTGTGCGATTGAACCTCCAGCAGTACATACTTATCCTTAATATGTAAGTTAGCAAAAAGGCACAATCTGGTCAAAACTTGCATTTTAATGGCACAACTGCTTACAATTGAGAGGAGAAATAGATTACGATACCGTACTTTACAGTACATATATTATACATTTAGTAGTCAACAGTTATTTTTCATCATTTTCTCCCCAATTTATTAGTGTCCAATTATTTTGTTTAGCTCAGCTCACCGCTACCACCCTTGCGCTGACTTGGGAGGGGCGAAGACAAACATACGCTGTCCTCCGAAGCGTGTGCCATTAGCCACCCGCTTTTTTACACACTGCAGCCACCCAGAGCTACAGCATGCCCGAGGACAAAGCAGCCCTGGGCATCTTACAGGCAAGCCCCCCTCGGTTGGCAAAGGAATAGCCTGGACTCGAACTGGCGATGTCCAAACTATAGGGCGTGAGTGCTTTTACTGGATGCGCCACTCGGGAGCCCTAGTACATACCAATATTGCCTGCTGTTTTTCTCAGCTTGATTAAAAGCTTCATTCCCTCTTTGACTTTGTACTTTTGTTTCGGACACTAAATATATTTACAGCATCCGTTATTTGCTTTGAAGTATCCTGTTTTGTCTAGTCTGGAACATGATTTGGCTTTGCTTTCAAAACATCCTTTTTTTATTTGTATTTTCAACTGGGGTAATCTTTTCTGTGCTGCATGGAGAACCCAGGTTTATTCTCTGCTGATGGTTAGTTTCAGATGCAAATAAAGAGTACAAGAATATATGGAATAACTAGCATTTTAAAATATTGAAAGAAAGAGCTACTGTAGATGCTAAAAGGGTTATTCCTCACCAAATGGACTATATTCTGGGATCTTCCCCACCTCACCGTTTCAAATTCTATTTAATATTGCATTTCAATGTGCCTGGAAATGTTTTAGGAAGAAATCCCCAAATATTAAATTCAACTATTTTTTAAGTTATGGGTCTATATAATGGATGAAAATGAGCAGATCTTTCAAAATATTGAAACTATCATCTTGATACTTGCTGCACACACAGCTCTTCTCCTTTAATAATGCGTAAATATATTACAGTACCTATTGGTGACCACAGACGTTAATGCAATGGAGGCAAGTCGGCCATCTAGAAAGGGGGCGGAGCTACGGTACACTAAATCATCAACACAGAAGGGAAACGATGTGGCAGCCGCGGATTGGAGAAGCGGTTGCAATCGTTAACCAAGGGGGCGTGATAGCTGGTATATAAGGGGGCATAGTGAGGTGATCTGTTCCTTTGTTATGGTTAACGCTGAACCGGAAGGAGACCCGCATTGTGTATCGTGAGTGTTTTTGTCTAATTAAACTGTTTGATGTTATTAAGACATCTAACACGATCTGGAGCTGTCGCTACAAGCCAGCAAAACCTGGACTGCACTTGTTTCACGATAAATTGTATTTTCACCACGAGCACTACAGCACTCACTTTGGACTGGTGACTGTGTTTGTATATTATGTGTGTATTAAATACTGTGTTTATTGTTGTTTCGGGTCTGAACCCCTGGATTAAACTGTGTAGTACACAGCCTTGTGTACTACCATTCATTATTATTTACCATTGACAAGTGACTTTTGGATTATAAATAAAACAACATTGCACCTGGATTATCGTTGTCGGTCTGTTATTGATCACCGCATCACTCATGCACCTGCACACTGCAAACCACTTTGCCACAGGCCCCTTTTCAGTGCTTGTTTTAATCTTTCATGGGCAGCCTCCATTATA
Organism: Acipenser ruthenus; assembly: GCF_902713425.1. NCBI lineage: Eukaryota > Metazoa > Chordata > Actinopteri > Acipenseriformes > Acipenseridae > Acipenser > Acipenser ruthenus. Next base: position 33,416,937 of record NC_081193.1, read on the forward strand.
TAGTACACAGGCCTGTAACTTGAAGAGCAAATATTTTAGGATTCTTCCCAAAACACTTCCAGGTTCATTCATATGCGATATCAAAAGAGCCTGAGATAGTGAGGTGGGGACCATTGGTCCATTTGATATGGAATGACCCTTTGACACAGAACATAAGCAGTGGGGTAGCCAATGACAAACTAGGAAGTTGCGGTAAGGGAGATTATTCATTAATGAGCAATGCAAATTAATTTCAGTGGGCTATTTGAGATCTTGAAGTACTAAAACTTAGGATACTGGAAATACAGTGCAGTGCATGAAGATAAGAAAGAATTAGCACTAATATTAACAGTCCGAATGTTAACATCAGGAAAAAGAAATCAAATCAAGGAGAGCAATTTGAAACCAACAGAGGGCCTCAATGGCAAAATCTGCTACTCCTTTAGTACTATTTCTATCAGCAAACTAAAAAAAAAAGTTTAAATTCTGACTGGGCCAAACAATGCACGCCACTTTTGTAAAAACCTACTTTTCACGGAGGAATCTGTTTAATATAATACAGTATTTTGTGTCTCTAATATACTGTAATACAGTACTGACTAAATAATATGGCAATAACTACGCCAAGCACAGAAAATACATTTGTATTGACACAGTTCCTTTTGTAGAAGAAGCTAAAAGAGTACCCATGGAGAGAAAGGTTAGTGTTACAATACCAACCTGTGTCTCTGCGCTGCTTATTGAATGCTTCTCCTCCTTTTCATCTGCCTTGCTGTCCTGCGGCAGTGAGCGTTGATCCTCAGCTGGTTTGTCTATTCTGTCCTCTCCTCCCTGCTCTCTTTTCTCCTCCTCCTCCTCAGACTTCTCCTGAACGTCGCCCTCTTCCTTCACCTGGTCCTCTTTCCCCAGACTTTCTTTGGGCTCAACTTGGCTCTGAGATTTCTGCTTCTTAAGCCATGGGGGAAGGAACCTAGAGATGCCCTTCCCTGCGGCCTGCTCTTTCTCCTTCTTGCCCAACCCTGGGCTGGTCTGTGCACTGGGGCTAGCTGGCTTTGGTGTCGTGGGAGTGTCTGTATGTTCCTCGCCTGAAGGCTGCTCTCCACTGGTAGACTGCAGCGTCTCCCTGTTATTGGTCTGTTCCTCTGCTTTCTCAGCCTCTGTGTGTTCTTGTTTTGGGTCCACCTGTTGCTGCGGTGCCGGTTCGTCCTGCGCCTGAGTCTGCAGCTCCGGAGCTGCTGGCTGTTCCTCGGTCTGCTCTGGTTCCTTCTTTACTTCAGACTCCAAACCTGTTTCAGTCGTCATCATCACAGTTTACACTGAGAAGGCAAAGAAGAAAAAAAAAAACTGATCACTTTTAATTATTATTATTATTATTATTATTATTATTATTATTAATTGGTCATTTAGCAGACACTTTTATCCAAAGCGACCTCTTGGGGGTGAACTATTCATCAACAACTGCTGCTGCAGAGTCACTTACAGTAGGACCTCCAAAGGGAGGAGCATAAGGAGGTTAAGTGACTTGCTCAGGGTCACACAAAGTGAGTCAGTGGCTGAGCGGGAATTAGAACCGTGGACCTCCTGGTATCAAGCCTACTTTAACCACTGGACCACCAAGCCTCCTAATTTTAACTTACAGTATTAGACCTTGTCATTGCTTCCCCCATGACACACACATTTACTCTTCAAATTCAATGCCCAAAGCTTTAAAAACAGCCCAATGGGTAAGAACACTAACAAGAACAGTGTCAAACGTTTTTTCAATTATGTTTTAACTGTGCTGGGAATATGATGGAACAGCAACTATTCCCATTTTCTAGGCAATTAACACTGCAGTTTGGCTATTAACTTAATTCTTATGCACAATGAAAGAGAGGGGAGTACTGGAAATGTTCTAAACTCATTAGGAGGAGGCCATGTGACAGGAGTTAAATTTTAGCACACTTCACAAGAAACTATTGTATAAAGGGCTTTATCAGCAGCCCAGTACTGTACTGTAGCTTGTATAATATTACATGCCTTGCTGGGCATTAAACACAATCTGTTTTTGGATGCTATACAGACAGATTTTAATCAATGTGTGGTCAGCGTGGATGGGAGATGTGCCAGGCTTGTTCAAACATTGCAGTCAGAAGGGACAGTACTTTTATCTTAATTTACTGAAAGATAACAGTGTGTTGTTCAGATAATCCAAACTGGGACTGCAGTATCTATACTGTATATTTGGGCTACTACATGTATATCCGCATTCCACAAATCTACACAAGGGTGGGGCCAACAACAACTTCAGAGTGAAGAATCACAACCATGTTAGGATATTCGTTCAAGATTCTATTTGTTAATTTTAAACAAAGTGGCCATAAACACATTTTAATAAAGTAATAACATTCATTTTTAACTTGAAAAAGCACTTCAAATAAAATAAAACAATCTCTCGTTGTTTTAGTTCTCTTTTATTACAGTCCACTTAACAAAAATTATGATTGCATCATGAAATTAAAACGTTGATCATTATACGAGTAATTTCTTTTGCAAGTATGATCTGTATCATATTGCAGACAGAAACCGACCTCCATTGACTCGCTTCCGAAATAGAAATATATACTGCAGCGGTGGGAAGAATCCAAGCATACAACTTTTAATCTTCCAATGAGGCGCTGGCAGGACAAGCCCCCCACTCGCAGCAGCGGTAAGCAGGTGACAAGCAAGGGAAAGCAAGCAGCAGCTTCAGCAGAGTGAATCCCTCCGTCAGTCTCCGTGACAATATAAATCTCACACAGATAAAGCAAGTTCTGACAGACACCGACTTTTTTATTTTTTTGCCTTCGAATACATGTAAAAAAAATGGTTTGTTTGGGTATTTGTGGGACAGTGCAAATGATACCAGGCAGCCTATTCAACAAGTCTATGATAGCTACTGCAGTGTATGATGCTGACCAATCAAAACTCTACTACATATACTATATGGCGCATTCACACTGGGCTGATATTCCGTTTCCAGGTACGGTTTGAGTTCGGAACGTTTGCCCTTCAGTGTGAACGCTCTAAACGTTCCCGGGAACAATTAAAACAAACCGTACGTGAAGGAGTGGTCTCGGTACGGTTGCATCCATTCTGGGGACGGTTCGCTTATTTTTGCTTCAGTATGAAAGAAAAATGTTCTCAGTTTAGTTGCGAACGTCAAAGTGTACCAAAGTGTCAATCAAACTCCTGGAAGCGGAAGCGGTTGTTGTGCGGTAAATGATAGCAAAACAAAAATGGCAAACATGGTGAATAGGGGGATGTTGTTGAGTTCCGAAGAGATCGAAGCTCTTCTTGAAATTTGGGCAGATACCCATATACAAATGCTGCTTGACAGTACCCATAAAACACCTAAGTGTTCAAAGAGTTTTCCAGTCAACTGAAAGAACAGGGTTTTAACCTCACTGCTGAACAATGCAGAGCAAAATTTAAAATACTATGCTGTTCCTGCATTAAAACCAGGGACATACTGAGAAGGAGTGGGGAGTCACCAGAAATTAAATCAAAATGTCTTTATTATGACCAACAACTTTTCTGAGGGGGTGCAGTATCTCATAGCTATTAAAAAACCTTTTCTGAGGGGGTGCTGTATCTCATAGCAGTGTGAAAAAGCAGGAAGCAGAACAACCTATTTATTAATAAAACAACACATTTTATTAAACATAAAGAGCTAAATATGAATATTAATATAATAAAGTAGGGGTGCACAACTGCACGTGATGCAGTTTCTCATAGGTATAGCTATGCAAAAGTGAATCCCCTGTACGTCACATAACGTGCGCATGCGTGGTAAAGTCAACGCCGCTGAAGGCCTGCACTATCTCATGGGGTGCAGTTTCTCATGCTACACCGGCACAATAGATGTACAGTATTTATTACTATGTGATAATGTGAAGGGTGATCAGTCTATTGTGGTCTTTTCAACAGTGATTTGAATGTTTTTTTAGAAGACAAAACATGGGTACTTTTTTGTGCCGGGGGCATGTAAACCCAGACATTATTGATTAATACAGATATCTATCTGTTGGCATAAACCCTGAAAGAGAAATATTCTCTCTCTCTCAATATATATATATATATATATATATATATATATATATATATATATATATATGATGCTGCTATCATTTTTATTTATATACCTATCATTACATAACAGTGAACAATACATATATGCTTCGTTCCTAAACATGGAACTTTTTTTTCACAAGTGATAATGCAGAGTCTAATGGAGATGATGATCATTTTGAAAATCGGAGAAAAAGACCTGCGTCTCGGCTACAAGCTCACCTCCTGCAAGACCAGAAGGCAACTGAAAATTCCAGGTGCTGAGAAACGTCAGAAAAAAAGGGAACACAAAGGAAAAAAAATGATACAGTACTATGGAAATGGAGGGCACAAGGAAGGCTGAGTCAAGGAATCATGGTGACTCCTCATTTTCTTAATTGCTGAGTAGCATCCGCACTAACGAATATGAAGATGTTTTGTGATATTTGCAAATTATGTAAAATATTCAGTAGTGGAAACAGAAATTCTATCACAAATTCTATCACCTGAGAAAACAGCTATATACGTTTATATATTTTTTTGAGAAAAAAAAAAAAAGTTTTACAATCTTCCTTTAAAAGATCTGAAGGACGAATAAAGCCCACTTAATAATAATAATAATAATAATAATAATAATAATAATAATAATAATAATAATAATAATAATAATAATAATGTTAGATTTAGGGGCTCCCAAGTGGCGCATCAGGTAAAGGCGCTCCGCGTGGAGTGCAGGATGTCAGCGCAGGGGTGGTAGCAGTGGGCTGAGCCTAAATACAATTGGGCATTTAAAATTGGGAGAAAAACAGGGTAAAAATTATTTGACGACTACTACATAAAATTTTTAAAAAAAGGCCTACACTGTAGGCCTACATAGTTTTGAATATTGTTGATAAATATTGTTGTTACAGCTTGATGTATTATTTTCTTTGTCATCACACAAAACATCTTTATAAAGTACATCAACATGAAAACCAGTTTTTGTTATGCTTATGTGGTTATTGCACATTACTTTTTGATCTAAACAAATGTTTCATTTTCACATTATACTATATGGCCAATTTAAATCACATTGGAGAATTTTTTGTTTGTCCTATTTCTTGTATATATTTTTACTTGCAAGTACTGCTGTTTATATAAAAAGAAATGTTGAGCAATTTAAGCTTGATATATAGGTAAATTGTGTTAGTGTTTTATTTCATTTTTCATTAGGAAGCTTGTCATAACACGTGAGTAATTGATTACAAAAATTCCACACATTTTAGTTCCAGAAGTGATTGATGTTTTTATTTTTTATGTACAGATCACTTTGATAACCTCAGAATTCTAAATAAACCTGTTACAATAAAAAAAAGTCTTCTTTTTTTGTCATTACTGTAAAAAAAAAGAAAATTAATAAAAAGTCCTTTAATTTTCTTTCCTTCTCTGTCATCTTGCAGTCATTCAATTCTGATTTCCTTTCCTGTATCTTACATATTTCCCATCACCACTTTGGTGTTTTTTTGTTGTTTTTTTTCTCACATGACCTCTGCTTCTGTCATCTTAATTTTCACTGCTGAAATGTGTTGCTGCCATATCTTGCTTCAAATCCCTTGTAGGTTATGTGGTTTCATTTTCATCAACCATCATACTGTCTTCCTTTATGAGCCAGCTATCTCTGAATTCTTCACCACTCATTTTGCATATGTTGTGAAGAATGCAACAGGCAGCAATTACTGTTGGTACAATTGTTATATGATGGTCGTTTCTTTCAATTACACACCTCCAGCGCCCCTCAAGTCGGCCAAAGGCACATTCTACAGTCATTCGTGCTTGTCTTAACCTGTAGTTGAAGTTTCTCTGGTCTGGTGCAGTTGCCGCTCTCTCTGGGAATCCTTTTTGAAGCCAGGGCAGTAGGGGGTATGCTGCATCACGAATTACAGTAATAGGGACATTAATCCCACTGAATAGCTTTGTCACATTTGGGAATAGGTTACCATCTTGCCCCAATTTATATATAGAGGAAATGACAAATACTTGTGCATCGTGGACCTTTCCTGGCCAGCCAACATATATATATATCTATATCTATATTATAAGAGACCAGGGGGAGGAAGGGGAAAAGATGTAGTCAAGGAGGGGCCAAAAGACTACATCCCCCAGAATGCCACGGGAGGGAGCCAGGTACACCTGGCTCTAATAATAAATGAATGCCACTTGCCTGCAATTAGCAGGCAGGTATTTAAACTAGGAAAAATGTTTGTTCTGGGCAGTCTGCAGTCAGTCTGAAGGCTAGAGGCTGTCAGTAAGGAAAAGGTACTGTTTAAACCTTTTGTGTATTGTGGTTATGTGTAAAAGTGGTTTAGTAACTGGTAAACTTAGCCATCCAGGTTGTTAGTTAGGTTCCTGAACAGTTTAGTTAGCGCGCCAAAAACGGAGTTAGGTTTTGTTTTGTTTTTTTTGTTCTTTTGGCTTTGATTTCTGTAATCAATAAAACGGCACATAAGTGCTATTAAAAACGTAATTCTTGTGTCTGGGTCTGATTTTAAGGGGCTATATATATATATATATATATATATATATATATATAAAATCAACCACACCTTGTAAAATAACTGAGTACCAGCCCTTTCTATTATAATAATCTGTTTTATTTTCAGTAGGTACAATAATGGGAATATACCCCATCGAGCACAAAAACCTTGAACTATGCTGTGCAGTTCCTCAGCTGTTGGAATGCTTATACACTTCCTCTTCCGTACATGTACTATCATACTGGCCACTTCAATTGTGACTTGACAGGCCATAGAGCATCTAATACCAAACAAACGGGCCAGACTTCTGTACTCAATGTTGGTGGCTAATTTCCAGAGACAAACTGCAACACGCATCTCAACTGATAGACACTGACGGAGATGGGTTGCCTTCTTCATTCGGATATTGTGAATCCACTCTCTGTCCGTCCATGTCTGTACCGTTGAGTCCAAATAAGTCTGGAAGTAAAAGTCAAAAGGATATGAATGTTAAATTACACATACTGATTTATAAAGCACCTTTTTTTAAACTATATGCATATACTGTATCCAGCTTTCTGCACCACAATAAATAATTAAATAAATGAATAGATAAATAAATAAAAACAAACAAGAGCTAGCTAGCTTGGTAACAAACAATAAATGTACACAGTTAAATCATTTAAACATAAAATGATATATAGCAGGCCTATAGATTCCCAATGAAAAGTATCATCATTAGTGCCTTTAGTTATTTTTAAATTATGTATTTTACTAGTCTTATCTCTATTTGGCATAGTCTTAAGTAGAAACAATAACATTGTATAGTATAACACAAGCAGTAAAGTAATTGTATTAATCTAATTAATAATAATAATAATAATAATAATAATAATAATAATAATAATAATAATAATAATGAATAAACAATAATCAGTAACTTTTGCTTTTAGTCAAAATCATTTTTACCAAAAAAAATATATATATATTATATTATATATATATATATATATATATTGCTTTGTTTTCAGCTCTGAAAACAAGCTGAAAACTAAAACCAGAAGAATCTGAGGACCAATGGTATATACAATAGTATGATTACCATCATTGTAACATACCTTGAAATTGTTGTTGAAGGTGGAGATGAGATGGAGATGAAGAAAAGCATTCCGTTGCCTCTTCTGCAACTGTAGAAATATTAGGCATTTCTTCACATGTTGTCGCCTTAATTGCCTTTGCCTGTGTTTATGGATGTTTATCATAAAACACCACATAAGTGCAGCACACAAAGTCAGGACTTTTTCCAGCAACTTCCCAGCATTCACTTCAAGGAGATTCTTCTTGTGTTCTCAGTACTATTGCAGATGTGTAATGTGAAAGGGAAGTGTTCTCGGTACACTTGAAAAGATGGAAGTGTACTCAGCAAAGCCAGTGTGAAAGAGAAATGATCTGAGGACGTTTCCCCTGAAAAGCGCGGAGCACACTTGGTAAGTGTACCGTATACCCAGTGTGAACAGGGGGTTAGTAGCGGTAGCCTGCAGTATACTGTAGAATCAAGTTTGACCTCCTCTCATTAGTTCAAAACCAAAATGAAGCATTGCCAGACCTCATCATCTAAACAACCTTGCAATACAGCAGGAATTTAGAGAGTAATACTGTCCTTTTGCATGGCTGAAATACATCTGTGGGAGCAAGCTTAGAGGAAATAAGGGGGAAGAGTTAATTTGATGCTGAAAACTAAATACACTGGAGCTGGGGATCCAAGATCCAAGAACTGTGCTCTCTTATACAAGTTTGGCCTCACAAAGTCACAAATGAGTACACCCAACCATCAAAGATAAAGAGACCGACAAAGTATGACAGAATGAGCTGTGACTAATTTGCTAGACCTTGCCAAGATTTCAGTAATATTAAGCTTACAACTAAGCTTGATGTTTTAAAGTGTTTTGCAGTCAAGTTGTAACAGCATAACCAAACTCTCAAAGCAAACCTTTCCTGCCAAGTATTGTAGTATAACAATAAACTTCCATGTCAGTGACATTCATTTCCTACCGTGGCTGTAAATGAAAGCTACAGGTATCACCATGATAAATATCCACATGCTGCAAACAGACAGATATCTTCTTATACCCTCAGATTCTGATATTCACAATATCAGGGTTTAACAGGGGGCAGATCTGTGCTGACTATCTGGTGTGTCCATGGTTCTGCAGGAAGAGGGCAGCAGTCTCGCAAGATCCGCCTGTCAGTCATGGCAATGACACGGAGTAGGTGGTGAAGAGGGTGTGTTGGCTTTCCCTCTCTCTGAGTGGCTGAGAGGTGGGCCTTGGGGGATTGCTGGGCCCATAAGTACTGCACTTGGTTGTGCATTCGGGTGTCCGTAATTGGAAAACACACTGAGATGCTGGCTGAGAAGGCCAGTGGTTGGAGCAAGCTACCAAAACAGGCAAGCACGGCTGAGGAAAACAGCCAGAAAAAAAAAAACTATTTTATTAAAATCTCTGGTTACGTACCCAAGGGGACGTGTGTAGTGATAGGGGAACCTTGGCCACCCCAGTGTATAGTGCATAACAGCGTAGGACAGAGACCCGAGCTGACCGGCTTAGCAGCAGTGGGGGCACTGCATAAGCAGCACCTTTATTTTGTAGTTTTATTACTGTGTTTTATTTTCCCTTTTCATTTTGCCTTTTGTTTTCATTATTATTTTGAGCACCTGTGAGTGCGCCAGCTTTTAACTGTTTTACCAGTATTGGTATTTCTGTGGTCCTGTGTACCATTGTTGGTACTCAGGAAACGGACAACAGGGCCCTCTGCGGGCAATAAGACAAACGTCTAAAATAATAAAACTGGGCACCAGTGCGGTGTTTGCAAATAAAACTTCTGTCTCCCATGTGTGTCAGTGAATTACCCACCACCCTTCCACACAGGGATATGCACAGGAAGTTTAATCACAATTAATGAAACGCTTCCCTAGATAGATACATGGCATGAAAATGAGGGGTTTAAAAATACAAACAGGTCATGATACAGTATGGTACATGTAATCTTTACCAGGCAGGTATTTTATACCAAGGGTTTCCCAAGAATCTCAATGCACACTCTGTCTGCCCGGTACCTTCATTCACTAGCCTTTGATACAACCTGGTATGGAATCAAACAACAATCTCCAATAGTGTTGGGTGCACAGTACCTCAGCCAAACTGAACTTTGCATTGGCTTCCAAGACAATCAGACTACAGTATCAAAACAGATAGCACCATTTGCACGCTGTAGACCTTCCATTTTGTGTTACTGTAGCAAAACAAAACCCTGTCAGAACCAATCAGTCCCCAGGTCCAGGAACTGATGCTCTCAAAATTCATATCGTCTTTACTTTAAGCTAGTGTAAGAGGCTAATATCGATGTGCATCCGCCACACAACCTCACACCTACAGTAGTAATCCACTGTAACCATAACAAACCTCAGTGACGTACTGTAACTGCTTGGACTGTTCTGACACTGCTTACTGTTCTATTGCTGCAATTCTACAGACTTAATTCAGGCGGTTGAATGGAACGTCTGCTCTATAATCTTGTGGCTCAGGTTTGCAGCATGCCAGAGGAATGAAGAACAGTACTTAAAATCCATGATCAGCACATTGCCGAACTACCAAGCATGACTTTTATTGTATGGGAATGAGAAAATGAATACTATATAGTGCTGAAGTCTTCAGACCACATACTGTACAGTACTGTATTATTGAAAATGTATCGCCGCCTTTGTTAAAGGTAAAACCATTTTATAAGTCAAGTTGACAAACGTTAAAACACATTTTGCCAATAACCACCCCCCCTTGTTCTTTCTACAAGAGAAAACCTCGGTTGATGTCATCTTCTACTGCACAGAGATCATTTACAATAATGCTTATTACAGCAAGTCCTATAAATATCTTGGCAAAACCAGTGCAATCATGTATTGTCAATAAGAAAACAATATGTACTGTAGTCCTTGATTGTACCGTTTTAGAATGTTTAAAATGCTAGAACATGAACACCATCTATTCAATATTACACTAGAGATCTGCAGGGCCTACTGCATAATGTATGCTCTTTACAGTCTGGCATTAAAAATTGGTCTCTCCTTTAAAATGACACAGTAATTGGGAAAAGATCATTTGCTTTGATAAAATAACATTTAAAAAGATCCGAGATATTTGTAGTCTGTTGATAAATATTTTTGTGTTTTGTTTAATTCTCTGTACTACAAGTAAAAGTGATTTATATAAAAGGGGTTTGGTGCACTTTGCTGTTTATGGTTCACAGATAAGCATACTGTATACACTTACACAGTACATCCATTAGTGCTACATATCCCTTTAAATCATACCATTTAATGTTATTATGAGCAGATTATAGGGCTTTTACTTTTATATACTGTATGAAAAAAAAAACAACACCACAACATTCACAACAAGCCTAAAGCAAGTTTAACATACTACAGGAGTGTTACTAAAATATTTATTACAAACAGATTACAGAACTTTGGAATGTAATCTATATAAACTAAACATGAGTTTATGAAAAACATTTTTTTTTATTCAGTGACAGCTGCAGTATCACATATTGCATCTTGTTAATACTGTACCACCTAACCTTCACTATCTGTGAAACACACAATGCAGAAATCCCTGCCTAAAACATAATAATAATAATAATAATAATAATAATAATAATAATAATAATAATAATAGATTGATTTACTTACCACAACATGCATACCCACTATAGGTCAAGATAGTCCAAAATTGCGTTTAACATCACTGATCGTTTATGTATTATTTTTTTTTTTTAACGTTATTGAATAATTTTAAAATATTCATTATATAACAGTTAATTTTGAAACTCTAAAGAAGCGCAAACTATATGCAGTCAGTTTTCTTCAATGTGCACAATTTATTTACAGGCTGTTTGCCAGGAATACAAGCCTGTCGTCCTGCTCTAGATCCAAGGTGGCACACTTTTTTCATTTATTTATTTTTTTTACATCGAACACAGAGGGACGTACTTACAAGGGCAGCAGTGTGGAGTAGTGGTTAGGGCTCTGGACTCTTGACTGGAGGGTCGTGGGTTCAATCCCAGGTGTGGGACACTGCTGCTGTACCCTTGAGCAAGGTACTTTACCTAGATTGCTCCAGTAAAAACCCAACTGTATAAATGGGTAATTGTATGTAAAAATAATGTGTAAAAAAATAATGTAATAGTATGTAATAAAGAATGTGATATCTTGTAACAATTGTAAGTCGCCCTGGATAAGGGTGTCTGCTAAGAAATAAATAATAATACAAAGCATTTTCAAAACTGAATTGCTGGTAGGATGGGACCAGCAAATCAGATGCTAGTTAACACGAGCAGGAAAAGAGCATGCCCATTGCTTGGCTGGCAGAAATACTGTAACTAGCATGGCAGGGCGATTGATGCATTTTCGTTGATAAACTTAAATAGTGTTTATTAACTATGCACGTTACAAAAATGTAATTATTGAACCGATTAGCCAGTATTTATATCGATGTAGATATTGAGGAATGGAATCGATCGAAAAATCAATTTTTGATTTAAATCGTAGCAGCCCTAATTCCTAGTAAACACATTACAGTAATTTCCTATTGGGATTAGCACCCTCTCTCCACCCTCCTGTTTTAGCCAAGGGACTGGCAAAAATGTGACCTCCCAGCAGCTTCTGTCAGGTGATTTAAAAATAAATAAAAAAATAAATAAATACATTCTCTGACCTGAGAAACACTCCTTGTGGGTTTTGGAAACACAGGGAGTGAGGTTTATTATGAAAATAAAATCTCATACAGAAAAAAAAAATGGTTGAATGTGAAATATGACCACAGCACAATAGATCTTTCTTTATCTACAGTAGATGGCTTTGTTTCTGTACCCCTTTGTAGGGCATTGTGTTTCAAAACTTAGTCAATTTATTGTACTTAAGTTACTGACATTTGTTTGCAACCTTCTTTAGAATTGAATAAGCTCCAGTCCATGACACGCCTAATGCTGTCCATTATTCATCTTCCATCACCCCAAAATGCCTGTGATTGCACACCAGCTGCGTCTGCATACTTGTACAGTACATTGAGCAAAAATAGGACTGCTTTAAACAAGTCTAATGCATTCAAGTCAGATGTCACATTAAAATCAATATTGGTACAGTAACTCCATACATTCAATTTGGATGAAGGAACAGATCTGGTGTGCAATGGCTTACACTACAGTGGTTAACAGACTCTCACTATGAAAAAAAAAAATGCATGAAGGAAAAAAAGTGTTACCATACTACTGTAACCCTGGCTAAGCATGCATTGCTAAGGATACCCACAGAATGCTCTAACAATTCGGACATGGCTGTGACTTCAGTTCGTAAATCCTGCTTCCCTTAGACTGTTTAATGCAGCCTATGCTTTCAAACCATAAAGATCACAATATCTAGAGCTTAGTACTGCATTGCTAACTGGCCATTTTGTCTTTCGTTTGTTGTTCTTTGAACAGTAAACTGCATGTAAAATTTGCTTTATAGAAAACAAATTAAAGGTGCACAAAAGTCATCTTGCACTGAAATACTGTTCTCCTGGAGCCAGTTAACGCAAAACCTCCTGCAAGGTAACCTGTGAAACTGGTGATAAGAATTACCTGCCCTCATATGGGCTATTGTCCACACATTTAAAAAACTTACTCAACCAATAACTTTGCATCACTTTATTTTACAGCTGAACAGTATTAATTGTATCAATGCATTCACAAACAGACTCATAACAGATTCCTTGTAATATTCAAGTGGTTACCATCAGAAACCCAGCAGTGCATGTACTGTACATTATGTCAAAACTGTATGGAATCTGGAAGTACAGTAAGCTTGTAAACTGTAATAAGGAGTTTGCCATTATCAATAGGAAAAACAAGTCTTGCACACCACTGCTTAAACCCAATCCTGTCCTTTATTCCAAGGGATAAAAAGCCAAATTATTTTTCCCACATGATCGCTTTATTACGGTTCAACTGAAGTCACCGGACCAGTGGGTTTTATCTAGTAGTTCTCTTTGACAGGTCTATTTTTTATTCAAAACCCTAAGGAATGTTTCTGTTAACTGATCTGATCGAATTAGCAGCTGATAGTTTGCTTCTACACTTGCATTCCTGTACAGTACAGCAACTTCCAAACAACGAAAAGCACAAGCAGCAGTACAATGACACCTACCGTGGCGTGAACGTGTCGCCTTGTCTTTTGATTTCAATGTTCCAGTGGACTTTTACTGTGGATCAAGCTTGTTTATGACTGCACACTATCATAGGGAAGATGTGAAAATTCACTGAATTCCAGCAGTCTCGCGAAATGCTTTCTGAATATGCAGACCCCACCCAAGCAGTGACACTGCCAGGAGGGCATGCTCAGTGCAAATGACAAGGTTTTTCTAATGCTTTTATTCTAGTTACAATCCTGTAGAGCACAGGGGAGCCCTGCACACACCCACGCACAGCACCAGCACTGCCTTTACCTTTCAAACTCTCAAACTTAGCAAGTAAGGGACAAAAATACTATTTGAGAAATGTTTTCATCGTCAGACTGCTGGCCTGCTTTAGTCTCATTCCATTTCCTGTCTCTTGAGTCCCCCTTTCAAACTTCTATCACAAAACAGTATTCTGAAACATTTTGAGTAACCCTTTACAGGCCCTTGCCTTATCAACTTGAATTCTGGTTAAATCATTATCAATTATTCACTAATATTATCATCAAGTAATTAAAATCATGAAAATAAATAATTATTGAATGCAAAAGCTGAGGTTTTGTACTACAACCTCTGCAGTAAAACTCAATAAGGACAAAAAGAAAGTGTGCGAGGGGGAGGATTGCCAAGACAGTATAGAAATGTGCAGAGCATGGAGGTCTACAGATTACAGAAGAATGACACTCGTGGTCTAGTGCTAGAAATGTTAATGAATGTAAGCAGGGGCTAAGACAGAGAAAGAAATAAAAGTATCTATTTTGCATACTGTAGATACAGTATTATAGTAGTTTATAGTAGATTAAAATGTATAGCCAAGGATATAAACACTGTATGACAGGTGCCAGCACCATGAAAAAGTCAGGGACTTACATCCACAGCTTTGTTGTGCTAAAACGATGGGTTGTCAAAAGTCATATGTCACAAGTAAGTAACTGTACTTCCGGCAGCGAAAGTGCTGCATTGGGAGCAGGTCTCCTGACCTCCCCCACGATCTCCGGCAGCGAACCTGCTGCTGGGGTTGGTGGTCTCCAGACCTCCTCCCCCTTCTTCGTGGCCGGCAGCTCCCCTTGGTGGAATTCCGGCCACAGTACTTCCTGCTGCGATGTGGAGCAACAGGCAGCCCCAGGCGATGTGGAGCAACAGGCAGCCCCAGGCGATGCGGAGCAACAGGCAGCCCCAGGCGATGCAAGGCAGGCATCCTTGGGCGAAGCGAGGCTGGCATCCTTGGCCGAAGCGAGGCTGGCATCCTTGGGCGGTGCCGGAGTCAGGACCAGTCGTGGTGCTGTGGTTGGCCACTGTGGCAGTGGCTGCAGCGGTGGCCCTCTTCGTAGCCGCTGCGGCCGGGCTGTTTTCCGCTGTGCTCCCCCAGCAGACTATGCAGTGGTTGCTGAGGAATGCCAGCATCAAGTCCTGGTACTACTTCTTGTGACGGGAGAGGCAGATCCTGCACCTCTTCCCCTGGTGGTGATGGAGGCAGTGGTAACTACTGCTCCTCTCCTCTTGGGGGTGAAGATGGCGGTTGGGGAAGTGACACCAGCAGGCATTGACCCTCTGCTGGTGGCAGTGGACCCAGCAGGCATTGACCCTCTGCTGGTGGAAATGGACCCAGCAGGCATTGACCCTCTGCTGGTGGAAGTGGACCCAGCAGGCATTGACCCTTTGCTGGTGGAAGTGGCAGAGGTAGAGGCAGCTCCTGCTGCTCTGCTCCTAGCGGTGGAGGTGGCGGAGGTAGAGGCAGCTCCTGCTGCTCTGCTCCTGCCGGTGAAGGTGGGAGCAGCGTGTAGTCTCCTGGCGACGAAGGTGGGAGCAGCGTGTAGTCTCCTGCCGACGAAGGTGGGAGCAGCGTGTAGTCTCCCCCTATTGCAGGGGACTGGTGCGGCTCTCCCCCTATTGCAGGGGACTGGTGCAGCTCTCCCTCTATTGCAGGGGACTGGTGCGGCTCTCCCCCTATTGCAGGGGACTGGTGCGGCGCTCCCTCTAGCTCGGAAGGTGAAACCAGCAGTGGCTCCTCTCCCGGCATTGGAAGCTCGTGCTCCCCCCGTCTGGGCACTGGCGAGCTGGCATAGGGGCATCCCGACCAGTCGTGTCCCCCTTCCTCACATCGCCCGCACCTGCTCGGTGGCACCTCGGAGCAGTCCCTCCAGCGGTGATCCACCTTTCCGCACCAGGTGCACCAGGGGAACAGGTTCTCTGGCTCCTCTGGCCGCTTTGCAGTTGTTGTTGGGGCAGTGGGAGCAGCAGTCTACCTCCCCCTGCTGATGGTGGAGACTGAGGCGACCCCTGCTCCTCCCTCTCCTGATGGACAGGGCAGCGGGCCACGTAGTGCTCACCTCCACAGATGGGGCATAGTTGGGGTAGCTGTCCGAGGGGGTACCAGGGGCAGTTTGTGCTGGAATGCCCAGGCTCAGCGCAGCAGTAACACCCGGGCTGCTGTTCCTCCGGCTGGTGTTGTGGCTGCTGCCTTCTGCCGTTCTTTCCCATCTTTTTTTTTTTTTTTTTTAAACAAACAGTACTCCTTCTGGCCTGAGTCTTGGAGGCGCTGTTGTCCCGGTTCTGACACCACGTGTAACAAGCAGGCTCTAGTGGTTACGTCAAACCAGAAAGGAGTACACAGACAGACGGTGGATGACATGGTAAATGCGCTTGCTTGCGCCGTTTTATTGTAAAATAAAAGGTTTGAACAAAACAAAAACACAGGACATGGCACTTGAGGCCAAAATAAATAGACAAACAAAACGGACTAACACTTAACAAACGGTGGATGCACAGACAAACAACACGGTGAGTTTAAACAGTTGTTATTATTATTATTATTAGTTTATTTAGTTTATTTAGCAGATGCCTTTATCCAAGGCGACTTACAGAGACTAGGGTGTGTGAACTATGCATCAGTTGCAGAGTCACTTACAATTACATCTCACCCGAAAAGACGGAGCACAAGGAGGTTAAGTGACTTGCTCAGGGTCACACAATGAGTCAGTGGCTGAGGTGGGATTTGAACCGGGGACCTTCTGGTTACAAGCCTGTTTCTTTAACCACTGGACCACACAGCCTCCTATAAACTAAATTATATTCCTCACCGAACACACAACCCAGAGTGAGTAAAACGTGCATCTATATATACTGTTGTGCAGGGATTCAATTACTAATTATTCACTTGAATCCCAGCATGTGAATTAATTATGTGCAACCTCGTGCTTACATATTAAATTATTATTATTATTATTATTATTATTATTATTATTATTATTATTATTATTATTATTATTATTTATTTCTTAGCAGACGCCCTTATCCAGGGCGACTTACAATTGTTACAAGATATCACATTATACATTATTTCACATTATACAGATATTACATTTACATACACTTACCCATTTATACAGTTGGGTTTTTACTGGAGCAATCTCGGTAAAGTACCTTGCTCAAGGGTACAACAGCAGTGTCCCCCACTGGGGAGTGAACCCACAACCCTCCGGTCAAGAGTCCAGAGCCCTAACCACTACTCCACACTGCTGCCCAATACTCCACACTGCTGCCCAATTAAATACTTTAAATGCACGTGAAGTGATGTGCCATCCTCGTGCCTAAATACAATTCTACATCTTAAATAACTCGTGCTGCACACACCCATTTATATCCCGTGCAGCCATCTCTATACACCAACATTAACACACGCAACATACAACATATAACACACAAATGCACACAGGGGCGGGGCACATTGCCACAATGTGTCACGGTGCTCCATCTCCTTGCAAAACGCTGAGGAGTTACTGCAAAGGAATTCAAAGAAATGTGAATGTCAATAACAAATCATCCAGTTTTCTGCTCTAATCCAGCTTCTTTGCAGTTGTAAAAAGATACCTGTTCTCCGTACGATACAGTAAAAACCCAGGGTTTAAACCAGCTACTATAGAAATAATAAACATACAGTAAATTAATGAATTTGTTTTACATTAGATGATCTCTCCTCTATTAAATCCAGAGCAGATTTTAGTACTGTATCAGGGACAATCTGTAGCAATACCAACTAGTGTACTGTACAGTATGCCTTGTGATTGCAATTTCAAATTATTGATAAAATAATTAATAAGGCTAATAATTTTACACCAGCACATGGTGGTATTGAAGCAAAGCTTAAGTAATTAGAGTAGTTGTTTGTCTTTTATATACAGTACAACAGTTTGTTACTTAGTGGCACAGAATGGCAATCCTTATTTTTTTAACACACCAACGTTAGCAAACTTTCATGAATTAAAAAGAAGCTTGTACTGTAGGGTCTCTCCACACTAACATGTTGTCAATGTCTCACTGTAAACTACAGAAACATTTTTTTCACAAATCAAACCAGAAATTCTTAAATCAACCTAATAATTTGAATTGAGCGAACAATGTTAACTACTGTAAAAAGACTTATGCTAAGGTAGACTGCCATACTAAATACATTTCAAGTGTTCTATCTGCTGTGCTTTGACAAGTTTCCATGGAAACAGGTTATTGGTTGGCCAAGCAACACTGGCTACAGCGTTTCAATTTCAATTTTTCAATAGCAATAAAAGGTTTTGTGATTAATCCACCGATATAAAAAACAGTGGTATTGTAATTTACTAAGCAACTACTGTGAGCTACATAAAAGTACAGTCCCTACCCCCAATAGAAACCACTCCAGCAAATAAATACTCTAACTAAATAGGAGTAAACAAAAACAAAGCATATGGAAACCATACACTGTGTGAAAAAGCTCAGTATCATTTATGTGCAGAAGTTGAAACAATGTGATAGGGAAAAGGAACTTTGAGAATACAGCAGTTAACCAACGGTGAAGACATTACGGTATGTTAAAGCATGATTGTTCTGTGTCAGTGATATGGCCAAAGGTTCAAATAAAGCAGTACAGAAAGGGTTTATTGCTACTGGACAATATGGAACAATAACTCAAACTGTACTATCTCTATACTGCAGACGCTGTGGCAGCTGCAGATAAAATAACTGGCATGAAAGGGTTCATTTTTCTTAAACTAAAAACAATGATCGAACTTGGCCACCAAGAAAATCACAGAATATGAAGCCAATACCTTGAAGCGTTAAGACATTGTCATTCAGAAACGAAGAAGATCCCAGTACAGTTCGACAGCCATCTTACAGTACAGTACAGTAGGTGACAGGTCTAAGTGAAGGGTGCCTTAACAGATTTTGCCCGAGAAGTTTCCAGAACACCGGAAATATAAAAGTTGTCAGCTGATATGCTTTCTGAAACATTAACAGATGTAGGTGCCACGGTGGAAGATTTCAAATCCATACAAGCTCCCCACAGGGGGATGGCTTATTAAACTTACTGTAAGCACTGTGTGACTACTTGAAAATCGTTGGTGCTTTTTAAGACATTCATTACAGACAAACTTTAATTTCAGTTAAGAATAAAAGACAAAGGTACTGTATTTCTCATTGAAACATCCATTTTAAACTAATTTGCAGAAATGCATATCTTGATTGAGTGTTTAAAGTTACAGTATGTGTTGTATGTTTTTAAGACAGTATTAGGCTATCTACTGGATGTATAACGTCTGTCTACTGCAGCCCTTTCCATAGATTGTTCTTCCCTCAACCATCAATATACTGTACTGTACAGAAGCAATTACAGTACTTCTACGTTCTTGTTCAATTTTGATTATTCACAGTTACAGTAGGCTATACAGACAGTGAAAAAGCAAAATATTAAAAGGAGCGTTATACACAAAAACTGTTATATTGTTGTAGTCAGAAGTCAGACCATCAGTAGGATTTGATCCACTTGATAATCCACTTGAAACACTAGCTGTACAGTGCATGAATCATACAGTGTGTTATGACATGAGAGGATTAAATATGATTTGCTCCTTACCTACTGTGGAAGGGTGATGGGCAATTCACTGACACACACAGGAGATAGAAGTTTTATTTAAAAACACCGCACTGGTGCCCAGTTTTATTATTTTAGATACTTTCTTTTAGCCCACAGAGGGCGCTGTTGTCCATGGCCTGAGTACCGGCAACGGTAAACAGGACCACAGAAATACCAATACTGGTAAACAGTTAAAAGCTGGCGCACTCACGGGTGCTCTGAAATAATAAATAACAAAAGGCGAAAGAAAAGGGAAAATAAAATACAGTAATAAAACTACAAAATAAAGGTGCTGCTTACGCAGTGCCCTCACTGCCGCTAAGCCGGTCAGCTCGGGTCTCCGTCCTACACTGTTATGCACTGTACACTGGGGTGGCCAAGGTTCCCCTTCTACTCAGACACGTTCCCTCGGATAAGTAACAATTTATTTTCTATATTATTTTCTTTCTCTAGGCTGGCTTGCCTATTTTGGTCGCTTGCTCCAACCAGTGGCATTCCTGCCTGGTCTTTGTTTACACTGGCTTTCTCAGCCAGCATCTCTGTGTATTCCCAATCACGGCCACCCGAATGCATAACCAAGCACTGTACTTATGGGCCGAGCAATCCCCCAAGGCCCGCCTCTCAACCACTCAGAGAGAGGGAAAGCCAACACACCCTCTTCCCCACCTCTCCGTGTCACTGCCATGACTGACAGGCGGATCCACAAGGCTGCTGCCCCCTTCCTGCAGTACCATGCATGCGCCAGATAGTCGGCACAGATCCACCCCCCCCCCCTCCCCCTCCCGTTACACCTACCTATTGAGTTTTATTTCTATTTAGCAGATTCCATGTATATGGTTTAAAAGCTTTTAAAATAGGATAACTGACTGGCAGAGTCTCACAAGTTCATCAGCAAATGTCAGAAACACAGCATTTCCTAATAGAAGATAAAACAAGAATGCTTTTTTTATTCTGTTGCAAGAACGATTCATTATTGATGACTACTCATCCTTGAAATAAAACTCACAGCTCCCAATCCTTATCATGTCAATTCAACCTTGACATTTATTGTAACTATGTGGTCCAAGTCATCAGATTTCAACTGACTTCAACTTTCTGGTTATCATGGTTTTTTGAGTCTCAGTCTTCTAACCCACACTGCTTGTATCTTCCTATACTGTACATCAATGCCTATGTTCACCCTCATGAAAATAACACGTTGTAATATAGAATAACAAAGCATCGAGACTGAATTATTTGATAAAAGATGTAATAGTGTAGCACATCTTTGGTAATGTAACAATTTAGTTGCCTTTTTTTGCCATTTGTGATTATAGACGTGAACTGTTAATTCTGTTTATTGGATTAACTGATATACAGACGTGCTCAAATTTGATGGTACCCCTCCACAAAAAACGAAGAATGCACAATTTTCTCTGAAATAACTTGAAACTGACAAAAGTAATTGGCATCCACCATTGTTTATTCCATATTTAATAGAAATCAGACTTTGCTTTTGATTTTTTATTCAACATAATATTGCTAACCTAATATTTTGTTGCACAACCTTTAGAGGCAATCACTGCAATCAAACGTTTTCTGTAGCTCTCAATGAGACTTCTGCACCTGTTAACAGGTAGTTTGGCCCACTCTTCCTGAGCAAACTGCTCCAGCTGTCTCAGGTTTGATGGGTGCCTTCTCCAGACTGCATGTTTCAGCTCTTTCCATAGATGTTCGATAGGATTCAGATCAGGACTCATAGAAGGCCACTTCAGAATAGTCCAGTGTTTTGTTCTTATCCATTCTTGGGTGCTTTTAGCTGTGTGTTTTGGGTCATTATCCTGTTGGAGGACCCATGACCTGCGACTGAGACAGAGCTTTCTGACACTGGGCAGTACGTTTCGCTCCAGAATGCCTTGATAGTCTTGAGATTTCATTGTGCCCTGCACAGATTCAAGGCACCCTGTGCCAGGCGCAGCAAAGCAACCCCAAAACACAACCGAGCCTCCTCCATGTTTCACTGTAGATATGGTGTTCTTTTCTTTGAAAGCTTCATTTTTTCGTCTGTGAACATAGAGCTGATGTGACTTGCCAAAAAGCTCCAGTGTTGACTCATCTGTCCAAAGGACATTCTCCCAGAAGGATTGTGGCTTGTCAATATGCATTTTAGCAAATTCCAGTCTGGCTTTTTTATGTTTTTCTGTCAAAAGTGGAGTCCTCCTGGGTCTTCTTCCATGGAGCCCACTTTCGCTCAAAAAGCGACGGATGGTGCGATCAGAAACTGACGTACCTTCACCTTGGAGTTCAGCTTGTATCTCTTTGGCAGTTATCCTTGGTTCTTTTTCTACCATTCGCGCTATCCTTCTGTTCACTCTGGGGTCGATTTTCCTCTTGCGGCCGCGCCCAGGGAGGTTGCCTACAGTTCCATGGACCTTAAACTTCTTAATAATATTTGCAACTGTTGTCACAGGAACATCAAGCTGCTTGGAGATGGTCTTGTAGCCTTTACCTTTACCATGCTTGTCTATTATTTTCTTTCTGATCTCCTCAGACAACTCTCTCCTTTGCTTTCTCTGGTCCATGTTCAGTGTGGTGCACACAATGATACCAAACAGCACAGTGACTACTTTTCTCCATTTAAATAGGCTGAATGACTGATTACAAGATTGGAGACATGTGTGATACTAATTAAAGAAACTAATTAGTTTGAAATATCACTATAATCCAATTATTTATTATCTTTTCTAAGGGGTACCAACAAATGTGTCCAGGCCATTTTAGAATATCTTTGTAGAATAAGCAATAATTCATCTCTTTTCACAGCTTCTTTGCTTTATTCTATGACATACCAAAGGCATGCAAGTATACATGATAAAATAGCTTTTAATTTCATCACTTTTCAGGAGGAATGAAGCATTATTTCAATGAGCTGTAAGGGTACCAACAAATTTGAGCACGTCTGTACATGTACACACATAATAAAACACAAGACCACAAAATTCTAACTTATTTTCCATGGCTTTTCAATATGCCCGACACTCCCGTTACACAGTACAGTACAGCCAACAGGATATTACTGTGAAATGTTGGTATGTTCATGCTTTTGTTGTACATTAGGGATATATAAAAAAATATATATAAATAAATATATACAGTATATATATATAAAAACAAAAAATCAGTAGACCTGCAATACAATCACACTGCTTTAGTACAGTATGTATCTTTCCTGACTAGTAATAACCAGTCTACTGTAGTGTACCACCTGGAAACTGTACCTGCAATATACTCAATGCACTAGGCAAAGATAAGGTCAAATGCTGGTATATAAAATTACATTTATAAAAGTTCCTTGCTGGAAAGAAAAAAATAAAATTAGGTTATAATGTGTAGATACTGTAGCTTCTACAATTCTGCCTTCCTGGCGTTTTACCAGACTGGCATTTGTGCTGAACTCAATCAAACAATCAGTATTAGTTCATTAGCTGCTCTTAAACAGGGCAGTGAGTGTTTGCAGTGTATACCAAAACAATCCAGGGCAAAATGAGAGTCAAATCCACATCAGGTGAAAACAATAATTCCTCTGTGCTGTACACGCAGCACATGACCTCCGTCAGTGCTGTTAAGGGACCCTCCTCATTATAAAATTGCGCTCTTATCAATCAGTCAAATTAATCAATCTTTATTTATATAGCGCCTTTCATAGTGAACCACCATCACAAAGCGCTTTACAAGATACAGTAAAAAAACAATGCATAATACATTACAGTGAAAAACAATGCATAATACATTACAGTGAAAAACAATGCATAATACATTCCTTTTCCTGTCTCTTCCTGTTATTCCCAGCATGCATCTTTCCATATTTCGAGTCATTTTTGCATTGAGGGTCCAGGTCTGGCATCCGTAAGTTAGCACTGGCAGCACGCATTGGTCTAAGACTTTCCTCTTGAGGCATAAGGGTAGTTTCCCTTTCAGAACCAAGCTTAATCTTCCAAAGGCACTAGAGCCCATTTTTGCTCTTCTGTTGATTTCGCACATTTGGTTCTCCGTTGCCGTAACTAACTATCCTAAGTATACATAGTTATTGACTTCTTCAAGCTTGATCCCATTGACTTCAACTGCCTGTGGAGTGGTATATTTATTGAGCATGACCCGAGTCCAACTTCCACTGCCTCAAAGTGGCAGGAGGGTGACAATGGGTTCTCAAGATGTAGTACAGTGGGGTCCCCTGACTCTGGCAGGTTCAACCATGCTGTGAAAGCTTGAGT
This sequence comes from Acipenser ruthenus, assembly GCF_902713425.1. NCBI lineage: Eukaryota > Metazoa > Chordata > Actinopteri > Acipenseriformes > Acipenseridae > Acipenser > Acipenser ruthenus. The sequence goes on from NC_081193.1 coordinate 33,440,878, forward strand.
AACATACTCGGCCAAAGTGGAAGGGGCACTCACCAACCCACCTGGCCAGCATGAGGAGTTATGGCCAACCTCCCCATGATGAAAGCACAGACAAAAACATGGCCCTCATTCCCGGAGGCTGGATTGACACCAACCAAAGCAGCGGACGGTTAGGCATGAAGGCAGAGGGTGCTAAGAATCACCGGGTTACGATTTTAGGCTGTCACAGAACACTGACCTTGGCCACGTACAACTGCAGATCTCTTTCAGGTGAAGCAAGAGTTCAATAGTTGGAAGAACTTGGAAGAATCAGGGACATCGTAGGACTAAGCGAAGTACGATGAAAAGTCGACTACTAGAACTCAAGAGTGGACATCTTGACCAAGGCACTACAGATGGACGAACAGGAGGCGTTGGATTCATTGTCCACAAGAAAATCAAGAATAACTTAGTAGAGACTGCATGCAAAGTCCACAAGACTGATAGTGAAAGTTTCAATGAAGTATGAAGTTCAGGTCATCCAAGTATATGCACCAACAACAAGCTATTCGGATGAAGAAGTCGAAGATTTTTATGAAGAAATACAAGAACTACACGGAAATGGGAAGAGCCACTATACGTTTATCATCGGTGGCTTCAACGCCAAAATAGGAGCCCAGCAAGAAGACGAGAATTTGGTCGGCAAGTTTGGACATGGCGACAGGAACGAGAGGGGTGAATTTGCAGAGATCACAAATTTATTCATCATGAACACCTTCTTCCAGAAGAAACCCATCAGGAAATGAGACCCGGTGAGGACCCAACGGAGTGAAGAATGAAACTGACTACATACTCACCAACAAGAAGCACACTGTACAAGATGTCTCAGTACTAAACAATTTTAAAACAGGAAGTGACCACAGACTTGTAAGATGCAAAATACACCTAAACACAGCGCTGGAGAGAGTGAAACTCGATGATGATGAAAGCCAACACAATCAATGTAGAAATGCTCCAGAAGCAAAGCCTGGTGTTTCAATTGGAACTGAAGAAGAGATTCAGCGCTTTCCAAGATCTGCAAAAAGATGAAGCAATCGAGGTAAACAAAATCTATGAGGAAGTGACACAAGTAATTGCAGAAACAGCAAAAAAACATCGCTGGAACACACAGTACAAAATGCGACCAGAAGATCACGCAAGAGACAAAAGACCTCATGAAGAAAATAAGGGAAATGAAACAAACAGCAGCTCTGAAGTCAAAGATTGAATACATTGAGCTCTGCAAGACAGCAAGAATGTGTATTACTGAGGACATACGGTCACTGAACTGCAGGTTGGTAGAGAAAACTACTGAAAACAACCAAAGCATGAAGAAAGCAAAACAAAGACTAATCGTCGGGGGAAAAAAAGATTTTAGCAATCAAACAAGAGGACAGGTCTGTCATCAAGAACCGCAAATATATTTGTATATATAATGATATTTCAGTGGTAGTGTTTTGGGTTTTGTACAGTAGTTTATTGAAGTTACATAATTCAAAAAACATCAGTGAAAAGGGATTTCAGAATGGTTTGCTCTGGTCTACAGCAAACAGTATAAAGTACAATAAAATATGATAAACGGGAAGTGTGCATACCATTTCTCTCTGGGACAAATCAATTAACCTAGAGCATATTTAAATAAATAATACACCCCTTTATGACCTATTTTATACTGTAACATAATTTAATCAAATTTCCCAGTGGGGTGGTAAAAGGTACATAACTATCCCTTGCCTTTCTTGTAAACATTATGCAGCAAAAACAGAATTTTGTAACCTGCTACTGGCTACAGACAAAACAAAACAAAAAATACTGTACAAATGCATCCTTTCTGTGCAGCGTTATTATTGTTTATTTTCAGCAACACTTTATTTACTACCAACATGTCCTACTGTAAGAGGGGGATATTAACACAATGTCATCATTTTATCCATTCCTTTTCGTCACTTTCCTGGTTTGTGAATTTCCCAAGGCTACTCGGTAAGCATCTGTTTCTTGTTGAGTGGCAGCCTGCATCTTCCTGTTTCCCGCCAGTCTATCAGCAGCAGAGATTTTTCACAGTACATCGTGCTGAAAGAATGTACTGATCATAGAGCTGGCCGGCTGCAGTCTGCACTGCGAGATGGGTCTCCAGAGAGGATTGCATTGGAAGCCCTGGCCAACGCAACACATCTCTTTTCACACAAAGTCTATCTTAGGACTGCAAACAAAATGTAAAACTTGACACCTGAGGTGCAAGAATAGAAAAAGTTACTGCAAACTAACAAGGCCCATATTACAGAAATGGGCTACCTGTTACATTATGTGCTGATGCACAGCTTTTGACAGAGAGAAAATAAAAAAGACAAGTCAGCCACAAAACTGACTTAGTTTATTTATAGAAGCCAAAAGTGTACAGTACCATCTTCAGTTTACAATCAAAAACATGATTCTTTCAACACAGGAAAATCAGATTAGGAGCATGAAGACAAATACATTAATTACTATCTGTGCTACAACAGTCTCCATTTGTGCATTCATAATATCAGAATGTAGGCTGTTGACTAGGCCTGAGAGCTGCAGTGCTTTATGGAACAACAATGAGAAACCTGTTGATGCAATTTAAGAACTGGGCTCAATCAGGATTCTACACCTCAAGAAAACGCATCTGCACCAGACTATACTCATTCACCCGTATTACAACATAGACCTTGGGAGCGAAACAATCTTGCTTGTTATAATCCAGTGCATGCTACAGTATGAGAATGTTTTTTCATCTTAAATCTTTTTTTTTTTTTTTTTTTTGTTATAGGATTAAAGCAAAAGACAGAGTACTGTGCTATGTTCACCTTAGTATGCATTAGCACATTCTAAAGACTGGTAAAATTGCACATTTAAAAACAAAAACTACTGTTTAGTACATTATTGTTGCATTGTCTGATTTAGATACAGTACCCACTGAATCAAAAACATTCTATATACACACAAATATACATAAAGTTTGCAGAAATAGCAAAATAATGGGGCCTAAAAATGCCAGCTAGGCTAATATTTTCTAATCTACAGCAGTGTACACTTCACAACAAGATGTGCTGTACATTAGGCTCAATAAGGATCATGCATAAATTCCCCAAGGACATAAACTAGTCAACTGACAACCTAAACATGCATACTGTACTCTGAGGACACCACTGCATCTAAACAGTAATGCAACTGGACTGCTGCTCAGAGAAGCCCGTTCTCCCTTTATTCATTCTGAAAGACTTGTGTGTCAGTTCCCAATAATGTAATCAGCGTCAATCATAACTGTGCAGCCAGGCATGGCAGATTCAGACTCACCAGCCACACAGGTGCTAAACAAGTTGCTTTTCACAGGGCAGGACTGTGGTGCTGCATTGTCTGTGACGAACCCCCACAGACAAAAGCAAAAAAAAAAAAAAAAAAAAAAAAAAAAAACACACAACACTCTTTACAATGCAATTTTCCGTGGGAAGAAAAAAGAAACAAACAAACTTCAAAAAGCAATCATCATTGCTTCTTTCACTGAGATTGCTCTTAAGACAAACAATAACTAGATTGTAGAACAGCATGCTGTAATTTGATTTTAATACAGTATATTAAAATAATTTTAGGACAAAATTCCTTTTGGCAGTTTATTTATTTATCTGTTTAATTATTTTTAACCCCATTAAGTTTGTTTTTTTTCCCCAGATAATTTTGGAAACACACAGAACAGGTACTGTAGCTAAACCAAAAACAGACATTTCATTCAATTATACTGTAAACATTTGGACACATACAGTACAATAAAGCGTTTTTACTTTTTAGGGATTACACTTGTAAGTACAGTAAGTAGAGTGCCTTAGAGGCTCTTTTTCATAATCTTGACAAGTTATGAAAACAAAAAATATTTTATATTTTATATTTGATATACTTTATATTTTCTGCAGTGACGATTAACGTACAGTACGTAGTACTTTGGACCATAATAAAGTGCTGATTTTGTTAAACAATCCACTGTGACTATTGTCAGATACAGACACGGATTATTGTAAGTGTTTATTTTTTTGCAAGTCAGTGTTTTTTTTTTTTTTTGTTATTGATTTATTTCTGACAAGGAAGCACCAGAATCCTTTATGGTTTTGAACAAGATGGTAATTTCACTGGGAATTACAGCGTGTGTACAGGAAGCTGGTACTAGAGGAGCAGAGACAGGATTACTTTCAAAAGTAGTATTGTAAGTGCATTTTGAGTAAAACGTATTTCATCAATTTTAAAATCATGAACCTGTTTTTCTTTTCATATTTTTAGTTACTGTATATTTAATGTCCCGTTTTACTCAATGAAAGCGTTGCGATTATGTTATTTACACAGAAACTGAAAAAAGAAACAGCATAATATGCATAATACTTTTTAAAGCATTAACAGCAATGTTATACAGTAACCCATAGCTCCACGTGTATTACCACAGTTTCATAACGTCGATAAAATCGATGCATCTGCTTTTTTGGAGAACGATATATGGATAGTGAAAAATTAGGCATCGCCCCAGCCTTAAATGATACAGTACTTCAACTTGCAAGGCTCCCGGTAGAGTATTGTCACTGGTTTAATGTTTTGTTGTCTGGTGAAAACGTTTGATCAAGGAATGGTACTGTTTTTTTGTTTTGTTTTGTTTTGTTTAATAACTGGACACACCGGTTTTCACTTGAACAATGCACCAGGAGCTACAGTGCATGATCCTGTCCACTATTCCAGTACAGACATTCTCCAGTTTATTGACTGAACAGAAAATTGGTTTAAATTACATCTAAAATGTCTGACTGATGCATTACACTCAGTTGTTGTCCTGGTCTTCAGCCTTCTTATTACTGGTACTAGTTACAGTAGAATTTTTTTTTTTTTTTTGTAAAACAGCACAGTATCTGTAACATGGTTAACTGCTACTCACTGTAACATAATACACAGCAAACAAAAGCAGAATTGCAGCACAAAAAGAAAACAGATTGCCCTGCACAGTACAGTCCCTTGCAGCTAATTGGTGGTACATTTTCATTATGTCTTCAGTGCTGTGCTTTAAGTTAAGCACTGACACCCATATGAGACATCATAAAGTTAAATCTCACAGTACTGTGTATATCCCCAAAGCAACAGTGCTGCTACTGCAACCAGACACATTCCTTTATCAAACTCTTTATTTAGACAACTGTCTTCTAAGAAACATAAACGTGCACAATTCCCAGAACATAACAAAACATCCCTTTCAACATTAGCGAAAGGGAAACAGTGATCACAGAGCACAAGCACATTTTATAGCTCATGTTCAGAAACCAGGCTGAAAACAATAACAGTATTATAGAGAGAACTATTTGCTCCAGCAGAGATAGGGTATTTGCTTCCATTGCAGTTGTATTACTGAAAAGAAAAACATAATATATCACAAAATGGTCAAATGTGTTCCCCATGCCAGACCTGTATTTCCGAGCAGATTCTGCTCATCTAAGCAGCTGTAGTGAAGTGTACATTATGTTAGGGCAAATGAAGCCCTCATATTAGCCAAGAGGCATGTATATCTCACAACAATGTACTTCTAAGAAGGCAAGTCTGGAGGGGGCGCATCATCCTTTCCAGATCATGCATTACATACAGTAGTACTGTATTTCAACATTATTCTTCATAGTACAGCTTGGTAACACAAGGTTTCTATTCTGAACAAACCATGCTTCACTGCCAGTTCTACAGCACAGGTCGGTAGACTGAACCTGGCTTGAGGTCAGAATACTGTACAGTACAAGACTGTTGAGGTTTGAGGTCACAATTCAACATTACTTTCAGACGGTATTACCCTGCTAAAGATTATAGCGATAACAGACATACTGGTTTTGTATTTTAGTGTGAGAAAGGGCGATTCTCTAGGTAGTTTTCACACCATTTTTATGGTCCACGCTTTGGATTTCTGTTAGAATCATTAACCTTGCATGCATTACCATATGGTACATCAAAAGTTCAAAATGACAAAAACTGTGATAAAGGCAAATTTCAGATATACCAAGGAGAATTCTGGTTTAATTGACTGTGGGAAACCTATAGGTGCGTTTACACTTGCACAAATATTCCTGAACGAGCAGCCAAGAGGACGTATTCTGGAAGATGTTGCTAGTGTAAACACTACTGAATGCGTTCCGAAACCTGTCCTCTTAGCCTCTCAAAAGTTAGAATCCTTTGTAAACGATTCCAGAATGCAAGTATAAAAGCAGCATGTTACAGTAGTTTTTAAGTTGACCTTGTAACTAAACCTCTTTCAGAAATTTACACACGGTAAAGACCACATTTGACATTTAAAACAATAAAAAACAGTTACTTTATCGGCTGGTTTCACAGACCCGATCGAAACTAATCTTGGTTAGGTAGTCCAAGATTAGCAGCGGCAGAGCTGCTGTGTTGAGCTGCCTAAAAGATATTCTGTAGTTTGTGACAAACAGAATTGGATTACCAAGTTTTTGTCTGTGATTAAGAAGGAAATAAAAAAGAAAGTTTGGTACTGAAGAGGGTTAAACAAACAAGAGTGATTATTCCTAGTTTGCTTCTGCAGCAGGAATGAAAAGCATCAGTCGATTTCCTGACGGCAAAAGGGGGAAGGAGTAAAGACATTCTCATACCTTCCGATCTCCATTCCCTGGGTAACCAGAAATGGGAATTGTGTGTTTTGTTTTTACAGCTTGCAGATCTGTCATAGCTGATCATCCTGTCAGGCCTGTTAATTATCCTTCTTTTTCTAGGAATACCAAAATTGATTAGCACTGTGCGGCTCTCAGACACCCAGTCTTTACAGCGCATCCAAAAAGCTCAAAAAAGCGCATCCAAAAAGCTCAAAACTCTCTATAGTTTTCCACATACAGTAATCCATCGCGTATCTGCCCGTCACATATCGGTCCTAATCGTTTATCCTCCATGATCAACCTCTTTAGCCAAGTAAGTTTATTATTGAACAGTGAAGATTAGTTCAGATATTGTAGATATAACCAAAGTTTTCGTACACTGTGTAGTATGTGCTCCGTGCACTGCCATTGCTGGTAGTGTCACGTGAGCTGTTCAGTGTGTTGATATGCAAATAAATCCTGTTCGCCGGTCACTCAGCAGCGAATGCACACACCCACACGGCTACTTTGTCACAAGCATTAATACCCTGTATCTTTCTAAACAAGGGATTTAGGGAAGTTCCCTAATAAATTGTGTGAATATAGTAATTGTTACAGCTGTGTATAATGATATTTAAAACAGGATTCATTCATCCGACTTTTTACATATCCGTCCTTACTGTGGTCCCACCACAGTTGGATAGGCAACGGATTACTGTACTTAAAAGTTAAAAAATGGTGTTCAATTTTACAATATCCCCTTGATAAACAGTTAACATAAAAACAAACGCCAGATCTGCGGCTTTTGGCTGCACAAAAAAGTGTACAGGCTATATAGACACAAAAGAGTGTTCTTACTCTACATCAACCTATTGGACACATTGGTTTTAGTCACACAATCTGTAGAACGTACTGACTTAAACAAATGTGAATGAAAAATGACTGTTGTATGTTTTTTTTATATATACAAGGTCCTTACTTTTGTTTTCTACAGTATAATCCGAATGCTCACAACACTCACTTGTTATCTGTATTACTGTAACTGAAAATCCAATTGCTATCCAATGGCTTCACATCGCAAGAGTGCTCAGTGTTCCGTTTATGTTGAAAAGTGGGTATTAGGGAACAGCTGAAGCATAAAAGCCTTTCTTTTCACCACTGCTTTTTACCCAAATTACTAATTTACTTTTGACATCAACTCTTTCCTGCCAATTTAGAACCCTGCAGATAATCTCTTTTTAATGACAAACGGCAAAAAGCCAAAAACCACAGGCACAAATGTATGCAGCTATTTTACTTCATTATCCTATAGATTTCAAAGCTGGGTAAATGACTAAGATATGCTGACTCAACCTTCTTTTTTTTTAATGAGTTGTAAATGGTTGTATCACAGAACTGTTACATGCTTAAGTCTTACTTCCTTAATGGGAAGAGAAACAAATGCATTTAAATAAAAGCAGTTAAGGGTCCAGCTCAAAGAGCAAGCACCTCCTGTGGTGAGCTATTTTCCATTTCATTTCATGTCACTTCCATAATTACATTGCATTAATTGCCCTCATCTGTAAATTAAATGTACAGTCAGCAAATTGCCAACAGTAAGGTAATAAATATTCTGATGACAGAAGCAGTATGTCCACCATGTTAAGGTATTTTCTAAATGGGATGGCTAAAATATGAAAATGTTTTTTTTTTTGTTTTTTTTTATTTATTTTTCTTTTAAATTTAGTCGTCGCCAATTATTTTACCCCGATTTTCACCCCAATTTAGCATGCCCAATTATTCTCTTTATCCTCGGCTCACCGCTCACAACCTCCCGTGCCGACTCCGAAACGTGGTCCTGCCAAGCCGTCATTTTTCGCACTGCAGATCCACAGCAACGCCACCAGACCTATAGTGCCGGAGGACAACACAGATCTGGCGGCTCCGCTGCAGAGCCACAGGCACCCTATCGGCCACAGGGGTCGCTGATGCGCGGTGAGCCGTGGATTCCCCTGCCGACCTAAGCCCTCCCTACCCGGGCAGCGCTCGGCCAATTGTGCGCCGCCCCCTAGGAACTCCCGGTCACGGTCAGCTGTAACATAGCCTGGATTCGAACCTGCGATCTCCAGGCTATAGGGCACATCCTGCGCGGAGCGCCTTTACTGGATGCGCCACTCGGGAGCCCCCTATGAAAATGTTTTGATATTGCTATTCCACTAGTGTCATACAGTACTAAAGGGATAGTGGCTTGCTACGAGGTACAGTATAATGGAATTCCTGAGTCAATAAAGCACAAGACTGGACAAGAGATAACCACTGTTATTGAGGAGTGCGCCACAACAATACCAATATCACAATTACAATTACAATACCACTCTTTAAACTGATGACCTCTATAGAAAACAATAGGGGAGCAGTGTCCGGTTGTTGTATAATACTGTAGTATTTTTTTAATTGTATCATTCTGTTCCCCGTGGCTTGCTCTGTGCCAGTAACAAATTTAAGCACACAAGGTCAACTAGATAAGCCATTGCATAGATACTGTATACCCCAAATCCAAACACCTTTACACCAGCCCTACTGTATATATTTTTATTCTGTAGGTGAACAGCTTGAGGAGTCTTCTGCTCAAGGTAAATATGGTTGGTCCGTACTTCATTTTGCAAGTAAAATAATGCATAAGAAAAAGGAGAAAAAAAAGAATGAATTCTAAAAATAAACAGACTTGCACTGCAACAAAAACAAAAAAGAAAACAAGACACAGTAATTGTAAACTACACCTGTGGAGATTATTTAAAAGAAATAACTCTCTGTTTTTAAAAGATAATGCATGGCAGATGGCACCGTCTATTTAACAGGGTGCAATTCTCACTGTAAATCACTTTGCTTTAGTCAGACTAGGCTCAGTTTACTCACGATCCTGACATTGGCTCCAGTTTCAGTCATGGAATACAAAGAGAATTAAGAATTTTTAAAAAAAGGCTTAATAGTTTGTGCATCCAAAGGCATATTTACCCTCCAGCATGGTTACACACTCAGAATAGCAGTTAATATGCTAGTCACTCAATTAGGATTAAGAGGAATTCAATGAACCTATTTAAATGGTTTAATCTGTGTAGAACCGATTGTCTTTCTCACTTTTGGAGAAAACTCAGAATTCCTTAGGAGGAAGTGTTGAAGCTGTGTGTCTCAAATACAACAACAACAACTTCAACAGGCAATGCCTATCGTACAGTTACCTGCAGGGAACCACAGCACTTCCTGCCTCTCGAGCTTAATGAAATTTAGAGCAGTCACAGGCTTCGACAGGGTTAAAAAAAATAAAATAAATAGCACTGTAGTCATCCCTAAACCAAAATGCAGCAGAATGAAACATGTGTAATTTCTTTTTTGAATCACCAAGTGGACCAGAAATGAATGAAGTAGCCTATCTTAGCAACACCTCCCACTGTCATACATTAGCTGTACCTGTACAGTGTCAATTAGAACGATCTGTATCATGGCAAACAAACAGATCTCCATGAACTAAAGTATATCCACCATGCAGGGTGTAAATGTAAGCATGGCAAACAGATGGACAAATGACAGGTTCCCCCATATACTGAACGGTATCGCCAGTTTGACACTTGTACTAAAGAATGCCCAGGTTTCACCACAATTGGATAAGTAGCTCACTACAGTATTATTGGCAATGTTAAAAATATTATTATTATTATTATTATTATTATTATTATTTTATTTATTTATTTTTCTTTTAATTTAGTCGTTGCCAATTAGTTTTTATTATTTTCTCCCCAATTTGAAATGCCCAATTATTTTTAGGCTCAGCTCACCGCTACCACCTCTCCGCTGACTAGGGAAGGGCGAAGACGAACACACACTGTCCTCCGAAGGTGTGCCGTCAGCCGCCCGCTTCTTTACACTCTGCAGACTCACCGAGCAGCCGCTTCAGAGCTACAGCGTCGGAGGACAACGCAGCTCTGGGCAGCTTACAGGCAAGCCCGCAGGCGCCCAGCCAGACTACAGGGGTCGCTGGTGCACGGTGAGCCGAGGACACCCTGGCCGACCTAACCCTCCCTCCCCCCGGACAACGCTCGGCCAATTGAGCACCGCCCCCTGGGAGCTCCCGTCCACGGTCGGCTGTGGAATAGCCTGGACTCGAACCGGCGACGTCCAGACTATAGAGCGCATCCTGCACTCTAGCGAGTGCTTTTTACTGGATGCGCCACTCGGGAGCCCCTAAAACAGAGGTAATCTTTGCACTGCTATACAACATGATCTAATCATAATCCATTGCATTGAGAAAAATACATCTGAATGCCGACGAGTGAAAAACAAAACAGCATGAAACAGAACAGAAAGAGTCTTTATTCTTCAGCAGACTATTATAAGGTGATTTATGGTGCTGATCTGATTTTGAAGGTACTGTACAACTGACATGAAATAATCTTTTAAATTGCTTTCAACAAATAACTGACGTCACTGCTGCATCAGTTCAGAGTACTCCATGCAGACGTTATTATTGTATTGGAGATACCAGAGACAAGGTCCTGGTTTGAACAGTTGAGGAACCTCAGCTTTAACTTTTTTGAACATCCTACAGTACTTGTACACAAAGACTCATGGGTGACATTTAAAATGACACTGATGACTGTACTGTAAATACAAATCCTCTTGAGTTATCAAAGTCTTGCAAGTAGCTTAAACAGAAGGCATACTGTAAAACTGAAGTGGCATGTGTCAAGGGGTCAGATCCCTCCTATAGTATATATACATAAGCACCTACATAATCTGAGCAAGAACTTGGTAGTGAAATCTCTATAGACAGAAACTTAAGGTAAAAACACAGCAAAAAATGTACACATCAGCGTGTCTGATGAGATCCATACAGTAAATATCAGCCACATAAATGCAGCTGTGCATACAACTAGCACTTGAAAGCTGAGGCATTGTGTTAAAAAATGAGTTATTTCTGTCTTTTCAGTTGTGTCAACATTCAAAATAATTACCCACTAAATATAAGTGCTAGTGTAGATTGTAGTCAAAACAGGCCTCATGATACTCAAACTGACTCATGATTGAAAAAACATTTGAAAAGGTAAATGTGGATAACAAGACCAGAGCCTGCAACTCATGACACTGTTGACAGGCAGCCTGAGCAGTAATTATAAGTAATCGGCATCCTTTTTGGTTCCAAAATCTACAATTAGAAAATGTGATTAGCCAACACAATTAATATGCCTTCCAGCCTCATTAGTCCTCATTATGTAGATGTCGACTCTTCCTGTATTTCACACAGTATTAAGAAATGCTAGGGTTCTTTTCAGAACAACCCCTCTGCTAAACCTTGTAACATAACTCACCAAAGACAGTACAGTAAGTGGAACCGACTGGCAAAGGAATGCAAATATTACTTTTATTTTAGTCAATTCAATAGGGTTTGGTATTCTACATTTGTTGAATATGAACTGCACTGTTCTGTCCAAGCCAAAGACTTGTCCTAGGCAAGAGCATGTTGAAAGATACTGTAAGGGGTTCTGGCAGATTAACTGTACAGTCTAAGCTACAGCAAGTACTGTGATGTGATCAAGGATTCACAAGCAGATCATACACACACAAGTTTTTTTTTTTTTTTGTTTTTTTTTAATTATCCATTGTTTTACAGTACTGGATGTGAACCAAATACCTTAAACATTTATCTGCATAGAGCAAACGAAGGCTTTTAAACAGAAGTGGTCTGTACATGTACAACTCGAATAACAAAACTATTATCCAGTTGAAAAGTTGGAATATTGTCATACAGTAAAGAATGTTTTGAGGCAGAGTTACTGAAGACATTTCATAACTGATCAGCCTTTGACCAACATACTACTACTGTACCAACCAACCATAGTTGTTTCACTCCAAAATGCAAAAATAGAGGTTCAGAATAGAATGCATGCCCATTTATCAGACCCACTGCAAAGTGCACATCTCAAAAGCGTACAATCGCCAAGATTCAGAACAAAAACAAACATTGCTCTTTATTTGTAGGGGGCAATCAGAGCACTGCTTTCACACCGAGATACATACTGTACCACACGGCAGGTCTGCATCTGCATATAATAACTTCACCTTTCAAACAGAAAATAGCAAGTCCTGATTTTTTTAAAGATTTCTGGTGACTAGATCTACCACAAACAAACAACACAAACAAGAATCACGTCCACATTACACCATGGTAATGTATCCATTCCGTCACTGGATTTGAATGAATGCAAGACAAATTAAAGATCCAGTATCACAGTTTAACCTTCATAGTGTACTGGACATGCACTCTCTATGAATTATAAACAATTCTCCATTTAGTGTCTGTGCTGTGTTTTGCGGTTCTTGCGCTTCTCCATTTCGGAGAGAGACCCACTTCCTTGTTGGGTTACCTGTGCGAATCCTCCATGCTTGATTTATATCCCACTACTGTACAATATAACTCAACTACAGTATGGTAAGTGAGGGAATTCACTTCAAAATGGGTATGGACGTAGACTATGTTGCAAGGATCTTTAAAAGAGCTGTGAAACAGTATCCCTCAGTGAGCATAAAAGATAAAAGATAGCAGTACAGTAGGCTCTCTAAAGATATCTCTTTTCTGACTGCAAGAAAACATGATTTTCTGCAGGAAACAAGACATTCCTCAATTCCTTGATCACAAGTGTCTTCTGTTAACAATACTTACCATACCAAAAAGCTGTGAGGCGCAAGCAAGATGTTATACTGTAATACAAACTTATTTTCTCTAAATGAAATATTTCTGAATTACACAGTAGTTTGTTACAAAATACTTTTGTAGTAGCATACAAAACTAAAATTGGATTATCAAGAAAAAAAAATACAATTAATCTATATTGTTAAAATCTATCTTTCTCTGTGTTTTAAAATAACACAGCTATTTGTCTTGTTTCAACAGGCAGAGAAAAATGAATTGACTGGAAATCTTAATATATGTCTGGGGTGGGATGAGATAAAATGTGTGGACTCCATTTAGCCCAGTAAAATAAAACACATTCCAGGTGAAACTAATTTAAACTACAAAAAAAGTCTCACACAAACCTTTACTTCAAAGCTCATCATTTTATATAACAGTAAAAAAAAGTTACAGATTACTGCAATGCAACCACCTACAGTACTGTAGACATTTATATCACTTTATATCATTTCCTACTTCCTATTGTACTGCAGATTTTTTAATGTTGGAAAAAGCCATCACATAAGGTAAAGTAAGGTTACTTCCTTTACAGATGGTGTACATCTACAGTGCATATCATCAATATAGCATAACTTATTAGACCATGGAAGTTTAAAAACATCATTTACTGTAAAGCACCTAGCCTGCATATGGGTTGGTCCTAAATTTTGATTTTTGTTGGAAGAGATTTGGGTGGCTTCCACAAAGTGGACTGAAGGGTGGGTGTGATACAGAAAACTACTGCCTTAAGGCTATAGAACTTTTCAAAAGCACTGAAATTGAAACTGGTGTGGTGTGAACATTTTGGATCTCCACATGACTGAGGTCTGCTTGCTTTTCCTCGATTGGCAAACCTGTCAGAGCAAGCTGGTATAACATTAATATATATATATATATAGTGTTATGCAGTGCCTTGCAAAAGTATTCAGACCCCTGACCAATTCTCTCATATTACTGAATTACAAATGGTACATTGAAATTTCGTTCTGTTTGATATTTTATTTTAAAACACTGAAACTCAAAATCAATTATTGTAAGGTGACATTGGTTTTATGTTGGGAAATATTGTTAAGAAAAATACAAAACTGAAATATCTTGCTTGCATAAGTATTCAACCCCCACACATTAATATTTGGTAGAGCCACCATTCGCTGCAATAACAGCTTTAAGTCTTTTAGGGTAAGTATGTACCAGCTTTGCACACAGTGTCGGAGTGATTTTGGCCCATTCTTCTTGGCAGATTTGCTCCAGGTTGTTCAGGTTGGTTGGACGACGCTTGTGGACCGCAATTTTCAAATAGTGCCACAGATTCTCAATGGGATTGAGATCAGAACTTTGACTGGGCCACTGTAGGACATTCACCTTTTTGTTCTTGAGCCACTCCAGTGTTGCTTTGGCCTTGTGCTTGGGATCATTGTCCTGCTGAAAGGTGAATTTCCTCCCAAGCTTCAGTTTTTTAGGTGACTGAAGCAGGTTCTCTTGCAGTATTTCCCTGTATTTTGCTCCATCCTTCAATTTTAACAAGATGCCCAGTCCCTGCTGATGAGAAGCATCGCCACAGCATGATGCTGCCACCACCATACTTCACTGTAGGGATGGTGTGTCTTGAGGCATGGGCAGTGTTAGGTTTGCGCCACACATAGCGCTTTGAGTTTTGACCAAAAAGCTCTATCTTGGTCTCATCTGACCACAAAACCTTTTCCCACATCGCAGCTGCGTCACTCTCATGCTTTCTGGCAAACTCCAGACGTGCTTTCAGATGGTACTTTTTGAGTAACGGCTTCTTTCTTGCCACCCTCCCATACAGGCCAGTGCTATGCAGAGCTCTTGATATGGTTGAATGGTACACCATTACTCAACTCCCAGCCACTGAACTCTGTAGCTCCTTCAAAGTGATTGTTGGCTTCTCTCACAAGTCTCCTTCTTGTTTGAGTGCTGAGTTTTGAGGGATATCCAAACACTTGGATATTATTTTGTACCCTTTCCCTAATCTATGCATTTGTATTATTTTATCTCTAACTTCTGTATAATGCTCTTTGGTCTTCATTTTCCTTCAGATTCACAGCCTGACCAATGATCCTTCAACAGTGAGGTTTTTATCCAGAAAATGTGACAGCAACTTTAATGGTTCACAGGTGGAGGCCAATGGTAAGGTAATTGTGTCCTCATTAGGGCAATTTCTTTCATCGGTGTAAACTGGGAACTTCCACAGCACAGGGGTTGAATACTTATGCAAGCAAGATATTTCAGTTTTTTATTTTTCTTAACAATATTTCCCAACATAAAACCAATGTCACCTTACAATAATTGATTTTGAGTTTCAGTGTTTTAAAATAAAATATCAAACAGAACGAAATTTCAATGTACCATTTGTAATTCAGTAATATGAGAGAATTGGTCAGGGGTCTGAATACTTTTGTAAGGCACTGTATATAGCATTATATAAATCCACACACAAATAATACTGTGTACAAAAAAAACATTGCACTGTTCTCAAAAGTAATGTATATTACAAATACAGTAGTTTATTTGTTTTTCAATAACGTCTTTGTTTTGAAGGCACTGACGGTATCGTGCAAGGAAAGGAAATGCACAAGTCTTAAATCTTTTACAGGTGCTTAGGAATGAGGGTGGAGCACTAGCGCGTTGTAATAAGTACTGTAAAATTGTGACAATTATTATTATTTATTTCTTAGCAGACGCCCTTATCCAGGGCGACTTACAATTGTTACAAGATATCACATTATTTTTTTACACATTATTTTTCACATACAATTACCCATTTATACAGTCGGGTTTTTACTGGAGCAATTTTAGGTAAAGTACCTCAAGGGTACAACAGCAGTGTCCCCCACTGGGGATTGAACCCATGACCCTCCGGTCTGGAGTCCAGAGCCCTAACCACTACTCCACACTGCTGCACAAATACTATAGTACTAGTACAGTACTAGCATCTGACCATAATCTCCATCCTCATTGATGTCGTCTATGCACAACACCGTCAGTACTGTACTGTCAGTGTCAACAGCGATTATTTATCTGTGTAGGCTAGCACAATTTGCTTTGAAATCCATGTCAAGGAAACTGTATGGAGAAAGTTCTCTGAACTTTCATGAGTTCTCTGAACTCATGTATTTAGTCATTCTACACTAAACATCAAGCAAACATGTATTCTTAACAGCCTGGAAGCAGCTGGAAAGTCAATTGTGCATTGGCACAGTTTAATTACTGATCACAATTTCTATGCACCTCTTTACACACTAACAACATATTTTACTCAGAACTGTATTCATGTTTTTTCCACGCCCCAAAAGCTCACACATTTTGACAGAAATGCTCTTGAGACACTACAGCACATTTAACAGATGGCCAACATACAATGCTGTGGATCAAGGCAACATGTCAATTGCAACCCCTCCCTCACATTAAGAATCTGAGATCATCAGTCCACACAACTTGGATGGAGAGGAGAGCCAAGTGGGAATATTTATGTAACTGTGTGCAATTTAAAAAAAAAATGAACTCGCCAAATCATAGCCTAGAGAAATAAAATGTACAGATACTGTATCCAAATCCCGTTTGGGAGCCCGTTGCTTTAATTATCTCTGGGCATAAACTTCTGCAGGCAGTACTAGTGGGCGAGGCTAGTCAGGTCTGTATGAATGATAAACACAACACACAGCATCACTCGGTTTAATTCATAAAATACTAGAGATTGGTGCATGCTTTGTTTTCAGATTTTTTATTATCTGTTGGGATGTAACCAGGGATAAGTAATTTCTCTTTTCTTTTTTTTTCTTAAATGAACAAAAACATTGTTTCTAGTATTTTCTCATACCCAAGTAAATACCCATTTGAAAAAAAAAAAAAAAATCCAGCTGCAAACGTACCCATAACAACCACAACAAAACATATTTCACATTAAAATATATTACTGCTTGCATAAAATAAACGCAGCCCAACACGTTAAACAGACTGTGTACAGCCAGAGTAGCCCGCTGTACTAAAATGGCGCCGTGGAGTCAGTCTGTCAGTGTGTGTGTGGCGAGTTTGCCTGCACTTCTCTCCAGTGGGGAAAAAAATAAACGATTTGCTTTGACAGAGCAAAATAACGATGCCACACTAGACAAAAACCAAGAAAATATGAAACAGATCACAGATAAACAATATAAAATACAGACAATGACCATGTCACAAGTTACAAACATGACTAAAAAAAATGCTCTGAATTTTGATAATATAGATGACCAGCTGTTCAGTATAAGAAAACAAATTACACACACACAGTAGACAAAAATAACTAAGCAGGTATCATCCAATACAGGAAGTATGTATCTGGAGCATGCAAGCCGAGTGTGTCCAAATTCCAACTACTGTAAGGCAGTAGCGTGGTAGCAAATAACCATACACATTGTGTGACAAATTGTGCTAGCCTACACAGAGAAATAATCGCTGTTGACACTGACAGTACAGTACTGACGGTGTTGTGCATAGACGACATCAATGAGGATGGAGATTATGGTCAGATGCTAGTACTGTACTAGTACTATAGTATTCCCAGTATTAACTACTTGAGATTAATTGAATAATACGAATAACTATACATGCAAAACAACTATGCAGGATATTCTTAGAATGTAAATGCAAAACCTTAAAAAAAGTTAATCCTACTTGTTCTACTAAAATGCAATGTTCTGCACTACCACTGCAAACACGTTTTAACAAATACCGATTATATATATATATATATATATATATATATATATATATATATATATATATATATATATATATATATATATATATATACACACACACACACACACACTCATAAAGTAACAGCATGCGTCATGTTACTTACCTGAAATTTTCACTTAAAGGAAGTTTGTTGTAAGGTAACTTGCTTCAACCTCTCGTTCAATCTCAATTTGAAATTGAAATTCCCAGACCAAATCTGTCTGGGAGGTAACCTTACTCAACCGAACCCAGCCCCCAAAAGCATATTTAGTCCATCCTCCCCGCCCATCATACACGCTTATTGGTCTAAACTGCTGCTTTAAATATATATTCTGACTTATAAATGGTTAAAGGTACTGTTTGTTATGCAGTGCCACGCCTATCATTGGTTGACATAATACTCGACTGAGAATGAAGACACATTGTAGTTTGAACGATCAAGGAGAAATAGCGCCCACTACCTATCGATTATAAGTATTGCAATTGTGAAATGTATCCATGTATTCTAACAGATTAAAAAAAAGGGAAACACGTGCCATATGTAACACATACATACGTTTGTGCAAAGTAATTTTTTATGCAAACTGAGTCTCTGACATCGCCGGGCAAAACAGTCGACCTAATAGAAGGTGCTTCAATATCCAAGCCTGCACACATTTCTAATTTAAACCAGTATTAAAGCACAGCAGTTGTTATTGCATGGATATTAACTTGCTGTCCATGTAGTGCAGCTACAATGAAGTTATAGTGAAGTTAAATTAATGTAAACTGTACTGATGTTTGTACCAATTGAATAAACTAACCTGGCAGATTAACTACAGTTTACATGTGAAAAAGTCAAGAAAAAAGTTTTATTTTTATTTTTTTATTTTTTTATGTACATGCATGTTGGCTAGTTGGAAGACAATAATAAAAAAAAATATGCATGTATATTTTTGTTTTCAAATCAATACTGAATTGAACCATGGGTTCCCTCTGGTGGCTAATTGATGCCCCAATTGAAGTAATGGTTTCTCCTAAAATATGCAACGAGAAAAGTGTTTTCTGCACAATTCTGTGGCAATGACTTTTTAATGAAAAACAGTGTTGATGAGTATAAATAAATAAATAAGAAAAAGTAAGTCACAGTTTGTTAAATTCATTTTTTTTATTAAATCACATTGCTAAAAAAAAAAAGAGCAAACATTTTTGCCATATTTTATGGAAATCAAAGAAGAAAAAAACACGCAATAAAGCAAAGAGAGTTTCCTTGTTTAAAAAAAAACAACCTCTTACAGCACTGACTATTGAATGCCATGTTTAAAATAGATGTTAACGTTGGACAACACGGTTAATGACTTAGGAACGGAAACGGATATGAGTATGGAGAGTACTTCACAAAAGACTAGTTCAAGATCTGCAGTTAACAAAGACATGGAACTCCAGGTTTGTGTCTGCGGCTGGAGCAAGGCGACAACGGTCAGGGGTTTGAAGATTCATCAAGGGAGAATGAAATGCTTGAGGGAGAAGGGACAAGGGCCTTGCATTGATCAGTACTTCTTACGAAGTCAGTCAAGTCAGTCGAATGAAATCCAGCGACAGGAAGCAAACCACAGTTCGCAGGATATCAGCACCCCTGTCATAGACGTGAGGAGGACTTGCATGGACACAGTTAGTGATGAACCTAATGACCCTTGTGAACCCGGTCAGACAAACCAGCATAAGAGAGAAAAGAACCTCAACGGGCACAAGCCTGGAGTTAAATGGCCAAGAGCTTGTGAGAAAACTGCATGGGACACAGTAAACACAGATCTCTGCGTTGCATTGGAAAGATTAAGTGAAACAGTTGAAAAGAAGCTGGATAAATTTGGGGACATCATCTACGCATATGGAAGTGAGAGGTTTGGAGTTGAAAAAAGGAAGGAAAAAGTACAAACTATTCCTGGAAAGTCTAGACGGCAGCAGGTGATTGAATGCTTAGTTAGAGAAAGGAGACAGCTGAGGAACCAATGGAGAAGAGCAGAACAAAGTCAGAAGGAGGGACTCAATCTCTTACAAAGGGTCATAAAAGATAAGCTTGCAACATTGCGCAGAGCTGAGCGCCTACGGAAACGCTACAAAAAGAAGGAGCGTGCGAGAGCTAACTTTTATAAAGACCCATTCAAATTTATAAAGAAGTTATTCACCAGTGAGAAGAATGGCACACTAAAAGCATCTAAGGTTGAGCTGGAGAGATATTTGGAGGAAACACATACAGATTCAAAAAGGCAGGAGCCTATGTCAATTCCGTCAGACATCCCACCTATCAATCCACCAGAATACCAAATGGAGGACTGTGCACCTAAGTGGAAAGAAATAGAGCAAGCTGTGAAAAAAAGCAAGGGCTTCATCATCTCCAGGGCCTAATGGAGTTCCGTACAGAGTGTACAAGAGTGCTTCAGGAGTTCTACGAATTCTGTGGAAATTGATGAAAGTGGCATGGGAAAAACAGGTTGTACCAAGAGCATGGCGCCGAGCAGGTGGAGTCTTTATACCTAAAGAAAAAGATTCTACAAGCACCAGTCAGTTTCGTCCCATTTCCCTATTAAACGTAGAAGGCAAGATTTTCTTCAGCATTATTGCTCAGAGATTGTCAGCTTACCTATTAAAGAACTGCTTCATTGACACTTCAATACAAAAAGCGGGCATTCCAGGTTTCCCAGGTTGCTTAGAACACATCAATGTGATCTGGCAACAAATTCAATCAGCTAAAAAGGAGAGGAAGGAGCTCCATGTGACATTCCTGGATTTGGCTAATGCATATGGTTCAGTGCCACGTGAACTACTTTGGGCAGCATTTGATTTTTTCAGTGTACCGATGACAATAACAAGTTTAGTGAAAGCCTACTTTGGAGATTTGCAATTCAGTTTTTCAACTTCAGAATTCAGCACTACATGGCAATGCCTAGAGGTTGGAATAATGGCAGGATGCACCACTTCTCCACTGGCTTTTACCATGGCAATGGAAGTAATCATTAGGGCATCAAAATGGGTAGTAGGAGGAGAGTGTTTGGCTTCTGGAATGCGACTACCACCAATTCGAGCATACATGGATGACATGACAACCATGACTACAACAGTAGCCTGCACTAATCGATTATTGGGCAAATTAACCAATAACATTGAATGGGCACGAATGCAATTCAAGCCCACTAAATCAAGGAGCATCTCTATAATTAAAGGCAAAGTAGTAGATAAAACATTCTTCATTAATGGTGAGGCAATACCAACAGTATCTGAGAAGCCAGTGAAGAGTCTTGGGAGATGGTACGACGGGGATCTAAAGGACACAGTTCGTGTGGGAGAAGTTAGACAACAAGCAGTGGAAGGGTTGAAGAGCATAGACAGCTGCGCTCTACCAGGTAAACTAAAACTCTGGTGCTTTCAGTTTGGTCTACTGCCGAGGTTGCTGTGGCCACTGACTGTCTACGAGGTTTCTTTGACAACAGTAGAGAAGCTGGAAGCTTTAATCAGTTCAAACATCAGGAAATGGTTGGGAGTTCCACGCTGCCTCAGCAGAGTGGGACTTTATGGTAAAGGAATACTGCAGCTACCAGTCTCTGCTCTAACCGAGGAGTTTAAGTGCACCAAGGTCAGACTGGAAATGACATTAGTAGAGTCACGCGATAAATGCGTAAGGGAGGCAGCACCTGTGTTGAAAACTGGAAGAAAGTGGGCGGCAAAGAAAGCTGTGGAAGATACAAAGGCTGCCCTTTGAATTGGTGATATCATGGGGCAAGTTCAGCATGGAAGAGGGGGTCTTGATTTCAGTTCAGCTCCTCCTACATGGCACAAGGCAGCCCCAGCTCAAAGGAGGAAGCTGGTAGTCAACGAGTTGCAAAAGCAGGAGGAGAGGATGAGGTGTATAAAGGCCATTTCCCAGGCCAAGCAGGGAGAATGGATGAGATGGGAGAGTGTGGAACAACGCAAGATTGGCTGGCAAGACCTATGGTCAATGGAACAGAGCAGAATCAGTTTCCTCATCAGGTCAACATATGATGTTCTCCCATCACCACAGAACCTAAACCTCTGGGTAGGAGAGGATGTCCTTTGTGTTCATCACCTGCAACATTAAGGCACATTTTGACAGGATGTAAGGTGGCTCTTAGCCAAGGACGGTTTACTTGGCACCATGACCAGGTGTTGCGATGTTTGGCCTTAGCATTGGAAGACAAGCGTAACATGACCAATAAGTTGTCACCTGTTCCATCAAAACATTACACACAAAAGACAACATTCCTCCGCCCAGGAGAGCAACCACCAAGAAAAGGTGTTAAAACCAATCCTCGCCCAGGACAACTGGAAGCTGCTAGAGACTGGAAAATGCTGGCAGATGTTGGTCAACGGCTTATTTTTCCACCTGAGATTGCCACCACTAACCTTCGACCAGATATTGTCTTGTGGTCTGGATCAGCACGCCTTGTTCACCTGGTAGAGTTAACAGTGCCATGGGAGGATGCTGTAGATGAGGCGTATGAGAGGAAGAAACTGCGGTATGCTCAACTAGCCACTGAAGCGGAACAGCGAGGATGGAGAGTCCGGGTTTACCCAGTGGAAGTGGGTTGTCGAGGATTTGTGGCACACTCTACAACCCGGTTTCTCAGAGACGTTGGATTCAGTGGCCAAGAGTTGTGTCGCACAGTGAAGAACTTATCTGAAGCAGCAGAGAGGAGCAGCAACTGGCTGTGGTTGAGACGGAAAGATTCTGGCTGGGGATCTCAAGCACAATAGAACGAAAGAAACACTGATGTACAGGTAAGTAAGCTGGGCTGAGTTGAGTGGGGGACGGAGGGGGGTGATGCTGGGACGCCAGAATCACCGTCGAGCCCTCTTGAGGTGTCGTGGGCTAGTCGATGAAACACTGAGGATGGAAGGTGCACACTTGAAAACCCCAGAGAAGTACCCTACTTAGCTCAATCCAGACGGTTGTCATGCTGATGCGCTGGGGAGGCCACACTGTGGTTGATCCCCAGAGCCAGCATCGCAGCCGTTGTGTGTGCTGATGCGCCAGGGAGGCAAAATAAGCTGATCCCTGGAGCCAGCATTACACTTCAGCCATTAACACCAGACAGAAGGATATCTACATCATCATATGGAAGGAAACGTAAATGGATGGAGACACATATGGATCACATTAGTTTACTGTAAAGCTACGTCTTAGTTGGTGCTTATCTTGGCGAGAGCCGAGTTCAAATCAGCATGAAGTTTTAACATCTACTCTCGTGTAATGGAAATCATTAAGTGGGAAACCCGGTGGTCTGGCGAGTCTAGTTTTGCCCGGGCCAATCTAGTTTTACCAAGGGTTTCTGGGCAAATCCCAAAGTTACCATTTTTGTTTGGCACTCGCCCGTGTACAATCGGGTGAACTTGAAAAAGACTACTGGGCGAAACCCTTTATTTCAACAGTTTTCACTAAATTTCAGGGCTAGCCCGGGCAAGTCTAGTTTCGTCCAATGCTTCAAAATCGATGCTGGGCGAATCTGGTTCGCACATGCCATTAATTTGGGCGAGCCTAGTTTCGTCCAAAGCTTCAACATCAATGCTGAGCCAATCTAGTTTTGCCTATGCCAATTATTTGGGCAAGTTTAGTTTTGCATTTCTACACACTTCCCTGCCAGCTTCCAAGTGCGTGCCGAGCAGGCCCGGATTAACCTATTCTGAGGCCCTGTGCACTACCATAAATGGGCCCAGGGTTGCCCGATCTGTATGACGTTTGTAGCCAAAAGCTCAACCAAAATCTCCAAAATATAGCCAAAAGATGAATAAAAAATAGGCCAAAAGTAGCCAATTTTTTTTAATACATTTTACACACTATTTACCCAAATTAACTAATTTGCCTTAAACTGTACTAATTTAGGACATATACAAGTATTTTAAATGAATAGTAATATAGAATAAAATTAAATAGATATATAAATAACATTTTTTAAAAATACTTCAATGCTTACTTTACATTCTTGGTGACATTTGAGAAGAAGCTGGCTGGCTGACTGGAGAAGCTGGCTGACTGACTGAAGCTGGCAGACTGGAGAAGATGGCTGGCTGACTGACTGGAGAGGCTGGTTGACTGTTTACTTAATGGGGACATCTACTTTTTTTTGTGTGTGTGTTATATAGGAACATGTACACACACAAACACAAAAGTAAGTGGATGTTCCCTTTAAATGCCATGTACCTGCTGAAACAAACATACCATTTACTTGTTTATTTGTTACTGCCTATAGTGTAAAATATCTTACATCCTTGCTGGACCAGGACAGAAACAGAAAAAATACAAATGGTAATGATAGTGATAATGCAGTGGCGACCCCCCACCACCTACCCCCAAACAACTAACGAAGCGAAACCTCGCTCAAACCCGACGCACAAGCTCAAAAAAAGTCTCTTGTGAGATAGAAATAAGAATAGTGACAGTCACAGATAAATTGGACAGTCAGAAGGTGCCACCTTCTTTTTCTGTACCACGCCTAGTGCAATGGTTGATCAGATTATGAGGGCAGGTCCTCCTAACCAAGCCCTAATAGTCTGGTATTAGGCTGGACACGTCTCCGCACACCTTTACCTCGTTTGCTGCGTGTCATAGCTTTGAGGCTGTCAGGTACATATTCATCCCAGATAATGTCTACTCTGCTCACATGTTGTAGTTGTTTTTTTACATATGGCAGGAAGACCCTTTGGTCATGTTCCTCAAATATCTTGGAGGCACCAGGCTTCAGCATGTTGATAATGGCAGCACCATCAAGAAGCAGAACATCAACAATGTAATGAATCCAAACTGTAATGAATCTTTAGGATGTTTTGCATTGCTATTTGCATAGACCGTATGGTAAAGATCCGTTCACAATAATCATTTTATCAAACACATACTCAACAAATGTATGCTTCTTTAGGAATTTAAATAGCTATCCAGACATATTAAGCACTATATTATTTGAACAAACTTATATAAGAGGCTTGTCCACACCCTAAACCCCCTCCTTGTGTAGGTTTAGTTAGGATTAGTTATGATCACAATGTTTTTAAATCATGTATCAGAGTGATTAACACCATATGTTTTACTAATTGTATGCTTTATAACCAAAAACAGCGATTAATATGTGATTTTCAAACCAAACATCAGTAAAAGTCTGAATTTAGATTACGCATGGCAGCCATCTTGAAAATAGCAGTCATTTTGAAAAATTTAATTTGGGTCCATATCTAATATTGATAAGTAGGTCAAACTCTATACATGTGCAAAGTTTGTTATTTTTGGCATAAAACCCACATTTCCTTCAAAAATCTGCACCAATCTGCTGTACTGGAAATACTGGACTTGCATTTTACCGTTATATTCGGTGCTAATTTAGATTTGTTTCCAGAACTCACCAATGGCCTTAGGAATCTCTCCATGGCTGAACTAAAGCTCGCACTGAAACCCCGCCACACTTCTCACTATACAAATAGCGTGTATGCGCACTAGCGACATGTACAGTGATAGTAGAGAACAAATGTTTGAGTTTTTGGGGTTCTTTTGCAAAACAAATTTCAGCGATCACAGAATCACTGAATCTTGGAAGGACTAGTGGTGTACATTTACTATTGATATTATTATAGCTTTTATTTGTATTTAGTTTTAGTGTGTTCTCCATATTTATATCCATTGTATCTAAAGCCATTTCTCTAGAGAAGTTAGAACTCAATGTGTAATGGACACTGAAGAAATCTACTGGTATCATGAATATACAACCAATCTTTATGGGAAATCTCTGACATGCCATGTGTATGTCCCTGCACAGACCTAAACACATGCAAATAACCTTTTTCAAATGTCAGTTAGTTTCAGAAAGACTGGCAGTTTATTCAGTTTAATCTATCTTCATACAATATGTCTTGCTGTTTAAAATAAATAAATAAATAAATAAATAAATAAATAATATAATTCATCAAAATCTCTTTTTTGCCTGCACATTTTTCTTAAACTAGATGCAGGTACATTAATTTGCTCTGTATGAAAACAAACAGACAACTGCTGCTTTTTTGTCTGTCTTTGCTCCAAAAAATAATGCACCTGTAATCAACATAACCCTGTATTTTACAAATCAAACATTAAGTTAGTATTTAGTTATAACTCACATGTTGCAAACAACAGTGTTAATTGTTATATTGAAAGGAAGCAAGTGCACACGTACCTACCATTATCAGTATACTGCCATATCCAATATCCATTACAATGCAGCAGACAGTTTGAATCAATAGTTGGGTATGAATTACCGCTTTAGAATAGAACAAGGGCACTCTTCATTATTAATGCAGTGGTTGCTTCAATTTTTACAATACTATTGTTTCTTTTATAGAGCCATGCAATGTCATTGGTACTTTTTCTATCTTGATAACTATGACTCTCATTGAGCATTAGTCACGGCGCAGCAGCACCTGGTGATATTTTTTCTGGGCAAGTAGGATTTCGTTACCCAGTTCATAGACAAACCATGTCTTAGAGGGGCTGAATCAAGCTTGACAGTGGATAACAACAGAGGCCTTCCAAAATACAAAAGAAAAACAGTTGTAACCCCTATACAGTTATGTGAATTAACATTAACTACTGGTGCATATACTACCCAGGAACCACAAACCTTTAATCATGCTGATGCAGCTATTGACCTCAGCAATATAATTGTGTTTATTATCCATTACCCTGTATATATATATATATATATATATATATATATATATATATATATATATATATATATATATATATATGTATATATATATATGTGTGTGTGTGTGTGTGTGTGTGTGTGTTGTCAGTTACCATTTGCATAAAATGTAAATTAGGCAACTAGTCCCATACTCTTAACAGGTAAGTCAATGCAAATACTGACACAATTACATATCACAAAACATTTATGTTTAATTTAAGAGGATCCAATAACATTTACAAGAGACTACTGTTAATAACATATTATAAATGACTAGCAAAACTGGACTGGTAACATTCCAAGATTAAAAACAAAAAAGTTTGTTGGAAAATATGAAACCAATACTGTATCAGTGTTCTGCATATATGGAGTCAACAAAAAAAAAAAAAAACATAGCATACGTTTCCCAGTACTGAATTCATTCTCATTTGTACAAAACCTATATATATATATATATATATATATATATAAAAATCCAAAGCCAGCTGTTAAAACTCAAACTCAAAATGTCTGTAGTGTGAGTGCTCATTAAAAACAAATATTAAGTCAATATAAAAGGCTTTTATCAAACCGTCAAAATATTTATATCAGGCCCATCAGATTATGCAGCCAATTTGTCTAAGATCACAGATGGCATATAATCTTAAACTGATGGGTTAGAAAGCAGATACACTTTCCATTCAAAAGCAAACAAGAGGCTCTTTAAAACATTTTTATTTATACTAATCCTTGTCAATTCAACTGATAACAATGTGCAAAGTGTAAAAGCTTGAAGTATAAACTTACCAGAAGCAGGGGTTCCAGTTCCCAAAAGTATTTGAGGCCAGTGAGTCCATCATAGTATTTTGGAGTTAAAAAAAGAAGAAAGACAAAATCATTAGTAGAAATATTATTTTAGATGTGGTGGACTTAACTCCAAACTCTGTCTATTTTCTTTTAAATAAATGACATTAAATTAATTTTAAAACTTCCAGAAACGATAGGTGTTGATACAACATTGACATCAAGAAAATTGATGAAATTATCTGATTAGCATATTATATATAAGGGTTTTACCAGGATATAATTCATGTTCTGAACCACCCCGCAATGCTGTCCCTAGTTAAGTCCCAGAGCATCACAGTACAGATTTCCTAAGAGATTAGTAAAAGGAATTATCACAGTGCACCATCTGGCCTGCTGATATCAAAACAGAACAGTATATATACTGCTGTGCAAAAGTCTTAGACATGTTGCATTTTTGTACTCTGATGAATTATGAGCATCAACAATTTACTCAAAGCTTCCACTAGTATTTTCTACTATTATAAAAACCTTGACTTGCATAAAGAAGGAAAAACATTGACTGAAAAATCTCGCATCACTCGATTTTCAAGGTGTGGTATCCGAAGCATAATCAACAAGTACAGAGAAACATCATCTGTAATTGACAAACCCAGGACTGGAAGACCCAAAAAGCTGTCTAACAAGAATGAGCAATACTTGAAGATAATAGCCTTAAGGAATAGAAAGAAGACAAGCGTTGAATTGACAACAGAACTGACAGAAGGCACAAGTGCCGTTGTCCATCAAATCAACAGTACGAAGGTCACTCTTGAAATCAGGACTTAAAGGATGTGTTGCAGTAAGAATACCTCTGTTAAGAAAGTGGAACACAACTAAAAGGCTAAAATATGCACAACACAGAAATGGGACTATGGAACAATGGTCAAAGGTGCTTTGGACTATATATATTTGCATGTGTTTAGGTCTGTGCAGGGACAAAGGTGCTTTGGACTATATATATATATATATATATAGTCCTGCAGCCACTCCAGTTTTGTGTAACTATCGTGTAGAGATGTGTAACTAAAAAGCAGGTGCCAGCAATAATGAGCAGGGTCCATCATAATCTGCTTTGAACTGATTGATTACAAGTGACAGCCAACCAGTAATAAGTCTCACCTGACTCTGTTGCATTGTAGGCATTCTTCACAGGATACCAGGCGGTCTGATTCCTGGCACCTGATAAGGTTATTGGTACATTGCAACATTGTCACTTAACCAAGCATTACAAATAATGTAATGAACATTTGATGAACATTTTTCCCTAATGAGTAAGTCTTCAGTAAAATTAAAATCACAGAGAACTATCACAACAGCTTTATTTATAAACACTGTAACACTGCATACTTGGCAACCATGAATATAAATATGCCCTCTGTTCAAGTTTATACAACTCTGTTGAAGTTTAAAATCAATTTTCTTACTTACATTATTACTGCCCCCTCTCTGTTTTATGGTGCTGAGAATCATTTTGTCCTTTGATCTTAATCAGATACAACAAGATTGTATTTATCTTGCTCTTAATTGTATTATTACTTGTACTGTGATTCTTGAAATGTATTTGTTTACGACTGTAAGTCGCCCTGGATAAGGGTGTCTTCTGAGAAATAAATAATAATAATAATAATAACACTATAAATAAACGGGTGCCTCTTGGTACCTTTGCTGCAGGTCAGATGATCTTATAGTTGATAGATCGTTGGATTGAGTTTGCATATAGCTTATAGCTATTGCATATTCCAAACTGAATAAAGGAATGCAAGCAAATAATGTTCAACAGAAAAGGAAATAATTTTAACTTACACCTGTTACAAGCAGCCCTGGTCTCTCTGATATAAAGTTTTTGTTGAACTCTTCGGTTCCTCGGTGCACGAATAGCCTACTATAGCACACATTCAAGCTAGCTTCAATAAACTATAGTTGCTTCTGTGTTTACAGTTGCTATTTTCGGTTTGTCACTGGTACTTTTTTTCCAAATGAATTTGTATTAACCATGTTAATCGTGAATATGATATTAATCCTTCATCTTAAAAAAATATGTTTTAATAATTCTTTAGAAGAGCAAGAGTACTTGCAGTAGTTTTGTTGTGCATTTGTCTGATCAGGTATGTGTTTTGATGTTAAGTTGATGGAAGCAATGTAGCATAACAAGTCTGACGGAGTAATTATCTTAATTTTACCTACCCACAAAATGCTTTTTCAGACTAAAAAGCACAACCCACCACATTCTAAAGCATGCATTTCCTGTGGGTGTAAACATACTGGTAAATATTGAGATCAAAACATCTTGCTTTAAATGCTTGTTGGCTTACTGATCCAACTGAAAACATTTATCTACCAACTGTCAAATATGATCAATTCTGGAGTTCATACATCCTTGCAGACAATGAAAAATATCCCATTCTTAGTATTAACTAAAAAGTGACCCTCAGCTGTAGCAACTGAAATAATACCGATAGACCTACTTAGTAAATGTATCAAGCACATGTGTCTAGTGTAATAATATTGATTGTATTATGGAATAAGAATACCCAAGGCTTTTACATAGCGTTAACATGCCTCCTGTGTACCATGTATGATAGATACCTGTTCTGAAGACACAAAACTACTATTCTTAATTTACTAATACTACTGAATTTTAAATATGCATTAAATCTATTTCTCCTGGTTGGAAAGTATACATAATTCACAAATGTGAATGGTCAATAGGAGTAAGAGATTAAGAATCAGAATTGTACAGTTATTTGAATAAAACTGTATTTGTATATATTTATTGTATTAAAACATATTATTAGACATTACCTGACGGGACTGAAGGTTTATGTTGTGTTACTTAATAGAAATGTATCGTAGAACCCTAGGTTTATGTCACAATGAAATATACTGTATCCGGGCAGATATTTGCATAAATCATAAAAACGTCACACAAGTTGCAAATTGGTAACCCGGGCCCTATTTTGCTGTAATTTAATAAGAAAAACTTGAGGATAATTAGTCCCTCTAGGCCATTGCTTTCAACTCCAGTTCTTTGGACCCCTAACATTCCAGGTTGTTGTTTCAACCAGGAACTTATGGACAGCCTAAGCTGCAACCAGTCTGGATCTACAGTTACCGTTATACTGTTTGTCCTCCAGAAACTGGGGAAAACACCTGGTTAAAACAAAAACGTGTTGGTGTTAAGAACCCCTGCTCTAGAGCAGTTCAGCAGGTGCATGCCTGCCTAGTTAGTGTAGGGACTCTCCCATTGTAATATTAAATGAATATTATAAAAACGTTTTGACAAATGCATATGTGTATGTCTGACTTAACTGTTTTTAGTACTGGTACTACTAAATAATCTTTACTTGCATGCTATTCCTTAATGGATGAATTGGTAAAACAATGTGTGGTAACCAAAATGCATGACAGAAAAGACAATAAGAAGAACAATAAGAACAACACCTTTGGAAAATGAACAAAACAAAGGCTTAAAAGTCTTACCAGAATATCTTTTGTCAGTCACACAGAATCTTGTAACTTCCTCAAAGACAAGAGACAAGACATCGAAAAGCAAAGTAGTCAGACTCCTTCCTGAGTGCTGCTTCTCTTCCTGTAAGCCTCCAGCTCACATGTCTCAAAACAAATACTGCGTCGCTCAAGCAAAAAGGGTGTTTTCCTTTGCACTACCTGAAAGAAACTGCAGAAGTTTCGCATTACTGGAACACAAACAAAGGTGTCATGTTATTGAAACAGAAACAAACCTTTGAGGTCCTCTACCTTTTTGTTTCCCACCAACAACAGAGGCGCTATTTAAACAGAGGGCATAGCTTTAGGCTGTACTGTGCACTGCAGATGAGGCTTTTGAAAAAAACATATATTACTTTCCTAAGTATTCTTTTCACATAATGTGTAAGACTTAGGAAAACTAACAGCTCGTTTATGACTCAAATAAATACTGTATATTCATGATCACCACAATCTTTGCATCCTGTATGTGTTGCTAATAAGTAGTAGCATTTAAAACATCAATAAAACAAAAATAATACGTAGTCTACATGTATTGACACCTATGAAACACATGCAAATACTTGCATCACTAGGTCAATGCTTGCAAATGAAATCTTAGAATTTCTTAAAATCAGTAGCATAGAATAGCAAGGTATTTTTGTGGATTGTTTTAATGCACATTAAGAATACAAATTGTTATAGACAGGAGGAAAAAAACAGACATATCCCTCTGTCAGTCTTTTGTGAAACTGCAGAGTGAGATTAGCAAATTTACAAATCCCAGAACTTCAGTTCAGCACATGCAGATTTTATAAATACAGTACATTGTAGATTAACTTTTTGCTTGTGGGGGACCAGTAATAATGTTGTTTGAGCCAAGAGGAAAGCAAATATATATGAATGAAAGTTTATCAGTCATTTAACTCAGAATTGAGACAACTTTGTTTTTCCCCTTCATCTTGCCTAAGTATAACCTTTATTGATGAACACTCAGGGCTTCCCACCATCAAAACTCTTTTCATGGATCTCACTCAGACGAAAGAAAAATTGCACTTGTTGTGTTTACATTTCAGTCCTCTAATATCCTGTAACCATTTAGAGATCAAAAGATTTATTTTAGTTCAGTCTTGCCGTCTTGATAATCTTTTCACCCTTTGTTTTTAGCCCAAGATAAATCCAAACATGATAGGCCTGTATTTATCACTCTTTGTGTGATGCTGTTGATCTGGCAGGCATATACTCCCTTTATGTATAATACAGAAAATACAATAAAAAAAAACACAAGCTCAGCTTTTCTGTACAGAAAAATGCAGGACTTGTGATGAATTTTAATATACTGCAAGACCAAAGAGGCCTGTTCAGGGCTGTAGGGGCCCCAAGCCAAGAAATGGAGGAATATTGTTTCATTAATATGTAAATCCTGAAACTGTGTGGGATAGGTCACTATATTCATTATAAAACAATTTACCTGGATGGTATATTGTGTAATAATTTCAAAGAGCATAAAGTAATAACCACAGTAAGAGGAGGATGCCATGCTTGCCATTAGAGCTGCCTAATGTACATTTTGAGGATAGTGATACAATGTGAGTAATACACACTTGTCTAAATAATCGTTTAAATGTGTTTCATACTAAAATATTGTATTTTCTGGTACTCAAAACTGAGTTGTTTATTATTTCTCTTACATAAAGGACAGTGACATACAAAATATATGTTTATAAAACAATGTGTTAAATATTACATATATGTCACTGACTCTTGATAGTAGGGACAAAATGGGTGTGACAGGATTGACCGAGGTTTGAGACTCAGAGACAGTATAAAGTTCAAAAATAAAGTTTTTAATAAACAAAAATACAAAATAAACCAGCACGAGGGCCAAACAAAAAGGTTTAAACATAAAATAAACAAAGCAAAACTTAAAAAATAAGCTTTCCAGGCTGGGCGTTGCCTTCACTGGATTACCAAAAACAGAAAACACAGCACAAACAAAACACTCCTTCACTTCTTCCAGAACTCTCCTCTCTGGCTTTTTATCCCCTGTGGCTGGAGCCCAATTAATCAATAATTGCCAATTATTCAATTAGGGCTCCAGCCACATTCTCACATGTTTTCCTGGCAGGGAGGAATTTTAACCCCCTCCCTGCCAGTCCCAACCATGTTCATAAAGACGGGGCAGTCCCCCGTCACAATGGGATATGTTTTTTTTCTTAAAACCAAGTTTAAATTAATCAAATCTGATAATGCTTTGTAAGTAGACCATAATATGAATTAATAATTTATGTGAAAGTTCAGCCTACTGACCACAGTATTTTTTCATAAAAAAAAAACAGTTAATGTAATTGATAAGAGAGATTTTGTCAACTCCTTCAGACAATATAAAAAGCATGTCATTTTATTATTTTTTAAAATCAGAGTTAGTTTGAGGGCTGTTATCTTCTTTAGCTGAATGACACATTGTGCTACACAAGAAAAAAAGTGGGATACATTTTTTTTTTGTAAAAATGTATGAAAAATACACCCAGTACTGAATTTTTATGGAATCCAAAACTGTATGTTTAAGATAAACTTTTTTTTTTTTTTTATCAAATCATAAAAATAAAAATATATTCTAAACTTATAAAATAAGAACCATTTTAACAGTTCATCAGAATTTTAATTAAAAATGTTAAACCATTTAGTCTAAAAAGCTGCTTAGTATCAGTATGACGGTGCTGACACATTCTTGATGGAGTTGACGCAATGTCTGATGGAGGTGACTATATAGGAAAACAAAGACTTTCATTAAAACGGAAAACAGTAGTTTATTAAGAAAGTTTATATCAAGCCACAGACATTACTGCTTGTTGTGATTATAAAAATGAGATGAACAAAAGAGAAAATCAGACATTCAAATTAGTGTCATTTCTTCTTCCATAAGGTCACAACTTTAAATTGCTCAGAAGCTTCTTTATAATTTGGAATATTGTTTTAGAATAATTTAGAAATATTTAGAAAAAGGTAAAGTTATTGTTTTTACAGAGAAAATAATAGATATTTTAAAAAAATGCTAAACTAGGCATCAAGTTCAGTGAATCCCAAAAATACCAGAGAAAAAGAATTCCATCAATGGATCTAGATCAGTGCGTTGGTCTCTGCTGGCTTGTACAAATCAAGAGACGAGAAAAAAAACAACACAACAGCTCAAAAATATGGACAAACCTATCAAAGCCATGTTCCAGATAAAGAAAATGTGAAATTTAAGAGGTAGGTCATAGTCTTTTATGTTCATCCTCTAGTTCGCCATCGCCTGGGATGCCTGTTCGCCATCGCCTGGGGATGCCTGTGCGCTATTGCCGGGAGATGCATGCCCTGGAGGTCGTTTGCTGCTGACCTCTGGGGATTTGCTGTGGTTGGAGGAGCCAGCCTTGGCGCTGTCAGCACGTCTGCTGACAGAAGTATTGTTGCCAGCACTTCCGCTGACAATGATCCCACTAGCAGTATTTCCACTGCTGGGACTACTGAGGCTAGAGAAGCCAGCCTATGGATCATCTGCTGACAGCCTCGCCGTTGGCAGCATTTCCGCATTCCAGTGGTGCAGCAGGAGGAGGGATTGCCCAGGCTGGATGAGCCAGCCCCGGCGCTGTCAGCACGTCTGCTGACAGCATTACCACTGGCAGCATTTCCGCAACCAGTGGTACAGCAGGAGGAGGAACAAGCCCCGCTGTCAGCATTTCTGCTGACAGCATTGCCAGTAACAGCTTTTTCGCTGCCAGGACTGCCCCGGCTGGAGAAACCAGCCTGTAAGCTGTCAGCATTGGCATTAACAGCATTGCCACTGCCGGCACTGCCACTGGCAACATTGCCGCCCGTAGGTCCTTTGAAGCCTCTGTTTTTGGCCCAAGACTTTGAGCGAGACTTTGGGGCTTTTAAGGGGGGAGGTGGCCTTTGAGGCCATGTGTGCTGCGCACAAGGGGGGAGATATGTGGCAGTGTGCCCCACCCCAGTGTGTATTTTATGTTTATATGTTGCGTGTGGTGTATTAATGTTGGTGTATATGTATTGGTGCACAGGATATAATGTGGGGTTATGTAGCACGGGTGTTATGAAATGTATATTTGTATTTAGACACGTCGATGGCACAATCATTCACGTGCAGATTAAAAGGGGTATTTGTATGGAAGCACGGGAAGTTCACGTGTACTGAGATTCCAATTGAATGATTGATTAGCAATCCAACCTCTGTACAGCTGCATAAAAGGGTGAATGTTTCACTCACTCAGAGTTGGGTGCTCAGGGAGAAAGAACAGGAGAGAGAAAGAAGAAAATAAATAAGAAAAATAACAATTGCTATCGTGCTGGAGGGCCAGCATGATACTTGTTGTGTGTTTAGTGTTCGTCCCGTTTGTTATTGTCTGTCTGTTTTGGCCAAAGTGCCATTTTGTTTTGTTTAACCTTTTTTATTTTGTTTATTTAATAAGAGCTGCGCGCAATTGCACCTCAGTTTCGCCCGCAGTTGCTGTGTGTCTTGCATTCATTTTCTGGCCTGATGTCACCCCTACAGCCAGCCTGTTCACACACACCCACTCACCAAGGGTTGCACTAGAAAAGTTCGAAAGACAAACAATGGCTCAAACGGGTTGCCCTTAAAAAAGAAAAGCAAAAAGGGTATTATGATGTTAAAGCCTGTGCTAAAGACAGATTAGCAAAAAAACAAACTATGATGTGCACTGAACATACAATTAATCAGTGCTGAAGAACGGATGTCCATAATTATTAATCCACATCTGTTCAGGAGAGTCAGTGGCCATGATATTTTAGGACTCAATGAAGCGTCTAATGTTTTGCAGCCAGGAACATCCCCAGCTGGTAGTTGGAATGAGCCGGTTGTGTAAAAGGTATGACACAGCTCCTGGCAGTGGCACTCTGTAGATCGTCATTTAACTCTGAACAAAGAGACTTACAGAGACTGCTGCTACAGAGTCACATACTTAGGACCTCAGTTTTACATCTCATCCGAAGGACGGGTTTAGCAAGCCAGTACCTTTTCCTCAAGCATTCTAAACTGTAGAAGGTGTAATGCCATATTTGTTTCACAATTCCATATAGCTCTAGCCGTGCTTAAGTTTGTGTTTAAGTACAGATTGTGTCAAAATCGCATATGCTGTCATTAATTACAAACTTAACACAATAGTGTTACCCTCATTAAGATATTTCACATAAACCTGGCTATTCTTAATAATAATAATAATAATAATAATAATAATAATAATAATAATAATAATAATAATAAACCTTTACGTCTCATTGCAACAACTGCGTCTCATTTAGAACAACTCAACGCACACCTGAGTCAGAAACGGATCACGGCGAGGTGCGATCATCTTACTGATTGAAAATTACAGATAAACTGGGAAGTGGGTCAAAAAAAGCAGGGAACGCACTGAAACGCCCACAAAGTTCCGACAAAACCTAGGCTAGTTTTTCAGTGCAAATGGGACGCAGCTACGACCCCCCAAAAAACGTTGAAACCCTGCTGCGCCGTCGCATCTCTTTTGAAAATGGTGCTGTAACTTAAGTGTGCAGATTTTAGATGGTCCAGATACTTTATAATAAAAAATAACAGTTTGCTAAAAAATTTGGTTATTCCACTGAAATTATTTAAATAACATATATTTCCAATATTGTACCCGCTAAAGTAAATACATTTCTAAGATTAAGTGTAGATTACAGGAAAGTATATATCAACTCTGTAAGTATAGATGTCAATTCCGTCAGTTTCAAGGTAACACAAAGTGCAAATACAATTACACATTTTTAATGTCAAATCATGTTTTAATTTTAGTCTAAAAGGTGTACAGAGTTGACATGTTATGGTTGTGACAATGTTCAAAACAAATTAGTTTGGTTAATTTAAAGAAAAATGAAATACTTAAAGGTCATGAAAGGTATAAAGAAACACAGGAAGTGCAGAAAGGACCCTTGGAACATATCTGTCTCTATGTATGCCTGATTTAAACATAATTTTAAAACATTCTGATGAAGTTGACACAGATCCTAGGACAGTTATTTTTTTGAAAATTGCAGAAATAATTTCTAGTAAAACTGAAGATATACAAATGAATGTTTGTTGTTTCCTTTAAAAACAGCTATATTCTTACTTTTTAAAACTAATAAAGTATAACTATTTCAGTAAAGATTAATTAATTACTTACAAGAATTAGTGATGATATATTATTATTAGTTTATTTAGCAGACGCCTTTATCCAAGGCGACTTACAGAGACTCGGGTGTGTGAACTATGCATCACCTGCAGAGTCACTTACAATTACGTCTCACCCGAAAGACGGAGCACAAGGAGGTTAAGTGACTTGCTCAGGGTCACACAATGAGTCAGTGGCTGAGGTGGGATTTGAACCGGGGACCTCCAGGTTACAAGCCCATTTCTTTAACCACTGGACCACACATCCTATATTGTATTGTAATGACCCAGCCACCTGAAGGGGACCTTCTTGGACTTTTGTGTTGTCCTGGTGGTTTGTTCTGTTTGTGTGTCCTGTGTACAACAGAGCCAGCTCCTTTGCAAGGACTGTATATCGGGCTGATGTCTTTGTGTGTGATTATGCCACCTACCAGCCCTGCTGCTGCCTTCCCCTGTGCACGCTACAATATATAGTGACAAAGAAATCTGGCATCGACCCATTCATTTTTCAGTGACTTGTTTTTTGTAAGGCAATGACCAAATGGTAGCATAACAGGTAAGGGCAGCAGTGTGGAGTAGTGGTTAGGGCTCTGGACTCTTGACTGGAGGGTTGTGGGTTCAATCCCCAGTGGGGGACACTGCTGTTGTACCCTTGAGCAAGGTACTTTACCTAGATTGCTCCAGTAATAACCCAACTGTATAAATGGGTAATTGTATGTAAAAATAATGTGATATGTGAAATAATGTATAATGTGATATGTTGCACATGCTGAACGTCTAATGTGATATGTTGTAACAATTGTAAGTCGCCCTGGATAAGGGCGTCTGCTAAAAAATAAAAAATAATAATAAGTCTTTACACTCTGTCTCACATCCCCTGCTGAAAATTCAGAGCTGGTGGTGGTGACCAGCAAGATGGGAATTGGTATAAATAAGTACTGGTTTCCAAAAGCTCAAGCTGGTATATAAAACAGGGCACCATACACGCTGCATCACTTAGATTGATCAACAACAAATTAAAGGTACATTTTATCACCAGGTTAGACCAGAGTTAGTCAAATAGCAAAACAGTTTATAAAACATCATCTCGAACTTTGTAGTACAAAATGAATGTTAAACTTATTATTTAAGTAAAAATAACAACCAAAAAAAAAAATCGGTGGAACCAAAGCTTTTGTTGTGTAAAACCTAGTACACATGGTCGATGCAACTGCACTTCACATTCTCGCGAAAACCTGGTTGTACTACGACTAAATACAGAACTACCATTACCTCCAGTACCTACAACTGTTGAAATCCCGCCTCTGTGCAAATTGTGCTATTTTGAGCGCTTCGAGTATCCGTATGTTGGTTACCAGATGCCAAAGCTAAGCAACGCTTTCTGCAGAGAGAGTGGTTAGAACGTAGGGTGGTGTTGTATTTTTACATGGTTCTAGTATGGTAACAGTATTTTACCGTTTTTCTAATACTGTTGACATAGATCCATTAATATTATCTTGTTTTCAAACGGTCTCGGGGAACCAGCAGTTGTGGCAACAGCATGGAACAGTGCAATGACTGGGTTCAAAATAAGAAAGTTATCTAAATGTGTAAGTAGCGTATTAACTAGGCAAACGCGCATATTATTGAACCCAACCTTGACAAGGAATGGACTGTTTTTGACTTGGTCGGGCAACCCGCCTTTAAAAAGAATTACAGTGACTTTGCTAGAACCATTTAATTTAATACAAGAACTATGCAATACTCGTTTAGAAAGTGAAAAAACAAAAGCGAACTTGCAGGCGACGAACCACATGCGTGGTAGTAATAGTCATAGTCGTACTTGTTCTCGTGGTTTGTTTCAAAACCGTAATGAAAAACAAACAACAGCAACAACTAACCCAGAGTCGACTAAACTTTTCAATGAAACTTCTGGATCGGGTAGGGAGCCCGATTATTGTATCCAAAATACTTTAAATCGTATTCATTCACTACGTTCTGAAAATATAAGGAGAATTGCTGCTAGTTTTTACGAAAAAAACATTCCTCTAGAGACAATTCATCAACAAACTTCACCTCGAAGAAAGCCAACTTTATTCATGCAGCCTGTTGTTGGCTCGAAGTCAGAGACTAAACTTTCTGATGAACTTGTTACCGCTGGAATGGAAGGTGACGGACAGCAACATTTGCAGCTAGGAATTGCAGCCAGCCCTGGAGTGTGTATAGGTCCCAGCGCCGATGAAGGCAGATTAATTTCTCATTTGAAAGTTGATACAAGAGAACTCCTGGATGCTGGTGAGAAGTTTGTGAAATTCACAATAAACTAGTAAACGGTCTTGTTTGTAGAAGTTAACCCCACATTCTGTGACTGTAGGGCACAGTGACCTGTTTTTTTCCCCCACAGTACTAACTGGCTGAGCTAATTTTGGTAACCTGTGGCTTAATTTTCTGAAGAAGTGATGCTTGGGAATTTGTTAGGTGCATGTAGATCATGGTAACCTACGCTACTTTTCATGATTCTGACCCACATATAAGTGTTATTTATGTCAATAGGGAGTTGTATGTCTCTGACACGCAGTATCTTGTTTAAAGTGTTTGAGGAATTAGGTCAGTTAAATGTGTTGCGAACCTGTGTAAGTGCTTATCAGGTGAAACCAACGTGCACTGAGAATGTTGGCATACCCCCATGCCCGCCTCCACAATATTTCCTTCTGTTATACAGTAGGCAGCCCAGGTAGGTGATAATCAGGGGTTATAAACTTAAGGTTAAAAAGTTGTTTAGGACTCCTAACATATCCATATTATATTATGTTGTAATGTGTTATGTTTTTTTTTTTTTTTTTTAGGAAATAATAGGTGTAATTGGGATCTCTTGTATTTGGTGTTTTATGGGTTTTTTTTTCCATTCCTTGTTTAATTTACTTTGAGTATATAGTGGACAGTTGATTTGGGAAGTACCTGCATTTTACTTTAAACCTTGTGACAAACGGAAACAACTAGTCTGCTTTCATTCTGTCTTTCAGTATTGGATCATTCTGAATCAGAAAGTATCTTGTATATGAGGTAGCCTTATATCACTAATAGTCTACACACTGTATCTGCTGATTGTAAGACAAGATTACACGCGACTTCTGAAACTGTTAATAGAAAAGTATTTGCATTGCAGCGTTTGTAAAGCATAGTATTATTAATAAAGGCCACCCTTGTTTAAGGGCCGCAGTCATTTTGATCAATTTAAAATAAACGCTGCAGCGCCAAATTGAAGTAATACGGTATTTCAAATTAATGAAGTTATTATTATTTTTGTCGTAGTGATTGTTAGTGGCTAATGTTGCTAAATGCTTGTACTGTATTGTGTTTTCTGGTATCTTCTATTACAGTAAGTAAAGGTTGCCAGTACTTTGGTCTGCTACTGTATTCATACATCATTCATTTGTTGTTTGATAATTTCTTGCTAAAAAAACTCAGTAGATTTTCTGTATGAACTTTTACAATGCTGTGATTAACATACATTGTTAGTTTTGCAGCAATGCTTATAAAATGTAAGCTGCATAGTGAATATTGTTTTCCTGCTCATACACCAAGCCAAATATTATATATAATAATATAAAAAAGTAATTTAACATCCAGTTTCATAGAACTATGACTGTTAAAATAATATTTATGGCCTCAGTCAAATAAAGTTGAGCCTCTGTTGATCTTTTTCTAACTTTCCAATGACAATGTCTTTATTCTTCAGAAATCAAAAATGCTCAAAAAGAAAAAAGAAAGAAGAAAAAGACCAGAACAAAAACCAAAAAAAAGAAACTGAAGCCAACCGCAGCCTGTTTGGACAATCTGTTGGCAGAACTGCCGTTTGCTAACCCAGAAATCAAGGAGGAGTTTGGCAGTAAGTAGAGTGTTCAAACTGCACTTTGGGTGCCTGGTATTGCAGATTCTGGTAATTCAAACAGAATAAGACGTAATTAGTATTTCAATAATTCTTTAATAAAGGCCAAATCCTTTTGATTTGCTGTCTGTAATATTTCTTACTAAGCATTAAAATTTGGCTTCTTAAATGCACAATATAGTTTGGTTTAGAGTATTAGATTTTTATTTATTTTACTTACCTGTCCTTTATAAAGTTGATAGTAAGAATTAAATCCAGAGGATGGCTAACATTTTATTTCCATGTCCTTAGATTTATCAACAAGAAAAGTAAATGACCATAGTTAGCAGCACTTGTCCTTATTGACTCCTGTCACGTGGAAAGGAACCTCCTAGCACCACAGCTGTTTGAATGTAATATGTACAGCTGCTCAGTAGTTTATGAATAAGCGCTTGTTTGTTTGGTTTTGTTAACAAATAGTTTAGAATATGTATTTGTTTATTTGATAGGGATTTCCCCATTCTGAACCCCAACAAACTTAGTAACCCATATCTGTTCTAGAACACATTCTGTGCATTGAACTTTACTGTATTTGGTGTATGGCTAAACTGTATACATTATTTATTCACAATCATTTAAATTGGGGGTAGAGGACCACATTTTTATATTGTCACTTGGTTTTCTACACTGTAGTGTATTTATGAAGATATAATATTTAACATGAATAACCTTAATATTCTAGGTCACCCACCACTGTTGATAATATACAAACATATTCGTTAATATTAATTTCTTAATATACAGGATGATGCGTCCATTATGTGGTTAATATTTAAATATAAAACTAGGGTTAAAAGTTCATCTATAGCTATCTATCGATCTATCTATCTATCTATCTATCTATCTATCTCTATCTATCTATAGGTTTAAGGATCTCAAATCAATCATAAATGCTTACTTTAGTACTCCTAACAGGCAAAAATAAAGTCAACATGTACAAATTATTAAGTTTATTAAGGATCACAAAAGTAAGAAGAATATAGAAGTTAGAAATCATGGTACCACAATTATAAGTAGAGACACAAGAAGGAATAAAACATTTAAACAAATATTTTCAGAAGCAAACAGGCTTCAGTATGGCTACGTA
This sequence comes from Acipenser ruthenus, assembly GCF_902713425.1. Taxonomy (NCBI): domain Eukaryota; kingdom Metazoa; phylum Chordata; class Actinopteri; order Acipenseriformes; family Acipenseridae; genus Acipenser; species Acipenser ruthenus. The sequence goes on from NC_081193.1 coordinate 33,483,123, forward strand.
CACGAGCACGCTGGATTCGTGTCCACCACGTACAGTGACGATTTTAAGCGGCGTCTGTTTTGGAATGAAGACTGCGTTTTTATTTCAACAAGTTCAGTTCGGGAGCAGTTTCAATTACATTTAGTATTAAGTTGCAATCTAGTTACTTTAAACTTGTAGATAAACTCAATCAATGTTTAAATGGTTCAGACGTTCGTAGTTGTTGTTTTCAAATGCACACAATATCATCAGTTCAGTTATCTTGTTTCAATTGTTCATCGAAGTATAATTGTTTGTATTTTTAATCTTAGCAAAGTGTTGTATTAAACGTTTTTACTTCGGGTTTGCATGTAGATATTTCCTATACAAACATAGTATTTTACTTGAATCGTGAAGTCTTTGAAATGTAATGCTTATTCTGGAGACGTGGTCGTTGTTGAAAAACAAAGCTGGAATGCAGCTGGTCTTCTCGTAACACGTAGGACTCTTTTTCAGGAGGAAGATACGTACGATGCTTGAATGGGTCCCTATTACAAGCGAAGGCTCAGTGGTTACTTCATGGCGAGATGACTCCAAACCAAGAGTCCAAGAGAACTAGTGTTTCACTTTAAATATAGCGCCCAAAGAGGAGTTTACTTTGGTGATCCAATCACTTCTGGGTAAAACAGGAAGCTAATCCCTGACCGAAATCTTTTCATTGGCTTACAGAATTTGAATGACGTTTCCTTTTACACAATCAATGTGTGTCGTTAACACAGGTAGCGTCCCCTTCTCCATGTAGGGATACAGTAAAAACAGTAACATTTATAGAACAAAACTTCATTTTGTTCTGATTTTAGTTATATTGATCATAGAAGGAAAAAAAAACTGTTTAATTCTCTAACTAAATTACTGTTACAAGCATGTTAAACACATTCTACAATAATTAGTCAAATAATTTAAGAATTATTTTCACTTTAAACTTCATTAAAACACAAACATTTACATTTTATTTGGAAAACATAATTAAACAACTCTTAAATTGCATCCGCAAGATTAGTTATTATTATTCTAAAACCAATTTATCAGTTAAGTTTTACTTCTTTGTTACGTTTCAATCTCCTAGTTTTAGTAAATCTAAAACCCTGAGACTGTTAATATTATACTCTTGTAAAGGTTTGTTTTTCAATTAACTTTTAGAATAAGGAAATTAGTCATTTCAGTTCACTTAAATGTTCCATGTTTCATGGTAAAAGTGCATTTTATGGGAGAAAGTCATGGCACCTAGTATCCACCAGGTGTCGCACTTTTTAACCCTGTATAGCAATGGTGGCCAATACTTCAAGTATTGAGCTCCGTTTTGGTGAATCTGAATGGGCTCCGCAATCCACCAGCAATAATAAACAAGAGTACAATAAAGTAAAACCCTTTTGATCAATTGGGATTATCTGGCTTTAAGACAATAGTGACCAATACATTAAGGTAACAATGAAAACAATAAAATAAAACAAAATGCAAACATATCAGCATTTTCAACTTTAAAAAGGACATGAAATACTCAAGTCTGATGAAAACAAAGTTCTGAAAGCTGCTGTGTATTTTGTGACATTTTTGCCCAATAAAAATCACCCCATAAAAGTAACAATGAACATTTGAATTTATTACAATTAAAGAAACATCTTAGTCAGGTAGACAAATATGTCCTGTTTTTTTTTCTGCAAAAAATGAAACACGGTGGCATAAAAAAGCACAATTGCCTGAAGTTTAGTGTGAACTTTTGCATGCTTTGGTTTCGACCATTTTTCCAGCTCAGGCTTAACAGATGTTACAGCACAACAAAACTGAGCCTCAAGCAGAAAGCTTGATCAGAAAGCTTCCCGCGCCTTTTTGACTTCAGGTCGGTCAGTGCTGAAAACGTAGTCTCGCAAAAATAACGGCAGATTCCAGCTCCCACCTTTCGTTAATGTTACGCTTTGGAGCCAGCTTCACCTTCTTTGAAACAGCTATGATATTTTCATTCAAATCGGTACTACTGGAAGTCACAGAAGGCTCTCCCCCATCTTTTGTAACTCGCACCACAAAGCGATCTGTTGCAACCAACAAACACAAACTCACAACTGTACACTACGATCCAACAAGCTGAGGAAGCTTGTTGCTCAGGTTACTGAGGTCTGTGTATTAATTATAAGGAATTATGCTTTTAAATATGCAATCAACCCTGTTAAAACTACACTATGCTTATGTGTTGTTGCTTGTTCAGATTTGCCTAAGATCCATCAAATATCTCCTGAAATTCACTAGTGGATCATAATCCACGTATTTGCCACCACTGCTTTATAGGAAAAAAATTGTATATTGGTCTTTTGGACAGACATTCTTAATTAATAGATCATTTCAACTATTCCCCAATTTAAATCTATATGACCCTCTGTTGCTAATATCCAGTCCTTTGAAGTAGATAGAGAATGCTATGGGAGAAGAAGGGGAAAAACAAACTTAATAAACATCACAGCATCTCAAGTCTTATAGTTTAAGATTTGAAATGTCATTTTATAAAGTATATTCAATTACAACTAGAAAATCTTAACCTTTATGTGAGGTTCGGGGGCCTGAGCTAGGCCTCTTCTAAATTTCGTCTCCCGTCAATCATCATTTACTCCCTAATTAAAGCTTATTCACGTCTATCTCCCTTGTCAAGTGTTTTGCTTTTGCATACACCACGACCCATTCTTTGCTCGATTTAAAAAATTTCGATTTTCAGCATGAACCAACTGACAACCCCGATTCAGACCAGGAAACCTCAATGCTGGATTCTCAAAATCTCTCCTTCATACCTTCTACTTCTCATGCTGACCTCTACTCAGCAATCAGACCTTCTGCCCGGCACTACGGAGATCAAAGCGCTGGGAAATGGCAGGGAAGAAGCACCTTATCAATCTCTCTGCACCCCGAGGCCGCTCTACAAGCAACATACATTCACTCATGCCTCACGGCCAGTTTTCCTTGCAGTACATAAAGATTGCAGATGCCATCAGATCAATCAAAGCAGCAGGTCATGGGTACTGGTTGGCTAAAGCTGATATATCTGATGCATTCAGGGGCTCCCAGTGGCGCATCTGGTAAAGGCACTCCGAGTGGAGTGCAGGATGTGCCCTATAGCCTAGAGGTCACCAGTTCGAGTCCAGGATATTCTATTGGAGCTCCCAGGGGGCGACGCACAATTGGCCGAGTGCTGCCCAGGGGGGGGAGGGTTTAGGTCGGCCAGGGTGTCCTCGGCGCACCAGCAACCCAGCGACCCCTGTAGTCTGGCTGGGCGCCTGCGGGCTTGCCTGTAAGCTGCCCAGAGCTGTGTTGTCCTCCGACGCTGTAGCTCTGAGGTGGCTGCACAGTGAGTCTGCAGTCTGTAAAAAAAGCGGTTGGCTGACGGCTCACGCTTCAGATGACAGCGTGTGCTCGTCTTCGCCGCTCCCGAGTCAGAGCGGGGATGGTAGCGGTGAGCTGAGCCTAAAAATAATTGGGTATGTCAAATTGGGAGAAAATAATAAAATAATTGGTGATTTACTATATTTTAAAAACAAAAACAAAAAAAATATCTGATGCATTCAAAGTCATGCCTAGCCATCCCTCCCTCTGCCACTTATTTGGAATCTGCTGGAATGGAAACTTCTGTTTCTCCACTCAACTCAATTTCGGTTGCCGCAGCAGCCCTGAGATATTCGATTTACATTCTGAAGCCCTCTGCTGGTTACTACTCAATTCCTGCCGCATTCCATTTTTGCTTCACCTGCTCAACGACTTTCTCCTGATCTCCCCTTCCTCGGACCCGCCAGCAGAAGCAATCACAAAACTCAGAACACTATTTTCTGCACTTGGTGTCCCCCTCTTGGAGGAGAAAACCATCGGTCCAGTACATGCTCTGGAGTTCTTAGGCATCACACTGGACACAATTAACTTCGAAGCCCGTCTCCCTCCCGCTAAACTGGACCGTATTCGATAGCTCAATCAATGCCAAATCACCACCTCAATCAGAAAACGCGACCTGCTATCCTTGCTGGGCCACTTCAGTTACGCAAGTCACATCATCCCCAAGGGTAGAACCTTCATCTCACATCTCCTCGCTCTCTCTTCTACAGCATCAAGCCTGGAGGCTCGGATAAACATATGCGCTGAATCCAGGAAGGACATAAAAATGTGGGGATTATTAAATCAAAACTGGAACGGAGTACTTGAACCTAATGCCAGACAATATTATTCTACATATGCGCCACAAAAATTAACATTTTAACACTAGAACCACCTCGGTTAAACTAATACCTAAAAGCACCGCCGGCAGTCATTATGATGGTACATTTTAAACAACATAAATATTAAAATGAAAGAGAACTATCCGATACAACTCAAAAGATTTATTCAAGCACATCATATCAAACATCTGCACAGACGTATTTAAATGAACAATTAAACTTAAAAGGGTTTATTTTATAACTTACCACATATAAAGCACTACTTCAAAAAATGAAAAAAATATAATAAAATAAACATTTTAAAAAGAAACTAGTGTGTAAACAGTTATATCTACATACAAAACTGTAAAAACAAAAGTAGTTTTTAATTTAAAATGAAAGTAATGTGTTAGCTCTTGCGTGTGCCACTCGGTGCAGCACAGAATCCAGGCTGAGCTGCTGCAGCCTGCAGCTTTGCAGTTTTCTGATCGAAATGTTTCTGCTGAAGCACTGTGGCTAGCTTCAATATGAAATCTTTCCTACTGATATTTTCCCTGATATATGCCCTTAGAGTCTTTTGTAACCGCATCACAAAAACAAATCAAACAAGATCACTCCATCAGCTAGTAACAAAATGTTGTTTTAAAGTAAATTAGGTGTCTAGATAACATGGTCCGCACCTAACAGCAGCTGACACACACACACACACACACACACACACACACACACACACACACTACCGAAACGAGTGGTATGGTCCCACCCCGGAAAAATACAGATAACTTGAATGCACGGGACCAGATGAAACAAAAGTCTGCCAACCTGAACTGACCGGGTCAGTACAATATATTGAACTTACATTCTTGAAGAGATTATTTAAATTTTTTCGAATACTCAAGTAATAAATTAGTTCTTGAGTAATTATAATTATTTCGAGTACTTGAGTACTCTAACCCAGCCTTATTTCACAGATGCCGCTTTTCTAGGATTTCTAGGGTTTCATGGGTGGTACTCCAGCAGCTGGCCTCCAGAAATTCAAAACATATCCGTGCATCTCAAGGTTACAGCACTCCTGGAGTTATATCCCATCGTAGCAGCTGCCTACCTCTGGGACCAGGAAGTCAATCCTATTCTTCAGTGATAATCTACCCACAGTTATTCTTATAGCTCCGGCTCCCGCCCCGTGAATTTCTCACACAGCACAAACAATGGATCCCCATATAGTCATAGAAAATACATTAACAAAAATATGAGTCGGGGCACTGACTGAGTTCATGAGAATGGAATTAAATTAAATGAAGCTGGTTTGGTCACAGTTCAAGCGTCCACACGCTTCCATGTTTTTACCGCACTTATTACTGCATGCAGTGTGAGAATGTGAATCGCTGTATCAGGCAAGCACAAATGTAACATTTTAATTGCATTTGGATATGTTGTACACTTATAATGTATCTTAAAATACCCAAATAAGACTTTTTTATGAATATTTATTTTTAAATGTATACGTAATGTGTTAATGATTTGACGTTTATCGATAACAAATTGTTTTGAAGCATTTGTTTTTTATCTTTTTCTATTTACATTAGTTATAACGTCTGAAAAAAGTCTGAAGAAAAAGAGAAAAAGAACACTGGCCGCAGAGAGTGAAGATGATGCAGGAAAAAAGAAGAAACCTCAACGCCCAAATTACTTTGTGTCCATTCCAGTCACAAACCCCAAGGTGTGCAGTACATCATGTTTAAGTTATATGTAGTTCTGGGCCATTGAGCCGCGTTACTACTGAAGCTGTACATTTCATTGTTCTTTCTCTACCAAAGAGCCAGTGTCTTAATACACACATTTCAAATTTCCATGACTATCACATTTGCAAACTAAATCCTTCTTCTTTGAATCCCACGTCTAAGTGATTTATGTGACTGAAATTAATATCTTCCATTGCTCCTGTCGTTGTTTTTCTTAAATAATTTGTGTCCTTTTTAATTTAAAATGATATGAATGTCAAGTTTTGAGGGCCTTGATGTGCTAAGGAAGGCTTTCACCATGCTTCGTTCTTTTTCAGTGCAGAGTACTACAGTGAAAGCAAACGTGTTGTGGTTTAGACCTGCTTCCTGTGTTATGTACTGAACAACCTCTTCAGACACCACGTTAAAGAAACAGCTACTTGCAACTTGTGCTTATAAGAAAACATTGGTCTTACTTTTACAAAAACAAACAGCATTATTGTGATAATGTAATCATTTTTTAAATTGCAAAATGTAATATGGTAATACAGAATAAGAAGAAAAATAACCTACTAATTTAGAAAAATAGGTTAGTTTTCGCAAACAGTTTTTAGCTGTGAATATTGGTAGTGCCCTCTCCTATTTGTGGACTAGTTTCTAACAACCCTTTTGCCATAGGCCACATTCTGAGAGATGTGCAATAAAGTGCTGTTTTACTTTCTTGATTCAAAAGGGATCATGTATTGTAATGTGTATATATAATTGGGCTAGTACACAAAATAATTGGCAATAGATTCGGTTTGGTTTGAAAATTAATTATTAACCGTGCCATTTCAGGGTAAAAAATAAAAAGTGTATTCCATAGCATTGGATCAATAGGTATTTTGCAAATGTGATATTTTCATGAAAGTTAGACATTTTAGTATTAGGACGTCTTTGGTGAAGAAAGAACTCCTCTGTTCACTTGTTTTGTGCAGTTTATATCAAATTAGATGAATCCATGCACATAAATAAATAAATAAACAAAAATGTGGTCCAGTGGTTATAGGAAAAGGGCTTGTAACCAGGTGGTCCCCCGGTTCAATTCCCACCTCAGCCACTGACTCATTGTGTGACCCTGAACAAGTCACTTAACCTCCTTGTGCTCCGTCTTTCGGGTGAGACGTAACTGTAAGTGATTCTGCAGCTGATGCATAGTTCACACACCCTAGTCTCTGTAAGTCGCCTTGGATAAAGGCGTCTGCTAAACAAATAATAATAATAATAATGTTTAAGGTCTAACCTTCATGCATTTCAACTCTGTGTTGTAGATTTTAACCGGTATTGAAGCCATTCAAGATGCGATCATACAGAAGGATCACAGATTCTCTAAGGCTATGATTCCAGCTGGCACCCTTCATATCACCCTGCTGGTGACCTACTTGGGCAATGAAGAAGTCAACATGTAAGTAGTACCAGCACTGCTGAAGATGCATGGCTTGAAACTTCTTGCCAAATCACAGCGCTTGCTGTATTGAGAAATGATGTGTCTGTATAAATACATTTTTTAAAAAGTCACTAGAATTAGTTATTATTATTATTTATTTCTTAGCAGACGCCCTTATCCAGGGCGACTTACAATCGAAAGCAAATACAAATACATTCAAGTGTTACAATATAAGTCATACAATAAGAACAAGAAATACAATAATTCTCAAGTGTGACAAACCACAATTCAATAATACAGCAGATAATAGTGAAAGTTACATCAGGATATGATTAAGTAGTGATAGTTACATCAGGATATGATTAAGTACAAAATACTACAGATTAAACACTTGGGAGATTACAATATTCTGAGGTACAGGATTAAATGCAGTAAAATAGGGGGCAGATAAGAGCAAAATAAAGCATATTTAAATGAAGGGTGATAGTGTCCCAGGATACAACAGAGGAGTTCTACAGGTGCTGTTTGAAGAGGTGAGTCTTAAGGAGGCGCCGGAATGTGGTCAGGGACTGGGCAGTCCTGACATCTGTAGGAAGGTCGTTCCACCACTGCGGAGCAAGGGTGGAGAAGGAGCGGGCTCGGGAGGCAGGGGAGCGTAGCGGAGGTAGAGCCAGTCTTCTAGTGCAGGCGGAGCGGAGAGGTCGAGTGGGGGTGTAGGGAGAGATGAGGGTCTGGAGGTAGCTGGGTGCAGTCTGATCAAGGCATCTGTAGGCTAGTACAAGAGTCTTGAACTGGATGCGAGCGGTGATCGGGAGCCAGTGGAGCGAGCGGAGTAGTGGAGTAGCGTGGGCGAAGCGAGGTAGAGAGAACACCAGGCGAGCAGCAGAGTTCTGGATGAGCTGGAGCGGACGGGTGGCGGACGCAGGGAGGCCAGCCAGGAGGGAGTTGCAGTAGTCTAGGCGGGAGAGTACCAGGGCCTGGACCAGGAGCTGGGTAGCATAGTTGGTGAGGAAGGGTCGGATTCTTCGGATGTTGCTCAGGAAGAATCTGCAAGTGCGTGCCAGAGTGGAGATGTGCTGGGAATAAGAGAGGCAGGGGTCCAGGGTGACTCCAAGGTTTTTAGCTGAGGAAGAGGGAGAGAGTGTGGTAGATTCCAGAGGAACAGAGATAGAGAGATCAGAGGAGGGGGAGGAGGAGGGAAAGAAAAGGAGGTCAGATTTAGAGAGGTTGAGTTTGAGGTGATGCGAGTGCATCCAGGAGGAAATAGCAGACAGACAGGTAGAGATACGGGAGGAGATGGTGGAGTCAGAGGTGGGGAAGGAGAGGAAAATCTGAGCATCATCAGCATAGAAATGGTATGAGAAACCATAGGATGCGATGAGGGGGCCCAGGGAGCGGGAATTAGTATGTATTTTATATTAGCAAAGCTTCTATATTACAGTAGAACCTGTCCTATCCGATTTAATTGGTTCCAGGGTTCCATCGGATATGTAAAACTTCCATCTCAGAGGGAGTCGTTATACTATATTGTAGTTGCTTTATTAACCTTGGGCCATTATACATTAACAATGTCAGGTACTATACATCAGTTCTGCACGCATACTATAGAAAGAAAGTCAGTGAAAAGTATTGCAAAACAAAGCACTGTAATACAGTATTTGGCAATTTACAAAACGGTATTCCCAAAACAGTTCTTACTGTGCTTTCTCAGTCTATGCCAAAGTAATCCACATTTGTTTTTGCACCGTGCGTGTTAACCCGAGAAAGAAACAACCACAAGAAAGCACACACACACACACAAACACAAACTGGCGTTGGAGGACAGCGAAAAAAATCTTGTTTCAGCTTTTAAACGGTACAGTAATTCTATTAATCATTTGCTTTCTTGTCTTTATTAAACTAGGCAGCTTCGTAAAAATTGAAAGTGATTTATCTGCAACTGAATCCATTCTGTACTGCTAAGACCTGAATTTACTGTTTTAAATCCATAATAAAATGTGCATTGATCAGTTTCCATTACCGTTCAGTTGGTAGCAGCTTGTGTGAATGACACATGCCAGCAGTCCATCGGTTAATAGAGGGTATTGTATCTTACAGGATCGGATATAACAGGTTCTACTGAATCAATTCATAATCATAATATACAATGTACACTTTTGGATTACCTCCCTTTGCTTCGGCGGTTTAATTTTGTTTTGTTTAAATAGTTAGCATCATACACCAGACAGAAGGATATCTACATCATCATATGGAAGGAAACGTAAATGGATGGAGACGCATATGGATCACATTAGTTTACTGTAAAGCTACGTCTTAGTTGGTGCTTAACTTGGCGAGAGCCAAGTTCAAATCAGCATGAAGTTTTAACATCTACTCTCGTGTAATGGAAATCATGATTACAATGTCTGTGCTGTACATCCTTGTGGAAGGTTGGTGGGCAATTCACTGAGACAGAACTTTATTTGTAACGCCGCTCAGGCGCACTGATTTATTTTTACTCCCAGAGGGCGCTGTTGTCCGTGGCCTGAATACTGGCAACAATAAACAGGACCACAGGGTTACCAATGCTGGTATACAGTCCAGTGCACATACAAGTGCTCAAAAATAATAATGAAAACAAAAGGCGAAAGAAAAATGGAAAATAAAACTACAAAATAACGGTGCTGCACTCGGCAGCGTTACCTGCACGGCCGCTATCCGCACGGTCTGGGTCTCCGTCCTACGCTCACCCGTTCCCTCAACCTGTGGATGCTGTTCGGGGTTCTGCCAAGTTTTCCCTGCTATTAAAAATTCCTTTTCTTTTCTTTTTGATTAATTTACTGTTGCTCGTTCTTCTCTGGCCGTGCTCGGTCCGACAGCAGAGCTTCTGCCAGCTGGCTCGTTTCGTCTTAGAGGGGCGGGCTGAGGGAACAACAGAGCGTTATCTTATAGGGTCAGCAATCTCCCAAGGCCCGCCTCTCAGCCACTCAGAAAGAGGGAAAGCCAACACACCCTCTTCCCCACCTCTCCGTGTCACTGCCATGACTGACAGGCGACTCTACAAGGCTGCTGCCCCCTTCCTGCAGTACCCTGCATGTGCCAGGCAGTCAGCACAGACCTCCCCTGTTACAATCCTATATACTGTATGTATTTATGCAGACAAACAAATATATTTTTATCAGATGTAGTAATATTTTGTATGTAACGGTGACTATGAGAAAGAATAGAACTATAAACTCTTCATTTACTGGGGTCTATTCTATTATAAATAATGGTGTATGTCAATACCATCATCCTTAAAATCACGTAATCGTACCACTGTTTAGATCAATTGAATAAACCCTGCTTTTTAAAATTGTGAGAGGTTGTAGATTGGAATTGAAATCCATAGATTCAGGTGACAAGGAGTGGTCTTTACCAATAACTTGCTCATAACTGGGGACACCTTTTGAATTGTACAGTATACAGTTCTGATAAATACATCTGTTTGTCCCCTGACAGGGCAGTTTGTGCCATGACTGAGATGAAGGATACCCTTCTGGATATGCTGCAGGGGAAGGAGCTGGTTTTACCTTTTCATGGAATCGGACATTTCCGAAGCGAAGTGGCATTTGTGCAAATGGCAGAAGGAGAGCATGTGATAGCGCTTACAAAAATTGCAGGTGCACATTTATTTAATACAAAAACTGAGGAAGTCAGTAGCTTCAAATTACATTTCATATATTTTTTGTTCTATCCTACTACCCAGAGTGCTGCTTTTTTCAATCATTCATATATAGTGTAATTCAACTTTGATGTAGTAGTTGTAAAGGAATTTAGACATAGACATAGTAACACAGCCTAGATCAGCACAGTGTCTGTATGGTTGTAAGAACCAGCACCACCTAGTGAACGGGTGTTGCATACAAGTACAAGTATATGGAAAACTACAAAGTGGTATGTAATTCAATAGTTCATCTATAGAATGATGCAGAACTTTTGGCCATAGCTGTAGGTCTCAAATAGGCGGTTTTAAGAGAAACACATGTTTTAGCAAACGTATATATTCATTTTAACACATGCTATCTATTACTACTAGGGTAAACAAATCAGTTTGCAAACCATACTTTTAGACAGTCTGGCAGTTCCTGGGTCATTTACAATGGTGGGTTAAATTGTCCCCACCCCTTCACTGGCTTCTTTCCTGTCAATATCCAATCAGCAGCTTCCTCTATTGACTAATATTCTTTCAGCCAGTAATATGCTTTGACCCGGAAGACACTGCCATGGTGAAAAGACCAAGGAAGTAAAGCAGTAATAGACTTCCTGGATGTCTGTTTTAAAATGAAAATACATGTTTGCTATAACATGTATGTATTTAAAAACTGCACATTTTGACACCTATGTAGCTAATAGAAGTGCAAATGGGTAAAGTTTATTGAATTATTTTGTTTGTTACAATTACTTCCAGCATAAACGTGTAAAATACAGTTAATATAACAGAACCATCAGACATCATGTCTAGTACAGTGTCTACAATTAGTGTGAGTAAGAATAAACCAAGGAAAGGAATACATTTAGTCATCATTTTAACAAAATGTGCTTTCAAGAACTGTCTCCTCATACTGCCTTTGTTCAGACTCGGGCCAAATGACAAATAACACTGCAAGGGAGTAACCGAATGAGCAGATGTTGTAAACTAATATATTTAATCATTTTTTATCACAGTAAATCAGTACAGTGGGAAAATGTCTTTAATTAAAAGAGAAGCGAAACAGTACTTTGTTTTTCAATCTTTGTACATCTGAAGACCAATAATCCTCCTGTTGCTTTAATGAGCATGCTTCTTCAGTTGCTTACCCCTGCCTTGATTTATAGTTGAATGACAAATTTGATTACAATTTATTTATTTTTAATTTAGTCGTCACCAATGTTTTTTACCCCGGTTTTCTTCCCAATTTGGAATGCCCAATTATTATTTTTATCCCGGTTCACCACTGCAACCCCCCGGCGACTCAGGAAACGGAGGCTGAAACATGTGTCCTCCAAAACATGTCCATGCCAATCCGTCATTTTTTGCACTGCGGATCCACAGCGAAGCCACCAGACCTGTAGTGCCGGAGGACAACACAGATCTGAATGGCTCCACTGCACACCCGCAGGTGCCCTATCAGCCACCCTACCCGGGCAGTGCTCGGCCAATTGAACATCACCCCTTAGGAACCCCCCGTCACAGTCGGCAGTGACATAGCGACCTCCAGGCTTTAGGGCGCATCCTGCACTCCACGCGGAGCCAATCGGGAGCCCCGATATTTGATTACATTTTAATAAAAATGGGTTATTATATCTTGATGTTCTCATAAGTATAGCACAGATCTTATTGACAGCCTGTTCTAGTGAAGGTAAAATGAAACCTATATAGATCTATGCCTGCTCAGGTTATCAGATGGTACACAGCCCAGAAACAGCTCCATCCCCCCACCTCTTATCTGCCTTGTCGTCTTTCTTCTCATCGATTATCTTCTTTTCTTACATGGAGCAAATGGAGTTTTTTGTTGTTGTTGGTTTTACTTTGTGTGCTGTGCAAAATGAAGCTGGGTATCTGGTTATGACCTGCCTGTCTCTGTATTTCTTTCACTCTAGAGACTGTTAAAAAGAGCTTTGAAGAAAAGGGCATCTTGGTCACGGATAGCAAAGCTTTCAAACCACATCTGACCTTCATGAAGCTCTCAAGGGCACCAAAGCTGCGCAGTCAGGTGAGATCATCTTTCCTCCACCGCATGTAAAGGGAACAAGTATATACAAAGGGAACAAGTATATAAAGAGGTCCAGCATGGCTTTGTTGCTGTTTCAACCACTGCGCTCTGATGATAAACTATTTTCTTGAGGGACCAGTTAGGAAAAAGGATGCAATAGGTAAGGTTAGATAAACCATGTACTGTATGCTTCTGTTAACTTGCATGTGATGTGGTTATTGAACAGTTGTCATAAAACATAAAATTATTGCATTGAAAGAAAAAGGACTACTAAATAAACTTGAGTCTGAATTCATGTCCTTTACATAGATTCTAAGTACAGTTTTAGAAATCAGGTTATTTCGTATTTAGGGAAAAATGAGCTGAAGAGGTTATTTAGTATTTACAGAGAGAAACATACAGTATCAACTTCAAGAATACTTAAATTGTTTTAACTGGTTGTAGTTGGTACATGGTAGTTTGCCATAGTCTTCAAATGTGGTGTTTTTTATCTTAAGAAGTCACAATAAACACTGCACTAAATAAGGAATTGCAGCGTATTTAAGGAGTGTGTTCAGTAAGGAAAAAAAAAAAAACAGTACTGCATCAGTACTTTTTAACCTGTTTCTGGGTTTAGCATAAAGCAGGTTAACTTGGTGTTACTGTTAGTTTGTTTTGTCTGTAATTTTCTGTTTGTACATTTATACTGTAATCTCTGTATACCTCGTATTCAGTGTGTCAAATGTCCTACTTTTGGTTACTATCAGCTGTTTATAGGATAAGTGATTTCAGTAAATTCGGGATAATATTTTCTTTTAATAAAGATTTGTAAGGCCTCAGGTCTTCAATAATAGCTGTATGTTGATATGCTACAAGAGCAGAAACTGCCAGCATGACTGCACTGCAAATTCAATCAATGTGAAAAATGCAATTCAACTGCATTTTTTTTAGTACCAGTATAACACCATCATGCCAGGACCATATTAGGGACAACACTGTGAAAAGGATATGTTTGTTATACATTCATTCATTAATCAATTAATTAATAAAACATGAAATGCTGTAGAAGTATTAATGATTAAATACTTTGCTTGAACACAACATATTTCTAAAGACTAGATGGACTTTATCACCTCCAAAAAAAAACAAAGTAAAATGGTGAACTATTTTTATATTGCACAGTTTGAGCAGCTCAGCTTTGCTTTGTGACAAGATCAAGTGTACAACTTATAGACAATGAAATAGGTTAGTTATGACTATGAAAAAGATCATCAAAGTAGGCTGTGTGGTCCTGTGGTTAAAGAAAAGGACTTGTAACCAGGAGGTCCCCAGTTCAAATCCCGGCTCACTTGCTGACTCCCTAGTTGACCTTGAGCAAGTCACTTAACCTCCTTGTGCTCTGTCTTTCGGGTGACCATGTTGTTTTAAGTGACTCTGCAGCTGATGCATAGTTCACACACCCTAGTCTCTGTAAGGCGCCTTGGATAAAGACGTCTGCTAAATAAATAATTTTCCCAATTCCAGCTACACCTGCTGTTCCTGGGATAACAATGCTTAAGAAGGAAGGTGGAAGGCATTGAATTAAATGTTCAATTTACTCTGTACCAAAGGCAATTTCTTTGTATGTTAACAGATAGAGTGGTGTTTAAGGGTACTTAACTACAGTAGATTGCACTTTTGAAATAGTGAGCCCTATTATAATGATCTACATAGGTAATATATTACAGAACTTCCAAAGAACTACTAAGGTGCAGGCCGGGCCCATTTATGTTATTTATTTTAAGCTTTCTAACATCAACATTTTGTTTTGGTTTTAGAAGACCCGTGTGAACTCAGCACTGGGGTAAATGCTTTGTGAATGCTGTATGTCTCATTAGCTGTTAAAAACAATAACTAAAGAAATTAGTAAATGAATGGGGAAGAACAGCTTTTGAAGGGTTTGAAATAGAAATGGTAGCAATTCAGCTGCTTATCATAAGTAGAACACACAGCAGTGTTTTATACTGCATGTATTGCTGATATCGCTTGTACCAGCTAGGTGGCAGCAACATCCTGCTACTGTGATTTTAGATAGCTGAGTCCTGCTAAGATTTCTGTGTTATGATTACTACATAATAATAATGCATATCTAATGTATTGGATAAAAAAGAAACAAGATCCAAATTATGTTGTATTATTTCTACCACCTTTTTGTGTCTTCATGTAAGGTGGTTCTTTAAGTTATCAAGACCTTCTTTCGCTTTGAACTGGTTGTAGTCCATTTATCCTGCCACCGTAGATTCTCTTTTTGTGCCCCAGATATTTGGAACCAAGTTGACATCCCACATGCAGTATGTGCAGCAAGAGGAGTTTCAGGTGTGATCCTATTTCTTGTTTTCACATTGAGTGAATCTACAGCATGGTGGCAGGTTGAATGGATTTCTAAAGTGAAAATAAAGTCTGGAGTACACTGGTAAGGGACTTGAATAAAAATGTTATGCAAATGTCAGGTATGACAATGTTTTTAAAGCCATGGTTAAGACACCTGTAATAAACCTGTTAGCTAAATTCCAGTGTTTATTTAAGGATGTTATCACAGCGTGGAAACGATTCTTAAAATACCATCTGTTGCGCTGATTGGATCTTGAAAAAAAAATAATTTGAGGCTTGCATCTTTTTATTATTATTAATTTCTTAGCAGACGTCCTTATCCAGGGCGACTTACAATTGTTACAAGATATCACATTATACATTATTTTTACATACAATTACCCATTGATACAGTTGGGTTTTTACTGGAGCAATCTAGGTAAAGTAACTTGCTCAAGGGTACAACAGCAATGTCCCCCACCTGGGATTGAACCCACGACCCTCCGGTCAAGAGTCCAGTGCCCTAACCACTGCTCCACACTGCTTTTTTGTTTTCTTCTCCATTCTGTATAAAGAGAATACACTTTTTGACACTATTCTAGTCCATGAATACTATACGCATTTCTGGTAAGTATCCCTGTTGACGTATGCCAGATTTCAAGAAAATATGAACCTTAATATAATATAGTAATTAACTTTTGTGTGGGGTCCTCAATTAAACCTTCATCAGGCAGTGCATGCATAAAGAACAACAATTAAAAATGATGCATGCTTTTACATTTTTATTCTTCTTGGAACAGGGCATTAAGAAGCTGGACCCAAAGCTGTATGAGAATTTTGAGCATCACAATTTTGGAGAGGAGACAGTAGCTCGGCTTGATCTTTGCTCCATGCAGAAGAAAAAGCAACCAAATGGATACTACCATTGTGAGGCCTCCATTGATTTTGGTAAGTGCTCATTTCAAAACCTAATTTTTCCCAAAAAAAGCAGTTTCAGTTTTAAAAGAAAATAAACACAAATAAAGGCTGAACTTCTGAAGAACACCTCCCAACCCCTGTACTTCAGCCCCATCAGATGTTCAGGTCTTTTGCCATCAAGGATTAGATGCCCAGGCCTCTGGTACATTACTGCTATTATGTGACAGCCCTTAACTCATAACTTAACAACAAGCTGCCATTCTAAGCATCAGTATGGGACATTTTTCATTTGTATAAAATAAGAAGGGTCAACGCATATCATTTATAGACTTTTTTTTAACATATCATATTTTCAAACTACGATTGAAGGCATATGACATCATGCATTTTTGTTTTAGGGGTGTTGTGCTTTAATTCAAAATGTTACTATCTGGAGCACATAAATCCCACATGTTCTTAAATAAAAAGGACTGTGAAAAGGTCTAATTCTGATTTGATAGAGATATACCAAGAGTAGAATAGTTTCAATGCTATGAGATCAGTGTATGAATTTAGTACTAAATACTGTTTGAGTAAGAAAAACTAATGTAAGAAAATAATTTTGTATTTCCATTAGGGTAATTACTACCCAGACAGTGACTGTTAATTATACTAGCTGAATAACCAGCCTGACCTTTGGATTTATCACAAGTAATTAATGGTTACTTTTTATGGGGAAATCAATTAATCAGCAGTATGAAGTGTTTTAGCTTGTTGGCCTTTCATGTCATGGAAAGTCTTGTCTGCAGTTACACATGTTTATATTCTTGAATACCATGTCCAAAAAATTGATGGCCAAAAAGCATTGTGTATAACATTCTCAAGTGAGTAACAAGAAATGTAATCTGAGACTTTTCACTGCTATGAATTATAGTTCCAGCAGTGTCAACAACTCAAATATCAGGGTGTGAGGAGTAAATGGTTGATTTGATCGACCTATACCCTGCCGGGGTGAGACATTTTTCTAAAGCATTTTATATTACCAGGGAATCCACCATACAGCATCCGCCGCTTACATTTAGGGCTAATCTTTGGACATAACCATTGAAGGTGGTTCTCCAGTGCTATAAAATGCAGCAAACAAACTTAGCTATGGCTTATCCTGGTGATATCCTTGCAAACTATATATATATATATATATATATATATATATATATATATATATATATATATGTATATGTATATATATATATATGTGCATAACAATGCCAAGCTAGTGTGGGTTGGAATAGTATATAGTACAGTATTTTTTTGAGTAGCTAGCCAATAAATACTGTACAAAGTACTATTTCAACTCTCACCAGCTTGACATTATTATACAAGTATTCTTTTTTGGCCAGAGTACTCCAAGGTTAATAAACATTTCAAGGCTGCTGTAAGTCTCTATTCACTTTTGAAAGTGGTGTACTTAGTGGAGATTGTGATGCGGATTTATGGAAGTGCTAAATTTGTCACTTAAGCATCACTGAGGCCTGTAATTTAGGATTGCCATGGCTGATTAGTTTAGAAAAAAAGCATTGCTGCTTGGTGATTACAGTAAGCAGCACTTGTCAGATAAGAAGCATCCTGACTGACAAGGCCATTTTAAGGGGATTATCATGTTAAAAAAGAACACAAGTAATTTATACCAACGTTTTGTTTGTAATTAATTACTGTTACAGAGCCTGGACTATATAATTAAATAAGTACAGTAGCAGTTTCCAGCATGACTAATAACATAAAATCGTACAGTGTGACTTTTAAACTGGAGCAGTTATATACATCCAGGATAATGGTGTTTTGTAAAGAAGGCAAACTATATACAGCCTGCTAAATTATGTTGCATTTCTATGTTGAACTGTGCTTAATAGATAACCTTCAGCATATCCAGGAAAGGCCCCTTTTGCTTTCCAATAACTTATTATTTGGCAACATTCAAGTATATTACTTCATTTTGTTTCCCTTTACAACAAAAGAAAATAATAAATTATAGTGTTTGGCCATGACTAAGCCTGTTAATAATAAATATGAATAATACATAAAGGGTTATGTTTTATTCTTGGTCTAGCACTTTAATACTTTAATACTAATTTGCATTTGGGATATTATAAATAAATATTAAAAATAAAAGTTGAGTTTAAAACATTCTGTAGCAGAAAATTATAGAATATGGTGGCTCATTACTGACGAGAGAGGGAGGGGGTAAAATATAAAAGGTTATCTCCATTTCAAACTGTTGCATGTGGAGTACAAATTTAGTTGCAATTTCAACATATTTAAGAAATTACACAATTCAAAGAGAAATTGCAAACACATATTTAAAAAAAAAAAAGTTAAATGTGAGAACGCATTTATGATGGTGCTGCAGCTTGACAAATTATGCAATTTTAGACAATTTTGCGAGATTCCTTAAATTGCCATTTCCAGCTTGTCGTCTTGACAATGCTGTATGTAGATCGATAACAGTAAGCTCCAGCTATTTTTGTTTTATAGTCTCAGTAATAATAGTTTTTACTATTGAAAGAAAAAAGTAAAAAGTCTAATTTTTGAAAATCTAGTCTAGTATTTGAAAATCCATGATTTTGACCATTTTTATTATTTGTGGCAAGGGCAGCAGTGTGGAGTAGTGATTAGGGCTCTGGACTCTTGACCGGAGGGTTGTGGGTTCAGTCCCTGGGGTGACACTGCTGCTGTACCCTTGAGCAAGGTACTTTACCTAGATTGCTCCAGTAAAAACCCAACTGTATAAATGGGTAATTGTATGTAAAAATAATGTGTAAAAAATAATGTAATGGTATGTAAAAATAATGTGATATCTTGTAACAATTGTAAGTCGCCCTGGATAAGGGTGTCTGCTAAGAAATAAATAATGTCTGCTAAGAAATAAATGTGTATGTTTTCAAATCTATTTCTTATCATACCCCACCACAATCCCATTGTGATTAAACTTTCTGAGGACTGTTTAAGCGCAAGTTAAGAAGAACATAAGAACATAAGAAAGTTTACAAACGAGATGAGGCCATTCGGCCCATCTTGCTCGTTTGGTTGTTAGTAGCTTATTGATCCCAGAATCTCATCAAGCAGCTTCTTGAAGGGTCCCAGGCTGTCAGCTTCAACAACATTACTGGGGAGTTGGTTTTATCTAAATAAACCAACTTAGTATGCTTTGCAATTATCCATTGTCAATATTGCATCCTCCAGTTATGTAGTGCATGCTTATCTTGGGGTAAATGAAGGTTGTTTGTCTGTCCGTTCGACAATATTACTGTTACTGTCGATGGTGTGTTGTTGCTGATTCCTGATATCTAATCACTTCATGTGTTCAAACTCAATCTAATGGTTTATCTGCATTTAGGCCTTGACCTATAGTGAAGGTACCAGGATTGTAGCTTTGTATTTGGTCATTATTATCCTGAATTAATGTATAAAGAAGTGAAAAAACAACATTTTCTAAAGGAGGACCAGTAATAATATTAGTAAAAACAATGTACTACCTCTGACCAGCTGTCATGATGAGCTGCACAGAAGCTACACTATCTAACTTCCTGTCAGAAAAAGTGACTTTTTTTATTGTGTGCTGTCTGTATGCAAGTCCTACTTTTTTTTGTTTTTTTTTAGCATTGTAATTACTTGACGTTTCATGTATTTCCTTTTACCATTTATGTATATGAACATGCTTTCAGCTCTGTAAATGTTTTGTGTTTTCATCACTTTACACTGGAATGTTTAACACTTCAAAGTTAAACACCCTACCCTATATTCTTTACTGTGTGTTATTCTCATTTGTGTTCCTGAAAACATTAAAAAAAATATGTTTTGTTAACCTTCAGTGTGCTTTACTACAACAGCATTAAGAAAATGAATTACTTTTTAGGTTAGTGTTTATTTATAGATTTATTTTTGTAACTTTGTATGATGTTACTATTAATATTAGTGTTCAAAAGTGTTGGCACCCTACACGTATTGTACCATAAACAGGTAACAGATGAAAACGCATTTTGTAAACTTTAACCACTTTTTAATAAAACAAAAGCAAAATACATAATTTCTAGTAATTTAAACAAATAATCTTTCTAAAAAATAAATAAAAAGTACAGTATTGCCACCTCCTTAGGGCTTTTAAACATAGATGATCATTCTTAATCAGTATGTTACATCTTCTTGGGAAAATCTGGGCCCATTC
Organism: Acipenser ruthenus; assembly: GCF_902713425.1. Taxonomy (NCBI): domain Eukaryota; kingdom Metazoa; phylum Chordata; class Actinopteri; order Acipenseriformes; family Acipenseridae; genus Acipenser; species Acipenser ruthenus. The sequence goes on from NC_081193.1 coordinate 33,503,612, forward strand.
TGTCTTTCACATTTCCAGCTCAGAGAGATTGGTTACACAATCAATGATCGAAGTTAACATATATTTGGTAGCATTTTGCTACTAGTATTTTATGCAGATCGCAATGCAAATCGTATTGGACAGAGTACAAATATTGTCACAAATCACAACGTGGATACAACAATTTCAAGGTTATTTTATAGACCAAAAGTAAAATTTAAATAACTGTAAAAACATCGTGCTTTTTTAAAAATGATAACAGGCAATGACCTAACAGGATATTAAGTTTATTCAGTGTCTATAAAATGCTAATTTAATCTGTCAAGGAGAATGGCAGCTCCGATTTTGTTATAATGTTAACCTTGGTTTCACCCACGCTAAAAATGAACACATAATAGGCAGATAATTATTACTTTATCAAAATTCTGACTACGAAAAAAAAAAAAAAACAGGTGCAAATAGCTGTAATGTTATCATGATCCAAGTAACAGCTTCCTTGTTTTATCAGTACGAATAATAGACGAAATACAGTCTTGAGGTGCATTAATTTATCTATCTCTTTTCTTTTTGTAGTAGATTTTCACTACCTTGCGTACTTCTGTTTAATGAGTGAAACGCGTGCTTTAACTATATATATTGCACTGAAACTGTAGCTTACACACATAGCTAACTAATGTCACTGTTTAATAAAACAAACCCAGCGTGTTTTTTTTTTTTTTTTAAATCTTGGTTGATATCCCTTATTCTGTTATTACTTCTAAGTTAATTTTTTCAAAATTGTACAGTATTTAAAATGCAGTGAAAAGGGCAGGATGGGAGCTACATATTTATGAACACACCAGTTAGTAGACCATTACATTGCTTGAAACATTTAAATGTAGCGGAACCGTGTTGGAATTAGCTTTCATTTTCAAAACAGCTCGGTTGTGGTTGTCACCTTATTTATAACATCATATAATTTAGGATTCAATGATATTGTGGCACACGTTACTTTTTTTTTTTTTTTTTTAATCGCTTTATAGGTGTGTATGATTTCTTAGTTACAGAAATCTCAGTCAACAACTGAAGATAGATAAGAGGATAATTTCGTACCACTTAATTTGCACCAATGAAACATAACCTGGTTAACCGTATGGATGGCATATCCAATGCTTAGATGACAGATATGGTTACATTCTTGTAGAACAAGGATTAAACAAAATACATTTTGACAAGGAATTGCATTACAGTGCTCCCTCGCTTTAATGCGGATCTCTGGGTACACACAATATGAGCGTTATAACCGAAGAGCGTTATAAACGGGGAGAGGGTGCGGGACACATCACATCACAACACACATCTGACTAAAATACAAAATAAAATAACTCTGTCTCTATAATACACATATAGTGAAGCAAAAATGTAACTTCCATTAATTAACCATGCATAAAACACCATGTAATCAACACTATTTTTTACAAAAAAAAAAAAAAGAAGGTAACATTCCCACTCGTGGATCATTTTAATTGGCAGTTTTTAAACTATAAATAGCCTGACTAAATGGCAGTCAGAAGTTGAATTCGAAGCGACAGACAAGCAAACCAAGTGCGAGAAGGAGAGCGGGTCGGGAGAGGGAAGAGGTAATGGGCTCGCCCCAGGTTCGGCTGCGGGAGCGGGGCTGAAACAAAGCAGAAGCATCTCGTCTCCTGGAGAAAGCTGCAGCTCCTCTCGCAGCAAAAAAAGTAAATACATTAGGAAAGATAACCATGTAATAGTCCTAATATTGATTTAGTTATAAAATGAATGCTGAATAAGATGTCTGTGTTATAAAGTGCCAGTGCAGCTTTTTTTAAGTTCAGACACTGTATCAAAAGGGAGAGACAGAAACGGAAGTTAGACTGAGAAGGTGTTTACAGTTTGGACAACACTGGTACTGTATTTACTGTAGAAATATTGCATGAATCACTAGTGTAGGGAATTGGGGGACATGCTGTAGGAGCGCTATATCCGAGGCGCGTTATAATCGAGAGCCTTAAGGGGCGTTCACACCGGACGCGGCGCACATGCCGCCTCCTTGCGTGCCGCTCTGCAGTCGCCGCAGACCACTGTTCACACTGAACACAGCAGGGGATAGTCAGTGGGCGGTCTGTTATGTCACGGCTGCATGTACAGTGACTTTTGGTTGCCAAGCAACAAACAGTAAATGCCAATGGGAAGGTAAAACTCTCTTTATACAGAAGACACAAAGCTTAGTAATATATAACCCCACACACACACCATCATAATCCCCCCATAGCCCTCCAGATTTTTTATTGACATCTCTATAAATATTTAATGTTGTATTATACAACTGTGGAAAATCTGAAATCAGAACCGCAAGCTTTTCCTCCCATTTTATTTTTTACTTTTTTTTTTTTTTTTTTTTATTTCTTCCTCGCAAAAGCACCTCCTACTTTAACCCTGATTGGCTGCTGGTAGTTTGTCACAGCGCGGTGCCACTCTGCGTGACCACCTTCATTGAAAACAATTGCTTTTGCCGCGAGGCACTACCGCGTCGGGTCTGGTGTGAACGCCCTTTTAGCGAGGGAGCACTGCAGTTCCATTACGTAGTTGAGCACAGGTTGGTTTCAATAAATACTTTCTGATTTTTAAATATAGGCCTACTATGTGATAGTTTGAGAGATTCAGTATATTTAAAACAGTAGGTAGGTGTTTATTTTTTAAAATATTTTTATATATAATTATTAGTCGAATAAACTGCTACCTAATAAGACCATTTAGCTACCTACTTTCCAGGCAGGTAGCAAATCCTCACCTTAAAAAGTTAACTACTAGCCCTGCACAATGCTTGGCTGCAGCTTTTTTCAGGTGGGTCCAAAGCATTTCTACGGGATTGAGATCTGGTGATTGTGAAGGCCAGTCCGGAACTTTTATCTTCGTTTTCTTCAAGAATTCCAGTTGACTTGGCCGTATGTTTTGGGTCGTTGTTGTGTTGGAAGATAAACTGTCTGACTATCAGTCTATGAGCAGATGGTATCCTTGTACTTTGTAAAATGTTTTGATACATGGCTGCATTAATTCAGTCTTCAGTCACATGAATGTCTCCAGTCCCTGAACTGCTAAAACACCCTCATATCATGATCTAACCCATGTTTTACTGTTAGTACAAGGTGTCCTTCATTGAAGGTTTTCCCTTTTTTTTCTCCAAACATACTGTGGTCCATTTTTAATAAAAAGTTATATTTTAGATTCATTGGACCAGAGAATTTTGTTGAAATGTGCTTCAGATTCCTCTTCATATTTCTTGACACATTTCAGATAGTGGTTGCAGTGAGGTCTATGTGCATACAACTCTTCTGTGTTCAGGTGCCTTTGTACAGTTCTTTCACACACTATCATGCTTGATGCTTAATTGTCTTTGTCCTTAGCTGCTCACACGGTTCTCCTACCTGCTGTACCTGTAGTTTTCTTTGGACATCCACTTCTTTTCAAGTGTTTCCGTTGAATTTGTTCTGTGGTACTTCTTGATCTTTGCTCTGATTTGTGGATTTTGGTATTACATATTTCTTTTGAAATTGTTCTGTAGCAATTTCCTTTGTTGTAGTATGCAAGAGTGCTTTTTCAAACATGAATCCAACTCCTTTGTCTTGACCATTATCTGCTGTGTTGCCAAAACATTCTTCAACAGATGTTGGAAATAATTACCTTTCTGGCTATTGACTTTATAATGCAGCTTAATTACTGTGTAATAGTTTTCAATCAATGAATATATTTTTTAATTAGTTCTATTCAATTTTTAATGTGAAGGTACCAATACTTTTGTCATGAACAAATATTGGAAATTGCTGAAGCGCTTTTGATTTTTTAAACTGTTTGTTAAACTACAAGAAATGGTATCTTTGTCATATGAATTGGTGGCTAATGTTCACTAAATGCTTGTATTTAACATCTTTTCTTGAATGATCATATATTAAGTGTATGATGCCAATACTTTTGTCTGCAACTATAATTGCCCAAAAAGTCAAACTGGCAGTGCCTTTTTCACAGCTGGCATTTTGAATAGGCATTGCTGGTGGTTTATGCAGTAGATGTACTTGTAAAGGAAGTTGATATGCTGAAGAAAATAGATCTTTCAAACTCAAGTGCATCTTTCACTAGATCAGTTCACATAATATTAATTATTATCCTGTAAAGTGCTAGACTGTTTGGGGGATGAGAAATCTTACAAGTTCAATCTGAATTGCTGCAAATAGCCTTCATGCTTCCAAGCTTCAGCAGCAGATTGAGATCAAACTGATTTTAGCCAGCCCCAGCTAGGCTTGCAGGCTGACAAAATTCGCTCTCCGTCTTAGACCGACAGAAGAAGTTACTTAATAAGTATCCAATGTAAACGATGCAAGAGGCAGGTTTCAAACTGCAGACAAAAAACATGTAAGACGGAACAGAGGGCAAATATACTGGAATATTGGAGGATTCATTTATAACATTTGATATTGGAACGAGATGAGATTGAGTTTTCCAGACTGGTTTCATAGTGCAGATGGAAACGTGGCATTTCCGTCATGTTTGCATCACTTTTGCTCCCACCCCCCCCCCCCCCCCCCCAAAAATGTGGCTAATCAAAGAATCAGCAATGTATTAAAAATCCCTCTCCCTATTCCATTTCCAGAGCAATCTAGTAGTATGTGTAGAGTGGTGACAAATGCAGTGGTGTATTATTACATGGATCATTGCACTGGCAAAGGAATATAAAGCACATCATATGTTTAATACTCTTAGTGGATCATCAAAGGCTTAAAATTTTGTTTAAGCACATGGAATTAATTGGTGTAAAAGAGGCACATTTTTTCAGAAATTGGTACAATTTCTGATGTGTTTTTATTTATTTTTATATATGAATATTTTTTAAACTAGAGTAACAACTTGCATCCAGGAAAAATATATATACAGACGTGCTCAAATTTGTTGGTACCCTTACAGCTCATTAAAATAATGCTTCATTCCTCCTGAAAAGTGATGAAATTAAAAGCTATTTTATCATGTATACTTGCATGCCTTTGGTATGTCATAGAATAAAGCAAAGAAGCTGTGAAAAGAGATGAATTATTGCTTATTCCACAAAGATATTCTAAAATGGCCTGGACACATTTGTTGGTACCCCTTAGAAAAGATAATAAATAATTGGATTATAGTGGTATTTCAAACTAATTAGTTTCTTTAATTAGTATCACACATGTCTCCGATCTTGTAATCAGTCATTCAGCCTATTTAAATGGAGAAAAGTAGTCACTGTGCTGTTTGGTATGATTGTGTGCACCACACTGAACATGGACCAGAGAAAGCAAAGGAGAGAGTTGTCTGAGGAGATCAGAAAGAAAATAATAGACAAGCATGGTAAAGTTAAAGGCTACAAGACCATCTCCAAGCAGCTTGATGTTCCTGTGACAACAGTTGCAAATATTATTAAGAAGTTTAAGGTCCATGGAACTGTAGCCAACCTCCCTGGGCGCGGCCGCAAGAGGAAAATCGACCCCAGATTGAACAGAAGGATAGTGCGAATGGTAGAAAAAGAACCAAGGATAACTGCCAAAGAGATACAAGCTGAACTCCAAGGTGAAGGTACGTCAGTTTCTGATCGCACCATCCGTCGCTTTTTGAGCGAAAGTGGGCTCCATGGAAGAAGACCCAGGAGGACTCCACTTTTGAAAGAAAAACATAAAAAAGCCAGACTGGAATTTGCTAAAATGCATATTGACAAGCCACAATTCTCCTGGGAGAATGTCTTTTGGACAGATGAGTCAAAACTGGAGCTTTTTGGCAAGTCACATCAGCTCTATGTTCACAGACGAAAAAATGAAGCTTTCAAAGAAAAGAACACCATACCTACAGTGAAACATGGAGGAGGCTTGGTTATTTTTTGGGGCTGCTTTGCTGCGCCTGGCACAGGGTGCCTTGAATCTGTGCAGGGCACAATGAAATCTCAAGTCTATCAAGGCATTCTGGAGCGAAACGTACTGCCCAGTGTCAGAAAGCTCTGTCTCAGTCGCAGGTCATGGGTCCTCCAACAGGATAATGACCCAAAACACACAGCTAAAAGCACCCAAGAATGGATAAGAACAAAACACTGGACTATTCTGAAGTGGCCTTCTATGAGTCCTGATCCGAATCCTATCGAACATCTATGGAAAGAGCTGAAACTTGCAGTCTGGAGTAGGCACCCATCAAACCTGAAACAGCTGGAGCAGTTTGCTCAGGAAGAGTGGGCCAAACTACCTGTTAACAGGTGCAGAAGTCTCATTGAGAGCTACAGAAAACGTTTGATTGCAGTGATTGCCTCTAAAGCTTGTGCAACAAAATATTAGGTTAGCGGTCCCATCATTTTTGTCCATGCCATTTTCATTTGTTTTCTTATTTACAATATTATGTTGAATAAAAAATCAAAAGCAAAGTCTGATTTCTATTAAGTATGGAATAAACAATGGTGGATGCCAATTACTTTTGTCAGTTTCAAGTTATTTCAGAGAAAATTGTGCATTCTTCGTTTTTTGTGGAGGGGTACCAACAAATTTGAGCACGTCTGTATGTTGGATGTTTTGCTAGATACTTTGATAAGCCTTTTTGTATTAAACCATAATCCTCTGTCCTTGCTTGTCCCAGCTTTTTCATCAAGTTAGACTTAATGTCCTATGCTGCTTACAGTGATAAGAATCTTGTTCTCTTTTTTTAATGAAATGACAGTAGTCTTCTTTTTTGGACTTTGGTCAGACTGCTGTTTCTCACCCCAGTCTTGTTTGTTGAAATAATTGATTATAAATAAGAACACTATATCAGTTCCTTGTGACATCTTTTTCAATATGTAAACTTATATATTATGTTTGGACTCTTATGTGATGGCCAAGTACGTAACAACTTTCCATGGATGCATTTCTAATAATTTGCAGTTTCACAAGTAATCTAGAAATCATTCCTTGGCCTAAAGTGTTTACGGTCATTCTTAGGTAAATAATCTGGCTGAAGAAATCATTCATAATCATGGAGGGGGTGGGGGGGTATTATTTATATATATATATATATATATATATATATATATATATATATATATATATATATATATATATATATATATATATATACACACTGCTGTGCAAAAGTCTTAGACATGTTGCATTTCTCTACTAGGATGAGCAATACTTGAAGATAATATGCTTAAGGAATATAAAGAAGACAAGTGTTGAATTGACAACAGAACTGGCAGAAGGCACAGGTGTCGTTGTCTATCAAATCAACAGTACGAAGGTCACTCTTGAAATCAGGGCTTAAAGGATGTGTTGCAGTAAGAATACCTCTTAAGAAAGGGGAAGACTAAAAGGCTAAAATATGCACAAGAACATGGAAATTGGACTATGGAACAATGGTCAAAGGTGCTTTGGATGGTTAGATGGCTTAGACAATTACTCCAGCATCATTGCAGTTCCTCCTTCAGCCTCTCATGAGCGAATCTCCGTCCCCTCTTTCATTACATCTTCTGTTTCAGTGGCGCCATTGCTCGCCCCAGTCCAGGCAGCTCTGGCCCTGCCCCCATCTATCAGCATTTATTTATTTTCTTAGCAGACGCCCTTATCCAGGGCGATTTACAATTGTTACAAGATATCACATTATACAGTATTTCACATTATACAGATATCACATATTTTTTTTACATACAATTACCCATTTATACTGTTGGGTTTTTACAGGAGCAATCTAGGTAAAGTACCTTGCTCAAGGGTACAACAGCAGTGTCCCCCACTGGGGATTGAACCCACCACCCTCCGGTCAAGAGTCCAGAACCCTAACCACTACTCCACACTGCTGTCCAGAGTACAACCTGGTTACAGCATCTGCATCAGGGTCCCAGTCAGCAGCCGCCATCCGATGTCACACCCTGTCCCTGTTGATCCAAAGGCAAGTAATAAAAGAAAGCCAAGTTACACACACGAGACACTCGCACCGCCCGCGGTCATAGACCCTGTGACGAGGTAAAGCGATCCCGTGCTGTAATCCACCCTCCCAACCGCCAGGGGGCTGTGAGCCAGCCTAGAAGTCCCAAACAGAGATGGTGTGACGTGGCAGTTCCACCTTTGGGGCGGAATTCCCGAAAGGACGGTCGCCATCTTTGTTGAGGGCAACAACACGGAATGTGCTGGAAAGTCCCAGAATTGGGAGGTGATTAAAATGCCGATTGCTGATTGGTGTTCCGCGATTAGGGGGCATTCCGCGGCACATAAAAGGGGGCCGTGTTGTAGCAGTCAGGGCTGGTATCTGAAAGCACGAAGGAGTGTGGGAGAGGTACTGAGGGTTATATAAAAAAATAAATAAAAAAAAATGCTAACTGATTTTTTGGCAGACCTAAACAAACTACTTTAAAAGCAAGACAACCAACCAGGAGGGCAGACACCAGAACGGCCAGAAAGGCGAGAACAGCCACCCAGAGCTTGGATAATTTTACTTTGTTGTTTATTTGTTTTTGTCTCTCCACATTTCAGTTAGCGTTTCTCCTTTGTTTGGACATGGTTCTTTTGTTTGTTGTCTTGTCCTGATTATCACTGTTAGTGGACAAGAATAAAGGAAAAAGAAAATAACTTGTGGAATATCACACCATTGTCTGGATTTTATTATTTTTACACCTCCACCCAACTCCGCTATCCGTGACAGACCCACACAAGCTCTGCACCTCCCCACGGACACAAACACAAATACGCTCAGCACCGCCCCGTGGTCATAGTCCCACACGTGCTCTGCACGGCCCCGCGGTCACAGACACACATACGCTCTGCACGGCCCCGCGGTCACAGACACACATACGCTCTGCACGGCCCCGCGGTCACAGACACACATACGCTCTGCACGGCCCCGCGGTCACAGACACACATACGCTCTGCACGGGCCCGCGGTCACAGACACACATACGCTCTGCACGGCCCCGCGGTCACAGACACACATACGCTCTGCACGGCCCCGCGGTCACAGATACATATACACTCTGCCCCGCCCCGTGGTCACAGCTCGCCCTACTTTAAAAGCCTTGGTTGGCCCCCCTTTATTCTGCTTCCTCCGAACCCAGAATCAGTCTCTAATCCAAGTCAAGATGGACAAAGAATTCATGGCCAGCCCCCTTCCTAGCTCCGTTCCCCGTCTTCAGGATTAGCCTCACCGGAATAGCGACCCGCAAAATATCGGGAAATGCTCCTAAACATTGATCTTTCCACCCCGAGAGGCAGTTCCACTCCAGTCTCAACGCCCTAATTCCCCATGATCAATTCTCCCTTTGTTACATTACAGCTTCCGAAACTATTAAATCCATCAAAGCAGCAGGCCACGGTGCCTGGCTCCGAAAAGGGGATACTTTAGACGCTTTTAAATCATGCACATTCATTCCTCCCTCCACGACCTATTCGGGATCTGGGGGGAAGACAACTTTCTCCTTATATCCCCACCTACGGACCCCCTCGCTCATGTGATCCCTGTTTTCTTCAGTAGGCGTCCCACTCTCAAGATAAAACATCATTACCAGACACTGGTTCTCTTCTCGCCTCACCGCTCTTTGCAACAGAGCAGTTCTTTCTCTCCAATTCCACACCACTAACTCCTTTAGGATTGGCACAGCCTTTTCAGCAGCCAGAGCCCACATCAGCCATCACCTGATCAAGACCATGGGGCATTGGTCCTCTTCAGCAGTCAACTCCTACATCCGATCACTGCCATCCAATATCACTGCAGCACATCAGTCTATAGCTATCATGCCCGGAGTGGAGGCGCCCTCTGCCAGGACCACCAGAGGTTTTCCTCCTAACAGCGTTTTTTTTTTTTCCTCTCCACCGAGCGGATGGCCATCACATAGCTAGTTCCCTTAACCAATTAATTGTTTACTTATTTTGTTTGTTTCTTCTTGCTTTAATGTTATACATTGGTTCGTGGTCTTTGTTTGTCTTTACAGGTGCGGGTTCAGCGGGGAGCCGGTGGTCCATCTTTTTGAGGGGATAGTGATTCTCACTTCCCTGACCTAGAGTTCCCATAACTCCACAGGTTCTTTGTGCAGTCAGAAGGGACCACCGGCCACACTATTCTTTCACAGCTCATGTGCTTTATCTTGCCTCATGAAAGAAGGCTCTGTCTTACTTCCTCCTTTATTCTCCTGGGACGTGGCCCTCATACTCTTAGTGCTCGAGTCCCGTAACTAACAATTATTTGTGTTCTTTCAGATTCTCTTTTCTTCTTTAAGTCAATATGAGCTTCGTATGAGCTTTTCTGTCCACTGAGGGTCAAACCCGGTCGCTAACTGGGACCCAGTTGCGAGACCGAACCTGTAATGACTCTCCAAGAGGACTCTGTTTTCAGGGGCCCGGAGGCCGATAGGGCCAGCCCCGACTCCATAGGGAAGGCTTTCTCAATTGGAGTCCGACCCGTCCTTTTCTCAATCTCTCCCCTGCTCTAGAGGCCAAGCCTCGAATCCTAAGTTGCAAAACACTCCCTTCCTCTCACAGCCCTGGTTCCCGCCCCGTGAAATATTTATATATGCATTGTGAGCCGCAGTTCCACGTTTTTAAGCAAACGTATGTTTTGACAGATTCAGAGTCATCAGTGCAGAACACAGACTGTTCTGTTGGAGCATTAATATGATGGTTTGCCGTTTTATGCTATATTCTACTAACAAAATCCCATAAGAAAACAGATTTCAATTAAATTCTCTACTTGTAAGACATTTCTACAGCTTTCTTTCTTGTGCTGCCTTTAAGCTGTAGGCACTAGAAACCAGGACTAAAACATGTTCTACTCCTTCATTATGAAAAAAGGGCCCACAAACCTATCCTGGGAGATTAACCAGCTCTGACATATTTTGTCACATTCCACAGGGATGGAAATAAGACTCTCACTGCATAGCAATTTGATCCATTCTTGGTTTTACTGTGAGTTTGACACACCAGAGCTTGTTGCCTACTGCATACACTGTAGCTAATTAAGTTTGTAGTAAAACCTGGAATGGATGAAACTGCTCTGCAATAGGAGTCTTGTTTCCATCCCTGTTGTAACGTCACCTGTGCTGGTTTTTATGATGGCGTTTATATTTATTTGGACTGAAATGTACTACAAGACACACAGGTTTAACAGATGTGTTTAACCAGGAAGTTGTAATTTCTGGAAAGAAGACCAATAACATTTTAATGGCATCTGCTTTGATGTACTGTCTTTACGTTGAACCTCAGATGATGATCATTTCTTTTCTGTGGGGTGTATACTGTCCATCCATTACAGGTAGACTGCGGAAGTTGTAAAATCAAATGATCATTCATGTATGTTAGTAGAAACAATCAAAAATGTGTTTTTGGTTTGACTTTCTTTATGCATATACTGTTCTAAGACTTTATCTGTTAGATTTCTTAACAAAACTGCATTATCACTAGATACAAATCTGTGTAAAACACTGCCTTTGGAAAATCTATTAGTCATAGAAATAAAGGAACGTAAGGAGCAGGTCATATCTTTCAAACCTGTATCTACAGAAACAGTAGTTATGATTTGGACAATGTTGCTTATGAACATTGAAAGCCTTCATCATAGTGTAGCTGGAAATCATGTGTTGGTAACACAGAACCTTATGTTTATATCCCTCTTTGACCCAAGTTTATTTCTGTTTGCACAGCACAAACAATGTTATGGAAGAATCACTTGTATCTGGGCCCTAAATTGACTCAGCCAGGAAACAGGGCAATCAAGGTTTACAATGCTGCGTTGTTAGCCCATTAAAGACTGAACCTCTATGATAGGCGCTTCCTTTTTACATATCTTTGAAGACATTGTCAAAAATGTCTACATGCAAAAAGTCTGAATTTTACAATAACAGTAACTTTGTAATTTTTTATGTATGATATATCATACAGTAGTCCTTTGGAGGGGTCAAATATATGTTTTATTTTTTTTTACCTCTGTGTACCGCTTATGATTTTTAATGTTGAGGCTGGTTTCGACCAGGTCTGTGTTCATTTCCATCTGTATGGACTTCTTGAAGCAGCTAAATTCCTCTTCTGGCTCTTGGAACCTGAGGAGCAGCCAAAAGAGAGAGAGCAATGGACTGGTAATTTCTATCAGTGGTATAGTTTCAACCTGCCGATTACAACAGCAGGTGAACAATTGGCCAGTACCATTTTGTAGTGTGGATCTTTCCATCATCTTTACAGTGGTTCAGTCCTTGATCAATACATGAACACTGAGTGTGGCTTGTGGAAGCACTGCCTTCTCAGAGTTTGTTTGGTTTCTATTTCTGCCAAATAACTATTTTATACAATGTCAATGTCATCAACATTCATACACCCATGTTCCAGTTCTCTGCATTTGCAGGCATTGATACACTGAAGTCACTGAAGCAGTTGCATTGCTGGGTCCTGCATTCTGTTGTGGAACCACTTGATATAAACTTCTTCCAACTTTCTGATACTTGGGGTAAATGTTGTCTGGTAGTGATTTTCCCTTCAAACCTATGGTATCTTATATAACAAGCGTCACATTGTAAACCTGTGGCAGGCTGTAAATTTTGCAAACAAACCTCTAAATCTCAATTTCTTCTCCTTTGATCAGATCATGATGGTTCTTGAATAGTTTCAATGCTAACATTTTACTGTGGCCTGCAAGGCCTGTAAAAGTAGTATCATATGCAATGGACTGGAATATATTTTTTGATGTGCCAGTTTTCATCCAGAGCCTACTGCATGTAATTTTGCCAAAGTGCAGTAGCAAGATAATATGCAAATATGTGTCGCCCATTCGCCCATTTTTGCATGAAAAAATTATACCAAAAATACCCACTTTAAGCACTGAAGAGAAATGCCAGCAGGTATTATTACTACAATAGACAAACATAAAATGCACCCGAAGCATGAACATGGAGAGTATAATGTATTAATTTGCTTGCATTATTTTGTCCTTTGGTGTACCAGAGAAACAAGTACTGTAATTTGTTTTAAAGATATTCAATTTGGGAAGATAATTCAGTTCCTCACCACATGACGTACATCAGTCTGCACATCTTCCATCCTGAATTTGATGAGGATCATTATTCTAAGCTTGGTTTCCATGGCAGCATACAGTAGCTTCTGTGAGCATTGAAGGTGCAGTCATGCTGGTGTGGTTGTACATTATCCCTTAATCGTCTGATCTGGCATTATTATTGCCATTCTATGTGACCCACCAGCAGCTCAGGATTGAACAAGTAACAGCAGCTGACTGATTTGTATATTATAATGATATTGTACAGGTATTTTAACAAGTTTCACTGCTTGTTTTCATAGAAATATACTGCCAAAGGCTGAAACTAAGACCATTATCCATTTTATCTACACAACTTTTGTTTTGCAACTTGCATAATTCTTTACACCACGTGACAGTCAAGTGTTTGACTTCTCCATCTCACACATAATATATTTAATAAAAAAAAAAAACATACGCCATTGTTTTGACAATGGTGTCTTCCAGATTTATAGAGGAGCATATTGCACCTACTAAGTGAACAAATATTTTGAAACTTTGCCTCAACCTAAACAAGAGAAACCTGGAAGCATATTGTTTTCAGTGACTCAGGATTACAACAATAGACTGAAGTTAAGGTTATGAAGGGTAAGGCAGTGTTGCCTTCGTTGGGCGTGAAGATTCAGGGTCACCAAGGCAGTTCTAGAGGGCAAAAAGGCAAAACATAAATCCAACCCAAGGGCACCAAGGCGATTTCATACTCATTCATAAAACAACAGAAAAGAAATACAGAGAGCCTATTATGTTGATGAAATTGTAATTCAAGCAAACACAAAGCAGTGTTTTCTGAGTGATTCACAACCTAATTGTTAAAAAAATAACATATAGGTCACTTTTCCATTGTAGAAATCAAATGGTATAAAAAAAGTCCAATTTAAAAACAACATAAACTTTCATAATGAAAAAGTACAGTGGGTAATTTGGTAATAAATAAATATTCAGGGTTTCTTACTAAACTCCTCACACACCACTGACTAATACATAGATTAAACTAGAGGCTGTGTGGTCCAGTGGTTAAAGAAAAGGGCTTGTAACCAGGAGGTCCCCGGTTCAAATCCCACCTCAGCCACTGAATCATTGTGTGACCGTGAGCAAGTCACTTAACCTCCTTGTGCTCCGTCTTTCGGGTGAGACGTAGTTGTAAGTGACTCTGCAGCTGATGCATAGTTCACACACCCTAGTCTCTGTAAGTCACCTTGGATAAAGGCGTCTGCTAAATAAACAAATAATAATAAACAAATAATAGATACAGCCTTAGCACAAATAAGCGATGTCAGTGAAGGGAATGTTAAAAAAGAAAAAAAAAGCCAGATTTTCAGGCAAACTGGCTGAAGATGTACCCATGGCTGGAGTTTAATAACGATAGTGATCAAATGAGTTGTTCGATCTGCAGTGTCGGCGCAACTGTAGTTTGCTAACCACTGTTACAAAACCTGTACAAACAAGACAGCTTTGGGGACAAAAAAGATCAAAATAGAAACTTCGTCAGGCAATGGAGAGTGCTCTGCATCACAATGATGAACAACTGGATGTACATAATGTTAGACGTTTACATTTGCGAGACTTTATATAGTTTCATGGTTCTTGAAATTTACAGTTGCAAAGGATTTACAGTTTTGTTATGGTGCATTGCTTGACACTCGATTCAGGAAAAATGCTGTTAAGCATACTACGGGGTTCTTGGTGATTCATCGGAAAGTCAACTACGCTTTCGTGAAGCACACGTTTTACTAGTTAAAAAGCAGAACTACGTAAGGTAGTGAGAATGTATTACACAAAAGTAAATGAAAACAGAAATTGATGCACTTCTCAAGATTGTGTTTTGTTTATTATTATGTTATGTCTCCTACTTGTTTCATTATAATGCAGGGAGCTGCTGCTTGAACCATGTCATAGCTACTTGCTCATTTTTTTAATTTATTTTTTGGTGTAAGAATTTGAGCAAAACTAATAATGATCTACCTATTGTGTGTTTATTTTTAGCATTGGTGTTTTGGGGGGTGTGACAAAGTGGTTGAGTGGATGCAGGTGCAGGAGTGATGCAGTGTGTGAATGAAACAGACAGAGATGATTGTAATCCGGTTTAGAAAGGATTTTATTAATGGTTTCCAGGTCTGGCGACCAAACAATAATCCCCCGGCAATACACACCAATGTGTACTGCACGGGGTAAATAACAAGAGGATTGCAGTCCCAAATAATAAACAATAATATCCGCCCCACAATAATACAAACACGGTCACCAGTCCTGGGTGCGTGCAGTAGTGCTCGTGGTGGGTGATACAAGTTTATTCCGTGACAGTGGTGAAGTGTTGTTCCGGCTTTGTGCTGGCCCAAGGCGACAGCTCCGCAAACGTGTTTGTTGTCTAGTGATTCACAAACAAGACAATTACTAACAGACACAAACACAAACAAAACACTTACAAAACTGTTACATTCTCTGGGGTCTCTCACAGTGCTTCTATGGTGAATACAAAAACCAGAAGCGAAGGAACAGATTACGATTCTCTGTCCCCTTTTATGCTGTCACACATGACCCCTTGGTAAACGAGTGCAACCGCCTCTCCAGTCTGCGGCTGCCACGTCGTTTCCCTTCCGGGTCAATGCGTTATTGCAACAGAGTCTCGCCCCCTTCCAGGCTGGCCTACTTCCCTGTAACCCTGGGAAAGAACTGTCAGACCAGCCCGTCCAAGGAACTACCAAGCAGTTCTCACTGCTTAGCTCCCTTACAGGTCGGGAGGGAGATTTACAACCAAGAATCATTGTATTTCTGTCACAGGGGGAATAACACAGAATTACAAAACAGCAACAGTTATTAAAATGTCTATATAAATTAGCAATTTATATACACCGAAGACATGAAAGGAGTTAGAATGTGCAATTTTAAGCCCATTCTGTCACAATTCAATTTCATTCTGTCTAATCTCGTCCTTTCTGCAGTACTGTATTTGACAACTGTAAATTCACATTGTTATTATTATTATTATTGTCGGGGATGAATTGTTGTGCACCCATTGCTTACCTGAACATCCTAGAACACTTCGCTGCCACTTTAGACAGCTCTTCATTACTTCTTTTTAAACATTTTAGAGTTGGCACAGGCCTCACAGACACAATAATCACAGTGACACTGCCAGTAAACACGTGTGATTGAAAATTCCTGGAAGCACAGTCATATTGACCTCAGTCTAACAGCACTTCTCCCTCTGTTTGCCTGTCATTAACCAATGCTACAGTAAGTCTTTCTCGTGGCTTAGTGCTGGAAGGTGCACAGTAAAAAAAAAAAAAAAAAATGGCAACAATAATACATTATGATAATGACTCATTTTCTCGTAGGATGAGATTAGACAGAATTAAATTAATTTGTGACAGAACGGCCAGTAGACGCTGAGCAAGTTTGTGAATGTGTTATAGATCAGATGAGACGTTGTTGTAAGTGACTGCAGCTGATGCATAGTTCACACACCCTAGTCTCTGTAAGTCACCTTGGATAAAAGCGTCTGCTAAATAAACAAATAGTAACAGTCTTGACAGTGACCAGTATCGCTTGAGTCCTAACCAATTATTAGATGTTTTAAGTGACTCTCGTAAAGATGTACTGTAAATGGTAATGATATTTTGCTTTGAAGATGGACTACGATAATGATTTGAATATGAATAATTTGAGAGCAATATGTTTTACTGTTGGTAATGTGTGTACATATTCAGCCAGCAGACCCCAATACAAACTCAGAATGCAAATCGGTATTATCATTTTCTAAGTAGCTGATCTGGCATTTTACCATGTTTTAAATTTATTTTCTGCAGGGAAAAAAATTATAATAATGAGTCTTCCGTGATGATTAAATATTATAATCTGCTTTGTCACATGGGCTCCCCTGAGCTAAGACACTTGGTATAAATGTATCTAAATTATATATGAATTACTGCACTGTAATGTATGCAGCACTAATGGCTGGGTACTGTACAAGTTTTCTAAAGATTATCAAAATAAACACACTTTATTATTTCAAAACTTAGGGCACATACCAAACTTCAGGAAATGTTATTGGAGTTTTATATTCATACTTACCAACAAGTATAAAACCCTGCAATTTCGAATACTGTAATACTGTATGTTGATTAATTTAAAGCTCTGTAAGAAGCTCACAAGAATGAATGGACTAGTTAAGATTGATTGATGGCAGAACAAATGCTTCTGATCGTGCAGAGATCTCCTATATATGTACATTATTGGCATTGGGGATTTGCATTATTTTCTAGACACTGCCGAGAGCCCAAAACCTTTAATACATACTGTTTTGTATTCATACCAGTAGACGGTGTAGGAGTAAAACATTTGCAGCCCTCACCAGGTGTATAAACATTCAAGCATTGGGCCACACTCTCCACTCAAACGGCAGCTGCTTCTGATTTCAATTCTATGTTATTTTATTTTAAATCTCTCATTTTTCAGGTCATGGTTATAGCCATGAAGTTCCCTTGCACGAAACTGTTAAGACATTAAATCAAATAGAGAAACCCTTAAGCGTGGAACAGTTTTAAATGAATGCAGAAATTCTACAGGCCTGAAATGATAGAAAAATGTGTTTCAAAGTTATGCTTCAGCTCAAAGGGCTCAGTTCCTCAAGGGAGAACCCAGCTGATTTAGTTTCAGTGGAACATGTATTAATCTCACTCACTTTGGCTTCTTTCTGGAAGGGGTAATGCAATACAGACCAAGAAGTAAAAACAATTTTAAAAAGCTATGCATTGTTCATTAACATATACTGTATCTTGTTCTGCACTGTGGTGTTCTAGCTTGCTGATAAACAGAACTGCTTTCCTGCTAAAGCAATAGCTAGGCAACTGTCCCAACTGAAAATAATATTTATAAATCTGCTATGTGGCAGTCTGGGCTCCACTGGGAGTGACATATGATTGCTTTTGAGGACTTTGTTATAATAGTGACGGGGCACATACTACATGCTAAGAACTTTATTAGGAACCACAATTTTATTATGTGTCTTTGGCACACAGCAGGGATGGAAATAAGACTCCTCTTGCATAGCATTTTCACCCATTCCGGGTTTAACTACACGCTTGATCAGCCACAGTGCATAGGTAACAAGCTGAGGTCTGTCTTATTAAAACCAGGATCAAACTGCTATGTAATGGGAGTCTTATTTTCATCCATGCACAGCTGTCAGGTTAACCCACCCAAGACTTTTCATATTATACTGGTGTTATGTTTAGGGTTTGTATTTATTTATTTATTTATCTATTTATTTATTTATTTATTTATTTATTTTTATTCACCATCTAACTACAATTTAAAGATGGAGGGAACGTTTTAAATTCCTGTGGTGCTCAGATATCGGGTTGACTAACATTTCAACCTTGTAAACAAACAGAGATCAGTTACATGTTTGGTTGCTGAATTAGATGAGTTATTTAATTATCTAATGTAAATGGGATTGTTTTATACAGAATTTTGTATCATCTTCATATGGTTTGGCCACTGGAAATAGTCACCACACACCTACTGTGCACTAACAGTACCATTTGGTCATAATGATAATAAGTTATGCATATAGGATTGTCATAATTGGCAATTGTAATCATTAGCATTTGCTTCTATAGAAATTATTTGTTGCTTGATCTTCAAGTAAATGTATTCTTCCAATTATTGTGCAGCGCCTGGTTGTAAAGTCGGCTTCATTTTTGTTTGTGAAGTTGTAGTTGAAAAAGAAATGTTTCATTTACAAAATGCAGTAATATATTATAGTGCCTTCAAATGGTAATACAGAATCAAAAGTTCTCAATTATAAAGACAGTCAGCACTCGCATATCCGACCCTATAAATTGTGACTTCAGTGACAATTAAACAATTGTAACACATATCTGATTATTTAATTTCGGCCCATTCCAACCCTAGTCCATTTTTCAGGGAACACAAAAAAGATACAATGTCATAAATACATAGCTGAATGGACAGTGTTTTAAAATAAGTAGGCTTCCATTTAGATGTACTGTATTGGTTTTGTTGGTACAGTACTATATTTTCAACAGAGGTAGTATTTTAATTCAGAACGATATGATTCTGAAAATATCACTTGCCAAAAGAGACGACTGGACACATGGACTGTAATACAGTACATATTTTTAAATCTGGTACGTATTGTAGCAGTATGTAAAATTCCATTAACAACCCAACAGCAAAATTAAATAAAAATATTACACATGCACAGAACTGCATAAAACATAAAAGGCAATGCAATTTGGACAAACGATTAAAAAAGAATGGAAAAAGTTTCCAGAATTAAAATAGCATCCAAAGTCAGTTTTCAAAATTGCAGAATATAGTGCTCGATAAGGCCCTAATGTCACAGTTCACTTGCAAATGAAAATGCACAAAAGAAACTAAAGAGCACAGATTTTTTTTTTTTTTTAAATGCATCACAGTATCTAAAACTGTTTAATGATTAACTGTTTTACATTACCGTAGCTTGTCTCGTTCGCTTTGTTTTTGCTGCATTTTCGTCTTGTGAAACTGGAGGAAGCGCTGTGTAACTGCACAATAAAGACAGACTGATTTGGCCTGCGAGAAGAAAAAAAAGATAAATAAATTGTAACATTGAAAAGATGAGCTTTGTATCAGAAAACTTGTGACGGAGTCGGAAATCGCATGTGATGGGTAAGTGCATTAATTTGTTACATGTATACAATGGGGATTGATTTGTTTCTTAATACAAGGATGGTAAAACACGACTGACGTGTATCTGTCGTATATCCGAGTGCTGACTGTACAGTATTTTAAATGTGTAAGTCCCACGATCAGCTAGTTTATTTGCTGCATAATGGCAGTTTAGACTCGCGTTTGTACTTCTCCCCTCCATTTCAAACTTAATCAATAAATATAATAATGTTGTCATTTTATTCGTACCTGTTAAGCCATTCGTGTGTCTCAGTCACAACTGAGAAATGTGTTTAAAAGTAAAATTGATTTAATTTACGTTTTTTTCTGTGAAAAAAGTTGCCGTTAAAAGGAAGTGTCATTGCACTCTGTCCAAAATCTATTTTCAGGTGTCATTTACACATTAAAATTAACTGCCTCCCAGTACACATGTGTGTGTGCTTCAGTACCAAATTTGACTGTGTGTGTGTATTCTATGTAATTGAGTTGCCTGTCACAGGGAGCCCTGTCGCTGTTTTGTGGAGTGTGCGTGTGTGCCTGAGAGAAATCAGCTGCGACGTGCAGCCGGAGATGCGTTGCTAAGCGACCAGCTGAGCAGGAGGCTCGCCCTGCGCTAAACTGATCGGGAGTTCCGGATTGGCTGGGGGGCATGCCCGGGGATGCTGTGCACAGCTCGGGCGATTTGCAATGCCATTGACCCCCAGACGGGCGCTGTGTGTTTGTTGACATCAAGGAGGGGAGCGTCCGCTATGCAGGAGCTACTGCTACGGAACCCTTTAACTACAAGACGGTGTCTGTGAAGGCGCTTGCCCAGCCAGGACCATCGGTACGGCCCGAGTTGCTGGGAGGGCGGGACTTCAGGAGCAACAGAAGTAGGTCATTTCAGGGGATGTTGATCTCAACACAGTATAGAGAGGGTTACCGTAGTAGGTTCCTGGAGCAGGACGTTCCTTGTAGTGGGACTAGCGGTCGCCATTTTGTGTGGCAACCTTTTATTTTTAGCTTTGTTTTGTTTTCTCTATTAAATGTGACACTAGGGTTACCATTGCTGGTACCCTAGTGTCAGCACTTGTGTTGATAATAAATCTGCGTGCCTGAGCGGTGTATCAACACCAATGCTTTGTATCTGTGTCAGTATTTTCCAGTGACTACCCACACACGTAACACATCCCCTGTTACACTGCCAAATAAAAAATGCTTAAAAAAACATCATGACATGAAGGGTCCACTGGTCCTTGAATTTTATTATAAGGCTCAATGCCTTTGATTTAAATTTCATCACGAGGATAATCCGTGCCAGAATGAACAATACAATATATAAATATAAAGTAAGTACTTTGAATTGAATTGCCTGTTTTAATTGAATTGTTGATGTGTTCTTGAGAGTTGTGTAAAGCAAAATAGTAGCACAATACACATTATATGTTCAATTTGTAATTTAAGACCAGTAAGAGTAAGGTGATCTCTTTTTTTTTTCTTTCTTTGACAATTTTTTTTTTTTTAAGCAGTACAGTTTTTGGTGGTGAATGTTGGACTGCAAACAGATCATTGGAATCATGGAATCCAATGATCTGTTTGCAGTCCAACACTCTGTTTTACAGTGAGTCAGACTATTACAAAATTGCTCTTGTTTCTCCATCAGGTGGACTAATCTACTTTCATTACCATGTAGTCCACTTTAAACAGCATGGACAGCAGAGGGATTTCTGAGCCAGTTCTACAAATGATTTTGTTTTTTTTGTGGATACCTTTTAATAGGATGAACCATTTCTGTAAAATGGCTCTGTGACCAATGTTGCTGCACTTTCAGCATTTCAGATCTCAGAAACCGTGTTGAGTCACAGATTTCACAGATGCATGGGTCAGCAAACACATGTGTGCCTTTACCTTTTTATGCCCATATTTACCGTTGTCGTCTTTAGCTAGGTTCTAGTTTATCTTAACCGTTCCATGTTCAGTTGAGATAAAGTACTTTTTGCACTTGGTCCTATCAAAGAATGTACCTTCAGCTTTTTTTAGGCTTGTGATAAACCTCCTTGGAAAGGAACATAATCATGAATCAACCTTTAGATTGAAGTATGATTTAAAAGGAAAGCTGATGTCAAGGTCCTTGTAATAATAAATCTTTATTATTACAATAAATATTATTACCTCTTTTATTTTGGTAAGAACATCAGGGTGCAGATAATTTCTTGTTTAATGCAGGATATACTACTTCCATACCTTGGCTGGTTTTTGATATTGTGTGAAAGAAATTTGGCTACAGCTCGATTGTAAATTATTGTAGATGTTACTGTATGGAAGTGTGTTTGAAATACAGTGCAGCGTAATAGTTCAGCCTTATGGTAGTTTGATGAAAAACAGGTCAAGTTAGAAAGTTTAAGATCTTTAAAATACTCTGTACAGTACGACTTAGTACTTCAATTGACCTCTTCAAAAAGTTAAACTAAAAACAAAACAAAAAATGAACAGCTTACACAAATATCTTGAATACATTTCTTTTCCCATTTTGTGACATCACAGTCTCTTACCCTATCATGTTGAATTGGCTTTTATAAATAATTTGACTTAAGTTCCTTGATAACTTAATAGCTAAACAACGTCTAATAAAACAGAATAGAAACCACATCATAAAACACTGTACTCATTTAGCCTTGGGCATCTTCCTGAATCATTGGTTCTCTTTTGAGACATTAATAAAAAGGTTATTGTCCTGGTAAAGTAAAGGGTAAAAGTAAAAATAAATAAAGAAAGAACTCCCTCTCATCAAAGAGAACCCTTGCTGGTTACTAGGTTCAGAAACTATGGGTTTGATAGAAATCTGAACGGCTTTCTGGTTGAGATTTAGAGCTTGGCACAATGAATCTAAATGAGGTTTTACATACTTGTGGTATAAATAGAGACGCTGATTCCAGGCTATTAGTAACAATAAACTTTATTTTATATAGCGCACATAAAAGCAATCGTCTCAGAGCAATTCACAGAACAAAGATAAATGCAACAAAAACAATAACACGTAGAAACAAAAACAGAAACAAGGAAACATTATAAAAATGCCTTTCTAAAAAAGTATGTTTTTAAGCTAGATTGAAAAACACTCAAAGTTGCTGAATCCCTGATCTCTAACGGAATAGAGTTCCACAGTTTTGGGGCATAGCAACAGAAGGCCCTGTCGCCCATAGAGTGCAGGCGAGCAGAAGGGACACACAACCGTCTAAGATCGGTGGAGCAGAGGTTGCGAGTGGGTGTGTAGAAGGTTAAAAGATCTGACAAATAAAGCGGAGGCAGCCCATGGAGAGCCTTGTAGGTCAGGAGAATGATTTTAAAATCCACTCAAAACCTAACAGGCAGCCAATGCAAGGCCTCCAACACAGGGCGTTTACAATAATCAATCCTAGAGAAAACAAACACGTGAACCAATTTTTCAGCCGCAGATACAGAGAGCATAGGTCGAAGCCTAGCTATATTTTTGAGGTGAAAAAATGAAACCTTGACAGTATTCAACACACGTGGTTCAAAAGTTAACCCAGGAGCAAAAACCACACCAACATTTTTCATTTTAGATCTGAACTCAAGCATGGTACCATCAACTGACAAATTTACAGCATTGGTTTTACGTAGCTGATGGGACGTACCTAATAGCATAACATCAGTCTTATTACAATTTAGATGTAAAAATTTTTGCCACATCCAACATTTTATATCGGGAGTAAGAACAGAGGCAGCAGCATCAATATCAGGTTTAGAATGAATATAGATTTGAGTGCCATCTGCGTAAAAATGATAATTCAGACCATGTGATCTTAATATGTGGCCGAGGGGAAACATATAAATACTAAATAAGAGGTGGCCCAGGATAGAGCCTTGTGGGACACCAGGTGTTACTGACCCAACCTCAGAACTAAACCCGCCCAGGGAGATGAATTGTTGGCACCGTGTCAGATAAGAGTGCAACCATTTAAGGGCAGTGCCAGAGATACCAAATAAACACTCTAATCTGTCAAGAAGAATCTCATGATTTACAGTGTCAAATAGTACTAAGATCCCAAATAATGAATATTGGTAAAGTAGGTACAATATTTGACTAACATGTTTCATCATCACTGGCATACCCCTGCTCCATGCATGTCTTAGGTCTTTCAGGCTCAAATACCTTATCCTATACTTATGCTTTATTCATATTCATATTCACCTTCAAATATGAATTGACTTTGAGGAGAATGAAAACAGCACTTTTAGCAGAGATTCATGTCACTTTGTGGCCTTATACGTGCCTTCAGGAAAAAAGGATAAATTATACTGGTTACATTTTTATTATCATTTTTAAATACAGAAGAGTTTTGCCAAACTTGCACTTATTTGATAGGCACACTGAAAACCACTGAAAAACCCAAGAACAAATTACAAGAATTAGGACAGAATGTGCCCCTGACCATTGGACCATGCCCTAGCTACCTAGAGTGAAATAATTACCATGTGTCAGGCCAAGAGCGGATCTCAATTCAGGCATGCTCTGTCATAAAGCTTTCTTATTATTATTATTATTATTATTATTATTATTATTTATTTCTTAGCAGATGCCCTTACCCAGGGCGACTTACAGTTGTATACAAAAAATACATGTCAAGAATTACAGTACAATTATATGGTTCATTGTTTATGAATCACCATGTAGGAAAAAGAAACACTCACACACACACCCTGATCTGAAGTCCAGGGTTGTAAACAAGGTCAATAAATGTAATGCCAGAACCCACAGAAACCTTTAACACTGCAAGCACATCATTTGCATTTGCACGCTTTTCTGTTAAATCAGCTAAATTATGTAAATGTGTTCAAAAGCAAATTTTTATTTTCTGTTGCCCAAAGCAGCCATATTTACCAGCATTAAAGAACATTTATGTATTTATTTAGTCTCTTTTCAAATGAGATCTAGAAGCAATTTTATCACTCGTAAATCACCAAAAAATATATAATGTTGGTGAACACAATTAATACAAATATTAGGTTTGTGTCTACAGTCTTCTATGTGATGATTTTTTTTATTTTTATTTTTATTTTTTTTATTAAAGACACCAGTGGAATGAAATGTAATACTACCCTGTATAAAGTTAAACAAACAAAACAAAAAAAATATCATAGGAATAACGGACCATTGATATAAAGGTTTAAGTTGATCAATATAATAAGCCATCCGTTGAAAATGGCTTGTCACCAATATTCGACTGGCATGCTTAAGATATTAGGGGCCATATTTTCAAAGCTTTTACTCTAGTATGTACTATTTTTTGAAAGAAGAAAATTCAATAGTAATGTACAAAACTGAGAACAAACAACTTGAAAGTACTTAAGATAGCTCCACTTAAATCTAGAATTGATTACTGTAAGACACTTGTCTCTGGTATCCCAAAATGGGTGGTATCTCTCTTACAGCTCATGTAGAACACTGCTGCTAGAATTCTGACGAAAACCAGGAAAATTCACAAATGATCCCTGTTTTGAGCTGTGCACAACCAAGCTACTCCCTCCACATAATATGACAGTGATATTTGTTAATGTTATGTTTTTTTGAAAGTGGACCGCTTTTCCAAAAATTGTAATTTTAAAATAGTGATTCGTTTCACACCCAGAATCAGTATACAATTATCTGTAAATCAATTAAGTAATTTGCATAAATGAGCTGCATACAATACAAAAGATGTTACTGTTCACCTTGAGTGTTTCTGTGTGTATAACCATTGGCATTTCCTGTAATTAAAGAGCAAATAATATTAAATGGATCTGTTACTGTAGTATCACACTGTTATACATTTATTCCAGATAAGAGTGCTTGGGGTAATGAGTAACACATAGGCTTGGGAGCTGTTTCTCACTGTCCATCCTATTGCAAATTCCAAGAGGCAGCGAGACCGGGAGGCGGAGCTTCTCTGCTCACTGTAGCTTCTAGTCCCCCGTTCTCTGTCACAGTAGAAAGAAGCAGGTCTGAGTGTTACTGGATTTCTGCAAAGGTGCTTGCCAAGGGAAAGGAAGAAAGGAAACGTAAAAATAATTGCAGGGTGTCATGGGACAGTTGTGCTGCTTTCCTTTCCCAAGAGCCGAGGAGAGAATCTGTAAGTGATTTTAATGCTGTTGTGTTCAGATCCAGCTTGTACAGCACTGCTGGCGTTCAGCTAGATAGAGAGAGTATATGGACAGGGTCTGGGGCCAGATTTCATCTTCATTTTGATGAATGGACTGGCTTGAATTTAGTCATCAGGTTTAAGCCAGCATCTGTCAGGGTGAAAATCCTTCTGAAAGTCTGCGTCGGTGCATGTAGTAAAACGTTTGTATTCTTGATCTATGAATATTTTGTATTGCGGCACTCTTGATTTTCTTTAGTGAACAGGCTGCATGGGATTTCAAATTGACATACATAGTGTTAACCTTCTGCTCTTTTATTTTATTATATCTAATGATTAAAAACAACTACCATTTTCTAAAATAATATTCTCACTGATATAGAGCCGATTTAGTATCACTTATTGTTACTTAAAGCTGTGTTACTGACAGGGAATGATTGAATAACATAATACTGAAGTCTTATTTTAACGGCTACTACTTGAAGACTGGTAAAGTGCAGTGGGGCAGGCTATGTCTGTTGGTGTACCTGAACCTTTCATGCTTTTCTTGGTCTTCTGTGTTACCTTGAGCTGTGTTTTAAATGAAGAATTATTTGCAGAGAGTATAAATACAAACTCATCAGGTGCCAACAGCCTTTTGTGTACAGTACTGTATACGTGGAAGATGAGTAGTAATTTTTTCAGAAACTGGGAACTAATTCTCTCCTATTGATTCAGCTGGGTCAAAGTCTGACAGATTGTAAATTATAGCATTATAGCCGTGCCTCTCTCAAACTGAAGTAGAAATGGGTACTTTGACCATGGATTCTGCATAGCTGGTTTAGTCTGACAGCCAGATATCTGCCATTCAATTGAGGGATATTCATATTTAACTGCAGAACATATTGAAATACAAGACTCTTGCTTAACTTGATTAGAAAGTTAGATTGTAGAGTTCATGATTAGTTAAGAAATCTAAGTTGATGTCAAATAAAACAAAAAGAAACAACTATCTTAAAAGTGTTTGCATGTAATAGTTTGCTGATTGTGTGCGATTTGCCGTATGACATCAAAGCCAATCCCAGTACACAGACCTGAAATTCTGGCAGGGTTGCATGATTTTTGTTAAAAAAACAAATGTAATTGCAATGATTTTCTTCAAATAAATTCCAATACCTGCTTATTGCACAACATGATTCACTGCCTAAACTACATAATGTGAACTTTTGAAATGGGGTGACCGAATGTAACATTGATTTGAATGGCATCACCCAGTCTATAGAGAGCCCTTGTGTTTTTATGTTATGTTTCTTTCAGAATCTTGATTACATGAGGTAGCAAAGGCATCATGTTTTGTGCAATTAACAGGTTTCATTATGTTTTAGTTATGTCAGAATGTGTTCCACTGCTACTACCAGCACAAAATTAAAATGGATGTCAAATGTGAGACAGTAATGACAGGGTCATATGTTCACTTGAGAACACCAATATACAGCTATGGCCAGAAGTTTTGCATTACCCTATAGAATTAACAAATTTTGCTTCATAAAGTCAAATGAAACCTGATGAATAATGTTATGTTAACATATTGAATTACATACCGCTTTCTAGTTTTCCCCATATATTTAACCAAAAACTGACAATTTCAAAATGTGACATTTTTAAATCTAACATGAAATACTGTACCACTATTATGGATTCTGGTAGACTTTTACAGATATCATTTTGTAGTTTCTTTGATTACATGATGTTAAATACTGTAAAAGATCTAAAATATGTTGGTATAGTTTTATTATTTTTTTATGTTTTTATTTTGTCACAATCCAACATTTATAGATGTAAAATGTTTGGCCATAGCTATCTATCTATCTATCTATCTATCTATTTATAAATACATGGATGAAGGCTATACTGTATTTGCATCCTGAACCATTAAAAAAAAGGCATAATTGTGCAGTAGTGACGTCAAAATGGCATATTTGAGTCCTGTGCACCCCGAGACCACTTTCAAACACAAAGTCTTGTTTTAAATCACCTGACAACACACACAATACTTGGTTTTTAGGCACTTTTAACAAATCAGATTTACAATCATCCTTCACCAACGGGAACACCAAACAAGCGAGTAAGACACATAATCTTCGACTCTAACCTTTTTCTTAAAAATATGTTATTTTTTGCAGTTCATTATCTACCCAGTTTTATTTGCCGTTCCTGAATTATCAAAAAGACAATCATATTTAATTTTTAATACTGGCTTAATTTACATTGTAAATATTCATTAAATTAACTTGCAATTTGAACCTTAACACCTGTTTATTGACTTTTTTTATTAAATACTAATATCCATATATTATAACAAATAATAGATGGGTTTCAGTGAGTTACAGGTAAATAATTCCATCTCGGGTTTCTGTGACAGTTTATAAACTACTCGACCTAACGGCACAGAAACCCAAGATGGAATAATTTTCCTGTAACTCACTGAAGCCCATCTATTATATATAGATGGTAGTAAGTGCATCTGAAGCTGCCCTGTTACCATGGTGATGTGTTTAATTTACCTCTTGTTGTCTGTTGTGATGTGTAGGTGAAAAACATGTGGCTGAGCCTGATGATGCGGAACTAGTGAGCCTCAGTAAGAGACTGGTGGAGAGTGCTGTCCTCAAAGCTGTGCAGCAGTACCTGGAGGAGACTCAGCTGAACAAACACAGGCATGCTGATGTTAGCCCATCTAAGACTGAGGAAAACCTTAATGACAATGAACACAGGAAGTGAACTTTGTAGCACAAATCTCCTGGAGCCTTTAGAATCAAGGCAAAACTTGTGAAGGAGCGTGTTCAGAGTTTCAAGATTGCAGGATTCAAAACAGCACAATGACAAGCAATAGTGTCGAAGTCTTCAATGTTTCCTTAAAAAAAAATTCAAATCCATCACTCTACACCTAGCAGTGATACAGTGTAATAATGAATTGCAGCAGCCTCTCTAATTAACCTCAAATTGCTGTGTGGTTATGTGCACTGTTGGTATTTGTCCACTCTCCAAAGAGCTGATACCAGTACCTTTATCTCTCCCTCTTTACTGAATCCTTCATGCCAATTTTAATCCTGGTTTTCTACATTGTTTGGCATCATAGAATTGGGTTTGTTCATTTTTACACGTCTTCTCCTTGATGGCTACTGGGATAAAAGCATATTAAATGAAATGCTCTCAATGAAATGTCAAGACCCAGCTCTTGCCGAAAAGAGAAAAGAGATTTTTGAAGAGCAGACGGGCTCTCTGTTGAGCCCATTGGGATGGAAATTAGGGGAGATTAAAGAAGTCCTGCGGTACCAGGAAACACAGATCAGGCTGTGTGACTGCTTGCCCCTTTTACTGACGGCAAGAGACACACATTGGAAAACAGTGCAAAGACAATCAGTCTTTATTAAGCTACGTTTTACTACAGATATTCTCTGTACTGTATTTCTATCCATCTAATTTTAAACATGCAAGTTGCCATGGGCAAACTGCAGTTAAAATGTTGTTGTGAAAAATGTTTGTCAATTCTTTTTTTTTTTCTTTGCTATACAGTAAATATACGCTACCATTAAAACTAAATTGCTAACTGACACAAATCAATTGATTTAAGTAAAGGTTTACACTATGGTAGGCGGGCAGCCATAATAGCATCATTACTTTTAATTTGATGTTTTCAATGTAAGCACATTGTGTCTTCTTTTTCCTTCAGGGGGAAAGCATGATACAGACTTCATTAGGAAGGCTTTGCATACAGAAACTGTGAGTCTATTGAAGCAGCTCGCGCGGATAAGAGAGTTATTGTGCAACCAGCAACACTGGAGAGAATCCACAGAGAGATGGCTGCAGCCAGAGTTCAGCCCCATCACCAGCAGGCAGACTAACTGCACTGAAGAAATTTGCTCTTCACACATCTGAGGGCTGGAACAGAATGTAATCATTTAGCACACGGGGTAAAGCAAAGCAATTCTGCCCTATATATTATTGGATATGCTAATTTCAAAGTGTAAGATGGACCCAAAGGGTCTCCAGAATGTTACTGTGTGTGTGTGTGTGTGTGTGTGTGTGTGTGTGTGTGTGTGTGTGTGCGAATTATCATTTTTTCTTTTAGTTTCTAATCAATGTGTTTTTGTTTTTCCCTTCCAATGTGTAAATCCTTGCACATTTTATATTTTAGTTGTATAAACATGCCTAAATGGATTTTTTCCCCCTCGTTTTGTGAAATGCCGTGAAATATCTGACATTACCATGTGGATATAGCTACATCCTTGCACTGTCCTTTATGTATTAATGTAATTTGAGTCACATTAAATCATACTGGTACCATATGAAAAAAGATATGCATTTGCATATACCATGTATTTTAAATGTACAGTATATGTATAATAATTTGGAAAACTTTATAGCGCAGAGAACAAAAATCCAATAGCAAAGTTTTATATATTGGCTCAAGTTTCATGTTTAGATACATACTTAGATCAGAGTTCACATTTGCACCTGAATGCAAATTCATAATAAAATGAATGTTTTACCAGTTAATCTTCATGTCAAAGCAATGACTGAAATAAAACTGGCAACCCAATATATAATTTAGTTCAATACAACTTTATAACAACAAATTGAGCCAGAATAGTTGCAAACATTGCCTTTATGAGAATAAAGCTTGATGAGTTTTTCTCCCAGCATTCTTATAATGTTTAAATAAAGACTTTTTTTTATTTTTAGTCTATTCATCCATCACATAAATAAACTCCCTTATGAAAACAAAACATCTGCTCCCACTGTTAATACAAGGAGATTGTTGACATAATTTATAATGAGCAAGCGTGCCAACACTGTTAATGTGCCAGTGTCTGCAATCCACTTGGGCAGGTGCAGCAGTTTAACCAGCACAGGGAGCATTGGGCATAATCCCAGGGAGAAATCCTTGATTGATAATGTGCTGAAGGAACAAGAATATGGACTAGCATCTCAGCTGTCAGTGCCTGTTGTTTTTACTATAGATCCTTACATCCAAGCTGATGTCGCTACACAGCAAGCCATTGTTACCGTTCTGCTGTAGATGCCAATCCTGGCAAACAATACTGCATTCTTCACTGTCTGTTGAAAAACATAGACTAAAACCTCATAGCTGACCACTCATTTTCCCCAATAAGAGTGCTTTCAAGATGTTTCAATATACATGATTAGTTAAAAAAAAACAAAAAAAAAAAACAGTATTTTGTTTGGCTCTTTTCCATTAACCTCCAAACACCTTTCGGTCTGTTCATGAGCTATTTGTTAAGCTGTCAGTTTAGACCTTGACATTCCTTGGGAAATATAACCGGCAGTGTATGCGTTTTGTGCATTGTGTACAGTGGACATAGTGGGATGATACTGATAGGAGGGAGAACAAGTGACTTGCAGTCATTAAGTTTATCTAATGTTTAAATTACTGCACATAGACTCCAACCATATAATACTATGGCAACAACTATTGCTTTGGACTTTCAACCCAAGCAAATGCTTCTGTTACCGGCTCTTCTCCTATCAGTAGCACTGTTTTGATAAACAGGCTTGAAACTTAAAAATCAAGAGGCAATTGATGTGTACAGGTTGTGGGGCAATGCAATGTGAGTGGTAGAAACCCCTGGCATGTATTGTGCTTCATGCATCACTTCCATTTACTGAATTCGGTCATTAGGAATAGTCATCTCATCAATCTAGACATGCCGAATTGTTACGAGACTGCTGCTTCTACTTCATCTATTACATGTTCTAGCAAACAACCGAATTCTGTGCACATCGATGTGCAGTGGGCAGGGAGCTGCTTTCTGTTCATTGCAGCTTAACCCTTCTGTGACATTACTAGACCACTTTTGGAAGCTACTTCTAAAGTGAGCACCGGTTTGGTAGGTCCCATTTTGTAACCTTGGCTTTTTGTTTTTTCTCACTTCCTGCCAGAAGTAACTGAATACGTGAATGACTGCCACAGAATAAGTTTATTTTGAAAAAGTTTATTTGAGTTCAAGTCCAATATGAGTTTGGCAACACAAAATAGGTGATTTTTATTTACATATATACAGTCTGGCCACTGTGAGGGTGGGTGGTGGTACACAAATCCAAATGAAAACCCGTGGTGTCCCGAAACAATCCTGTGTGTGTGCAAAAGCTCCTCGACTCCGCCTTCCTCAGTCACGTTCTGTTTTTGGAAACAAAACCACAAACACATAATGGCACCCTGTCACCCCTCACTGTCTTTCTTGTCTCAGGCTTCTCGCCCAACAACCAACCGCGGCGAGACAACACGCTCCCTTTTGTACGCCAAACCCCACCCCTGCATTGAGCCGAACGCCAATCAATCTTGCTATCAGGTGTTCCTAAAAGATGGAGACTTCTAAATGCAATCCTGGTAAGGGAAACGGTTGGCTCAGCACCCCCTACTGTCGGAAAGGCCGAATTGCAGACTGGACCCCCTTTAGCTCACAGAGATTGATATCCAATTAATTAAATTAAAAAGTAAATTAAATTCAGTCTTCATTTTGAATCTATTGTACAGCTATGGGCAAAAGTTTTGCATCACCGAGAATGATAATAGAAAAAAAAACTATATGAGCATAATTTAGATATTTTATTTAACATCATGTAACCAAAGAAACTACAACATGATATCACAAAAAGTCTGCTGGAAGCCATAATAGTAGTACAGTATTTCATGTTAGATTTTGAAATGTCAAATTTTTGGTTAAGTATATTGAAAACTGCAAAGCGGTATGCAATACAATATGTTAACATTATTCAGCAGGTTTCATTTGACTTTATGAAGGAAAATGAGTTAATTCTATAGGGTGATGCAAAACTGTAAGCCATAGCTGTACATCATACAAAACAGCCAGTAGTATTTATACTCATGACCTTCCCGAACATGGAACATCACATCTATTCTTGTGCTGTAGAAATTGCTTGTTCGATTCCTTTAAATGGAGCATTGATTTTCTGCCAGATGCACTTTACATGATGCCTCTCCAAATATCAGTGTAATTTAATGTTACATCAACAAAAATACATCATAATTACAATATATACCATGTTCAGTGGTTATTGGCATCTCCATTTCGGTTTGAAACTTAAACCCAATGCAGAATGTCTTTTAGTCTGTTTTAAAGACATATTTAAAACTCCAGTACTTATAATAATTTTCCATGCAGGCTTTTAACTTTAATAATAAATTTATTTCATCATCACTGGACAAGCAGGGTCCCCATGCTTGTATCTTAAAGGTCCTCTAGAGTGTTGAGAATCTTTTGGTTCTTTGTTTTTTAGTTCATTCAGGATATGCAAATATTTCAACACAAAGATAAACTGCTGCATCCTAGTACCTTTGCTGTAGGTGTCTGATTTCCAGCTATGTTTGAATTACAATACATAAACGGCTGGTTTCAGAGACCCTAATTAGCAGTAGTCTTCGACCACCTAATGTTAATTTAGGTAAAGTAATCCAAGATTAGTGCTAATCGTGGACTGTGAAACCAGCCGAAAGTGATTAGTATAAAATACAAGCAAAGATCAGAGGGTTTTAAAACAGAAAAAAGGGGAGCCAGTGATAATATTGCTAACACCTTGTTTTAAAACCATTGTTAGCACCCCAGAGCCGTGGTGTCTTTTGATTCTGGTGAGGTACCCAGTGGCACTGGAACAATTTTTAAAGTGGGGGTGCTGAAAGCCATTGAACAAAACTGTAACCCCAGCACCCCTAGTTCCAGCACCCCTGGAGGTACCATAGTGGTTTACCTGTGGGTGACACGGCATTTATCACTGTCAGACAGGCACAGACAGACTCTTAGATTCCATTGTGCTGTATTCCCAAGCGTGCCCTCTTTGAGAAAGACCTGGTACTTCCAGCTGTCTCTTATCACAAGTTCCTCTTAGTACTCTTATAAATAACCCAAATGCAAGCATGGGGGCACAAGATAGCAAACCGGAGGCACGTCTAATTATGTTGTCTGGTTTCTAATCTAAATGAAAAACAAAAAAAGGCGTACAGACTCAACTTGCATTAATGCTGTTTGCAAGACAGTAATATGACAGTAGCCTCCCAAAACTACAGTATATTTAGGATTTTACAAAAAGCTGTTTAATTATTGATAAGTACACAAAAAAAAAATACACATTTTAATATCAAAAAATGTCTGCTTGTGTGCGCATCAAGGTGAAAAAGAAAATCTACCTTTTTGTAAATCGACGTTTCGCGAATGATCATATTTTCAGCTAATGAAAGTTTTTTTTTTTGTTTTTTTTGTTTTTTTTTTGTGCAGGGTTAAGAAATGACATCCCAAAGCAATTAACCTGGTTTGCATTGATCCATTGGGACAGGTCACAAAGATTAATGGCTTTATCAGACCTGCATTAAAAGGCAATTACATTTGTGGTTAATAATGTGTAAGAGTGCAATTAATGTAATTTACAATGGAACTCTATGTAGGATTGTGTAAGGCTTTGATTATTTGCTTCATGTATTTTGTTTTTGTTTTGTCTGATTAGAAAGAAGACACATTCGGGTCTTAAATGTGTCACATGATGACCATGAAAAATCAAACACTGATATGCAAAATGCAGTCTCGATATGGAAATAATTATGCAGCTCTAACAGACCTCAAATGTGTTTGTTGGTGTTTTTTTTTTTTTTTTTTTTTTTAATTATTATTATTACTATTACTAATGATAATCCATGTGATTTACTCACATAAATTCTTCTGTGAGAAGGATTCAGAATTTACCTTGTCTTTTTTATTTGTAAATGACATTGTTTTGTTGTACATTGCTGAGTTTAAATTTAGAATTAAAAAATGAACTGTTGCGTGCCTTGTTTTTTTTTCATAATTCATAATTATTTTCTTGTGTGGCAGAACTAAGAAAGCAAAACTGTGCCATTTAAATTGTTTTTGAATTTGAAAAAAAAAATGCTGCTTAATCGAGTAATCTACCAGTAATTATGTATGAATAATATAGTATTAAATAACTAGAATTTAGATTTCAGGTGCCTATAATTTTCTAAATGGCAACAGATTGATAAAAAAAAATAAGATAAAGATAAAAGACCCTCAAATGATTTTTTAAAATTCATTTGGATGCTGTCCTGGACCAAGGCTACCATATCAAGCACAGCTGAAGTGGATACATTTTCATTAACAGCATTGGTTTATGTCTATGCTTGCTATAACAAAGCAATTTAGTAAATAAGATTAGCTTTAAAAATAGGCTGGTTTATTTATTGAGGCCAGGTTTAAAACATTATTTTGGAGGAACCACAGGTGCACTGGAAAATGTACCTTCTCTCATTTTTGCGCAACACTTGTGTCATTTATAATAATGTCATTACATTTGAACCCTAGAAGTGTGTAAATGCAGTCAAGTTAAAGGTTGTGGCATCAGACTGCACCTAGCTACCTCCAGACCCTCATCTCTCCCTACACCCCCCATCCGACCTCTCTACTCTGCCTGCAGTAGAAGACTGGCTGCACCTCCTGTACGCTCCCCTGTCTCTGGAGCCTGCTCCTTCTCCACCCTCGCCCCGCAGTGATGGAATGACCTTCCTACGGATGTCAGGACTGCCCAGTCCCTGACCACCTTCCGGTGCCTCTTCAATACACACCTCTTCAGACAACACCTGTAAAACTCAACTCTTCCCTTCTGGACAATATAGCCTTTAATGCACTTTAACTTGCACTTACCTGCTCCCTATTTTACTGTATTTAATCCTGCACTTAACCCAATCTGTAGTATTTTGTATTTCACTTGACCTCGTATCTAACCCTGATGTAACTATCAACACTGTTATCTGCTCTTGAACTGCCCCGATATCAAATCATACTGTGTTTTGTATTTGCTCTTATTAGGACTGAAGTCATTGTATTTTGTATCTTGCTCTTAATTATACTGTAATTCTTGATGTGTATTTTTTGTATACAACTGTAAGTCGCCCTGGGTAAGGGCGTCTGCTAAGAATTTAATAATAATAATAATAATAATAATAATAATAATAATAATAATAATATTAAGATTGTATTCTTATTGTAGACATTTAAAAGATGACAGTGGTTTAATTATATAACTTTTTCCCTAAAACATACACATTGTACATCTTATATTGACCACCGTGGGATGTTTCAGACATCGTTTGGAAGATAAGGTAAGATTTAAAAACAAGTTGGTTACAATCTGCTATTCTTATTAGAATTCAACCAAAACATCTTTTACTAGAAGCAACACCTTTCATGTTCGGTTGACTGCATCTGCAGCTATTACTGTGGCAAGTCCCAATATAAGATAAAGAATAGAATAATAAACCAAGGGCTACAGATGCATAGTTATTTTTCCATTGGGAAACGCACGCCCCACTCGCATACAAGTAGAGACTGTTAATATATAAATCTACTTGGAAAATAAAGCACGGAAAATATAAAAAAGTTTCATGTTTTGCTTTTATTAAAGTTGCTTTATTTATTACACAGGAAATACATTTCCTGAAAAAATTTTTTACATGGTTATATGTTACTTGACACTGTAGTCCTGCTACTTCCCTCCAGCTGTCAAGATAACACCATGGGAAATAACTATCAGAGTTATGTTGAGTGAATGTGACTTCAAGAACATCCTTTCAGCACCACACCCTCCAAACAATCGAGCCTCATGGAATTGTACAGATGCCTGAAACCACCAGATACTGTATTACAAAAAAACAAACAGAACTTGAACACTATTTTACTTTTTTAAACCAGTCCAAAGTTAATGCAGGGAGCTGGACTCATTGTGTTTTATGTATGGCCATTTCTGATACCGGTATATAAATGTATTTGTTGATTTGTATGTTTGTGATTTGTTTGTTGTGTGTGTAGTCAATAATTAAATTAGCACCTTTGATAGAATGATTACGGTGTAGCGCTCCAGGGTGGGTAGGGGCTGTCTGTCTGTGTTGTTAGCTGCCTATAAAAACCGCATTATACTTGAAAGAGCTTCAGTGTCAATTACTCCCCTGCTCACTACACTGGTGTCAGAAGGAATGGATGCCGCACACCTGCCCCAGGAGAAGTATGGCAAGCCAAATTATCATTTAGAGATATCTCTAATTGCATTTTAAGATATCTTGAAATATTTCAAGATATCTCAAATTGAATTCCAGATATCTTTAATTGTGCAGTTTTTAAGATATCTAAAACAATTTGAGATACCTAAAAATGAAATAAAGATATCTCAAATTGATTTACAGATATCTTTAAATACTATGGAAACCATATGGATTGTGCTAGCATGGCACGCCAAACTGTCATTTAGAGATATCTTAAAATGAGGGTTTTAAAGATATCTCTAAATAACTTCCTGTTCATTTAAATGCAATCGGAGCACATGACTGCATGACATCACCGGCTGCTCCAGGAACAGCAGATGCGGTGGAGGCGCTGTGGCAGCAGAGCAAGGAGGGTCTGTCTCAGAGCCAGCAGGACCAACTATGGGAGCTACTGAGGGGTTATTGGGACATTTTTGCTGTGAGAGTGGAGAACTGTGGGTGCACCTGATTAGTCCAGCACAGCACAGCATGGGGGGCGAGGCTCCGATTCCACTCCGAGCCAGGGGGGCAGTGTCAGCCCTCTCCCCAGAGGTAAAAGCGCTGGTGGCGCAATGGGAATGTTTGAGCCTCTGGGGAAGTGTGCTATACCATGCATGGACAGACCCTGGGACAGGACAGAAACGGCTACAAGTGGTGGTTCCCCAAGCTCTCCTGGAAATCTACACGCGTCGCTGTGATCGGTGTACTGCCCTGAAGGGCCCCTTGAACCACTCACACACTCCGCTCCAATAGTACCAGGTGGGGGCACCACTGGAGTTTGTCGCCACTGATATCTTGGGACCCTTTCCACAGACAGAGCGGGGCAAACAGTACGTCCTCATGCCCATGGATTATTTCACAAAGTGGCCCGAGGTGTACGCCATTCCAGATGAGAGCACCACCCGTTGCGTGGAAGCACTGCTGGAATATATGTTCAGCTGGGCATAAAGAAAACCTGGACAACATCGCTTCACCTGTAGAGCGATGGTTTGGTGGAGCGGTTTAACAAGATGCTTGCCACCCAGCTCCCTATGTGGACCTCACCGCACCAACTCGACTGGGATCAGTACTTGCTCCTGGTCCTAATGGCCTACCGGACTGCAGTCCAAGAGTCCACGCTCTGCGGCTCTTATGTTTGGGAGAGACCTCCGCACCCCAGTGGATATCATGTTCGGCAGGCTGCCCCAGCTCCACACCCCGGAACCGGATGGCCCTGTGTACCTCCAGCAGCTGTAGGACCAGCTGGACACCGCCATTGATTTCACTTGGGAGCACCTCGCATCGGCTGGCCAGCAGCAGAAACGGGCGTATGACACCTGTGGCCGGGGCCGTGGATTCCAGGCTGGGGGACAAGTCTGGGTTTATTGCACCCAGTGGCGGAAGGGACTCTGCCCCAAGCTGGCCAGTCACTGGGAGGGCCCATGTGCTGTCATCAAGAGGCTCTCCGAGGTGACCTAGTGAGTGCAGCTGTGGACCTGTGGCCAAGCGGTTGTGCTCCATCAAGACCGCTTGGCCACATACCAGCGTAGAGGCCAGTCCTGGAAGCTGGGGAAGCACTCCTCCCTCACCGCAATCCCCGGGGTCACCAGCTGCGTGCAGGCACGGCCAGTGTTCCTGTCAGCCGCCTCTGGGACTCTCAGACTTTATTATGGACACTGAACATTAGGCCGACGGGACGTTTGGCCCTGAGATGGGGGCTGTGTAGCGGGCATGGAGTCAGTCATTGTTTTTATTATCGTTCATAATTACATTTATTGTCTGTTTTGTTGTGTTTTATAATTCTGGGATGGTTGACTCCATTCTGTGTTTGCCCTTGTTTGAGTGTGTGTCACCCTGGGAGTCGGTGTAGCGCTCCGGGGTGGCCTGGGACTGAGAGTAAGTGAGTGGATAGTGCTAGTCGTTGTTAGCTGCCAATAAAAAACACATTGTACTTGAAAGAGCTTTGGTGTGTGTGTCAATTACCTCTGCTCGCTACAATACCATTTGATACCGATGTGTCAAACACAAGGCCCCTGTGGTGTATGAAGCATTCCAGTTGTTGTATAGACCTCCAAAAGATGAAAAAGTTTTGTGAGCCAGTGTGAACGGGAGAGAAGGAATCTGAGCTGCAAATCTACCTCCCGACCAGGAAGGGCGTTAAATAAGGTTGGTGGTACACCTTCACAGGGATGGGCCGACTCGATGGTAGGACGGAACCCGAAGTCAGCCATCTTGGGAAAAGGCCGTAGCTGTAAGACTGTTGAACAGCTCTATTGTGATCAGCTGTGTTGTGTCTGGCACTTAGATAAGAGCATGGTGCCGCACTGATCGCAGAATGGAGTTTAGCAGTACTAAGGGGATGCAGCTATGTGAGAACAGACCCTTACGCTGAAACACAAACGCGCTGGAGCGCTTTTGTTTTGGTTTTGTATTTGGTAGACGGAGACCACAGGAGCTGAAGCTACACAGCGAGCACCATCAACCGGAGCATCTACACTGCAACTTCACTGCACTCAGATACAGCACCACGGAGCATGAGCACCTGCACCCTGGACACTGCGTTTATTGTTTATTTTGTCTATTGTTTGGGACCTTCAAGACCACAGTTTGAAGTCCCTAATACCACTGATGGTAGAAGGAAATCTTTGTGAAAATAAAAATGGGACATTGTATTCTTCCCCACACCACTCACATCCTGACAGCCAGTAATAATAATAAAAAAAAATGCATTAATTAATTTTAATACATTTTCATTTACTAAAAATAGTACAAATACTTTTAAACATTTGTCTATCAAAAATCAGAGTTTTTTAAGTTTTTAGTTCTACTCACATTCTATTCACAAACCTGCTCCTGTTTTAAATGCTGTCATCAGGAAGGGAGTGTTAAAATATAAGAGGAGGAAAGCATACATACAATAGACGTAGTTTAAAACGAAAGCCTGTACATTTCGGTAGCAAACATAGAAAAAGTCAAAACTGACAATTTTAGAGTGAAACCACCAATCAGGGTAATATTCAAATAAGGTAAAAACAAGCCGACAATTCGTTTTTGGTTATGGAATGATTCAGATAAGAAATGACTAGTTTTCCACATACCCTATTCAATGTGGAGCTCATGAATGAAACTTACCATGTTTAAAGAAACCCGGGTATTCATGCTGACATTTTTCTGCAGGGTTTCATCAGGTCAAATGTGTGAGAAGGTAAATCCTGGATTAGCCCTTGTGTAGCAGTGCCTGTGATCAGTCCCACAGTATCATTTAAAAACATTTAAAACACAGAACCAAAAGAACAAACACATTATATCTGTGGTATATCCTAGTGTCTTAGGCAGGCTTATCTCATATTTAATACATCCCTTGCAGAGTAGACACAGTTAACTGTGGCTGGGTTTACATGCACGTGAAAATCGATTTTACAGTCATGACTGTGTGACGTTGTCACGTAAATATATCGTGAAACAGCAAAAGGACGTCCTTTTGGCAGTGCGACTTTAAAGGCAGGGTCAGTCGCTTTCTCATGATAAAAATAGTTGTAAAAACCCATGTAAACCAGAGCAGGAATCATGCTTGTGGCTCATGAGGTTTCAGCAGTCAAGATCCCGTTCTTCTGACTTAATCTCATGTAATCTCCAGCAGAAAGTCTGTACAAAACACACACAAAATGTACATTTATGGACTACTTTAACACTAGAACTGCCGTGGTTATACTCATACCTACGACTGCCGATGGCAGTCGTTATCATTATCACGGTATTGTGTATTTCCGATAGCTGACCATATTAGGAGATAGCCTTGAATGCGAGTGTTTTGGAAAGTTGCTGCTGAGCTAAAGACAGACCTACCTTGCAGTAAGCAAACATTTTCACACAAAATCTTTACAAAAAAGAGATATGGTGACATTGAAAATCAGATGCAAGAGATCAGAGCTGTTTAGGGTTATTTTGCCCTGGTCCCCACTTTGCTGGTTATTCAAGCCACAGTGAACAGCCTCATCTTGTGCCACATGATCAGGGTGCATGGGACAAATAATTTTAATGGGTTTTTGTTTTTGTTTTCTTTTGCACATTTTATCTGTTTTTTTTTTGTTGCTTTCAGTCCCTTGTGTATATATGGCCATAATTCCTTTATTTTTTATCCAATTTGTTCAAAAACAAATGTCCAGCTCCCAAGTGGCACATCCAGTAAAGGCGCTCCTCATGGAGTGCAGGATGCACCCTATATTCTGGACATCGCAAGTTCGAGTCCAGGCTATTCCTTTGCTGACCGAGGACGGGAGCTCCCAGGGGGTGGCGCTCAATTGGCCGAGCGCAGCCCAGGGGGAGGGAGGGCTAGGTCAGCCAGGGTGTCCTCGGCTCACCGTGCACCAGCAACCCCTGTGGTCTGGTCGGGCGCCTGCGGGCTTGCCTGTAAGGTGCCCAGGACTGCGTTGTCCTCCGATGCTGCAGCTCTGGGTGGCTGCATGGTGAGTCTGCAGTGTGTAAAAAAGC
This sequence comes from Acipenser ruthenus, assembly GCF_902713425.1. Taxonomy (NCBI): domain Eukaryota; kingdom Metazoa; phylum Chordata; class Actinopteri; order Acipenseriformes; family Acipenseridae; genus Acipenser; species Acipenser ruthenus. The sequence goes on from NC_081193.1 coordinate 33,544,973, forward strand.
GGTCGGCTGACGGCACACTCTTTGGAGGACAGCGTGTGTTCGTCTTCGCCACTCCCGAGTCAGCACGAGGATGGTAGCGGTGGGCTGAGCCTAAAAAATAATTGGACATTACTAAATTGGGGAGAAAATAATAAAAAATCATTGGCGACCACTAAATTAAAAAAATGTCCATGTTCTCTATCTGTTGAGGTATCATTGTGCACTGTCAGATTTGAGCTGCCATGCTAAAATATTTTTTACAAACAATAAATAATGTTCTAAAAAGTGTCTGTCTTTTTTCTGTGGTTTTTGTTATCTGTACAGGGTGAGTTTCAAACTATTTCACTTTTTTAATGAAAGTCTAGTGTGTGCACATTCATTTCATGTATGACATGTACCTGTAACCTTTATAGTTAAATAATTATAGCAACAAATCTAACAACAGTAAAAAACAGGAGAAAATAGCTCAGACCCTAAAAGGTTAAAGGGATGGAATTATAAGACCTCTTTTTTCTTCACCATCCACCTCCATTCAGCATCACCCCTTGGGGACAGGTTGTGCTGATTGGGGTGCAGATCTTTTACCTTATAGAAGGTTATTCAAATGAAAGCCATTCTCATTTGACAGCTATTTAGACTGGGGGTTAACGAGTCCAAATAATTTCAGTCTTCCACCTAAAAGGATTTCAACACAGAACTTTAACTTCTAATATAAGTATGAGTTATAATTAAACCCTTGATTTAACCAGGAATTTAATTACCTGAAATACCATTCTGAGATGAATATACCAAGGTTACCTTGAGAACCCCCCTAGGTACTCATCATAGCCCCTCCCAAATTGCATATCACCATAAGAAATAGGATACTAAAGGTGTAATCTAAGCATTATCATTGTACCAACCCTATCAGAACAAAACAGCACAGCAATTCCTCACTCTACTTTAAACGAGTAAATCTGCCAGCTGTGTGCCCTGTATACTTCAGGTATTCTAACACACCTGCCTGCTATTGAAAGTATAATGCTGTATTTGAGCATTCCAGACATTGGTAATTTTGTTCATCCCCTCCCGTCCTTGCTGGGCTGTAGTCTCTGGTCTGTATCGATCCCTGTCCTGTGTTCCCTGGCCTTGACCCTTGTCTTAATTTAATTACACTATGCTTCAGACACCAGGCTTCCCTTTTCCTGAATTTTAATTTTTCCTATTGGTTTTCAGTAAAACAGCCTTATTTCCAGCAAGTTATATTAAATGTGTATTGTTTCCATGTGCTGTATAATAAATAAAATATATACTTAATAAAATATATAACACGTTTTATGCAGTACTCTAGATAAACCCATCCGATTTTTGCTGGAAGGTGTTTAAAAACATGTCTAAATAAATTGTTTATTGCTTTTTAAACTACTGTACTTCCTGGAGGAAATGCAATTAAATCCCCATTATTTGATCAGCACAAGTTATCCTTAGAGACGTCATCCCAACTACGCCACACAGCTCCTGGTCTAGGCCCTGGTACTCTCCCGCCTAGACTACGGCAACTCCCTCCTGGCTGGCCTCCCTGCATCCGTTCCAGCTCATCCAGAACTCCGCTGCTCGCCTGGTGTTCTCTCTGCCTTGCTTCTCCCACGCAACTCCACTGCTCCGCTCACTCCACTGGCTCCCGATCACCGCTCGCATCCAGTTCAAGACTCTTGTACTCGCCTACAGATGCCTTGACCAGACTGCACCCAGCTACCTCCAGACCCTCATCTCTCCCTACACCCCCACTCGACCTCTCCGCTCCTCCTGCACTAGAAGACTGGCTCTACCTCCTCTACGCTCCCCTGCCTCCAGTCCGCTCCTTCTCCACCCTCACCCCGCAGTGGTGGAATGACCTTCCTACAAATGTCAGGACTGCCCAGTCCCTGACCAGCTTCCAGCGCCTCCTCAAGACTCACCTCTTCAGACAGCACCTGTAGAATTCTTTTCCCTCTGGACACTTATCACTCTTCCTTAAATGCGCTTTACTTGCTCTCATCTGCTCCCTATTTTACTGCATTTTAATCCTGTACTTTAGAGTACTGTAATCTGTCAATTGTAATTTAATCTGTAGTATTTTGTATTTAATTATATCCTGATGTAACTATCACTGACACTGTTATCTGCTCCGTTATTGAATCATATTTTGTCATATACTTGTACTTGCTAGAACCAAAGTCATTGTATTTTATCTTGCTCTTAATTGTATTAATACTTGTAGTGTAATTCTTGAAATGTATTTTTGTTTACGACTAAGTCACCCTGGATAAGGGCGTCTACTAAGAAATAAATAATAATAATCCATTCTTTAGGCAGTAGAAAAAAGGCTTCTGAAGTGCACATACCTTGCCTGATTTGTATTAGTCAGAGTTAAGTATCTGTTATGTCACGACGCAGCATATGTTCTTTCAACTGTATTGGAACATGAAGGTTTTAAATTACAAATATTAATTTCTGATGCCTAGTGAAGCCACTTCAGATGCATTACTCAGACACTAATGTAATGAAACTGAATCGATACAACAATAACTTAAAATATATTTGTATCTGTTTTAATAAAAAAAAAATCCATGTACAACAAGCTTGTGGTGAAAATAGCCAAGCAAATATACATAGCAAGCTATTCTAAGACTGCTATTGAGAACAAAATGTCTCACCTTTTATTTTTTCTTCTTCAGAAGTAATGTAGGTGGTAATATACTGAAGACAGGAAAAAGAAAAGTCCAGCACTGCTGGTATTATAATCAGACAATTCCTCATCTTCCAAATTGAAAGATTGCCCAATATATACATTTGTATAGCATAACAAACTGAAAAAGTAGTTGATTCAAGATTAATGTATCCACCTAGTTTTAAGGAATCCTTGCACAGCTGTCATTACTTCGAACCATGGATTGGTGCCATGGATTACCTGGATGTTACAAAGAAGGCAGTATACCTAAGTGATATCTTCATTACCCATGTAATCCTCTGCACGAGTGAAATCAATTACATTTTTGCAAGGATTACCAAAAACACCCAATTTACAAAGATGTGTGCATATTCATGATGGCCCCATCCTATTGTTTCATTGCCTGTGCCCAAAATTGTAGGTTGCATAAATATACATTGCATCTTTGTGTAATAAAGAAGTTACCATACACAAAGTATTAGGAAGTTTTTTTATGAATTGTATTCTTTCAGCAGCTAAAGTCCTGCGTCTGGTGATATGCTTTTTTCCCCAGTTCATCTGTTGTGTTCCAGGCCAGGATTCCAGGGAGCAATTCATCAGCCATGTTGTTAAATGTGCGGTTTTAAAATGCCACTGAGGTTTCAGAACTGAGCAACATACTTAATTTGGATTATATGCCAGATGTCCATCAGGATCAAAAAAACATTTATAGACTGCTAGGAAATTCCTGAGGTCCCACTCTCTTACTTGACAAATGTTTTAATGTATTATTAATGTTGGATGCAGGAGTACAGGGACAGCAATAAGAATTGCTGCATGGAATAACATGCCCGTTTTGGGCTGGCATTCTGAAAGATGTGTTTATAGCAGCATTTGCTGGACACTGATAAATAAACTCACCCATAGACTGCTGCAGCATTAAAGTGTGTTACAGGTAGTTTGTGCAACAGCATACCGTTTTTAGAATGTCGTTGTACACTCCCTTGCCACTCAAATTCCTCACAAGTATTCAAGAGCTAGGACAAGCCAGCTGCCTCTTTACACAAGAGCTTGAGAGCAGATGACAGTGAGCTAACACTCACAACCACGTTTTAGCAAACTAAAATGCTGTAACACTGGACACTTACACCTCCTGACTCCATGGCTACTAAAAAAAGTAATAAGTTTTATTTTCGCACGTTAACTGGCTCAACTAACCTAGTCAAAGAATTTAATTTGTTCAGTCACTTAAACTATCCTATTTTCATGTTAATATTTAAAATATCAAAGTCAAGTTCATAAGATGTATTTTATAGATATCCTCCTTGAGAGCACACCCAAAAATGCCTTTGATTAACTTCTTTATTTACAGTTGATGTTGCATTGACAATGTGGCTTGCAGTTAAATGTGCACCACAAAACATTTTCTATCACTTCATTAGAAGCAAAGATTGCAATGTCAACATTAGAATATAGTTTGAAAGTCAGTAAATAAAAATGTAACCCTACACTTACATTACACTGAATAATAGGTATATTATTTAATAGGATTTTAAAAACTTTTTTTAAAACCTTGTTTGTTATCATTGATAGGTCTATTGATGGAAATATGGCTAATATTAAACAATTGATAAAACAGTGCAAGGCAGAGCAAGAGTAAAACAGTGCGAGGTAGAGGAAGATTACTTGTGAAGAGAAAACCATATCTAACATTCATACCTCTCAAAAGCTACCCCAACACCATCACCTCACACTATTGCTACTGCTGTATTAAGATGGAGACAGTCAGCTCTTGACTGGATTGGCAGGTGTTTAACATTTGAAGCTATTAAAAATATATTAGCATAAAAAGGACAAGGCACTATTCTAACCAAAGCTCAATCATTTTTTGTATACAACATATGTATCAGTGAACTGTAAACAGATTGTAATACTGTTATGAGTGGAACTTTTGGAAGATTTTTTTTTTTTTTTTGGAAAACATTGGAAAATTTTTCACTTGTTCCAAAGAAAATAATAATAAAAAAAACTTCTGCATTCTTGTATATATAAAGTTGTTTGTGCTCTACAGTCATGAATCCCATTACAATTGCTCTAATAGAAGGGCAAGCGCATATTGTTAAAGATGTTTATATAGAGTATCTGGGAGTTTAGTTTAAACAGTTTTCTAATTACCCAGACAAAAACAAGTTTTTGGAAAAAAGCTTTTTATGATACACAGAATCAGCTGTGATACATTACTGTCAAAATTACTGGAAAATATTTGTTTCAAGGCACACGCTATCCTACTGTTACAAGAAAATGAAACCTCTTTAAAAAATTACACAAGTTTGAATAACCAAAAGACACCATATCCTTTTAGTCTCAGCATAGTTATCACACTTCCCCCCCCAGAAAAAGCACTATTATACCACCATTCTTATTACGAATTTCAGAGAAGCAATCATCTTGAATTTTTAAAACACTACCTTTCGGATTTAAGACTAAAAGCTAGAGATTTCTAACACATATGCAAATATATACATACATACATACAATTGCATTTGATACAAACAGATCCTTGTCTAATCAACCTTTAGACCAGATTGACAAGCAAGATGCTTTTTATGTCTATCAGTACAGTCAGTAGCTGTTGATATCTGAAGTACAAATGATGTCCTTTCTTGGGTACATTGCATTGTTCATTGCACTCCTATTTATGTACAGTTAAAAAAAAAGCGAATGGCAAGTTCATTATACTGCTGTGTTTTTCAGGCTACTGTCTTTCCTCTGTATCTCATTGTATGTTTCAGATTACTACTGTGATGCTGTCAGGGGCACATTAACAGTCCCTGGATGGGGTTGGGGTGCTGGGGATGCAACACTAGCTGGCTGAGAGGCAGCAGCTGGCTCCATTTTGCTGATGTGGGTTATAAACCGCAGGCGAAGCTTCACTGCTGGTCTCAGGTTGCAAATAATTTTTTCCACCTGGTTAAAAGTAAAAGAAAAAAAAATCCCATGTATTTTTTTTTTTTAATCATACAGAATAAAAAGCAAGCTACAATGTGATTTTGTTTTGTTGTGTCCCCCCCCCCCCCCCCCGGTCACATTAGTTTGAAAATTAAGATTAAAAACAGGATGACTCGGAATCAATCCAATGAATGTGTTCACGTACTTTCTTTGAAAATCAAGCTCGCTACCTCACACATTGCTAATGTATAAAGAATGAGTATAAAGTCAATTCCAGGTTAAATCTCTCAAGAGCACAGAGTTTGACAGCCTGTTACTTGCCGGCAGATAAATAATAGATGTCAAAGATCATAAAGTATGCCTAACATCATATCAACTTACTTGTTCTTTGATGCCGTCTCCTGTAAACATGTACTTCACATGATAAAGAAAATCACAGATGGGGTCCATGTAATTCAAGTGTTTGTTGTAGTGGTCAACATTTTGGAGCATCTCATAAAAAGCCACCCCTATCTGCAAGAAATAAAAATACATTTAAAACTACTTGATTGCTAGACATATAAACAAGCTATTTTGGAGTCATATTTTAGTTAGAGGTCAGATATGAAAAATGTTTGTATCTGACATTAATGTCATGACTCACTGTTTGGCATGTTAAGCGGAAATACAATTATAAAAACACAATGGCATTTTTAATTTGTAACTTTGAGCTGGAACAATCTGCAGACAGCTCAGGAGATAAATTCACTAGGATTAGTACTCAATATTTAGCAATCTAAAATAACCTCTTTAGCCGTCAGAATTATTGTACAAGCATCTGAAATATCAAAAGGCAAATTTAAAAAAATGTACCAACTGACAACAATTCTTCACAAAACATTATTGTTTTTTCCTTTCTATCATGTAATTAATAATTAATAGTCGGTTTTCCTATTCCTTACTCTAAATATTGACTACAATAAAAGAACCACGCTCAAAAGCAAGGAATTAGGTATTTGTCTTTGTGCCGGTATATGAAATTCAAATATTATGTAAGGAAGCAATTTAAAAGAGTAGTAAGAACTCTTACTAAATTTGAACATGTTGTGATGAAAGCTTGGGGAACAATATGTGGAAGCATTTATAAAATATAATCATTGAATGAAAATATCAGTAAAATCTGGAAGCCAGTTTAATATATAAAATGCAACGACTGGACTTTACCTCTAGCATACATCTTATCCTCTCCTGCTGAAACCTCTGTAGAAATGGTCCCACAAGGTGGTACACATACAGCAGCTGGAACTCTGTCTTCACAATTGGTTTTAGCACCTCCGACAAAAACCTGTTACAAGTCAAACGATACATATTTACTTCACTGTGAACGATTACCTCTGGGTCTGGGTAAAATTGTGCTAAATGAACCAGCTATAACCAACTGTTAGGGGGCTATGTAGACATGCACTGCACTTTAACCGCAGTACCACAACTCCTTTAATAAGTTGCATTAGGCCTCTTGACTATATTTTCTCTTGCATAATTCCACAAGAAATACCTTGTAATACTTTTACTTCACCTAAAACTAGCAGCAAAACATTTAAAATGCAATGTTGTATGTAGAGAAAATATACTGTGAGCACAGGTAACACTGTATTATTATTATTTCTTTCTTAGCAGACACCCTTACCCAGGGCGACTTACAATTGTTACAAGATATCACATTATACATTATTTCACATTATACAGATATCACATTATTTTTACATACAATTACCCATTTATACAGTTGGGTTTTTACTGGAGCAATCTAGGTAAAGTACCTTGCTCAAGGGTACAACAGCAGTGTCCTCCACTGGGGATTGAACCCACAACCCTCCGGTCAAGAGTCCAGAGCCCTAACCACTACTCCACACTGCTGCCCCAAGTAAACTGTAAACTGTAAACTGAACAAGCAAAACAATAAGGATATGAAAGTTTTTTAATCTATCTGACAATTTTTTAACTAAACAGACTGCACCGAGAACATTTTTATATCTAGTTCTCCAGATTAACCATAATTCATTATGTTTATGGAAAGGCTGTCACATGAACTGGGCAAGATTCCATGCTGCTGTTATATGTCAGTAAGAAATTCCTGTTAGAATACCAGCCCCCACTCAGCAAGAAGCTTTAACTTTGGCAATGTTTTATTTTACTTTTAAATCAATCACAATTTCATAAAACCCATTATTAATTCTTTAGTGTTTCCATATAGCTGACATTTGTATGAAGATTTATTTACCATCTCAAAACTCCAAAAGGAATTGCATCACTTTTCCCACTGCATGTTCCTGGCTCTCTAGATTTATTTTCATTTATTGGCTAGCATTGCATTAGGAAGCATATGTCCAACAACAACCAAAATCAAACATACCAATTGTATTGCATTATACACATAATTAAAGCAAATAATTAAACTAAAAAGGGACAGCACATTTACAAACACATCAAATCAACCTACTTTGGAATGAGAGAGAGCTGTCCTATGCTTGAATGATGCCACACTGCATGAGCCAAAGCTAGGACATAGCTACAGTACATCTCAGAGTATGACTGGTGACAGGCTGTGAAATCAAACAGCTGGAATAGGTACCCGACCCACTGAGTTTCTGATGTCAGAGTAGGGCTGTTGACGACATTCAAAACGCAATCGTGGAGAACAATCCAGTAAGGCTCCTAAAAACAAATACACAAATAAATAAATAAAAATCAGCTTCTAATAAAATAAATGTACTAGAACAGGCATACTCAATTATTTTAGTGAAGGTCCAAAATTCTTGGTTACAGCAAGGTCAAGGTCCGGTGTACATTTTCACTCCTATCCACATACCGACAAACAAATCTAGCTTTTACACATGTTGGTTTAAAGGAGTTTTTGGGGGATTTTTTACTAGCCTGCCTTCTTTACTGACTTGTTACTGCCAGGGTTATATCCCTTCCATAACCACAGAATTGTATAACTACTGTATTCTTATGTGTCTGTGTTTGCAGAGCCAAACATTGTGTTTCACCACTGCAAAAACAAAGCAAATTGTAGCAAACAAAACTGAAGCACAAGAAGAAAAAACCTGAACTGAAAAAAAATCACTGTGCTTACTCTTTCAAGTGAATTAAAAATAAAAACACCTTACAAATAATAAACAATCGTCTTTGTGATTTTCGGAACTCGTACCATAAGGTATGAAAATTGTATCTTAATACAAAAGAAAAATACTAGTGTTTTATTAGGATATGTTGACGCTTATAAAACAGGCCACAGAAGCCAACGCACTGCGTTTCATTTCAGTTGAGCTGTTAATACTGTTGACTACATTTTATTTCTTTCACAGCTCGCACTATCTGCGACTTACAATCACAGCGACACCTACTGTACCCCCGCGCACCACACTCTCATAAGAACTGGGTTGTCTCAAATTCACAGCATTTCCAATGTGAATGCAAGTAAAAACATAGATACACAACAAATACACAATTATTGCCATTACATGAATGCCAATTCAAGGTAAAAAGTAATGCATAAAAAACACCCTTCCCCATTTAATTGAATAATCCACAAAGTATATGGTAACAGTAAATGTCTTACAGGTAAGGCAGTGATTACAAGTCCAATTGCATTCATCCATGCAGTAATATTCTCCCTGGGTACCAAAGGTTGGCTGTTTGAAAAATAAAAAATAAAGTTGTAGCTAACTGCTTTTTCTTTTTGAGCTATGAATAAGAAGTCAAAAGAAAACATAAGCATAGTCACAATCCACTGCAATTGTAGTCTTCAACTAATAGTGATGCTTCCAACCTTTTAAACTGTTATAAATGTTTGTTTCTACACATTTTATAGTTAACTAACTAACATCAAATTGCTTGTGGCCTTTTATGCTGGACAGTTGTTTATTTGATACAACACACTGTTTAGCCCTTTTGCACAATCAGATTTGCTTACTTTATCCCACTAATAGTTCCCAATGAAGTGGAAAAGCTCTGTAGAAATATGCTAGTGATCAGTGCTGGTAAAGCAAGATTACAGCATGTACACAAATTGTCTATCCCATGCATAACACCATTTTTCTACTTTAGTTCTTTATAGTTTCCAATAAAGTGGCCTCCCATTTTACAGTATGTACACAATTAATTTACAGTAGGTGAGGCAGTGATCTCTATAATTCAAAATAAACATACCTCTTTAGCACAACATTGAGAAGTGCATTTCCAACATCTTTCCCTGGCACAGCCAAAGCCATGAGCTCCACACAGGTCACATGGAGAGCATGTGCTGCAGGGTTAGGAAACTCATTGAACCTCCAGTCGCAGTTAGGGAAAGGGCCGGGTGATTTTCCAGCCATTGGTAATATACACATTAAAGAAATTATACATACTTTAGAAACCAGTACCAATAAACAAAGTTGTTGCAATGCAACGTCTTATTTAAAAAAGAAAATTAAAGTAATTTTTTGCCATTTCCTGCAATTAAGCCTAAGTAAGTGAAATACTGGCAATTAATTATTTAAAAAAATTCAGCCTTTTAATAGTTCTTTCAAAGACTGACATCCAGTGCAAGGTTGAATTAAGAAGTAAATCTGAAACAAGAAAATTATTGAAAAGTTAATTTTCAATTGTGCGTGTTTGGGACAAAATATTTAAAACTATTTATCTGTATAGAGTGGAGATTAAAAATAAATAAATACAAATACACCTATTATGAAATCATATCTGATGGCTCAGGCTTTTATACATTTGTTCTACCACGTTTATTATAATCAAGCCTTTCAGCAGTTAAGTATCAATTTTTCATAATGAAAGGATATTATCTACTAATCGGCCAATGAGCTTGCAGTAGTAGGTGTCATCGGGAATCCACGGGTTGTCCTCTCGTGCATTCATTGCACATTTTAGGTACGTCTCACTGAGGCACCAGCCTTGTGTACGGTTTTCCTTCAGTGAGCTGATGATGGCATGGACAAGCTTGCGTTTTAAGTTGGTTCGATCACGAAGATGTTTCTCGTAGTAGTGAAGAGTGTTGTAGAGATATGTCACGGGACGGTCTGGGAGAAAACACACATTTGTTATTTTGCACCAACGTCACACTGAATTTAAAATACTTCATTAATCCAACCAATCAGATGCCATGACCTAGACCAGAAACAATCAACATTGTATGTGCATATAAATAAAGACATTAGGTGGCACTTCTACTGACATACTGTGTGTTTTATAAAATGAGTCATAGTGAATTGATGCAGTGGATTTTCACTGCTCTGAAAACAATGATGTGATTTTGGTAACATGTGCTTGAGATTGGAGTAATCAGAACACACCATGAAATTTGTACAAGCCTCCCAAATGATCCAAGAGTGTCTCCAAAGACTTGGACACTGGAAGGAGCTCCAGGAACCGGTGGATGACGATGTCGAACACAGGCAGGAAGCGAAGACAGACGTTTCCAAAGTAGATGGGGAGGTGGTGGGGCTGGATCTGCACAGGTGGGCTCACCTGTTCTGCTAGGCCTTCGAAATACAGTTTCTCAGGGTACTTCTGTAGAGTGAAAAATGATAAACAATTTCACATTATATACATTAGATCCAGTGCATTCACTGCACATTTTAGACCCGTCAGTTTACTTTGTATAGTGTAAGACTCAATCTTTTGAAAGGGAGGAGACAACATCTTCTCATAAGAACGCCTGTACAATCTCAGTGTTAAAAATGGTTTCAAGTATAGACAAATAACTTAATTTTGTCAGTCGCAAGTGCAATAAAAACAAGGTACATCAGAAAGGCTAAAAAATACAAACACCATAAATACCTCTTAAAAGATTACTGGGAATGAAAACAGGTGGTCACAGTTTTTTGTTGTCTGTTAGGTATATAAATTTAGTAAGATTCCCTGAAGTACCCATGAGTGGAGTAATAATATCAGACTTTGTTGTATATTATTCTTAGTATTGAGGTAGACATTTTAGAAAACTGTTACGGCAAATAAAACAAATGACGATACATCAAGATCACTGGTATTAGTATGCAATTGCACTCAGCCACAGCTTCTCACATCATGATACAAGCTGAGAATATGAACGGAGGTCAGTTTCTGAGCTTTAAGTCACAGTCAATACTAAATGTATATACAAAATGTAGCTAGTAAAAAGACATAGAAAACAATTGGCTTATCTAAGCTTTGTAGGTTTAAAAGTATTGTAATCTCAGTATTGTATTGCATTATTAAACATAGCTTGTAACTGACTGCAGCAGTATGGTACATTCTTCATCACATGCCTTGATGTAGAAAATTAGCCCACTAAAACAGTGCTAAGGAATTTTTAACCCTCCAATGCACAAGGTGTCAGTTATTTCGCTTTAAAAACCCATTCCAAATGCAGATTAAATACAATTTTATGTCAATGTGGACATTAACAAAAAGGCATTTGTGAATGCATGCAGGGCTATTGACCCTGTATGCTCAACTGAAAGTTAAATTTGTTCATTCCATTAAAATACACCACTTTTGAAACAAGCATCTTCAGGCTTAATTCTTGAAAACTGAACAAATACCAAAATCACAAAAGATCAAACCTATTAAAACACCACTGCAAATTAACAGTGTTCTTTGAACATTTGCCCTGCAATTTCCCCCCCTCTACACCCTACCAAAGAAATTACAATTATCTAAAATGCACACATTGTTTTTTTAATGCTGAAAGGACTTCCACATTCACTGCAGGGTTTATTTTTGCAGTTTTTAATCTGCTAAGAGCGAACTATTTGACACCCTACCTTGTGATAGTTCATGTGTTTAGTATGCCAGTCATTCTGCATCCAGTGTTCTGGGAAGTTTTCCTTCACAAAGTCGCTCACACGGTTCCTGAAGTCATTGGGCTTCAGTAACAGCAGCTGGATGATGAAGTAGCAGACCTGGGCTTCATTCCCTTCATGGCTTCTCATTGCCTAAATGGGGCAGATCAGTTAAAAGGAAAATAAAACAGCTACAACTGGATCATTTCAGGTCACTGTCTTAAAAACGTCTTAACACATAATAATAATAATAATAATAATAATAATAATAATAATAATAAAGGAATTTAAGTTAAGATCCTTGCTCATTAGATGTATATTTAAAACATAAATTATATATTAAGAAAAATACTGTACATGCTAAACTGGAATAAAATAGACATTTAAATTAATAGCCTGTGAACAGGCTGGCTTGTGGTGACGTCATACCAGAAAGAGACAGGCAACAATACTGCGGATGGAAGCGCTGGTGTACGGATTTATTGAAAACGAGCACGAGTAGCAATTGTTTTATTCTTACTTTTTATAGCTCTCTCTCTTACGTTCCTCCTCTGAACAACCAACCCTGGCGAGCAAAAGCTGGTTATTGTATTGTGGTCGAGGGATTAACTGGCCATCAATTACCTAGTTTATCCCTTGACCACATTCTGCACTGGTTTTCGCATCTGCGTGGCTGACAGCCAATTTGTCATTAGCTGCCGGCCACACATTCTCACGAGATGTAGTCTGGCAGAGATGAGAAGCAAACATAGTCTCTGCCAAACTACATTAAATTATAACAATAAAACAGTACATTTAAATAAAAATACTACAACACAATACAAAATAAACAAAACATGCACAGGGGCGGGGTGTAACCCACCACACAGCCCTATTCAATCAAATAAGTTTTTTTTTTTTATAGTTATGGATGAAAGACCATTACTACTATACATCTAGAGTCTGGGATGGACTGAATTTGCTTGGTTCTTTGTGAGCATCTCCCAAATATCAATGAGCTCATCTTATGTACTGAATTTTACAAGCTTCTGTTTGTGCTGCAAATAAACCAGTGCACATTTGGAGCTTATTTATTTTTTGTAAAACAGAGTAGGCAGGGAATCTGGTCCAGTCTAATTAAATTACCAAACCAAAAAAGATTATGCCTTTTATTGTGTGTGTTTGACACTATGGGATGGAAATCAGGAGCATGTATAAAAAAAAACATGCGTCTAGTTTGAAAAATAAACATGTGTTGTACATGCCAAGGGGAAAATGCCCATACATGTTTTAAAAACATATTCTAATGGTTAACATCTGTTAGCTTACCAAACACAAAATCAGTCTGTCTAATGTGACGATATTGTATTTCCAGACCATGTCATTGAGTATCTCAATGCATTTATTCAGTTGCTGGCCCCCAGCTGAAGTGGAGAACTCGTACACAAGGAAGTCAGCGAATGTCCGGACATGAGCCACCAAAGCCCGAGCCCCAATCCTCTTCAGCACTCTAAAAACAGAACCCTGTCATAGTTATACATCACATAGCACGGAAAGTTAAAGAAACACGAGTGCTCCACACAGTTGAGTTTCACAAATGTTATGTCAGATAAAATAATACAAAAAAAAAGTTATAAAACTTTGTACTTGTTTTTAAACAGACCAAACAAACTTAAATCACTAAAAAGCATTTTCTGTTGGGCCACTGCAAACACCGTATTTTTTGGCCTGGTTGGCCATTACAAGAAAAGTACAAGAAAAGTAGCATGTAACAGTCGCTTCTTGGCACAGCCTGTCACTGTATTAGAATGCCCTGAGCTCAATCGGATGTGGATCACTCTTATTTAAAAATAAACAAAAAATCAGCTGGGCTTAGCCAGCGACATATTACATTGAAGGCTGCATATTGTACATTGTTTAGGCGAGCGTGACCTCCTAATTCAGCATATGTACCAGGTTAACAATGCAATATTAAAATTTAACAACTGAAACCCAAGAGCCGAAAACTAATATATAATAGTGAGCTCTACAGTGTACATCTGCATAACTCAAAAGTAGACACCCTAGCGTATAGTCTGTTACAGTTGGAGGCGTTTTATCGGGATGCCTCAGGTGAAGGAAATATCCAAAATAAGCGGCTGAGCTAATTGAGACTAGGCAGTTGAGATGACTGTAGTAACACTTTTTTGTTTCTTAATGAAAAAGAATGAAATCACATCACATTATGATTAAATCTTAAATACATAATTTAAAATGCGAGTCAATGTTTTTTTGTTTTTTTTAATTCCTAAACAGAATTAAAATCGCTGTTTTTTATTTCTACATGAAATTAAAAAAATAATGAAATCCCATCTTATCACAAGGCGAGGCACTTGCGATGTTGACAGACCAGCTTTCTTTTCAACAGCAGCCTGAGAAACCACAGAAGACTCCTTCAAGAGTTCAACATGGTTTACTCAATTTACGCAAGTCACAGTGTAACCATGTACTCACTTGCACTGCGTTACACGACCTGTCTTGCTCTGAAAAGCGATCTCCGTTCATCATTTGAAAATACTGCATCCCAATTAAACTAAGCGACGTCCCAATTAAGCAACATAAATAGCATTGTGAAGAACCGTCTCCCAGAGTTGCATCCCATTTAAGCAGAAATCCAGATTATCAGTATCCCGATTAGGCGGCGTCGACTGCATTAGGTACAAACGTACCTGTAACCGGTCTGGTTAATGTGATCCGTCTCAAGCAGCATCTTCCAGAGCAGGCAGAGGAAGAGGGGAGGGGAGCCTTGCATGGAGAAATGGGTGATGATGTCATTCTCAATGGTCATAGATTTCCACTTCCTGTATTCCTCTTCCACATTCTTCTTCAGGTTAAAGCGGCTTTCCTGAGGGACGTTGTTCTGTTTGAAGAAAGCCTGGTAGACAAAATTTGAAAGTAATGATCAGCAGAGTGTTCATGGAGTATTGTAGTTATTCCACGAATGGAGATGACTGGTTTAAACCTTTTGTGAACAACTATGGAGAACCAAACAGAAAATGTATTTAGACAACATATTTCCAAGGCAAAAGCTATAAATAATACATTATAAAGAATTGAAATTAACATCCTGACAACATTTTACACTTAATACTTCAAAGCTCTTTTCAAAATGGCCACTCTAGTGCACTGACAGTGTAAGGATTATTGCCCACATTGTCAAACAGGTAACAAAGCAATAACGGTTCATGATGTGGTACGGAACAGAAAACCCCAGCACTGCAGGAACAGTGATTTAGAGGACAAATCTCAAACCCCAGTGCACTAGAACAGCCATTTTGAAAAGAGCTTTGAAACAGACATTAAAGTTATACGTGTAAAAAGTTGTCAGAATGTTAACAATGAAAAGAGAAATTACAGGTACATTATTTAAACAGTTGTAGCAGCACGTGGGGACGTATAATGCTACATTTTGTGGAACCCCTTACTCTTTAAGATAAAGGTATTCTAACATAGGTGCTCTGAAAAAACTCCAAATGATTGACACCCCTACTGAGCTATGATCGATACCTGCAGTGGAGCTGGGAAGCAGCTGAGAGTGTGGGAAGCCCAGTTGTGGGGAGTAAAGGTCATGATAGTCTGCAATATATCCTTACACCAAGTGCCTTGTATGGAATCAGAGCCTGTAAAAAAATCTGGGGAAAAAAAAAGTGAAATGTCAATAATATTGTAAAAAATATGTAAAAAAACAAAGTTCAGAAAAAATGGCACATACATTGCTGTTAAAGGTACATATATAACACCTGTAATCATCCAATATAATGGCTTTTTAAACAATAAATTAAAAGTCAAAACAATTATAATTTCAGTTAAGGAAATTTTTTTGTGTTTTTTTTTCAGTAGTATTTTAAGTCTAGTGTGCGTAAAATAATTACCTGTTACATGTGTTGCTCTAGCCAGTGTGAGAATCAGAGCTCGGTTGAGTTCCTCAGACTCTGCTGAAAGCACAGTTTTAGGGTCACTGAGGAAACGTGTGAACTGTGGCTGGACCTCTGAGTTTCCAAGGGCAGTGATCAACCTCAGAGCTGTGCTCTCCACACTGAAAATACCAAGTAAATGAAAAAAAGTATAGCAATGTGCACGCTTCTTTGTAAATTCTGCCAACTCATCTGGCCTACCTCATAGAAATGTGATTAAAAAGAAATACCCTTTGGCAAGCAGTTACCACGACATACCAGAGGCCAGAACTCATCCCAAAGTAGGTTAGCATGATCCAGACTCTGCAGATACCATTTCTGCAAATAAATGCCCTTACCATATTTTCCACAAAATACATTTAAAAGGCACTCAGAGATGCCTCCATTATATAAAGTATCTGTTGCCTGGGATAATAAACAAATACATTTTGCAGTCACTTAGAACTTATAGTATTCTACATAATTTGGAATTCCTATCCGGGTCTCACAGGTTGTCTCCAGTGTCAGCCTACTTATTAAGCTACATTTTAGGATCAATATTCAGAGATCAGAAAGTACCTTTGAACCATCAATACGACCCGTATATTATAACATTTCCTAAGGTAGCTTCAGGAAATGTTATAATATACCCCTAGCACTGGTTGTGCTGGGATAACTGCACAGCCAGGAGCAAAGCATGAAGCCGCAGTCCGAGAATAACACCCCTGGAGTGTCTTATTGCATTTTTAAAATGGGTTACAATTTTTTAGAAACCAAGATATACACATATTTAATTTAAAATTAAATATTTATTTTTCCTATATTACTACCCTGCAATAAATGAAATAAATAAATTAAAGAAATTATTTTGAGCAATTGAACTGTGCCACGGAATGTGCAGTCCACTAAATTAAATTGCTGGTTGCACAATTTTACAGATTGTTCAGTAGGTGGCACAGTTTGCCGAGCAGTGCATCTTGTTTGAGGCTCTTCTTTTTTTTTTTTTTTTGTCAATGCTCCAGGATTTCCTGTTTTCATTAGACGCAACCCAATAGCTTCTTAATCTGGCCTCATTTCTGTGTCCAGTAATAGACATTATTTCCCTAGCGTCCAGACCAGTGGCAGATAGCATTTGAACTGCAGTGCAGCATGCAGAATGATTTGTGTACCAGCGAGTTAGAATGGCCTCTTTACTAAGTTGGGCGATCAACTTAGAAAGGTAATTCATACCCATAGGCTCTGTTGTGTACCACATATACTGGGTGTCAAGATATTCCTGTGGAAGCAGCCTGGGTTGTAGATAAAAAGCAGGAGCGTTTTGGGGTAGCTTTGACAGTATTATTTTAAAGGTTGACACCAGGCACATGGGGTTTCCTGGTAAAACATACATGAAACCTCTGTGCTGCTCTTTGTTTATCTCTGTGTGGCTTTGTTGTATACTAAAGCCACGCATTCTAGCCTGTTTTCATCTAGCTTTACTATAAATGAGGAGGGTTTGAGTTCTTGCAATCCTTCTCTACCACGCCTGTCCATGTTTAGCTGGATGTCCAGCCACACTTTTACAGACAAAATCAGGTGCTGTGAGGGGACAGACCAAAGGCGATGACCTCAAGGTTTTTTTTTGTTTGCGATATAGGAGGGTGATGTTACAATTTGCCTTTTTGATGCCACCTGAATGTTTTCAGGGTAGAAAGAAACACACTGTTTGCTTGTTTGAAATTGGCACATGTAATGATGTTCAGGAAGCGTCCCACAGCGGGAGAATTTTAAAAAATGGTTCAAGCCAGCTTGCAAGCCTATGTAGCTACTGATCGAGTATTGTTCATCTGCTGTGGTTCTCACTTCGGCAAAGAAATGCCAGTTACATTTTTCTAATTCAAAAATTCTAAATGGTTGGCACAATGATGTCTGTTGGTAATGAGGCTTAGTTGCTGGGACTTGGTTTCTACCCATTGGTAATAATGTAATGGCTTTGAACACTCAGTAGCCAGTCAAGATGCATACATTTCTGAACCCATTTTATAACACATTGTAATCTATAGTTAACTGACCAAAGATGCAGCTGGTTTTGGTTTGTCTGTGGAACAGCAGCAAGAGAGTGAAGATGGCTGAGGAGCTGGACCCTGTAGTGGGGCTGGATGTGGTGCATGCGATAACTGAACATCTCAAGCAGTGTGTGCAGTATGCCCCAGGCATGGGACTTGAACACATTGGGAAGAAGCTGGCCTGCAAGAATTAGAAAGATGAGTCATTAGTAAACTTTTTCTTCTTCTTTAGGTACACCTACAATTTATAATTTATGTTATTTCAATTTGAATAAAATACATAACAACCTGTAAAAGATCAAAGCTCTCTCCTTGTGTATGTATGTATAACCCAAACCAACTTACTCATACCAATTTTAATGTACTAGGTTTAAAATTGAATTACTACTACTGTCATTTGCAGGTGAAATGTTACACGTTACCTCGACGGACATTACAGCGCAGACCATTACAGCGCTACGACATAACCGTGACAAACATTGCAGCGCCGACCATTACAGCGACTGTGCATAACAGCGCTACAACATCACCGCGCCGAACTACAATTCAATTCCCAGAAGACTCTGTGAAGTTCACAAAAACGTTACTTACCAGGAACTCCCCCCACCCCCCTCAGTACGCAGGCTTTAATATGACCTAGCAGTGTCAAGTATTGCACAATTGCAAAGCAGTTGCATACCAGGTTTGAGAAGATCTCTTGCAGATCGAAACGTTGATCTTGGGTATAATAAAAAATAGAAACACTTTGGAGCATAATATATAAGTGTGCGGGTACTATGTTTGTTTAACTTTAAAATCTTACTGCCCTGCACCTTGAAAGACTTTGGATGTGCGTATGTTTTCAAGTACAAGGTTGTCCTGGAAGAAAACTTGCGTCCTTCTGCTCTGACAATGTTCCCAAACTCTCAGGATTGTTTTTTCCAGCAGGACAATGCTCCATGCCACACAGCCAGGTCAATCAAGGTGTGGATGGAGGACTACCAGATCAAGACCCTGTCATGGCCAGCCCAATCTCCAGACCTGAACCCCATTGAAAACCTCTGGAATGTGATCAAGAGGAAGATGGATGGTCACAAGCCATCAAACAAAGCCGAGCTGCTTGAATTTTTGCGCCAGGAGTGGCATAAAGTCACCCAACATCAATGTGAAAGACTGGTGGAGAGCATGCCAAGACGCATGAAAGCTGTGCTTGAAAATCAGGGTTATTCCACCAAATATTGATTTCTGAACTCTTCCTAAGTTAAAACATTAGTATTGTGTTGTTTAAAAAAGAATATGAACTTATTTTCTTTGCATTATTCGAGGTCTGACAACACTGCATCTTTTTTGTTATTTTGACCAGTTGTCATTTTCTGCAAATAAATGCTCTAGATGACAATATTTTTATTTGGAATTTGGGAGAAATGTTGTCAGTAGTTTATAGAATAAAACAAAAATGTTCATTTTACCCAAACACATACCTATAAATAGTAAAACCAGAGAAACTGATAATTTTGCAGTGGTCTCTTAATTTTTTCCAGAGCTGTGTATATATATATATATATATATATATATATATATATATATATATATATATATATATATATATATATATATATATATATATATATAAATAATTGTACAAGAATGAGTTTAATTCGAATTGAATAAAAAACAAAACATCTAACAGCGCTTACAGTGACCTCTGAGTTTAAGTTTTCACCATCCAAGCTGATGACGAGGTAAACAGACAGCCCCTGTTTTATCCTCTGCTGTGTTGGCACTGAACTCTGCTGGAAAAAAAGGGATGTGAAGGACTGCTATGCTTTAAGTAGTTCAGCTTGGTTTGTCTGTCGGGACTGTACTATAAAATAACACATGCTGGATTGAGGTTGCAGTCTCTTCAGGGGTGTCATGTACAAAGGCAGAGTTGCGCGTTTCTTTCTTTATTTTTTGAGCAGGGGTAGAAAAAAAATACCTCTACGTTTCTTTATTGAGAGCAGCGTTTATTCGAGGACGGCGTCTATTAAAAAGCTGATATCTGAGTGAGGCGTTAATTTGAGGGCGGCATTAATTCGAAGTAATACGGTATATATCAAAATATATGCTCAATATCATTCCGCAAGAAGTGAAAAACAAACAAAAAAATCGATATGCAGCCCAACTACATAAAAAATGCTCGTGGAAGCACGCTTTTATTGCATGGAGGTTTTACTTAACGTATTTATCAATCTAGTTATGATGAAGCTCTATGGGAACAGTGAAAAAAAACTATAGTCTTCTGCAATCAGATCTGTGGTGAACCCTGCTCTGACTGTGTCCTGTGTCCGTCCCTGGTAAGTGACACTTTTGTGAACTTCGCAGTCTTACGGGAATTGTTGTTCAGCGCAGTGATGTCGTAGCGTGGTTATGTGCAGTCGCTGTAATGTCCCTCGCGGTAATGTCGGCGCGGTTTTGGAATTGCTTCATGTAACCCCTTATATGCAACTATTTAATTAATGAGGTTTCTATTTTACCATGTAAACTACAGTTTAATAGTTTTAGAATATATTTTTAAAAGCGCTGAAGCAAAAACAGTTTATCAGCATTGTAAGTAATTTTTTTTTTCATTTTAATATTTTCGATAAACTCTTATTTCTAGTCTGAGGTCAGAGGGGAAAAAAAAAAATTTAACCACTGAATTTCTGTTGATAAAGCACATCTCCATATTCTGCATCCACTTCCTCCAACATCTAAACTGCTGGTGATTCAGTGATTTTGATCAGATGAAATTTACCATTTTAAATCACTGCTTGCAGCACCCCATTTAGCCCAATGGATTTTGCACACAGCTGCTCCTGATGCAAAATGCATTCGCACAAGTCAGTACTCTTTGTATGACCATGAAGGCTCTGCATGCTAGCCAATTCTTGCGTCACTTCAAAATTTTCATTAATGCCCCTTAAGAAATCCAAAGCGCTGCACAGTATCACATATGTTAGTGCTCTCATCAAGAGCCATAAAAAACAGAAAAATCTTTAGTTTTTTTACAGACCTGTTGTGAAATGTCCCGGGACATGTCTTCACTGCGACAAGTTAGCGTGTTTCTTGAAAGGCTGATGTTAGAGAACAGATCTTTCTTTGTTGGGCATACATTTTCAGCAGCCAATGTTAGGCACTGTTTTACAAATTCACCCGTGGCGAATGGTTTACCGCTCTTGCAAATTAATTCTGAAATTCCATAGCACACACGGGTGACATTTTCCGGTATTTGATAACCTCTTGTAAGCACATCTTGTTGGGCACAAACTTGTTTAGTTTGTTGGCTTTCTCTTTTCGTGCAATGTCGGTGTATTTGGAGTATGACGATGCATGTTTTGTTTCATAATGTCATCTCACTTTGTACTCCTTCATTTCAACAATGGCATATTAGACAAACAGCTCTTTCTTTAACTGATGTAAAAAAAAAATAACTCAATCTGTCTTGAAATTGCCTCTTTCCTGTACTCCACTTTCACTCTACAGGCCAGCCATGCAGCTACCTCAGAGCTACAGCATCAGAGGACCATGCAGCTCTGGGACGCTTGCAGGCAGGCCCGCAGGTGCCCGGCCAGTCTAGAGGGGTCACTGGTGCACGGTGAGCCAAGGACACCCTGGCCGACCTAAGCCCTCCCCACCCTGGGCGGCGCTCGGCCAATTGTGCGCCGCCCCCTGGGAACTCCCGTCCACGGCCGGCAGTGGAATCGCCTGGACCCGAACCGGCAACCTCCAGGCTATAGGCCTGAGCTCCACGCAGAGTACCTTTACTAGATGCGCCACTCGGGAGCCCCACTTTCTTTTTTTGACCCACAATCCATTTTGAAACAACTGTACATCTCTCTAACAACAATGCACAATCTTCCTTACACTCTGAGAACACGTGATCATAGCTTCCAGGGCGAATCTATTTGCAGTAGATGTCGGGTGGGGTTGATATAATTTAAGTAACTTAAAACAAAGTTTCACTTTTATTAAATATTTAAAAAAAAAAAAAAAACTTTTTGTCATATACTTTCAAACTGGAAACTAAACCAATTGTATTTTTGAATGTGCTTCTGTGGGGCAAACCAAGTATGGCTTGCGGGCCACAGTTTGGGCATCCCTGATATATATAAATATATATAAAGAAAAAGACGAAAGGCATCTAGGATTAATCTAGGAAGATCAACCCTTTCCAATCTGCGTCAGACACATCTAAAATCAGAGAGAAATAACTACTGTACAGTACTGAATCACCTTGCTCCCAGCTACACCGATAAACCACTGGAAAACTATTTTATCTGCATCATTAATTTGCAGTTCCCATTATAAATTTTAAATGACTACTTCTATGGATTAGCCTACCAGATGAAATTGAGTGAGCCTGAATTTTCTTCCAAGGTAATTTTAAGTAGAACTGCTTAAGTTCCATTCAAGTTGCTTGTTTTGCTATTTCCCGCCAGTAGGTTAAAATTTGCAATAGCTTCATATATTTTTCACAATTGTATTATGGCTAATAAAAGAAAAGAAAAAAAATAAATCACAACTTACTAATAAAACCTTTGATCCCCAGGGATTCGATTTCCATGTAAACCAACAGCCGGCTGTATGTTTCCACCAGTGCAGGAGCCAGGGCAATGCTGGACTTAGCATGGGCCAATTTGATGACTCTTGTGGCTATACTGTGTATAAGACTAAAGGGAAGAACAACAACATACTTGATACTGTGTTACTGAGGGTTTTACTTTTTATATACAGATCTATTTCCATAAATAAATATAAAAAAATCATTTCAATGTGAATCAAAGATGGTCTGCATACCTCATTTTGGCATGCACGGTCAGTGAATCCAGCAGGCTCATTGGCAGAGGGGAAATTGATCCAGATGCCATGCAGTTTGTCCCAGGAAGAGGGATCCTCATGTTGCCATTTCCATAGATGGTCTCTACCAGAACCCCCATAGGCAATGTGAAGCACTCAGAGTTAGTGGAGTAAGCATTACACAGAAGAGCAATCTTGTAGTCTGTCATCTGAAGGCTCTTATTTCTGAGACTTTGCTGTAAAAATCTAGGTTAAAACAAGAAACAAATGTTAAAAAAAGTGACAAAAGCTACTACAGAGTTCATATATTTTTCAAAAATGTCCTCTACGATATAATGTCCAATGTTATCAAGGGAGACACAAGATTTCTTATCACATCCATAATGTAACTTCTTCCAAACCAAAACTAAAAGATTGCCCAATGAGGCATTAGACCACATAATTTAGACACAAACAGTATTCTCATTGTAAAACACACACATAAAAATGCTACTGTATGATTAATTACTAAATTGTGTACATATTCTCTCTATGGTGTAGAACATGCATTTATCTAATGTAATTGGGCAGAGTTTTCATATTGTCAGCCCAAACTCCAATGGCTCAGTCCATTCAGTACTTCAGGAAGCATAAAAAGCATCCCCCTCACCTACTTCTACAACTTTACTGCCTTGAACTATATACAGTATTTGCCAATATATTTTCTACAACCAAG
This sequence comes from Acipenser ruthenus, assembly GCF_902713425.1. Lineage (NCBI taxonomy): Eukaryota > Metazoa > Chordata > Actinopteri > Acipenseriformes > Acipenseridae > Acipenser > Acipenser ruthenus. Next base: position 33,568,834 of record NC_081193.1, read on the forward strand.
AATGGTATTCATGCATGAAGCAGATATAAAAATGCTTTATTTTTAACCTTGTTATGCGATTGAAATGCGCTATTGTAACTAATGTATTCTTCTTCTTGTTTAGTGTCCCTTTGTATATCATTTTGTGTGCTTCAGTCAACAAATCCTTTAGGGTAACACATATATCTGGAGGTTAGCTCTACTGAGGACACAAGGGTACTTAATGAAAAAGAAAATGCCTGCGCACGGCCTAATTGAACACTAAAAATCATACCAGCCACACTATAGTGCACAAACTGAATACAGCAAGTACTGCCATGACTCACAAATAAAGAAGCCCTTATGATAATAGTATGGCTTTGATTTAAACTACTGTAATGGATAGACTTACTCGTGGTGAAGCTTAAGAGAGTGAGGAATTGGTATCTGAAGTTTGGAGTTGTCATTCTGGGCCTTCCTATTGAGATGAATCCAGATACAAGTCATGGCAAAGGCATGCGTGGATTGGGGCTTGTTAATGTCAGGCACTGGAATGCACTGAAATGAAAAAGGACACAAAACAAATGTAAATTACTTCACTGTCCAAACCCCTTGAAATCTCAACCTTTACTCAAACCAACAGACCAAAAATATATCCTCATGAATGTCAGTAAACTGTGATTTTTCAAAGTATTTTTTATTACTTCTTATTGCATGGACTATATCTACATAATTGTATTTTCTTCTCCTTTTAAAGTACTACCTACTTAAACATTTTAAAAGTGAATTTTAAATAACTGTGAAATCCTTAAAGAGTAAAGGGACGTGTAACGCTACATTTTTCGGAACCCCGCTACTTACTCTTTAATGTCGTGGGAGTAGATTAACTTCTTACCTCTTTCTCTGGGTATAAAAGATCAAAAAGTTTCATGACAGGAAGAAAGTCTGCCAATGCATTCTTCTGGATGCTGCCAGAAATAAACTGCAGAAGTACCCACATCAGGTGGTCCCTGCCTTTAATGAGACCTCGACCAGCCAACTGTAAAACAGCAACAGCAAAAATCGTGTCACATTATACAGTTCTTCCAAACCTCTCCTAATGTATAGTACAAATAGTCAGTATTTAATTTCTAATCCATTGGCAGGCTCAGGTCCTATTAGTATCAAATAATGCTGTAGTAATAAAATATCGCTAATACTCAGTGAGAAAAGGTATGTTGACCGCAGACATCATGAAGACAGCTTCATCTAAGCTTAAGCTGCATGGGTCTTTTAGCTGGGACCAAATTGGAATCTGCAATATTATGATTTTGTAATTACCATAAGGCTTTTGAGAGTTATTGGGGACTCAGAACCATAAAGGTAAAGTAAAAATAATGTATGTACAGTATACAGTTTAATTAGAGTTCTGGCTCTGATGTATAGGCAGCACAACAAAACGTGAATGAAACAAATACCATTCCATTTAGCACTGGCAATTCATTTAAATCCAGCGGTACCCTATATTGATTTTTTTTTAAATATATATACAAAAAAAACACAACACTGGGTGATGCGGATTGATGATGAATCAATCCAGTTCTTTGCTCCGACATGCTACACAGGATACAGCATTCCATTACCTATTTATTTAAATCTACCTTTTGATGTAGGGACAGAACCATGTGTGGAAAGCTGGCAAACTGAAATAGCACAAAGAAGATGAGCTGGCTGGAGAGGTGTTGCCAGAGCAGCTGGCTGGTTCCTCCATCATCAAACTGCTCCTCGGTTTCCGAGCGCTCCATAGCGTACACCACCAGGTCAACCAGCTGGTCCTCAAGCACTGGGCAGCGCTGTTTGTGCTGCAAAACAAGAACCACATACTGTATTCCAATAGCCTTATAGGAGTGGTAACCAAGCCTTTAGAATTGATTTTCTTACCTCTTGTTGGCATCAACAATATTATCACTTTCCCCATTATCATGGGGCTGAAGATCTGTTTTTGTTCTTTGTACATGCATAGCCCCAATTAAAGTCAAATTCAACAGGAAGTAAAGAACATAAGGTATTCATCTAAAAAATTAACAGTGATAATGTTGCCAATAATACAGTTTTATAAGCCTTGGTTGTCACTCCTTTAACAGAGAGGGACATTTACTAAATATTACGGGAAAACAATAAAAATGCATGAAATGAAGACAGAACCACTCATAGCCAAAACAAAACACTGGATCTAAGAAAGCTGCACTATATTAGTATTATTAAGTCTGCTCCTTTTTTTCCCTAACATAATACGAGTCCTGTAGGGTTTTACAGTGTGCATATTTAAGGAGAACATAACACTATTATGTTTTTCACCTGTTCAGATCACCTGAATATATATTTTTACCAGTACCTAAAAAATATTATTTCCTTATTGTTAAAATGATATAATTGGTATTTACCACTTTAAAGCACCAGTATCAATAAGGAATAAACAAACTGAATTCCACATCTTTTAGTTGAGAATAACGTTCATGACTTAAGAAATCCAAACAGTCAAGCTTTACTAGCCTTTGCTTTCAATAGTATTGCTTAGATGTGTAGATTCAGTTCTCTTTCTTAAGGAGGGAAAATAATGCCCTCTTATGGTAAAGTGTTGTACAGCAGAAAGATTTAGTAAGCAACTGCGGCTTTTCTTTATTAGTAAAGAACAACATGAAAAATTATTTTACCTAAAATGTTAAATATGCATACTTATATTAGAGCCTAGAATATGCTGCAGCTTTTCACTGATTTTAAAATAGCGACAAGTGTCCCTTATATAGATTAGAAACAAAACAAATAAATCTGAATATGGTAGAAAACCAATAAAAAAAGAAAAAGCAATCTGTAAGATACTGATACGTTACTATCTTCATTGTGAAGGTTAGTTTATTGGATTTAAGGCATATTAAGTGGGGAAAAAAACTTTTGTAACCAATTACTCAGATTTGCATGCCACTGCCCAGTTATGGGTTTTAATACTTTTTTTTTTTTTTTTTTTTTAATCTATAAATCACTACGATTGTACTTTTGTGAGGCTTCATAAACAAAATGAGATACTGGAATATTAGATAATAGAAATTATTTCCATGAGTACTGCACTTTGTGCCACTTAATGCCATGTTAATGGTTCATAATACTGTAATAGTTTTAGTTAATTAATTGAAGCTTGAAGGAACAAAAAAAAAAAAAAGGTCCCTTTTTGAACATCTAATTTTATTGCATGGGATTAATTACATAATAAAAACATGGCAAAGGGTATAATCACTAATTTAGGAAAATAACCACATTTCTAGTATTATCTACAGGTTAATTAAATCTATACATTTGTCACAATATTATTCACATAAATAGCAATACCCCTAACATTTAAAATACAAAGCGCTGCATTTACCCCAAATAACTAGCTAATATAATACAAGGTCTCCCAAACACACTCAAAGTTGTTTGTTTCTCATTCAGAAACATTAACATGAATTTATCTGTAAGAGTTAAAGACTGGAGTAAACGCTTTGAAAATATGGCCCACAGTATTTTATCCAATTCATGTCCTTTATAACTCCACTGGTTTTGCTCCTTAACCCTCCTTAAACTAATTTGTTTTTTTCTAAATGTTAGCATTTGCTATAATTCAGCAATAATGAAATTCACATAATTCCCAACTTGTCCAATTGGCTTAATCCAATATTCTAACCTCAAAAAAGAAACACGGATTGTGTTTTCTTTAGCATGCTTTCAAAACAAAACAATTTTTTTCTTTTAAAAAAAAAACAGATGAATCACGATAAATATTTCCATAAACACGATGTGTACGAGCCAACCAAAGTACATCCCACAAGTAATTGATTGACAGCAGTGAGAATTCTTTACAGAATGAAAAAAAACAAACAGTTGGCAGCACAGCACAACAGTCAAGTCTACCACCTACTCCAGTGTGCAAAAAGTAGTCGATTCAGGGCCTGAAATTAACATATTCCTCTACATTAAAATAGGTTTCTTTCTATAGACATTGAGGCTGCGCATCAGATTCTACTGTTTTGTGTTTGTATGTTGTCTCTGAAATGCTGTTTGGAAGCAAAATGCAACACAAAAATATAAATTAATGGATGAAATGAAATATAATATATATATATATATATATATATATATATATATATATATATATATATATATATAAAATCTACAGCTAGGGAATAAAAAAACAGCATTTTGCCTCTATATGCTGGCATTTCACTATTGTATATACAGATCTTCAGAGTAAAATGAAGATTCTCTGCTACCAATACATTGGTGTTGCTGTTTTGTGTCACAATAGGTGTATTATTATGTTCTAGACATGATTTTGTTGTAGGAGGGCAGTGTAAGGTTATAGCTCTATAGGTTTGGTGACCAGTTAAATTCTGGTTTCACTGTAATTAAACCTGTACCACAAACCAGGCTATGAAACATTTCACCAAAAGAGACTTGTGCAAAACATGAGGCCATGATAATTCTATTATCTTTAAAGTTCACAGAGCTTACAAAATAATGTTAGTAAATCGTACCAATATACTTAATATACATTGCCATCACTTTGTAAATATCACATTCTGAACGAGGCACACATTATGGTAAACATGGATTTGATGATGATGACAATGTTATTTATTTAAATAAAAAAAAAAAATGCTGTTTGCCTTAGTGCTGAACTTTCAATAATAAAAAAAAAGAATGCAGTCCACATTGTTACTGTGATTCATAGAAAAAGTAGCAAAGAGCACCTGTAGAACTCCTCTGTTTGTATCCTGGGACACTATCACCCTTCATGTAAATGTGCTTTATTTTGCTCTTATCTGCCCCTATTTTACTGCATTTAATCCTGTACTTCAGAATACTGTAATCTGCCAAGTGTTTAACCTGCAGTACTTTGTATTTAATCATATCCTGATGTAACTATCACTATTTAATCATACCCTGATGTAACTATCACTATTATCTGCTGTATTATTGAATTGTGGTTTGTCACACTTATACTGTGCTTGAACAAAAGTTATTGTATTACCTGTATTGTAACACTTGAAATGTATTTGCTTACGATTGTAAGTCGCCCTGGATAAGGGCGTCTGCTAAGAAATAAATAATAATAATAATAATAATAATAATTACTAATAGAGCATGGGTGACATGTTTCTGGGAGCTAAAGATCCTATAAAAGGAAAAATCTGAATTAGGCTTATTTTATTTTTTACTCTTCCAGAACATAACTAAACACGTATTAAATATAATACTAACATTACACATCATAATAAATACGATTAAACTTAATTTAGCCATGTGAAGAAGGTTGAAGTTCAAACATTACAGCTAATTATTAAAATAGTGATAAAGCAATAAATCATGCAACATTAACAATAATTGTATTCTTCAGAGTCAGGGCATCACTGTAACTAACCTTTTCCTTTTTGCAAACCGAGTTGAACATCCAATAACTAATATAGAAGGTATTGCTTATTACAAAAGCAGGCAGTGGGAAGAAGTTTTACACAGCAGACTATACATGCGATATGAATCGGAGATGTGTCAGTGTTCAATAGAAAGACACGTAGAAATCCTTCATAAACCAAGATTTGCCTTCTTGCATCACTTAAGTCCAACCCATTCAGTCCAGAAGTTTGCACAATAGGTACATATCATATTCATGTACTGGATATTATTATATTATGTTTTGCAATATGAAAAACTGGAGGACTCAAGTGAAGAAAATGCTATTGTTTTACAACCTTTCATCATAGTTAAATGAGATGTTCTTTAACATGTGTGTTTCAACAGAAATTCACTGACTTGCTTACTTGCTATGATAACACTTGTTTTGTAATGAATATGTTGTTCATGTAATTGTACAGCAATGGCCAAAAGTTTGTATCACCTCGATTTTTAGGATGGAGACTAAATGATATCGCAAAAGTGTACCGTAAGTCATAATAGTACTACAGATTTTTCAATTTGTCAGTTTTTCATTAAGTATATGGAAAACTACAAACCAGTATGTAATTCGATATGTTAACATAACATTATTCAGGTTTCAGTGGACTTTATGAAGCAAAACTAGTTAATTCTATAGGCCGATGCAACACTTTTGGCAATCGCTGTAGATATATTATACATCACATTCACATCTTGCAGCATTTCATATGAACAGTATTAATACATATATTTTAATTATTACAATGTAGTTTTCTTTGTTGAGAATTGGGTAGTGTTTTTTTTTTTCTAAAGCAGCAAAAAGTTATTAGCCAGGCCAACCTTTGTCTTTATCAACAGTCTCCTGCAGTTAATGGCCGAGTGCCCCTCACTGCTACAGTAATGTCAAACCCCCAAGGTGTTTACAATCTAGACTGAATCAGTGGCTACCAAGCAGCCAGCATCTAGTACGTCACAATACAACAGTAAGATTGTGAACATACCTGAGCAATGTTCAAGGTCTAGAGCATTGGAGGATGGGCAGGACAAGACAGGACAGAACAAAAAGAAAGAAAGAAAGAAAACAAGAAAAGACAAAACAGTGACTATGAGGACAGCCTCATGTCGTCTCCCCCCCTCCCCCCCAAAATAGTCAGAGCAAGCTCCACAAAGGAAAAAAAGAAAGAAAATAGCAACTATATTACAATCCCCATCAGGCTAATTATATAGTGATAAAAATGTACGCAGTCTCCAAAGCATGACAAATCTGCAGAGAGAAATGAGAATTGAAAAACAAAAAGGTTTTTGTTTCTGGTCTTTATGTGCTGGTTAGAGTTTTTGTATGTTTTTCAGCTAAGCAACTGGAATCATGTCAGAGCTGGAGTGGCAGGGAGTATACTGTAGGCTGGCCTTAAAGCAATGCAAACAAAAAATAATTCCATATTTTTTTTCTTTAAAAAAATCTGTATTTATATGTTACAAAAAAAGGTTCTCAAGCAAGATTTTGATTGTAAACTCTTGTAAAATACAATGTCACAAAGTATCTAATGTTATTTCCTTAGCCACAACAAAAGAAAAGAGAACAGAACAGTGTAGATACTTTTGGGGAAAGCTCTTGAGGTTGTGTAGAGTACCTGTTTGTTGAGACCTAGCATGTTGCAGACCATATCTCTTGAATATGGCTGTTCCAGCACATATCTTAACAAACCCGTTTGTGGCTCAAAGAGATCCTGGAATAAAACACAACAAAGCGTACTTAAGTAACTATATTCAGGCAGTGTGGGCAGCAGTGTGGAGTAGTGGTTAGGGCTCTGGACTCTTGACCAGAGGGTCGTGGGTTCAATCCCAGGTGGGGGACACTGCTGCTGTACCCTTGAGCAAGGTACTTTACCTAGATTGCTCCAGTAAAAACCCAACTGTATAAATGGGTAATTGCATGTAAAAATAATGTGTAAAAAAAAAATGTAATTGTATGTAAAAATAATGTGATATCATGTAACAATTGTAAGTCGCCCTGGATAAGGGTGTCTGCTAAGAAAGAAAGAAATAAATAATAATAATACTACTAATATATTCGTAACACTACGTGGCATGGTGGAAAACTACAACATACTTATTAGTTATATCAATGTTAATATAAATTACTTCATACTAATGGAAAACTGTGTTTTTGCTTTTACTCAACTACACAGCTAGTATAAACATGTCTTACTTTTAAAACTATGCTAACTAAATCTATACTGTACATGTCTTCTGATATGTTTGATGTAATAATGCTATACTGAAGGTTGCTGAAGGACAATATTAAAAATGTACTTACCTTATCATAAGGCAGAAGCCCTCTCAGAGGGAAACGAAGAGTCGTTGGATCTAATTTCCATGAATTACAGATTGCACCAGAGTTGTTTACCACAGGTAACAGACTACATCTCCCTAAACATTAAAGAAGATTAATGAATAAAGAAAATCTGAGTTGAATAAATATTTCTAACTGTCTTTCTAGGAAATGGACACAAGATCTACATTTGAAAGGGTCTCAGGGCTAATTAATATATGAAGTATTTTAAATTTGTGCTGTCACCTACAAATTTGTAGGAGTCTAGTTTGCTAGAGGGTACACCTAAAGCCATCATTGCTTTTTAGTTACAATCTTTGAATAGCATACACGATATCCAAGTCAATGTAACAGAGGAGTATCACTGTTTATTGCCTTTATTGAATATGAAATAGTTAGACTAAATGTTAAGATTGTGGTCTTACCGCAAATGGAGTTAATTCTTGCAGTTGCTCTAAAGCTGTCAACAAAATCTGATATAAGGTTTCCCAGCAACTATAAAAACAAGTTCAACAGTTTGTTTATCAAAGCTCAATTTAACTGTGATAAACAATGCAAAAAAAAAAAAATGTTTACCAGCAGGTGTCACCACACACTTATAACACAAAAGACAATGACAAAACACTCATAGGAATGTTTGTCTCAATATATTATGTTTGGTATAAACTTGTACAGAAAAAAGTTTCCCTTTAGTACTACTGTGTACCAAAAGGTTCCAACAGCTGAAACTTTAGTTTATCTACCTAAGGTCACACAAAACATTTAGAGGCTAAGGCTCGATTTGAACCTCCATTAACCCTTTGCGGTCCTATGTCGGACCTGGTCCGACATTGCAATTATTCCTATCAGGTCCAATGTCGGACCCTGTCCGACATCATCAAAAAAGACGCAAAAAACAGGTTTTTAGTCGTTTTTTCTCCGGAAAAAAAAGGGAAAACCATTCAATAGCCGAGTGGGAGCGACAGGAGCCGGAAAAAAAATAAATAAATAAAAAGGGCGTATCTCATGAATAGTCCTACTTGCCCCTGGCATCAGGATAATGGAGGCCATAAGGAAACAAGCTGGCTGTGACTGCATCAGCGCTCAGAGAATATCACGGACATTTGCAGAGCTTTTTTTCAGATGTTATAGTAATAAAATAATGACTTGGATCACATTATTGAGGCGTTTGGTGATAAAACGAGTGATCAGGAGATGATTGATTGGTATGTACGACTATTATTATTATTATTTATTTCTTAGCATATGTGAAAGCTACAGTGAACGAAAGGGTGGGGCGGGGCTGGAGATGCCTAGTGAGTGCTTTGTTGATATGCAGGGCCTTTTAAATCCATTTGACTGTGGAAAAAAAATACTTTTAAACAGTGCGTCTAAAATTAACTGCGCGTGTGAAAATAAATTGGACCTGACGCGCACTTAATAAATTGACTGCAAAGGGTTAAGTCCTCAGTATAAGCTGATAGACTCTGATATATTACAGGGCATTCTAAAGAAATATGATGACAAGAAATGTAGATGCAAGTGATGATCTGTAAAGTTCTATCACTTACCCAGTGTGACAGTTTTCCTTCAGGATAGAGCTTTCTGATCTCTGTAATAGCAAAATAGGCTGGCAAAAGACAAGCATTTCTATCCAGGATGTACTCAACAACCTTAAAGAGAAAGGGTAAAAAAATAATAAAAAACACATCACAATATTTAAAGACACACTTTTTGTTTTGTTTTGTTTTGTTTTTGGTCAAACTGAATACCTATGTGATATTTTCTTTAGTCGTTGCCAATTAGTTTTTATTATTTTTTCCCCAATTTGAAATGCCCAGTTATTTTTTAGGCTCAGCTCACCGCTACCACCTCTGCGCTGACTCGGGAGGGGCGAAGATGAACACACGCTGTCCTCCGAAGCGTGTGCCGTCAGCCGCCCGCTTCTTTACACTCTGCAGACTCACTGTGCAGCCGCCTCAGAGCCACAGCCGTGGTGAGCCGTGTTGAGCCGAGGACACCCTGGCCGACCTAACCTTCCCTCCCCCCCGGACGACGCTCGGCCAATTGAGCGCCGCCCCCTGGAGCTCCCGTCCACGGTTGGCTGTGGAATAGCCTGGACTCGAACCGGCGACGTCCAGGCTATAGAGCGCATCCTGCACTCTAGCGAGTGCTTTTACTGAATGTGCCACTCGGGAACCCCTTTCTTTGCATAGGCCCTATTGAACTACTTACACACCTCTGGTTGGTGAGGAACCATCCATTCTTCATTAATCGAATATTGAGAAGTCTCAGTTTAGAAGTACAGTGCTACCTCAATACTTAGCAATCAGACCAAAAATATAGGAATAATGGAAAGAGTGAATTACTGAAGGGCCCTTACAAAGTATATTACATTTACAATTTACTAACATGATGAACTAACTGAATTATCAAATCATGAAATAATGAGGGAGCACTACATTACCACTCTCGACATTTCTTCCTTAACTGTATAACAGCTTGTACCACTAATGAAATGTAGGAATTATTTATGTCCCATTCAAAACACTGTTGTGATTCCACCTGCTCTACCTATACAAAAACATTCAGCTTTTAAGTTAACCAGAAATAAATAGAATGGTATATTGACAAATTGGAAAAACATCTGTTTCAAGGATTTGCAACTAGATGTTTTAAACATACAATTCTTGTCTGTACAAACAGACCATAAATAGTACAGGCCCTCTAATGTTAATAATGATGTCTTACTTCTCGAGCTGCTAGAAGCTGCTGCACAACAGCAGAGCTCACTGTTTTGGGAATAGATTGAATCTTCTCCAACAAGGCTTTTAAAAGATCACGAACCCCCTAAATAAAAGAAAGGGAAAAACTAAATGTTAATGAAACTGCTTTTGATTTCCTGAACTTAATAATTCTGTGTGAAACCTATAAATATTTTAGTATAACATGAACATATGTCAAATGTCTAGATATTTAATCCTACACAGAACAATTAAGTAGATAATTGTAATCAATTGTTCGTCACGCTTGGGAAGCTGTGAATTCATTTTAGGCTATCAGCAAAATTATTCTCATGGCAACGTCTGTTGATTCCCTTTGGCAGCATGCCATGTTTTATTATGTTTTGTATAAAACACAAATTACAACAGCATTTACAGCAATAGACTCTCTATAATCACTTTAAATCAAAGAATACCTTATAATCAACACCACCAATTATTTTCCGAATTAGTCTAAATGTCAAGGCCCACAGCTGTGTTCTTTCCCACTCCAGATTGTCAGAGTTGATCAGAGCCTCACACACCATCCTGAACAAGAAAGAAAATAAGCAAGTCAGCAACATTCATACCCATCATGGCTGTAAATATAAGATTAGAGCCATCAGTAACAAGAAAAAGTGCCATGAAGAAAAGAAAAAAAGAAGCTTACCATAACCTACTGTACATCCACTTATTCACATGGAAAAATGTAAGTTTGACATACCCGTACACCTCCACATTAAGGTTCTCTCAATAACTTGTGCTAGAGAATGTGCAAACCATTTCTTCTCAAATTTAGTAAGCACTTCTCTTGATGTATTGCCTCTAAACACTTATGTAAGTGACCAGTGCCTGGACTTGTTCAGAAATAGTACATAAATACAGACTCTAGAGTAGAATAGCCAACAATGCAAAGCTCTCCGCACATGTTCAAGTGGGGAAAGTACTGTTGTACACATTGTTCAATGCAGGCACTTGCACCCACTATAATGGCCCTTGTGAAGTCACCGAGATGCTTCTGCATTGCCATTATTGTTGCTGAATAACTGAACTCTCACATAGTTTATCGATCAAGTCACATCATCACATACAATTTCAGTCAGTGTAGCATTACTTAGGAATATGAAAATGTGCCCACCTTTACCAAACAAATCAAACAAGGTGTTTCCTTACCTTGGTGGCAAGAGGCCTGTTTCCACAGCCATTGCCAGGCAGTCGTAAAGGAAGGATATTCTTTTCGGACTATGCTGGCCATGAATGAATCGAACTATCCACTGCACGCACTGGTCGTGGGATTCCTAAAAACACATATTTCAGTTTAGTGATTTGGGAAAAACTACAGCAGGGACTTGTCTCAAACAACAACTAGGTTCACTGCTATAGTATGTCCACATACTGTATATCAAACAACCATCAAATACATTTGTAACCCTGGATGGCAGGGCTTAAAGATTGAATAAGCACAATCCAGGGTACCTCTGAAGTACATACTATAAGTATTGTCAATCTGAGTGAATCAGAATCAATACCATTTTATCCATAACCTATTGGCTAAATAAAAAATATGAACAGAAGACTTGATTTCTCACCTGAGGAAGAGTGCTCCAGTACTGTCGAAATGCTCCAAGACAACTGATCAGCTTTGTCCTCTCATCTTCAGGTGTGTCCATGAACAAGCTATGATAATTTAAATCAATATGTACAACACATAAGTACTAATTAAAAACAGCTTAAATGTAACAACTATATAAATGACTTGCTGTTATTAGCCCTTATTTTAATTCACTATTTTATTACACAGAATTCAACAGAAACATACTTTCTGCAGATATCTACATTTTGCTAATCTTCTCCACAGTATAGTTAATGTAGTCTAAATGTGTTACAAACAGATTTCTGCAATAATGCGCTTACACGACATGAAACTAGCTTTTGCATTTCTATGAAAATGACAGTGTGATAAATGCATACCTGTCTATGGACAAGTACAGCTCTAAATTGTGGCTGCCCATCTCCACTCTTAAACTCTTATCACCCTGCCAATTTCTAACACAAACTGCTAGACCCAGGAACTAGTCAGTATACACTTACCCAGCAAAGGCCTCCTCTATGATCTCCGTTTTCTAGGGGGAGGGAGTATAAATAATAAAAAATTAAATAATGCAATAGACCCTTACAGTGCATTGTGTAAGCTACATTACCCCCTTCATTATGTTACCAAAAATATATTACCATTTTTTCTATATATGTTGGCTATAACAACTAAAAAGATATGACATACCAGTATATCGGTACTGAAGACAACACACATATGGAGTAAAAACGTTAATAGGCAACTTTTACTGTTTGAATACTTCGAATAGGTAAGATTTAGCATACGATGTCATATTATTTGTAATATGTAGCTTCCCCCCCAAACAGCGGTATTTTAAAAGTAGTAGACTTCACTTTTCGCGATATGCCCCACCCCCACAACAAATTAAATTAATACACACAGTACTAGGAAACGTCACACTACGGCCAGACAATCACATCTGTTGAGTGATGTTTGATGTAGCAAACATTGATTGGTAGTGCTACACCAATTAAAGTACGTTTTTATATATTTGTATTTATTTTTGTGTTACATTATAGTTGTTACTTCTGAATTTAGCCTGTTACTGTAAGGGTAAGTTTATTTTTATGACACCTGCTAATTAACCAAGTGTTATAAAATATATGTAAACTATCTTTTCCCCATTAGAACATAATGTAATTAACATGCAGAGAATCTTTACTTTATCACTGTTGTACCACATTTGAGAACAAAAGGATTACTCACAACCACCTCCTCAAATATGCTTTGCAACTGGGTTTCCATTGAAATAGCTATTGTCCCGTCAGCAAAATAATAAATAAAATAAAAAAAGAAATGTCTGAGTATTCGTTAAAATGTTAAAATTAAATAAAAAATACTTCCATACAAAGTAATCACATTTTCCTTTCTCTCTTGCATCTCTGTTTATGTCTAGCTACTGCGTACAGGAAGACGTTGCTTGGATCTAAACATTCCGAACTGAAACTACACTATGGGTAAATAGGTTCCGCGAGTCTCTGTCTTGCTTTTAGAACAGTCCCTTTATTATTATTATTATTATTATTATTATTATTATTATTATTATTATTAGTCGTAGTAGTCGTCGTAGTTATATTTAATTACACGTTAGGGGACTACTAAAAAAGTCGATTTTGCATCCTCAAGAAGAGGATGCTAACAAGGACTACATTTAGTACATTTAACAATAACGACAAAAAACAACACGTTAAAAGGTACTGAAAATGAAATATTTAGAGAAAGGGAACCACACTGGTTATTAGTCGTAGTAGTCGTAGTCATAGTATTATTGTTGTTGTAAGTGTTTATTTAAAAATAAAAAAATAAAAAACACTAGTCTCAATAGGCCTATAACATACTTTCAAATATGTACATAGTGAAGGTAGTTCACAAAGCATTTACCAATGTGTGAAGTAAAGTTATAAACCAAAAAACAAAAATATTGATGCCAAAAAGTTTCAAATAAATAGCATTGTAAAGAGCAACTGCATGCACATTAGTTGTTACTATTTATGTAATGTTAACTTTTTTTTTTTTAATGGCGCAAAGCAGTGCAGGGACACTTATTTGATCTTGTCGTCACAGACCATGCCCCACTCAAGTAAAGAAGGACAGCAATGCCCGGGTAACTCGGTGGTATCTGGTGTTGCAGCCCTTCATGTACCACATGGTACACCATGCAGATTATTTTTCCCGGGAGGTGGGAGTAATGGGAGAGATAGATTCAGCCGGGTGTTCCTTCGGCTCCACTGAGCAGTGGGATATGTGACAGAAATATGAGTTTTGGTTGTAAATCTCCCTCCCGACGTGAGGGCGCTAAGCAGCGAAAGGGAAAGGCTTTGGTCGGGCTGGCCTGACAGTTATTTCCCTGGGCTGGGAAGTCGTTCAGACTGGAAGGCGGCGAGACTCTGTTGCAGGAACGTATTGACCTGGAAGGGAAACGATGTAGCAGCTGCAGACAGTAGAGACAGCTGTAGTCGTTTACCAAGGGGTTATGCGTAATGTCATAAAAGGGCCGGAGAATCGTAAATCTTGTCCTTTGCTTGGTTTCAGAGCGCATACGGAACTGGAAGGACTGGGAGAGATTCCCTTGTGAACTGTGAAATAAAATTGTGAGTGTTTTGTTTGTTTGTAGCACTCTTAGTAATTGTCTTTTGTTTTGTGAATTCACTAGGCAGCTAACACGTCTCCAGAGCTGTCGCCTTGGGCCAGCACTACCCGGAACAACAACACCACGGTCACTGTTTGTTTGTTATCACCCACCTCGAGCACTACTGCTCGCACACGGCCTGGTGATTGTGTCTAGTATCATTATGGGGCGGATAACGTGTTATTATTTGTTTGTTTTGCAAATCATTATTATCATTTTTCTGCCGAGCTTTACACATTGGTGTGTATTGCCGGAGGATTATTGTTTGGTCGCCAGACCGGGATTTATATATAAAAAAAGACCCCTTTCCAAACCGGATTACAGTTTCCTTTTGTGATTATTCCTGCACTGTGTACAATCAGCTTCTCCTCAAGTGCTCCTCATTTATTATTATTATTTTTTTTTAAATTTAGAATCTCAAATTTGTACCCCCAATTTTCTCCTAATTTGGAATGCCCAATTTTTATTATTACTTTCCATCTTCACTGCTGCGATTCCCCACACAGCTCAGGGACCTGAGGCTCAGTGGGTGTCCTCCGATCCCACGAGCCAATCAGCGTCTTTTTACACCCATGTGATAGTCATGATGACAGTGTGATAAGATTTATAACACTTTCAAAGTTTATATTCTTTTTTCATGTTGCAGGTCTCAGTGTCAGGTGATATAGCAAAGAAAGAAGCTCTGTTGGATTCAAAAGAACATAATGGTGGAGTCTCCGAAATGACAGATGACCATAAAACGAGAGGAGAAATACTCTTAACTTCCCAATGAATACAGCGGAAGAACCATCATGGTCATAAAGTGTTTCATATAGCCCTGAATTGCTTGCCCAATATTATTATTATTTGTTTATTTAGCAGACGCCTTTATCCAAGGCGAATTACAGAGACTAGGGTGTGTGAACTATGCATCAGCTGCAGAGTCACTTACAATTACGTCTCACCCAAAAGACGGAGCACAAGGAGGTTAAGTGACTTGCTCAGGGTCACACAGTGGCTGAGGTGGGATTTGAACTGGGGACCTCCTGGTTACAAGCCCTTTTCTTTAACCACTGGACCACACAGCCTCCAATAACACTATAGAGGACAATTACCTTGAATGTGTGAAAAATACAGAGAATCATCTCCTTGAACCTTGGACATCCCTGAACAACATTCTAAGTACAGAAATGTAGGGAACTCTTAACGGCATCCTCAATTTGGCAAACAGTAAAAATATCCTGAGTATTGAAATGTCGTATGACCCTGTACAGCACTAGGTGTACATCACCAGTTATAACTATATTTTTTACTAAATGATGTATGATACAGCATGAATGTTCACAGAACATTCTAGTTATTCCACCAATGAGAATGGCCAATGAAGTGAAATGGGTTGTTTATGGTTGTACTCATGAGTGTAATAAACAGAGAACTCAATGTACCATCATGGAGGAGGGTTTGTTATTTATATATTTTTTTAAACTCTTTTTTTGTTTTTTAAATCAGTTTTTTTTTTATTTAAATCGATTTTTTTTCAAATTATGGAAAATGTAATAGTACCATAAATGCATCTCTACCTCCAAATACTGTAAATGTAACACTCTTAGGATGTTGCAAATGGTGGTTTGTGAATAGTTACATACCAAACCAAATTACTAATAAAATCTTAAATGAATACATAAATAAAACAAATTATTTATCATTGTGGCATCCTCTTAAGTGTGTACTATAATATGTTTTACCTTATAGAAAGACTTTCTGGAGTTTCATCACAGCTATTATTATTATTATATCATTCACATAATTATTGCATAGTCATGTTAACTACATTTTAATGTGAATAAGAATGAAATTAACTAGGTATTGCATCAACACAGTCTTGTCTTTTACACTCAGAATGATACATCCTTTATCAGACTTTCAGTGTCAAGTTTTCAATGATATATATATATATATATATATATATATATATATATATATATATATATATATATATATATAGTGTGTGTGTGTGTATACAGTTGCAGACATAGGTATTGACATCCTGTATATGAAATAAGGTTATTCCCCAATGTATTGTATCATAAATATTGTTTGTTAAACTATACTTAGTAGTCAATGAAATATTTCAGTGGTGGCTGGTGTGGTTGGGGCTGACAGCAGTTTAAGGGGATTTCCAAATATTCCCCCCTTTAAACACATTTTAAACTGTCAGATATCACTTAAAACAGGGAGGTACCGATTTAAAAACGTGTCCGCTGCTCTTTCCTTTCTGTGACATTGCTTGCTAGATATTGATAGCAGCGTCCTTTTTTCCGACTGACTGTATAACTCACTTGAACAAAGAACATCTTCTCCCTTAATTAAAATTATTCGCTTGCCAACATCTGACCTTGAGAACCAGGTGCATCCATGTTTGCTATCTCTTACTGATTCAGAGGCCTATTCCAGGCTTCAGGAATTCGGGATGGCCTGTCTTTCTCCCAAAACTTATCAGATGTTACAAGCTACACTGTTACAAACGTATTGCTTTATTTATTATGCCAGAACATTACACCAAAGTTTAACCTTTTAAATACTCTTATGGTCCTACACTGCAGCTAACTTGACTGCAGGAAAAATAAATAAACTTAACAATTTAATAAACTGCCATTCACTAAAATAGCTCTCAGATTGTGCTAATGAAAATATCTACAATATATGACAATGTGCTTGCTGTGGTGTATTTAATATAAAAAATAGCATAACTAGCACTCGGCAATTTAAACTTTTTTTACTAAAAAATAAATGGGAACATGTAATCATAAGAGCTGTCTGTGTTACATGCTGTCAGATCATGACTTGATATAACACTGAGCATGGGAGCTGCAGCCTGCTGTTTCCCATATTACAACTGTACACAATTAAAGATGCGGTCACCAATTCCACACACATTCTTGTCTTGTATTGCAGGGGCCTTGATGCTCAAAGTCAATTGTTCTTCTTGTTGATCCTGCCTTGCTGTGAGCAGTACTGAAATAAAACACCTTCATTGCACTAATGGAATACTTTGTCAGAAACTACAAGCAGACCACTACTAGTCTAGCACATGCTTAAACCATCCAAAATTGCACCAGAATGCACAATTTTAATCATTTTTTTCAAAAATGTCCCAGTGGGAGGGGAAACACCCCCGTCCCACACTCCCCCATCAGCAATACGCGACACAATGAGATCAGTGACTCCTACTGCCTTGTAAGTGCCACATACATTAAAACTAATTGGTTTTAAGGATGCTGCTGGCCAGGGCTGCAGTTAGTTTGCTCTGACACAAGCTATGTGATTAATTTACTCTCCATTATTATGTAATATGCGATATGTATGTTTGCATGCAAAATATTAGAAAGTAATAAACTCATAAGAATTATAAGTATAACTATGGTATCAGAGATAGGCTGTTACTTGCAGAGAAAATGACTCTCTACTAACTTAAGCCTAGTACAGAGTTTTATAAGCCCTTTTTACAAACATCTCTTCAGACAGGTACAGCCAATTTCAGACACAGTAATAAAAATTACCCTTTATTATTATTATTATTATTATTATTATTATTATTATTATTATTATTAATAATAATAATAATAATAATAATAATAATAATAATAATAATAATAATAAACAAAGACATATAGCTTTACATGACTGGCTGGCTACCATTTTGCTGACAGCATGTACTCATTCTTGAATAAATGTGCTATTATATTACCTTTTCAATACCTTTCTCCGTCTGCTTTTATACTACAGTATATCACAAAGTCATAAATAGATAAGGGATGTAATTTAATAAAATCTTATTACATGCTTATAACATAACTGTGAAAATCCAGGAAATGACTGTTGGACTGAATCCAACTTCCTTTATGAAAAGGATGAAAAGAAGAAGGAAACAAACCTCTTGGATAACATATAATAATGTAAATCCAAGATTATATGGCACATCGTATTTGCATATCTGCAACATATTGCAACATATTATCAGCATGGACCCAAAAGAAAATGCCTTGTTTCTATTTGAAATGGAGACACACATGCACAGCTGAAGACCAAATACTGCGTGTGCCTGTAATAAATATGTGAAAGCAGTACAATCTACCACAACTACTTAAAATGTGACACTGAAATGAATCAATCTAGGGTCATGATCGGGCTTAATTTGAAATTCAATTCTAAGAGTAAAATTTGTAATGTGACCTTTAGTGGTCAGTCAGTTGTTGCTCATGCAATAGTGACATAAGTCTGTGGATCAAACCCCAAAAGCATCACCACACAGCATTCAAATAATGTGTGGTGATTTCTGAGAACTGCTGAAACCATAGACAGTTGATTCAAATAAGATATGAATTTGTACTAGATATGGCAAAACATAAGCAAGTATTTTGAATATAAAAGATAATGCAAATGAAGTGTGCAATCACATAGTAGTTCCTCAAATGAATGTAACCTGTAATTAGATTAAAAGATTAAACATTTATCAGGACCAGTTAAGATACCATTAATTTATTTTATCAAATGGCTGATAAAGACTTACATGTGATACATTTATCATGGTACTGGGCCACCGGTGAGTTATTTATTTCTTAGCAGACGCCCTTATCCAGGTCGACTTACAGTCGTAAACAAAAATACATTTCAAGAATCACAGTACAAGTAATAATACAATTAAGAGCAAAAAATACAATACTTTTTTAAAAAATACAATAACTTTCGTTCTAGCAAAAACAAATATGACAAAATACGATTCAATAACGGAACAGATAACAGTGTCAGTGATAGTTACATCAGGATATAATTAAATGCAAAATACTACAGATTAAATAACACTTGTGACAAATTACAGTACTCTGAAGTACAGGATTAAATGCAATAAAATAGGAAGCAGATAAGAGCAAGTAAAGTGCATTTAAGGAAGAGTGATAAGTGTCCAGAGGGAAAAAGAGGAGTTCTACAGGTGCTGTCTGAAGAGGTGAGTCTTGAGGAGGCGCCGGAAGGTGGTCAGGGACTGGGCAGTCCTGACATCTGTAGGAAGGTCATTCCACCACTGCGGGGCGAGGGTGGAGAAGGAGCGGGCTCTGGAGCCTGGGGAGCGTAGAGGAGGTAAAACCAGTCTTCTAGTGCAAGCGGAGCGGAGAGGTCGAGTGGGGGTGTAGGGAGAGATGAGGGTCTGGAGGTAGCTGGGTGCAGTCTGGTCAAGGCTATATATATATATATATATATATATATATATATATATATATATATATATATACAGTATAAATATATGGATTGTATTGAAGACGTCCTTAGCATAAAAATAAAACAACAGAATGTAAGTTTGTACAGTATCTGTTTGCTATGGGCACTATTGTAATGTAGTTATTTGATATATACTGTATAAAAACAGTGTATTGCTTATTATGTAATTTATTGATCACTTATAGTTATGTTTTTACCTCAGAATAATCTAGTTTCTTGAGTGTCCAAATCAAAAAAAGCACTTTATGGGCTCTCCACGTGGAGTGCAGGATGTGCCCTATACTCTGGACGTCGCGAGTTCAAGTCCAGGCTATTCCTTTACCGATTGAGGACAGGAGTTTCCAGGGCGCGTGGCTCAATTGGCCGAGAGCCACCCGGGGGTAGGGAGGGTTAGGTTCACCGCGCACCATTGACCCCTGTAGTCTGGCCAGGCACCTGCGGTCTTGCCTGTAAGCTGTCCGAGAGCTGCGTTGTCCTCCGACGCTGTAGCTCTTGGGTGGCTGCATGGTGAGTCCGCAGTGTGAAAAAAAGTGGTCGGCTGATGGCACACTCTTCGGAGGACAGCGTGTGTTCGTCTTTTCCCTCCCAAGTCAGCGCAGGGGTGGTAGCGGTGAGCTGAGCCTAAAAATAATTGCCCATTCCAAATTGGGGAGAAAATAATAAAAAGATAATTGACAAAGACTTAATTAAAAAAAAAGCACTTTATATTTGTATAAACCCAGTGCTTTTGTGTCTCCCACTACCCTTGTGCTCTTTGCATCTATTTATTTATTGATTTATTTATCTCTAGATCTGTATCCTATTTTATATAGTGGATGATAACTTCTCTATGGTCATAAACAGGTTATACAATAAATCTCACAAACCAACATTTCCCATAATTCTTGACCTAATGAACATAATATGAAAACAGTAAATTAAAGGGGCAATGACCAAAGTTTTGAAAATCACAACAAATAAAATTTTTCACAAATCTAATTTATGAACTTTATTTTCTTTTTGGTTCTAGTGATGTCAGCGGTGTGATGTGTGGCTTCTAGCATCTGCTGCAGCAGAAGTGAAATTATGTGGTGACTGGATAAACTATTGAGTCAAAGTGAAAACTGTGGTATTTTGTATTATTATTATTATTATTATTATTATTATTATTATTATTATTATTATTATTATTATTATTATTATTATTATGTTTTAATAGAATATTACATATTCTGTAAATTAAAAAAATACTTCAATTGTAGAATTGTATATATATATATATACAAGAGGGGGTTGCTACATATTGTAAAACTGATCCCATTTCCAAGAAGCTGATCAGGAACTGAGGTTCAAAAATATGGCTTCACTGGATGCCTGTGACTGACTTTCTCCCTTTGTTGAACAACAAACAAAAAACACATTGTGCCTGCAGAGCTTCAAAGTATAATGTTTACCATGTCATACAAACTAAACATAATACTTAAAGTGTTCACTGATGAGGTTCCATGACATTTCTTGTTGCTTCATTCAGATTTTCCAGATATAAAAAACAAACCAGTCCACCCCTTTTTCTTACATTTATATTAAAATGGTTCAGAGCCTTTTCCCAAATATTCAAAACAGATCTAGGCTTTTAATGTGATATTGAATCAGTTAAAATGCAGATTACTTTTAGATTCAATTGAAAAGTGGATTGTACATCTGATATATTTTCTGAATAAGTGTTATGGGTTACCATTAACCCACATGTTATTACCAAGATAAATCTTATCATTTTATGCTGTTAACCCCCACAGACAATTTACTGGTAAGGTTCTGTAATCACACAATATTTTAATAATTCAGGTTTATACAAAGAGGTGTTTTTTTTTTTTCTCTCATTAAATCTCTAATGAAATTTAAACAACACAGTGATGGCAGTGCTTGTTTACACCACTATTAATTCTTAACATCAAACCAAGGAAATCACAGGATATTCAGTATATATATATATCCCAGTTTCTAGTATACTGTAATATTTCATATTCAGAATAGACTGGGTGATGGGTAGGAGGCTGTGTGGTCCAGTGGTTAAAGAAAAGGGCTTGTAACTAGAAGGTCCCCGGCTCAAATCCCACCTCAGCCACTGACTCATTGTGTGACCCTGAACAAGTCACTTAATCTCCTTGTGCTCCATCTTTCAGGTGAGACATAGTTGTAAGTGACTCTGCATCTGATGCATAGTTCACACACCTGTAAGTCGCCTTGGATAAAGGCGTCTGCTAAATAAACAAATAATAATAATATAGTGGTGTAAATTGGGGAAGAATATTACTTTAATGTGCATGGTAGTAGTGTAAATAGCTTTTATGGAAAAGTATACACTGGCCACAAAATTAGAGAGATCTGGTACAAGCCCAGAATGCATAGTTTGCTTTTTGTTTTTTTATTTAATATTGAAATTGACAGATATGGCAAGAGCAACACCATGAAAAGTTGTTGCTTCTTGGTCCCTAATCACTTCTTGTTTGTTTCAGACACTCCACTGGTTTACATGTAGCTGTTATCAGACCATTTGAGCTACAGTACAGCAAAGGTACCAGGATTCAGCAGTTTATCTATAGTGCTGTAACTGAAATAATATTCCTAATATGATGAAGAAAAAAAAAGAAAAAATTCAGCACAAGAAAATGGGCACGAGTAATAATGTTAATAAAGTTAGGAAACATAATTTGGCCAGACTATTTGTTTTCCATTTTATTATGTTCTGTCAGAGACTATTCATTTAAGTTCAAATTAAACTGGTAACTGTACAGCACCCGTTTATTTTACAAACACGTTTAAAATTCCAAGCTGACAATACATACTGTAGTCAAGCTATCAGACAGTTTTGAAATGCAGGTCAAGCAATCAGACACTTATCTCGCAATCAGACGCTTAACTTGTAAAGATAGTTTCCCTGTTTCAGTGAAATTCTTCACTCCGAGAGATTTAGAACTGCGCTGGAATAAAATGAGCGATGATAAACACTTTCATACATTTTCAAAAAGAAAGTACACCACGCCCCCTTGTCAAGGTACGGCGACAGAAAGGTCTGCATTGTACCACATGATTTTATCTGAAAGTTACTAAAGATCAGCTTCCTTAGTACTGATAGTAGTCGAGGTTGTTACTGTATGGACGTCTCACCACATTAAACAGCTGTAACGAGATTAAGTTTATTTTCAGATCGCATATCGATAGTACGCAACACAACTGTGATGCAGCGACTACCTGCAGATACTGAATGAAAGCAATCTGATTCTGAAGCGAATCGATCCCGATGAAGTAAATTACACACTTCAAATCTAAATGCTAGGACCAGGAACACTGACTGTTATTTTTCTTGTAACACTAAAGGCTACAGGTAAAATATATTTCTCCATTATTCTAAAAAGACTGCACGTTACAAATGCGGTTGTCTACAATTTACTGTATAAATCCACTATTGTATATTAAGTAATTTTCAGACGGTAACCTACTGGCGCGCATGCTGGTATGTCGAAGTGGTGGTCGTTTTTGAATTTCTTTTCAGGATTCAGCATATTTTATCACAGAAAATACTTTAAAATGCATTTATAGTTCCTTAAGTGATTTGTCAGTTATTGCCTTTTATTAAATTTGCATTGGTGGTGCATCTTTCCAGTGATTTGAACACTAGTTCAAAAGACACAGTATGTTTGCACAGTGCTATCTTGTATGTAATGAAGAAATATATGCAGCTAAACACACATCTGATCATTTGGTTAAGCAGTAAGATGGTACATTGTATAAAACTGAGTTTATAGTTTACATTGATATGGGCATATTTTCAAAGTCTTTATTCTAATCTTTAACTAAAACACATTTTAAAAAGAAAAACAAAAAGAAAATCCTTAAAAAAAAAGGTTAATACAAGATTAGTTAACACTTTGAAAATCTGCCCCAGTTGGTAAATTGGAATGAACTAAAATTAGAGGGCTATCTGTGGATGGGCCAGTGGTTGGTGAGTAGGGCAGGATAAAGGTCTACACAGGATTATAGATAGGGTTCTGATTTCTGGGGTTTTCCCGAAATCTCTACTCCTTTAAAAATTAAATTGATGCATGTTAATCTTTTTGTTTATCTCAATCACAACTGAGAAACGTGTTAATAGTAAAATTGATTTAATTTAATTAAATGGGCTTTTAAGTTGTAAGTCTTACTTCTTAATTTCAAAACAGAAGTGACTTTAGGGTCTGAGCTATTTTCGCCTGTTTTTTACTGTTGTTAGATTTGTTGCCATAACTCTTTAACTATAAAGGTTACAGGTACATGTCATAAAATGAATGTGTACATAACAAAAGTGAAACAGTCTGAAACTCACCCGGTTCAATACAGATAACAAAAACCACAGAAAAAGGAGCGGTGCTTTTTTTTTTTTTTTTTTTTAAACATTATTTATTGTTTGTAAAAAAAATTTTTTAGCATGGCTAGCTGAAATCTGACAGTGCACAATCAAACTTCAACAGGTAGGGAACATGTACATTTTTTTGAAAGAAGGAACTATGGCCATATATACAAAAGGGACCAAAAGCAACCAAAAAAACGGATTAATTGAAAATGTGCAAAATAAAACAAGAAGAAAAAAAGAGAGGGAAAAAAAAAACATTCAAATTATTCGTCCCAGGCACTCTGATCATGTGTCACAAAATGGGGCTATTCACTGTGGCTTGAATAGCCAGCAAGGTGGCGACCAGGGCAACATAACCCTCTGGTCTCGTGCATCTGATCCACAAACACGAAATACATTATATATATATATTATATATATGTATCGGAAAATAGGTACTTGTGCCTTTGATGTCGCCATTTGTCTTATTTTGTAAAGGTTTTGTGTGAAAATGTTTGTTTACTTCACAATTATTATTATTATTATTATTATTATTATTATTATTATTATTATTATTATTATTTATTTCTTAGCAGACGCCCTTATCCAGGGCGACTTACAATCGTAGGCAAAAACATTTCAAGCGTTACAATACAAGTAATACAATAAGAGCAAGATAGGTCTGTCTTCAGCCCAGCAACAACATTCCAAAACACTCGCATTTAAGGCTCCTAATCTCCTAATATGGTCATCTACCTGAAATACACAAGTAGGATCTCGTTTTAAAAGGATGAATCTCGTCTTTCCAATTACGTATCAGACAAGCAGGGCTGTCTCTCACAGTGGCTGAGTAAACATATTTAAAGGGTTAGGTCGCTGGCAGTATATTTAACATTGGATGGGCCCTAAAAGGTTAATGTAAATGCAGTCACGCAGAACGATTGTAATAAAGTGTGTCCAGCATAAAATACTTTATTTTTCATTATAGCTTTAATAAAGATTAGTCGCTTATTAACATGTTTCGATCTTGTTTGTTCCTCGTGCTTTATCAAAAATTAAGGCTTGGCCAATTTAAAAGCCAATTTAGTTGTTTCACAGAAAAAAAGAGTACATTAAATCAATTTTACTATTAATACATTTCTCAGTTGTGATTGAGGTAGAAGAATGGCTTAACAGGTAACAATTTGATTCTTGAAGGAGAGTAGAAAAGGGGTAAAACATCGAAAATCAGAAGCCATACTTATAGGCTACAAATGCAATGTGAACAATGCAGTGATGGAAATAAGATCCCCATTGCATAGCAGCGTTTTAAGGTTTTACTGTGGATTAGGAGCCATGACTAAGGCTCGTACACACAAGCCTAAATGCGGTTGTGAGTTCACCTTTTGCTCTTAAATATGGTTTAAGTACACACACAGGCCCTATCTACACTATGCCTTTAAACCGTATTAGTTGCATTTAAGCCGGCTTAAAAGAGCTAAACGGTTTGCATCCACACGACGCAGCATTTAATACCGTACTCGACAACCGGACTCAAGACCACCTCAGGAGGTAGTCTCGAGTCCGGTTCTAATTAGATCGCATCAGGTAGTGCGGTTTATCAGAAGTGTGGACGCTGTAATACCAAACTACATTTTTTTGTGTATCCTCCAATATCCCCAAATGCTTTGTGATATGTTTGGCGAAATACTCAGAGCAGGTGCCTGAAGGACTTGCTATCAGTGTACACTCTGCACTAGGTATTGATTTTTATGCTTTAAAAAAAAAAAAAATCTGTCGGGACATTAAATGAGGCGACTGCAAAAATGAAATGCGAGTTAAAAGCAGGATCGGGAATGAACAATTCACGTCATTTGTCAGCTCTGTTTGAAATAAAATGAAGGGGACCAGAATTAGGCTCAGGCAAGATGTAATTAACAGCTTTTTTCTGAGTTTAATTATGAAACAGAATCAGATCAATTTGTTTAAAGGGACATCACCTGATAAAACCTGAAAAAGTAAACCCCCAAAACTTCAAGCCATACTTGTGTGTGCGTTTGCATTTACTTTTTCCAAAATACTTGTTTTATTTCTTTTTAGCAATATGGACCTCTGTTAATATGGGACATAACACATTATTTTAAAATAAAATACAGTGCATGATTGGATACTGTCATATTTTGCTCTTATCTGCCCCCTATTTTACTCCATTTAATCCTGTACTTCAGAATACTGTAATCTGCCAAGTGTTTAACCTGTAGTACTTTGTATTTAATCATATCCTGATGTAACTATCACTATTTAATCATATCCTGATGTCACTATCACTATTATCTGCTGTATTATTGAATTGTGGTTTGTCACACTTGTACTTTGCTTGAACAAAAGTTATTGTATTTCTTGCTTTTATTGTATTACTTGTATTGTAACACTTGAAATGTATTTGCTTACGATTGTAAGTCGCCCTGGATAAGGGCGTCTGCTAAGAAATAATAATAATAATATCCATTTTCTCTGTTCATTGCACTGCTTGATACTGTAACCAGACTATTTTAATAGTGTGTGTCCGCATTAAGCCTGACTAAACATGAAACGGTACTTCAGTGTGGACGCGTTGAGCTGGATTAATTAGAACGGTTTCGAGTACGGTTCTTGAGATCGGTTATGTAGTGTGGACCAGGCCACAGTTCGGTTGCAAAAGACAGCAACAACCGCACTAGCTAATCCTGTTCGGAACAAGTAGCGAATTCTGTTATTTATTCAGTTCGGTTACTTAATGCGCAGCAACTGTGTGTGTATGTGTTAAAACTGCACTAAACAACCGCACTAGGTGCTCGTGAATTTTTGCGCAAGTAATGATGTCATCGCTTATCAGACATTTCCGTGTGATAAACATGGCTAAAAGAAATATATAGGTGCCTGATGAGCCAAGTTGATTGTGTAATATTGATGAATAGTAAATTCTTAACAATATAAATAGTGCATACATATAATATACTTTTTTATTTAATCAAAGTGCAGTTGCATAATATTCTGTAATAAGAAAAAAAATGTTTTGGGACAATATGGGACAATTCGTATCCCCAAACGCCACAGTGCGATCGCAACTCGTTTTTCCACCGATACCGAATCTGTGTGTTTTTGGCACTCCAGGAAAGCTCTCAGTAAATGACAAAGTCGTTCTCACAGGCCTTTGTAAGCCTTCGATTACCTTTCGATTAAACAAAAACATAGCCTCCATGCTGCCGCCACACAAACCTAACGAATGTCGTGTAATGGTGTCCGAGTTCAGGTGTTAGTTTAAACAGCACTCACTTCAGTAATGAAAGGCTTGTGTGTACAACAAACAACCAAAGCGAGTGCAGTTTGTTAATACGGTTGTCACGCTAACCGCAGTGTGTGTGTGTGTGTGTGTACAAGGCCAAAGTGTCTCTAATTACTGTGTATTTGTTACTTAGTAAATACATGTGTACTTACACATAATTACAATGTTATGATTAGTTACAATGCACGTGTAAACCTTTTTTGCACACTATAACAAGAACCCTAACCCCAAACCTTTTTTGATACAATTGCATACTTACATACTTTATATAGTGCAAAAAGATTTACACATGAAGTACATTGTAACTATGAATAACAACATTGTAAGTATTGTAACTGGCCGGCACTCACAGTCATTCCTTTGCCCCTTTAAATTATGACCCAAGACACAGGAAAAGGAGTTTAAGCGCTGATGCGCTATTGTTAATATACAAAATAAAATAAACAAACAAAATCCTAACTCCGTGTTGGAGCACTGACTACACAGGCAGGTCCCTGACTAGCTCGCAGGACGGCTAAGCCATTTACTTGCCAAACAAACACATCAAACCACACAGGTTTAACACAGATCAAAAGATTTTACAATACCTTTTTAACTTTTTACGCTTGTGCACACTATCAAACGAGCTTCTATACACACCAGCAGCCCTGAACAGACTGGATGCTTCCTTTAAATACCTTGCACCTGGCTCTAATTTACAATAATCACCAGGTGCAGGGGATAATTACTAATAAAACAGTTAAACAAAATGTGCATACGCACATATTTTATGCAGGGAGGATATTAACCCCCTCCCTGCTGTGTTACAGTATGTGTAAGTACACATGCATTTACTAAGTAACTACTATAAAATACACAGTAATTAGAGACACTTAATGTAAGATGCTACCAGAAAAACAGATAGGAAAAGCTAATTCCTTAATCATACTTTGCATTTTGCTATTCTATTTTGGCATGAGTTACAGCAACTGTATTTAAGGCATAAATACGATTTTCAGAGATATGGTTTAATACAACTCAATTTAAACTACTGAACTTCTTTGGACTTAACTAAACCATTTTATTATTTTATTTTGAGAATGCTGGGAGGCTATAGTGAAAGTTCAATAGTGGTAACATGATATGTACAAGTGGTTAATAAGAGAAGTGAGTGTGTTGTTGGTGTATAAAATAATGTGGGTATTTCTACAGAGTTCATTCTACACAGTGCATTGACCTCTGAGCAGACTACAACGAGAGCAAGGGTTGTATATTTCTGTTTTATTTAAAGGAAAGGGGAAACTTACTTCTAGTTCAAATTGTAATTTTTGCTACTCATTACATTACATTACAGACAGAGGCAAACAAAAACAAAAGCCCTCAAATGAAAAAGAAAGAAATGTAATTAGTCAAACATGGATTAGTCATTTCTGTTTCAGGTTATGATTTATCTTCATGTTTCTCTTCTCAGTTGCATGTTCTTATCTAAAAAGATGGTGACTCCTGTGCCTTGTCACATATTTTTTTTTTTTATATATATATATATATATATATATATATATATATATATATATATATATATTTCAGTTTGCTACCTTAAAATCTAATTGAGACAAATAAACATGTTCTCAGTTACTACACTGAGCAAAAGGCTGTTATAAATAGAAATACTGTCTCGCCCCCTAGAAAAGTCTCTTAAAGATAATCTTAGACGACAATGGTTAGAGATGCTCGATAAGTGTTCTGCTACAATATGTGCAGCCAAATGTGCGCTGAAAACCTCATTCACCATTCTTTAAACCATACCAAGCGTTATCAAGAAGTAAACATTTCCTGTTTTAAAATGTAGACCCCAAACTAAATACAGGAAGTGTTTTCACTTAATGCATTAAAATGTACAAATGGCTTTGAAACAGGTACATTTACATACGAATTGATCGATTCAATTGATTAAGTAGGGTTTACTATTTCACTGTACAAGCAAATTAGTAAACCCTACTTAATATTTTGCAATGTTATGCCTGTAACGTTTCATATACCAGTATATCAAAATGAAAGGAAAGTGTTCATGTGTTTAGGTTTAGGTTTTACTCATTTTAAACTGTGAAATGTGACCTTTTTTCAGAAGTGGTTTATGGAACTGCTGTACCCCAACAACCATGTGATGTCCACTTTAAATCCTTTAACCTGAAGAATGTCTTGCATTGGAGTCCAGGGAAAGGAAACAACAATGGAACTCACTATACAGTTCAATACATAATGTAATGTAAAATCCTAAAATATTGTTTATTATAGTGTTCAAGAGGTCCAGGTTTTAGTCAGTATTCCAAAGAGGTGGTGTAGTAGTTAATTAAAGTGAAAGGAAGTCTTGGTAGTTTATGTTTTACTAAGTTACCGCTCTTCATTTTGGTTAGAGAAATGTCAAAACTGGCCACAAACATCAAAGAATAAGCACAATTCAGCTCAAGTGAAGCAGCAATTTGTTTATCATGAGATATTCAGTAATGCTACATATAAACTTAGTTATACAATTACACAAACATTTCTTCTTCCCTGTCCTGTTATAAAACATCACTTTCCATCCCACTCTTCAGTCTCCTAGTGCTGTGCGTATAAACGTACATGTGTAAATGGAGACCTCTGTTTTGATTTCAATTGACAAGGTATTAACAGAAAGCCAAAACAGTGCAAGTCACAGACAGCTGTTCATATGCATGACCCAAAGCTGACTAGAGTCATATTACATAAGAAGCAGGCAGCAGTAGATTAATCTGTAAAAATATAATTCACAGAATGCATTAAATGTTTGTATTAAATAAAGAAAACAAAAACAATTGTTTAACGGCATCCTTTCTACTTTCTCTTAATGTTTTTTTCTTAGTTATGGTGGGGAGAAAGACGTCTGGCATGATCAAAAGCAGTGTACAAATATCACTAGAACGTGGTGTGACCTTTCCAAAGAGACCAGTGACTTAGATGAAGAATACTATGCAAGAGTCAAGGCAGTCTTAAATGACATTTCTTCGAACTGGACAGAATCTACAAGGTTTGATCCAAAATTGCACAGTAAGTAATATCATAAAAACATAACCATTCACATGATTCTTTGGCACATTTAAGATGTGTGTGCCCTAAATAAGTGAGTGCAGTATTGTCCAACAGATAAAGAGTATGCATAAGACCAAAGTACAAATAGTGATATATATGAGAGAGTATGCAAAAGGATTGAGTTTTAGTCAAAATTTGAGGAAGTTTTGCATCACCTAGCATTTTAGGATTGAGACATAATTAAAAAAAAAAAAAAAAAACTATATGAACATAATTTATTTAACATAATGTAATCACAGAAACTACAAAATTATTTCGTAAAAACCATAATAGTAGTACAGGATTTCGAAATTGTTGTCAGTTTTTTGTTAAGTATATGAATAACTACAAGAGGTAGTTCAGTATGTAATGTAACATTATTCAGCAGGTTTTATTCGACTTTATGAAGCAGAATTAGTTAACTGAACAGCGTGATGCAAAACCTTTGGTCATAGCTGTACTTGGCCATGTTGCCATGTATACATGAATATATTTATGAACCTTAGGGTTACCACAGTGACACGAAGTACTACCTCATAACTCGTGATGAAATATGTCATATTGTAGAAATCTGAGCATTTAAAACACATTTTCAGTCTTTTTGCTAATGCCTGTTTCATGCTTGAGCACTTTAATGTAATATGTTTACAGAGATATCCATTGCTTGATTATGTTTTAACAAGGCAGGAAGGGGACATTCTAAGGTACTGTTTTGATTTTTTTCAGCCAAAATTGGGCCCCCATCATTGAAAGTCAGAGCTGGTGAAAGATCCATTTTTATCCGATTAAGTGGTCCAAAGAAATGGCAGTTTGATAACAAAACCAAAGCGAAGTCAATGGCTAAATATTACAAAAACCTGCAATACAATGTGTCTCTGTACAATGATAAAACTAAACAGTTGGTAAGTACAGCATTGGGAAGTATAACCTCTGTACATCCTGAGAAGATGAAATTGAAATAATAAAATAGATTAGTAAATGTGTCTGTTTCAAATTTTTGGTAAAGAACGGACTCATTCAATGAGGAATGCAGTTAAGTCCAAGTACTTAGGATTCTCTAGACAAACTTTAAACCAGATAAAGGAAGATTAATGATGGTTTCACAGACCTAGATTAGCACTAATCTTATACTAACTTAGTATTGGTGCAACATAACCCAGAACAACTAAAAATGCTCGGAAACACCATCAAATGGTATGAGAAATGTACACATTTGATATTTGAAACTACTTGGTCTTTCATGTACTGGGAAAGGCAGCGTTACGTGATACAGAGCTGTTACAGATTCTGATCCCTGCAATGATATGAGGTAAAAGCTCTATAGCTGCAACCTGATTGTCCTCTTACACCAGCAAGCTACCAGCAGTCTTAATGCAGGATAGGACTGTACAGTGTTTGAAGCCGAGACATAAATAATAAAACAATGACCTTGCCATGTCTTGTTTCTAAGATGAGAGGGGGTTTAGAAGTGAATGTAAGTTTTGAAACCTTAAGCTCTGCGATACATGTCTTGCATTCTGAGGTTTGTAACTATCTGAGCACCTGCTAGGTCTGAATCAGTTTCCAGTTCTGTGGAGATAGGCTGTTACCTACATCTACAGAAACCAAAACAAAAGCAAGGGAAGATGTTTCTGCTGTAAGGTTATTGTTTTTCAAATAATTGTGTGGATTTAAAAACTGTGACTTCTTCTTTTTTTAGTTGTACTTCCAACTGAAAAACAACTCACAAACCCTTGACAAGTTAGACCACAATACACGGTACTGTGTGTCTGCCAGGACAAAGGTAAATGGGCAAAACAGTGAACCTTCCACAGAGCAGTGTGTGACCACACCAAAGGGTAAGGCAGCACTAGTAAAGAGCCAATATCTATTTTTGTATTTATTAGGAAATACTGTAATAACACACTAGGAGGCATTCGTGTAATTTTCATTAAGGCTGCTCAACACACAATGAGCCACAAACACCCACAAACAGGTTGCGGTTTTAAAATATTTATAAATATTAGCTTCACAAATTTTCTGTGTTGCTAGATAGTGCCAGAGTGTCAGTAACTGTTCCATGGCAATCTTTGTAATCCAGAAAGTCATGCCAGAACTACCTGTTGGGGGCTTTCCCCCTTACACGTAAAATCAAGTTTTCGGTTCTGTTCTGTTCTCACAACATTTCTGACTAATGTGTGGTTTTGACTTTATATCAGACAAATGTGGATAAGCATAGAGGAAGGGGTCGGGGACTACTGCAAGTAAAATGAAAGTTTAAACACTCAAAGAAGCAGATGTGCATTTTAGAGTCTGACAGAATAATAACCACACGTGACATTGTGGTATATTTTCAATTAACATCACATGTTCCTCAATTTGTAAGAGCATATTTGAGCTTCAGTACCTGTACACATTTTTAGAAACCATATCATGGGTTTTTTTAAGGGAATTACTAAAAACTATTCTGCTTCTAGCTGTTTTGGAATGACTAAAACGATTCTGCTTCTAGCTGTGGTGATTACTGTTACACTTATCTAAACTTGCTCAGTAGACCCTGTTGTTCACACAAGTCACAGGGAGGAAATGAAACAGTTAGTAATACGACTTTACTAGCTAGGAAAGAAAAGTTTGTCACAACATAGATGTCACAGAGTTAAATACTTAAAATGTGTTTATTTTATTAGCACATTAAGTTAACTTAAATGTATAATTTTTACTAATTAACAGTGAATTGCAACTAAGAAAAGAATGGTTTAGCTGATATAACAGGTGATTAACAGACGGAAATGATGTTGCCTGTTGACCTTCAGCGGTGAAACAACATTTGAATTAGAAAATGAATAAATGAAATGTATTATTTAAATGTGTTTCGGCAAACAGTTACTCAACATGTACAAATATATGTCATGCATGTGTTTATTTTCTTTCTAGATACCTCTTCAGAATGGTTGGTCTTCATCATGTTTAGATGTATTTTGCCTTCCGTGGTTGCTTTCTTTCTTATCATTGTGATTTTATATCTTATTTACCGATATGTGTTTGGCAACTATCCAAAAACACCCAAAAACCTGGTAAGCTAGATGTCTCTACTATAAATTGACCATCATTATAAAATGCCATTAGATAACTATAATAAGTTGTAGGCATTATTTAAAAAGAATGTTTAAAACATGATGCATGCAACACTTATTTTTTCCCTATAAGTTAATAATTTTTTTGACAGGAAACAATGACTGGGCTTACATAAGCACCTATTAATAGGAAAATATAAGCTGGTGGTAACAACTTTGATGGGAATGTATCATTAAAACAGTAAAAATGAATGAGTGAGTCGTCACTCAAGATAATAGTGAGTAAACGTAATCAGTAATGTATTGAGTAATAAAATGTAACATATTTGCTAACAAATAATGAGGAAATAACGTGCCCTTTATAGGAATATCATTCTTGGCTAAATAAAATACATTTAGATAAAGTACAATATATTTAATAAAATAAACTATATGTGAATACTTTTTGTATAGTAAGATTACATCTATAATGAGTTTCTTTTTTTTCCAGTTGCTGCAGAACAATTGTGAGTCGAAGGCAAAGGTCATCTTTGTTCCTTATGACAACTTAAAAGTAAATATTATTGCCTTTAGTGCTATCGACAACTCCACTTTGAATCCAGGGGGCGAAACTCAGCACATCAAATATGGCTCTGCCTATGTAATCCAATCCACCAGTGAGTCTCAACCTGCGAAGCACTTGGGCTATGCATCCCACCTAGAAAAACATTTGTTAGCTAAAGATCCTGAAACTTTGGCAAGCAATGAAGGTCAACAAAACGATCCCCCCAATTACAGGAGACACACAGGAATGAGGCCACTGAGTGAAGATTATGGATATGGAACTGTTCTGAAGGTTCTGTCATCCTTCGAACAGCACGACCAGCTGTCAGAAAACAAAGACTTAATGAGGTCTGCTTCCATTGGGGTCAGTCAAAAAGCAGCATTTAACCCAGGCTTTGAAACCCACCTGATCAGTGAAGAGGAAGCTGTGCAACCACAGGTTCATTTATATATTCAAGCACAGATGAGAAAAGGACAAGCACAGGGCAGTGAGGGGAGCCATTGTCAACAGTTTGACAAGGACACAAAGCTGAGTCTATGCTGGGATTTCCCAGAGGAGGCTGGACAAGGAGAAGGAACCATTCTTGTGGACTGGGATCCCGAGAGTCGTACGCTGCACATGCCCATCCTTCATGAACTGGAAAATGAAGTACCGGTAGTTGACACTGAAAAGGCAGAATGTTGTGTGGAGGAAAAGACTAGCCTTTTGCCCACTGTGTACTTGAGGCAGTCTTCAGGAGAGTCTTCTGACAATGAAGACACCTACCTGACAAGATTAGTTAAAAACTGGGGCTTGCATGTACAAATGGAAGAATAAGTTGTCTGCAGTTTGCTTATTTGTTCAACACAGACCTAAAATGTGTAATTGTAAGAAACATGGCATTGCCCTGAGGCCTTAAACAATATATTGTATTTACTGTATATAGGAACCTGATCTCACCAGACTGTAAACCCCAGAACACAATTGATATATTCAATACTTGTAATAAGAGAGGCACTTTGAATAGGCAGTCACCTTAGGACCAGGTAATGTAGGTTTTACTGTGTTTCAGGAAATACATAAAATATGACCTTTTGTTTTTATTATAAAAAAGTAAAGTCTTACCTAAGCTGTTACATCTTAATGGTGCTTTGTGAATGTTATTAAATTACTGATACACTTCCATGAAAAGGAAATAACCCAACAGGTGATAATCATGCATGTCCAAGTACTGGACGAATGAAGGACTCCTTTTTCACCTTATTGAGATGAAAAGTAGTGTATATAGTCAAATATAATTGTATGTTCAAGAAAACATCTCACTTTTATTAGTAATGGGACACCATTCAGAACATGAGACTGGCATTCGATGCTGCTGTAGTTCGGCAGGTCGAGTGAGCAATGTTGTAGAATTCGGTAAAAAAACTGCAACATTATTGGTTAATATATCTTGTCTATGCTTCATTTAAGCAAGTACCATAGGTAGGTATTACACAGGATTACTTTTTACTTGCAGGGTATTGCTAAATGGCAATTAATATAAGCATTATTTGTATGCATTTGACAAACTGTTCTACTTAATTTACCATGATGAAACGAGGCAGATTGTTTTATTACAATTAATGCACATAGTATGTAAGCTGTAATTATATGTGACATAATACGTTATAAGTAAATTACATAGTACTTAATGTTTATTTACAGAAAATCCTGAATTAAAACCTACAGGAATTTTACGGGAAATATTAAGATAAAGTTAAGACTGGGGTATTAAACCAGCAGCTTAGCTTTCTTTACTGCAATGCTTTTGTGACATACTACAAATGGTACAGATGAAGGCCATGTAATCTTATCTTTAGTGCTGGTTTAGTTTCTTCAAGGGTGTTTTGGCTATTGTGCGTGACCTTTCATTTACTGGTAGGATGTTAATGAAATACATTTTTTATTTGGTATATATGTTACAGTGAATGTGTGAAATCAGTGATTGTATAGAATTGCAAGTGAATGTATACAGTCACTAAAATTGGCCAGTGGATGTGTTACATATTGAGAAAATTCAAACATTTTATACATTCACTAGGGATTGTATCGAATCACTGGTAGTGCATGCGTAGATGCCATTTTTTTTTTTACAATTACAAATTCTATCAACATTTTACATGCATTTATAGTTGTAATTTTATAGTTACATTTATAACTGCATACTAATTTTTGGGACAATATTATAATTTTTGCTTTTTCTATTCTATGGACATTTTACATGCACCTATCGTTTATTACATTATAATTTGTTTGAAGATTAAGTTGTTCCCCATATGTTTGTTCATTTGTTTAATAAATAATTGAATACTACAAGTCTATGTTTCTTGCATTTTGCCTATGTTCTGACCGTACTAGCTTATAAGACTCATTTTACAAACAACAATTTGTTTGGACTAAATTATGAGTGCTAATGTTGTAATAGCAGCTTCTTTATTCATACAAAACTACTTTAAACATTATATATTATTATTCTTAGCAGACGCCCTTATCCAGGGTGACTTACAATTGTTACAAGATATGACATTATTTTTTACACTTTTTTTTTTTTTTTTTTACATACAATTACCCGTTTATCCAGTTGGGTTTTTACTGGAGCAATCTAGGTAAAGTACCTTGCTACCTTGCTCAAAGGTACAGCAGCAGTGTCCCCCACCTGGGATTGAACCCACAACCCTCCGGTCAAGCGTCCAGAGCCCTAACCACCACTCCACACTGCTGCCCTATAATTATAGTCTGAAAAGGGTTACAAAGCCATTTCTAAGGCTCTGGGGCTCCACCGAACCATATTGTCCAAATGGAGAAAGTTTGGGACAGTAGTGAATCTTCCCAGGAGTGGCCGTCCTGCCAAAATTTCTCCAAGAGCAAGGTGTAAAATCGTCCAGGAAGTCACAGAACCTTAGAACAACATCCAGGGATCTGCAGGCCTCTCGCCTTGGCTAAGGTCAGTGTTCATGGCTCCACTATCAGAAAGACACTGGGCAAAAATGGGATTCATGGCACAGTAGCAAGGCGCAAACCATTGCTCACTAAGAAGAACATGAATGCTCATCTTAAGTTTGCCAAAAAGCACCTGGATGATCCTCAAGAGTTCTGGGACAATGTCCTATGGACAGATGAGTCAAAAGTGGAACTTTTTGGCCGACATGGGCCCCGTTATGTCTGGCAAAAACCAAACACTGCATTCCACAGTAAGAACCTCATACCAACGGTCAAGCATGGTG
Source organism: Acipenser ruthenus (assembly GCF_902713425.1). Taxonomy (NCBI): domain Eukaryota; kingdom Metazoa; phylum Chordata; class Actinopteri; order Acipenseriformes; family Acipenseridae; genus Acipenser; species Acipenser ruthenus. The sequence continues at coordinate 33,606,364 of NC_081193.1, forward strand.
GTGGTAGTGTCATAGTTTGGAGATACTTTGCTGCATCGGGACCTGGACGCCTTGCCATCATTGAAGGAACCATGAATTCTGCTCTCTGTCAGAGAATTCTACAGGAGAATGTCAGGCCATCCGTCCGTGAGCTGAAGCTGAAGCGCAGCTGGGTCATGCAGCAAGACAATGATCCAAAACACACAAGCAAGTCTACGTCAGAATGGTTGAAGAACAAGAAATTTAAAATTTTGGAATGGCCTAGTCAAAGTCCAGACCTAAACCCCATTGAGATGTTGTGGCAGGAACTGAAACGAGCAGTTCTCGAAAACCCACAAATGTCACTGAGTTGAAGCAGTTCTGCATGGAGGAGTGGGCCAGAATTCCTCCACGGTGCTGTGAGAGACTAATCAATAACTACAGGAAGTGTTTGGTTGCAGTTATTGCTGCTAAAGGTGGCGTAACCAGTTATTGAGTCTAAGGGGGCGATTACTTTTTCACACGGGGGCATTGGGTGTTGCACAACTTTCTTTAATAAATAAATGAAATATGTATCAAATGTTTGTGTTATTTGTTCACTCCGGGTCCCTTTTATATAATATTAGGTTTTGGTTGACGATCTGATAACATTCAGTGTCAAAAAAATGCAAAAACGCAGAAAATCAGACGGGGCAAATACTTTCACGGCACTGTATGTACAGCTTAATTTTAAGACTTCATTAACCTAGGAAAATCACACAATGTTTACAGGCAGTTTCAATGATTTCTTTATCATTTAAATGGGAAGCATAAGTACCAGTAGTATAATGGAAAAGGAACAAAAGCTGATGAATCAATAAGGGCTTGTGCAATTTAAGTGGAACAATGTGTACATTGCCCCACACAAGGTGTGTGTTTATCAGAAAAAGCCTATGTGTTCCAATTGTATAGTGTGTTATTATGCGTTCTGTGACACTTACCTAAAGTTATAACATGTCACTTTTAATAAAAGTAAATGGCTTTAAACCAGTTTCAATTGGTTTGATAATGGTTTGTACATAGGCTCAAAACAGCTTATAAAGCAGAAACAAGTTATGCGAAAACAGAAGTGTTATCTGTCCCGAGGTCACAGCTGCACTCTGTATTATGAAAAGCCAGTCACTCCCTACATGAGTGTATTTCAGGCCACATGCTAAGCTAAAGAGCTACTAGGTCAGGGAAATACATAGGCAAAAATCCTTACACTGTGTACCTTAATATAATGGTGTTAAACAGTGTTGTTTGCTTTTAGCTTCTGCTCGGTCAAGTTTTAGTCAGGCAGTAAGTGTTGATTGACATAAAACCATGTGCAAATTACATTTCTTTGTAATTTTGTTGCACTGTGCTTTGGGACTTGTCAGTACTTTGTGAGATGTTTTGTCTCAAGGGGGAATCCCAGCAGTGGTTACAGCAGAGAGGTTTATTGTTCTTTCACATGTACTTTAACCTTGTAAAACGTTTCCCATATTTTCACCCAGATTCTCTTAAATGTGCACACTTACTTTCTTGACAGTAAGGCACACACATATTAAATCTATCTCCAATGTACTACAGTCAAGTATGTCATGTATATGTACCCTTTCCCTTGATGATAATTACTCACAAGTGTGAAAAAGAAAGCTCAGGATCTTCAAGGGAGCAGTCTAAATGATCATTCACTGGAAGGGTTATTAAGACTCTGATTAACTACTAATGAGCAATAGCGAAGCAGGAGTTACTAGGACACACTATTACTACCAAACAGACATTACTGCAACTTGCTGCAAGTTGAGCAGCAATAGAGATCACCAAACTCGCCTTCTATCTCACCACACTACCTGCAACCTACGGGTAGCATCCGGCTGCCAGCACAACCACATACTCCCCAGAGACCCATCTGACCAGCCTGCTGTCTGTTTAGATATTGGTTGCAAAAAGGTTTCACATCAGCCAGAGTACTGGCCTGTCTTCTTGGAACCTGTACGTTTTCATCCACAGCTCCTTCATATGTCACTATAGTCCCTGATTCAGTCAGTGCTCCTATAGTGGGTGGGATGAAGCCCATTTAAGGGTATCCTAAACATGTAAAGTACAGTATGCTTTCACGTATTTATTAATTTATTTGGAACTACCACTAAAGAACACAATCAGATTTTGTGGAAAAGTACTGTAGGTTAGGAAAACTAAAAAAATAAATAGTTTCAAATTGCAGGCTACAGTCAGCAGGCTGCTGGCATTTTATAATCTTAAACGAATCAGTCACAGCTTGTGGTTCTTATTCAGAATCAAAATACAATCAACCCTCTTTATACCACCAGGTAAGGGCCATGGGCAAAAACTGGCAATAAGCAAGGGTGCCGTTATAGTGAGGAGGGCAGTATAACGCGGGACAACTGTATTAAAATACAAAAAACGAATATTGATTTCTCCCCCAAACCTAAGCAATGGGTGTTATCAAGCTACTGAACTCTAGTGGAACAGTCCAGCCTGGGAAATCTTCACTTGGACTTGTCAGATGCCTGAAGTGCTGAAGTGCAGTGATTCAAACTACATCCCCAGCAGGTCCTCCAAACGCAGATCTCCATGTGGGTCTCCAGCCAAGGTCGGCAACTTGGTGCAAAGTTTTACTTGCATAGTTTTCAAAATAAAAGTCATTTCTAGCACCAATAGCACACTGTTGTTACATTTACTGAATGGATCTGGAATTACACAACACCACTGTATTTGGGGGATTATGCAATCAAGGGAATAAAAACCTGGATTGTTCTGCGTTTTTGCATGGAATGCTATAGATGATATGTGATACTGTTGCACAATAAAAACCATTGTGTGAAACTGACTTAAGTGACTTAATATCTGATGCCAAAAAAAACCTACAGTTGTTTTTTTTCTAGGTTTAATCACACTGATCTACTAATTTAAATAGTAGAATGCAAATGTCATGACTGGAATAATTGTACCCAACCTTAGCTATCTTTCTAAGTAGCAGTGAATTTTGATATTGCGATTCATTCCTTTTTTCCCAATAGTCTAGCCGTCTGTAACTAACAACCATCTCTTTCCACTGTGTATCTATGGTGATCCAATTGGTAACTATTTCCACATTCAATGAGAATGAAACCTATTTAGTTGATCTTGTTTAGTGTATTAAAGCTAGTGACTTTTAGCAATGATACTGTACCCAACTAAAAATGTAAAAAAGACATGCATACAAAAGGGGACATTATTTAGTTAGGGTCAACATAATGATCCATCATTCAATCACAAAGTAAAATTAAGAAATTTCGGTCATGCTCATTTTGAAGGGACAGTTTAATAAATAAATAAATAAATAAATAAATAAATAAATAAATAAATAAATAAATAATAATAATAATAATAATAATAATAATAATAATAATAATAATAACTGTTAACTGGCTAACTTCCATGTTAAGAAATGTGATTCATATATTGATGGTTAGTTAATATAAACAATTTAAGATATCAATAATGCATACGTTGTGCAAACTTTTCATTGCAGCCAAACCAAAATCTTTCCAAAATAAACACGTTTATTTGAGCAGCATTAACAATGAGCCACTTTAACATAGATTACAGTCAAATCAAGTGAAAGTTTAGCTCTCAAAAGAGTAATGCAAAACACTGGGCAGCCTATATAAAATGATAGTGTTCCTTTTGTTTGCATAAATTGGTTTCTTAACTTTTATGACTCTCTGCTCGGGTGGTATCATACAGTTTCCTGTTGGGTCACATTGTTCATGGTTGTTTTATGCAGTATGAGAGTTCATTAAGATACAGGATGTTCAGTTGCATTCTAAATGTCAGGTATGCGTGCTCAGCCAGCAATTGTGCTTTCCTGTTACCTTAGCTACAGATAATGTTTGCTCCAGCAGTTTCACCTTACCTGTCTGTATCAGATATCTTTCAAATGGTTTATTGAGTTTTAGTTCTCAAGGGTGTCATCTGTTCAATGGACACACTTCTAAAACCACAAAAAGCCTAGAAGCAAAAGACAATTAATTATTATTAGCGCTCTTCTCAAAGGACTGTTATCAAAGCTCTCTCTCTCTCTCTCTCTCTCTCTCTCTCTCTCTCTCTCTCTCTCTCTCTCTCTCTCTCTCTCTCTCTCTCTCTCTCTCTCTCTCTCTCTCATATGGCCAAAAGTTTTGCATCACCTTATTGAATTAACTAATTTTAGATTCCAGAGCATAGCTTCTTTCATAAGTAAGATGGAACAATCACACACTTAAAAAAAAAAACTTGCTGTTTCAAAACATGTGTTTATTAATGCAGTCTATGCATTTGGCGAATAGGTTAGCAACGATTAGTATATCAAATACCCAAATATGAATTTATTTGTACCAAAAGTCTTTGTACCACTACAAAATGTAAAAGTGATGAAATAATGCAGCTTTGCTGACTACATGTGCAGTATGCCGTATAGAGTGGATTATAAGATTATGAGATGTCCTACAAGACACTATTATAAGCCTCATTGCTCGCGTACCTCATTTCTATTGCTTGTTTCTAACACTTTCATTCCATGTGGTTAATACCAGTCATCACCAGCCTGAGGATTGCTCAGTTTATAAATGAATAGCTCCATTTTGTTAAATATTAAGTTTAGTAGTGCAAAACATTTTCTTATTTTTGGTCTGTGAGGCACAAATCATTACAATGGGGTGAATATTTGTTTATGATTCATTCATTTGTATTTATTCAATTGTATTAATTGATCAATAACTACAGGTTCCACCGTGTGTATGAGAGGAGATGTACAACATAGTATCTAATGGCATTCATACTAGCGAGGGTGCTTTCAAGTTTGCCTAATGTATCCTCTAGTTATATATCATATACCAATTGTGAAAAGGTATGCACAAAACGTGCCCATGTCATCCAACAAACTCAAAGTTAAAAGGGGAACTGCCTTTACTGTACCTTTTTTGATTGCTAATCAAATACTTAAATTTGGTTTCAAAAAGAGGAAGTTGCAGAATTAAATTAGAATTAGGATAATTTGTTATGCAAACATCTGAAAATCAAGTTAACCATAAACCAACTGCCACAAGATTTCTATGCATTAATTATTCCCATAGTTTCCTGGTAGGGTTAAATGGTGGACAAATAAAGAAGTACAATATTATACATTCAGATCTGGGGAAATAATTGGGAAAATGTTTTTCGTGGACAATAAAAGGACAAAAGCTTTTACACAGGAATTGGAAAGTTGCACTACACATTGACAAAACAGTACAGTTTATATATATTAAAAGAAAACAGTGTCCTTAACAGATAAATCAGCTGCAGTGTGTTAGTACTGTATATTCAATAACTGAGATGTTTAAATTATTATTTTGTATGTAGATACAAAAAAACACTTGTGCTAACCTATTCGCCAAATGCATAGACTGCATTAATAAACACATGCTTTGAAACAGCACGGTTTTTTTTTTTAAGTGTGTGATTGTTCCATCTTACTTATGAAAGAAGCTATGCTCTGGAATCTAATGCATCTAATCTGCAAAACAGGAATTTGCATATACAGTAGAGACCCTAACGGATGGAATCTCTTCCCAGAAAGGAACCAGCAAACAAAGATTTTTTTTTTCTAAAAATGTAGTCGTTGCCAATTATTTTTTTTATTATTTTCTCCCCAATCTGGAATGGCCAATTATTTTTATGCTCAGTTCACCGCTACCACCCCTGCGCTAACTTGGGAGGGCGAAGACGAACACACGCTGTCCTCCGAAGTGTGTGCCGTCAGCCGACTGCTTTTTTTTCACACTGTGGACTCATCATGCAGCCACCCAAGAGCTACAGCGTCAGAGGACAACACAGCTCTAGGACAGCTTACAGGCAAGCCCGCAGGTGCCCGGCCAGACTACAGGGGTCGCTGGTGCGCGGTGAGCCGAGGACACCCTGGCCGACCTAACCATCCCTCCACCCGGGCGGCGCTCGGCCAATTGAGCACCGCTCCCTGGAAGCTCCCGTCCACGGTCGGCAAAGGAATAGCCTGGGCTCTAACTTGCGACGTCCAGTCTATAGGACACATCCTGCACTCCACACGGAGCGCCTTTACTGGATGCGCCACTCGGGAGCCCCTACCAAGGTTTAAAAACATTTCATTGAAGTATATAAAATCAGGTTGCTATCTGAAAACGAGTGGTCTGTATTATTAATATAGTCAGTTTAAAACAATGTGGCAGTGAAGCATTGTTCACTGGATACCACCTGTAATTTAACCTTATTGAGAGAATAGTGTACCAACTAGAAACTGTTTTGTATATATCATTGATATGGGCATTAGTTAAAACAATTTTACTGCCAAACCAAAATTTGATTAAACATTTCCTTTATTCAGAGCAGTCTGAAGAGTATTTTAATCTGGGTAACCTGCAGTTCCATTTCAATTCAAAGATGACCGCTAATGATACTTTTGGGATATGCCTGCTTGTCAGGTATTCGCTGAGCATTTTTTATCAAAGTTGCCGATAGGCCCCTCGGCGGAGTGACGTCCTCGGTCCCACCTTACCAAGGCAATAAATAGTCACTGCGCGGAGACCTTTCGGTGTGCACAGCCTAGCGCCCCTACAGGTTGTCGAGTACTATTGTTTCTTACTATTTACAGTTAAAAAACAAACAAAAAAAAAAACACTCTAGCTTGCTGTCGAGTGTCTCTTTACTACTGCCTTGCAGTTTAAAAATAAAAATAAAATAAATACGACAACAGCGTGCTTCCTCCATTGGGCCTTGGCCTTATTGTTGAGCAGACCGCGCGCATTACCACTCACCCATAAAGCAGTGTTTGTGTTAAAAAAATAAATTAAAAAAAAAATAAAAAGGTGTGTGTTTTTCTCTTTTCTGTCTGTTCTTCTCCCTTCTCTGTGACTGTACTACCCCGCTGTAAGCTACGCGCTGCACCGGTTGCATGCTCCATGAGGTCCGGACGTCATCTTGGGTGCTCCACTCCACTGCAAGCTTTGCGCTGCACTGGTTGTGTGACTGCACTACAACTGTCTGAAGGCTCCACACTGTTGCAAGCTACGCGCTGCCCCTGGTTGTGTGACTGCAATCAATCAATCAATCAATCAATCTTTATTTTATATAGTGCCTTTCATAGTGGACTACCATCACAAAGCGCTTTAAAATGCAGTAACAACATGAAAATCCATAATACAAAGACAGATACTCAGCCCAGTACCTTGGTGCTTTGTCCTCGACACTTCGTGCTTGGTGCTTCGGCGCCCCAGTGTCTAGGCCTCGATGCCCACAGTACTCTCAGATCCTCGGTGCCTCATAGCCTCAGTGCACAAAAGCCTCAACGCCTCGGCGCACTCGGTGTTCAAGCACTTCACGACATCGGTGGCTTTGTGCCTTGGTGCTCCATAGACTCGGTGCCTCGGTGCTTCGGCATCCTCGGTGTCTTGTGAGCTACACTCCTCAGCATTCAACGTCTTGAGGCTCTCTGAGCCTGTGCAGCAGCACCATCGGTGCCACGCTGCCCCAGAGCCTTGGTACCCCAGCGCTTCTATGTCCTCGGTGCCTCGAGGGCTCCATGCCTTGGCGTTTTGACGCCCTCAAGGCTTTGAGCTCTGCGCATTGTGCCCTTGGTGGCCCCGGTGCCCCTGCGCTTCATAGCCTCGGTATCTAGAGGCCCTCAGTACCTCAAGACCTTAACGACTCGCCGCTTCGAGGCCTTTGAGGCTAGTGAGCTCTACGTATCGGCATCCAAGACACCCTCGGCGCCTCGAGGCCTCGTCGCCTCGGAGCTTCGACGCCTGCAGCGCTTCACCCAGCACACTCGATCCCCTCTGGGTTTTTCGGTGCCACTGTGATATACAGCCTCGATTCCTCAGTGCATCGGCTCCGTCCACGCTCCAGAGCTAAACACCTCGACTGAAAATGTCGAATTTCCACCCGTGCACATCCTGCAGGTGGAAAATACCTCCACAGGACAAACATACCCTGTGTGTGAAGTACCTGGGCATTGAGCACGCCTCTGCTGCCTTGGCAGACAGGTTGTCCAGCCCTATTTGCGCCAGGTCCAAAGAGAAGACCTTGCAAAGCAGAATGGCGCATTTCTCTGGTGAGACCCTTACAGCCAGCCTAGGAGAGCCGTCGTCGGTCTCAGGATCCCAGGCCTCCCCACCCTCCGAGCCCTACGCAAAGTATTTCTTCTGTGCAGGCTCCACAGCGCCCCCGCAATCGCTCTAGATCTCCCTCGAAGGGCAAAAAGAGAATGAGAATGCAGACCAGGCGAGGGATATTGACGAGTTAAAGGGCCAAATGGCCAAGATACTTGAGCACTTAAGCAGGCAGCAAGTCATCCCTCCACCTGCCCCAGCTCCACCAGCGCCTGCTCCAGAGCATACCCCATAGCATAGAGTTTCATCAGCAGGACGTGGTGATGAGCGAGGAGGAACAGGATGCGCTCTCCCTAGCAGCTTCCTGGGATGAGGAGTCTTTCCTACAGGCAGAGACTCAGGACCCAGACCTTACTCAGATAACGGTCCCCAGCTCCGACCAGCTCAGACAGTTGTCGTGCAGTCACATGACCAGTGCAGCGCAAAGCTTGCAGTTCGGGCACTGATGGAAAAGGCCACCAACTTCCTCCGGGTACCCTGGAAGGCAAGTTCTGAGCAGTGCAGTCTGTTTTCAGACCAGCGCAGACTTCGACCCCCCAGCCTTTTCCAGCATTCCCAGACTTCCTGAAGGAGGTCAAATCCTCTTGGCAACACCCGGCCTCAGCGCCCAACGTGTCCAAGAGCAAAGCTCTACTGTATATGCAAATTCCCGTTTTGCACATTAGATGTATTAGATTCCAGAGCATAGCTTCTTTCATTAGTAAGATGGAACACACTTAAAAAAACTGGAACAACACTAATTGCATTGTGGATCCTGGTTGAAACAGGGCCAGGCAGTTGTGAATAGCAGCTGCCCTGTCATCCGACAGGTAGGCTCGCATTGTAATGGAGTCAGGGTGATGAATTACCTGGACGACTGGTTGATTTGTTCCCAGTCCCAGGAAGGAGCACTGGCCCACACAGCGATTGTGACAGAACATCTGTCGAGGCTGGGTCTCACCCTCAACGATGCAAAAAGCCAATTAACACCGGTGCAGAGTACGGTCTATTTGGGTCTCGAAGCCCAGGTCGATCTCTTTGCCATGGCAGAGACGACCCATTGCCACCTGTGGTTCTCCCTCCGCAGCTGCGGAGGTTCACTAGGCGTCGACACCCTAGCGCACAAATGGCCCAAAGCGCCTTTATATGCTTTCCCGCCTATACCGCTGCTCGTTGCCTTCCTCGAGAAGGTCAGGAGAGAGGAGGCGACAGTTTTCCTGGTGGCCCCAGATGGCCCTGGAGAACCTGGTTTTCGAACCTCTGCCAGCTGCTACGAGGCCAGCCTTGGGAGATTCTGCTGCGCATGGATCTCTTCAGTCAGGCGAAAGGCACCCTCTGGCACCCAGAACCGAGCAGACTCCAACTGTGGGTCTGCCCCCTGAACGGGACCGTCTGTCTGCCCTAGGGCTCTCAGACGCAGTAGTAAGTACACTGCAGAACACTAGGGCTTCTTACACAAGAGCGTTGTACACCTATAAGTGGAAATATTTTCAAAACTGGTGCATGGTCGGAGGCCATGATCCCATGTATTGCCCTATAGCAGTTATTTTACAGTTTCTGCAAGATCTGCTAGAGGTGGGTAAATCCCCCTCTACATTGAAAGTGTACCTAGCAGCCATATCTGCTTGCCACGTTCCCATTGACTCAGTATCCCCGGGCGCTCATATACTGGCGACCCATTTTCTAAAGGGTGCTCAGTGGTTACGTCCTCCTATAAAGGACGTCCTTCCCGAATGGAGTCAAGACGTGGTACTGGAGGCTCTCACGAAGGCCCCGTTTGAGCCCATAGATACCATAGAGCTGAAATATCTCTCTATGAAGACCTCCTAAGCGGGTCAGCGAGTTACAGGCACTGTCCATGCACAGTTCCTGTATGTGTGATTGGGGCAATGGAAACAGGGTATTGTTGCGCACGAACCCTGCTTTCCTCCCTAACGTGATTTTCACTTGAATCAGTCAGTGGATCTAGAGGCTTTCCATCCCCCTCCCTTTGCGGAGGAGTCGTATAGGAGATTAAATTCCCTCTGCCTGGTTTGGGCATTGAGATGCTATGTGGATAGAATGAGACCGCATATTTATGTCAGCGTGTATATTGAGAACATAGGGTGGCAGAAGTGTTGCAGACATTGAGTACAGAACACCAGAGATTTTATTTTAAGTTGTTCAGAACAAAAAGATCCTGAGAAAAAGCCTTGTGTATCAGTTTTATTGCCAAAGTCGTGTTTGCAGTCTTTTTTTATTATTGTCAGTGTGTAAACAGCTTGTAGATTTGCAGAATGTCAGATTAAAGTAAAGGTGGAAGTGGGTGTGCTACAGCAAATTACCCACGTGCTTTTCAGAATGCAAAAAACTAAAAACAAAAAAATAAATTAAGGAAATCAGTCAGTCAAACTAGGCTGGATGCATTTTATCAACTTATTCCCAGAAGTAGTAGAGAAGATATTATATTGTGCTACTTATATTTGGATTATTATGATGTTCTTTTGTTGAAGTTTTCTGCAATGCTGTTCATTGTTTTAAGAGCAATTAATGCTATACATACATTCTTATGTAAAAAAAATAAAATAATTAATCACTTCATAAAATATGTATGTCCAGTTAGAGATGCCCCTTATGAACCTTTTGGCATAAGAGACTGTCACAAAGACGGCCAGAGTGGGTTGCGTCAGACCGGAAGCAGGAAGGAATTCAAACACAGACAGACGGTGATGGTGATGAGCTGAGTGCAATGGCTGCACTCAGCGTTTATTAACAAATAAAAGGGTTGAAAACAGCACAAAAACACTGGACACGGCACTACACGCCAAAATAAAAAGACAGACAAAACGGACTAACACTAAACAAACGGTGCACGGAGAGACAAACAAACACGGTGAGAACAAACACTTTACGTTTACTTTTAATGATTTTAACTATCCTCTCTCTCTCACCCGTTCTCCTCTTCCGAACACCTAACCCTGACTGACTAAAAATGTGCCTATTTATACTGTTGTGCTGGGATTCAATTACTAATTAATTATTCACTTGAATCCCAGCACGTGAATTAATTCTGTGCAACCCCGTGCTCACATATTACATTTAACCAGCACGTGAAGTGATTTGTGCTCTCCTCGTGCCTAAATACAAATCTACACTTTAAATACACGTGAAACACAGACCCGTTTATATCCCGTGTACCAATCTATACACCAACATTTACACACGCAACATACAACACATAACACAAATGCACACAGGGGCGGGGCGCTGTGCCACAGAGACACATTCTGTGTAGTTTGGGACTATAAAGTTCTGGCTTCCCAAAATGAGTTCTTACACCATATGAGAAGCATCTCTCATTATAATCAGGGGTTCACATAACTGGTACGCAGGTACACATGCACACCAAGAAAAAACAAATGCAGACTTCCATATTGTTTTTGTGGGTGAGTGTGGGTGGGTCATTTGAGTAGTCCAGACCCAATGGGAAACTGTCATCATCTATGGTTATTAACAAATATAAAAAAATAACAATAAATTAAACATGTCTACTGGCGCCAGAATTTAATGTCGCTCACACTATATAAGGTACCCTGGCGCTAAAATCTAGCTCCAAATTTACACCCCTGATCCTTGACATCCCAGTTATTTGAACTTTTAGAGGAGGAGGTGGAGCTAGACAGCGACTTGGATAATGACCCCTAATTTTGGTGAGTACCAAACCATTTCTGATAATACTCATGTGAGAACCTAATGATATAAGTTATGTGAACCCCTGATTATAATCTCTCTCCTTATCTCAGGGATGTATGTTGTTGCAAGTAGAGAGTATTTTTACACAGGAGCACAGACACATTTGGGAAAAGGGAGAGATAGCCGACATGCCAACTGTCCAGATTGCAGCAGCTCAGTAACATTATCTGTTAATCTGTATGTGCTCCCCTATGTTTAAATGTATTTTGCATTGTTATTAGTGTGGTTCTGGTTTGGCAGAGAAGACAGTTATCATGTGGGTATGTGGCTGGCGTCAAAAATTGAATAAGTGATTGTCCAGTAACTTTGGCCAGTACCAGAGATGATTTATTTCTAGTAGTTTTTTTAGTTTTTATGTTAACCTATCACTATGGTTCGGGGGGCGGGAGCTAGGCTTCTCCCTATCCTTTGATCTCCTATCATCAATCAAATCTACTTCCTATTTAAACCATTGGCCACACAGTATACTTCTGTTTTGTGTTTTTCATTTTGGTTCTGAACCTAAGCGGAATGCAAGACCCCCAGCAACTTATTTCTGTGTAAAGAATTAAAAAAGATCAAATTAAGTAGGGAATACTCACCGCACAACCCTTCCTCAGATTCAGAGGTCTCTGAAGATCACTTCTTGTCTGTATCAGAACATTATCCGATAGCTTCAACCCAGGATCTGGTCAGCCCACCACTGTTCTCTCTATCTGACGTCTCAGTAACACCTGAGCAGGTGCCTCCTGAGCAGGACAGCATACCACTACCCACTGTAGAAAAAATCAATCCCCATCGATCAAAACAGCTCTGGGCCAAGGATACACCTCCAAAGTGACTGTACTTTAAGGACTGGACTCTCAACAAACTCATAAAGATCCTACTCAAAAACGGCAGTGTAACTCTGCAGTACAAAAACTGCAGTAAACTCCGCCGCCTCTACCGTAGCTACAGACACCTCCAGTTTGATACCAACCCCGGTCCCTGCGGTCGAGCCTCTGATCTACAATCTTGCAGCTGCCACAGCATATGGTTCCGCCTCCACAACCACTGGTCGCTGTCACTCAATATCCCCACAGATTCGGCGAAGCATAATTGAAGGTAAACACGTTAGTCTGGTTTCTCTGGTAATGGCTACATCTGAATTTCTGGATCATAGAGTCGTGGATTGCGGAGATTTATGATGAAATCCAGAGACCCCAGATTACTGAAAAATCTAACTCGGGAAATTCGTCTTTGCCTTCGCTATATACAGAGATGTGCTATGTTCAGTATACCCAAACCACAGACAAGAAATTGATTCTTACAAATTTTTACATAGTGGAGATATGGAGGGACCATGTTTTTCGATTATCACAAATTATTTTCAGCAAAAGCAGCAGCTATTTTGGCAACAGATAACCACATCATCGACTGGGCACAACCTGACTTAGACCTATTCAACAGGATTTTTAGTGTCCTCAGAGCCAACACATGCAGGGTCTGCAGTTCCACTGGCCACTCAACCTCTCTCTGCCCGAAAGCTGCTATAGCATCAACTTCCAGATCAGCAGTCTGCATCACTCCTCTCCGCTTTTCAAACAGAATCTCTATCTCTAACTCCATCCATTCTTCAGCCCCACCTGAGCAATCCACAAGGGTAGATAAATTAGGGTGAAAAATCAGATATGCAGGAGGAAGGCAAATCTGTAATAATATCATCTTCGGTATATGCTCGTTCAGACAAAAACAAATCACACGTGCAGTTTCTGCAGGGACGCTTATTCCAAAGCCATCTGCCCAGTAGCTCCAAAGTGACTTTCTTCAACACTTACAATTTCCACTCCCATAAATCTACCATAAAACATAAACTTCTGAATCACCCAAACAAGATCTTTGTCAACTATTTAATCGATGGACTAGAGAACGGTTTTTCAACTGGAATCAGTCAAATCACTCCCTCCTCCTTCCAAAGCAAAACCCGCCATTCTGCTATTCAAGAACCCAAGACAGTACAGTATCCTATCCAAAAAGAGATTAAAAAAGGATTATGGCCGGCCCGTTTCCAGCTCCCCCCATTTCCAATCTACAGGATTAACCCCATCGACATCGCCTCTAGGAAAATGTCATGAAAAAAGCGTTCAACATAGACTTATCAGCACCACAGGGATCAAGCACCAGTAGCATCAACTCACTCATTCCTCACAATCAATTTTCTTTACAATACTTTACCATCTCAGATGCAATTCATTCAATTAAATTAGCAGGTTGTGGTTCCTGGTTAGCAAAAGGAGATATATCAGACGCATTTAAAGTAATACAATGCAGGATACTTCTCAATTCATATCATGTTCCATTTCTGCTCCACCTACTCGATTTTCTCTTGATATCTCCTACCTCAGATCCACCAGCAGAAGCGACCACCAATCTTAAGTTTATTTTAAGAGGTTGGAGTCCCGCTTTCAGAAGAAAAAACAATCAGCCCCAATCATTCACTGGAATTTCTAGGAATCATACTGGACACAGAAAAGTTCAAAGCCAGCCTCCCTGTATCTACTCAATAATATCCGTTCCCTTATCCAGAACTTTCAGATCAATAAAACAAATCAGGAAACGCACACTGCTCTCGTTGCGGAGTCATTTTAATTTTGCAATCTCCATTATCCCCCAAGGTTGGACGTTTATATCTTGATTACTTGCTCTTTCTTCAACAACAAAAAACTTGGACTCCTACATCAATATTTCATCAGAAACTAGAAAAGACATTAAAATGTAGTCAGCTCTCATACAGCACTGGAACGGCCTCCCTATGTTCTATGAAGATTTCATTTCAGCACCACACGATCTGGCTTCATTTAAGGGATTCGGAGGATTCTGTATAGATATTCTTAATATATCGCAGAACGCAAACCTATTTCAAAATCTGACCCCCATCAATTCAAACCGGACTTATATCCAGACATTGGTTCACATCTCATCTGTCCACATTAGTTTCCAGAGCAGGACTTCCCCCGCAATTCTATACTCCTCACTCATTCAGAATCGGGGCAGCCACATTAGCAGCAATAGCAAAAATTAACCAGCATCTAAGTAAATATGGGGCGCTGGACCTCACCAGCAGTTGAATCATATATACATTCTTATCTGAGATATCTTCTGCACATCAGTCCATTGCTAGAATGTCTGGAGAGGGGACGACCATTCCGCCAGGACCACCAAAGGTTTTCCCCCTAAAAATATACAGTATATATATATATATATTTTTCCTTTCCACTGAGCGGATGGTCTTAACACAGTTAGTAGGGAGCCAGTTACTAACCTCCTTTGTTGTGTTAAATGTTTTCTTTCTTTTTTTATATGCATTGGCAGTTCTTTGTTTGTCTGCACTCGTAGGAATCTTTAGCAGGGAGCTGGGGGTCCATCCTTTTGGGGGGTTAGTGAGTTTCACTTCCACGACTTTTATGCAAGCTACGCTTCCTTTACCTACCAAGGGAGGTTCAGAGGGGACCCCCGGCCAAACATAACCTTTAGCATCTCATGCGCTATTGCTCCCCTCGCAAGCCAAGGATCTAAGCTTATTCTAGCTAACCTCGCAGAAGGAGCTCTCCATTCGTAACTCGAGGCAATCTTCTAGTTTCAGGCTCTGGGGTTGCAGCTTAGGAAGTCTATAATTCACCTCATCGAGGACAGCTCTCAATGAGCCAGTCCATTTTCTTCCTTTCAGGTTCTCAAGCCTCTATTTATGTGCAGGGGATCTCCCCTGTGTATCTGGTCCCCCAAACAGCGGGGACCCCCTTCTATATATCGGGCCTTAGCAAATGGCGGTCCCTCTCTTATATGTTTTCAATCTTTACTAACAATATGTCCCTGAGGGTGCTGAGCACCCAACCCTTGGAATTAACCACATCACAACGCAGCCCTCTCAATCTGCAGCGGTGACCTCCCACGACTCAGACCTCGTCCTGCTGAGGGCTTGGTCCCAATGGTGGGCGGCTCTCCGAGAAGTCAGACGACAGCTCTACAGGTAGCCTGGCTCCCGCCCTATGAAATACATACAGTAATATAGATTGTTACATAATAAAGTTTCTGTATGAAGAAATTTACCAGATGCTGATGCAAAACAACCTGGAGATTACACCTTTGTGACCTGGCAAAGTACTTACTGACTTGCTGTCTGCTGGATCCCACTGAAAAAAACAAGACATAAAGGTTGCAATATCTAAAGATACAAGCTGATTGCAGATTTTAAGTTCTGGATGAACTGCTGCACCATAAGATCCACTCAAAAGAAATAAATATTTGCAAGATCCCTCACATATAAAAAATACATTGCCAATGTCCACCAACTCATGTGGTTGAGGGAATAAAACATGGCCTTTTATGATGTTTACAATCTTTTCAAGGTGTTAGAAATTCTGATGGCTCCTTTTCAGTACTTCCTGATTGCAAAGAAATCACATGATTTGGTTACCTTTCAACTCTTCCGGCCAGGGCCTTCAAGTAATTGCATAAAGGAGCTAGATGAAATGTTACCATATCATGTGATTTCTTTGGTATCAGGAAGTACTGTACGCACAATGAGTCGGCAACTATGATTCTACCGGCACAGATAGAGTAAATATTGAACAGAACCTCTGAAAGGGTAAAGGAAATGTGAAAACAAAATCACTAAAATAATATTGGTAGCTTCTGACCTTTTCTTTATTTATTTATGATTATTGTTGGTTCCCCCCCCCCCCCCCCATCAGCATTCTTGTTTTCAACAGTGGCTGCACATTTAGGAATGAGAAAGTCCATTTATCACTTTAGCAGTGCTGTCCCAGGAACCTGACACTATCAGCTGCTCTGCACAGGTCTGGCTCCAGTCAACACTGTACACCTACAAGACGGAAAATAATGTTGTGTAGATGAAAAATACACACACACATATATATATATATATATATATATATATATATATATATATATATATATATATATACACATACACACATATACACATATACATATATAAAAACATTCCCAATCACCTTTTAAAGTTAACTGTATTCATAATCATGATAAACGGGTTAAAAAATGGTACAGCAAAAATATTATTGCCTGTAAAACCCAGACAATAGTAATTGTGTAAGTAACTACATAGGGCCACCTAGTGGGTTTTGAGAGAAATTTCTTTAAGAAAGAAAAAAATAATAGTCAGACCTTATTAAAACACTACATAACTATGAGGCATTTTTCAAACTGTTTCCTCCATTCTTTAATTGAAAACTATTCCTATTTGTTTTAAAGAGAAAAAATCATGTTAATGTTAAAAAATGAAAACCAAAGCACATTGAGAATGCCAAAGAAAACACATATACATATATATTGTATATATATATTGTGAGCAAGACTGCTCTTTGTGTAGGTGTCTGTCTGAAGTGGTGCAAAAATGACTGGCAGGAGGCAAAAATTGGGGTGTTTTATTTTTCAGCCAACAGCACCATACTTTCAAAAATAAAAAACAAAAACCTACCCATTAATTAGGGTCCTAGCTGAACTCACTGTAATTTTCCTATATAACTAAATAGTTGGGTCCAGCTGTCCTGGCCCAACTAATCATAAACATCAACAGTTTGTTGTGCAGTATTCGGTCCCAAAGTCCTTTTTTAACAGTGGCACCTGCTTTATTATTTGCACAGGTAAGTGATTTGCAATCCCAGTGTTGTATTGGGTCCTCAATAAACCCCACAGTCCATGTTCCGTTCTAACATTCTCTTTCCACAAGGTCCGTTCAACCCATACAGATTCCAGCAGCAAGTAGTGGGTGTGTGCGCACCTTACTTGTAAATGAACAATAAACAATTTGTCTTTTACTGTTGTCTTATTTTTCCATTCAAAGGTGTTCACCAACTCAGCGCTTTCAATTGTTAATGAAACACCACTACAGTCTTGGTTGTCCAGTCCCCGATAGGTATGAGATATTTTCAACACTGCGTTACGCTCTGCAGTTTCAGTATACACCTCTGGAAAGAACACACATACAACAAATCATTTCATACACTGACTTTTACAAACATCGACTGTTGGGCTGACTTACCTGTATTTTTATTTCGTTTCCCCAATGCTGCAGGTTTCCACTGTCAAGACCAACCAGGATTCTCCGTCACACACAGCAAAGGCTCCTTGCCAATAAAGTGTTATATATTTGAACCGCCAGCCACAACAGCCTACTCGGTCTACCACACCCCCTTGATTGCCTCCCCTGTGGGCTTATGACCCTCCATCATTACATAATTGATGCACATTAACTATTCACACCATTTAACAATTAATCAATAATTAACCAATTAGGGTCAGGTTTGCTGCCTTATCCTACCTCCACTCTCCACAAAGTTATGGGACTTGTAGTTCCTAACAGTGATCTCCATTTGTTTATGCTGCTCTGTGACTACAAAAAAAAAAAAATCTGCTTTTAAAATCTTGTGAAAAATTTGTGATTACTGTGGTATAGCGATATAAACCCCCACCATTTCTATGCACTATCACACAATCAATTATTTGTCACTATATATATATATATATATATATATATATATATATATATATATATATATATATATATATATATATATATATATATATATACGTGTGTGTATATATGTGTGTGTGTGTGTATATATATATATATTCTCAATGTGTTTTGGTTTTCATTTTTTAACATAAACATGATTTTTTCTCTTTAAAACAAATAGGAGTTAATTAAAGAATGGAGGAAACACTGAAAAAATGCCTCGTAGTTATGTAGTGTTTTAATAAGGTCTGACTATTATTTGATAATTTCTCTCAAAATCCACTAGGTGGCCCTATGTAGTTACTTATACAATTACTATTGTCTGGGTTTTACAGGCAATAATATTTTTGCTGTAATATTTCTTAACCTGTTGATCATGATTATGAATACAGTTAACTTTAAAAGGTGATTGGGAATTTATTATATATATAAATATACACAGTATATATATGTGCGTGTATTTTTCCATCTACACAAAACATTATCATTTTTTCCCTCTTGTAGGTGTACAGTGTTGACTAGAGCTAAAGGTCAGAAGCTACCAATATTATTCTAGTGATTTTGTTTTCACCTTTCCTTTACCCTTTCAGAGGTTCTGATCAATATTTACTCTATATCTATGCCGGTAGAATCATAGTTGCCAGCTCATTGTGCGTACAGTACTTCCTGATACCAAAGAAATCACATGATATGGTGACATTTCAACTAGCTCCTTTATACAATTACTTGAAGGCTGGAAGAGCTGAAAGGTAACCAAATCATGTGATTTCTTAGGAATCAGGGAGTACTGAAAAGGAGCCATCACAATTTCTAACACCTCGAAAAGATTGTAAACATCATAAAAGGCCACGGTTTATTCCCTCAACCACATGAGTTGGTGGAATTAGTTCTGTAAAATGAACAGGTGTTTTAGGAGTTAGTTAAAGACTGGAGGAAGCATATGGTCTTACCAGTCCACAGAGACATGAAACCCTGACCACCTGTCTATAAAGATCACTTCTGGACAGAGCCTTTGAGCCAAAGTTAGAAACACATTTTACTGTGCTTGTAGGCATAGCAATAAAGCTTTTAACAAAGGAAAGAATGATGATGATGAGAATATTGTACTACTCTACAGGTTCTTGTACAAGAATGTAGTGATACTAAGTTGACACAAAGGACTATTTCACAGCATATGCCGTGCACTTCTCCAGTTATTACCTCCTGTGTGTGCTCTTTGAACACCTGTAATGGACCTATAGGGTTGTTTGTGTCCTAGATCTGAAGAACCGGCCCCACTAGCAGTGACCAGCACGTGTTTATTGTTCTCGCTCCAGGAAAAATCAACCAACCCATCATTCTAGTCAAAACTGAAAAAAAGCAATGCACTGAAACAGGCAGTGTAACACTTATTAAACAAACTTGAAACTGGACCTAGAGAGTTAACTGCAATAGTTGACAGTAAAATCCATCAATATTCAAATATATTTTCAGCATGACTATCTCAGATTTTAGATGATCTAATCATGTTTTTGCAATTTGCAAAAAATATTATCTGTATTTATTCAGCAGTTTTAAATTGGATGCCCAAGCAAAGGGGTTGCACCATAGCTATATTTTTGATGTTGTTGTGTTCAATTTTTATCTATGTATTCCAAATTAATATTCTGGACTCTTGACCAGAGGGTTGTGGGTTCAATCCCCAGTGGGGGACACTGCTGTTGTACCCTTGAGCAAGGTACTTTACCTAGATTGCTCCAGTAAAAACCCAACTGTATAAATGGGTAATTGTATGTAAAAATAATGTGATATCTGTATAATGTGAAATAATGTATAATGTGATATCTTGTAACAATTGTAAGTCGCCCTGGATAAGGGCGTCTGCTAAGAAATAAATAATAATAAATTAATAATATTCATTAATATTGTTACAATTACAGTTTACACTGTTTAAAAAAAACTCAAGTTATGATATTTTTATTTGACGCAATATAACTTGAAGCACTGAAAATATAGTGTATACTGTAACATTTTTTTATTTATTATATTTTTATTTCCCCTGCGGTCCAGAATTAAACTGCTGACTCTTGGCAGTAAAGGCAGACACACTGCAGTTTCGCTAAAGGGGAATCCCTCCCTAGAGGGTTTGTAGTCAGTGTCTTTATGCACAGATAAAATGTGCCTATCCGGCCAGCAGGGGTCGTTCATTACAATACCAACTCGTTTTAAGATTCAGGTTTACCTCCTTACAAGACAGATGCATCACAGTCTACATCAAAATACAAATTAGTACAAGACTGAATCTTGTGCTGTAGTGTTAAACGTAGACCTTTTTTTAGATATGAATACTTCAAGCCAGGTAGAGTATACTATGTCTTCACGTGCAATGTTTTCTCCCTCTGTTTATAATAAAATTAGTAGCACTAGTCCAGTTAAGCACTTAATTTTGTGTACACATTACTAGGACAGGAATAAGAGACACGCTGAGGTTGTCAATGAACACTTATTCGTCATCTCAATGGCTAATACAGTCATTTAAAGAATCATGCATTATCCGCACACTGTGAATTTTGTAGACTGAACAACAGCAACACAAAATTACCTCTAACATTTAAAACTGGGATAGTTGACTTGTAGGTTTCAAAAAAGATTCCACGGCTATTCCATAATACTGAGATGCAGCACAAGCCCATCTGGATGTTAAATTGAAATATATTTCTACAACATATTCATATTGACCCGTGCAGGGCTGGTGTAGTGTTACTTTCAGGTACGCGGGACAAAAAGTGGTACGCAGGGCACTGCGCTTGCTTGCTTAAACAACTTCCTCACGGAAGTGCTCATTCACATCTGGTACGTTATGCTGTTTTTGGTCTTTTTCATCTTTTTTAATTTATCATATTTCCACCATTAAGAAAACAGTATGTGAATATTTATGATATGCAATACATTGGGTTTTGTACATATTTTACTTCTGCAATTTTGCGGTGGACTTCTCATTTTATCTTGTTCGTCGTGAATTTTTTTTTTTCTTTTTAGAGAAATTGATTGTCTATTTCCAGTTTAAGTTTGCAAAAAAAAAAAAAAAAACAATAGGAAAACGCATCACATCGCAATTGATTGCAAGAAGGAAACATGGCCAAAATAGTTTGTTCACAGCACTGCCCTTTTATTTTTATTTATTCATTTCTTAGCAGACGCCCTTATCCAGGGCGACTTAAAATTTGTGACTTTTTTAAAAAAAATTTAAAGAAACAATTATCAATTTGTACAGTAGCAATCTAGGTAAAGTACCTTGCTCAAGGGTGCAGCAGCAGTGCCCCCCACCTGGGATTGAACCCACAACCCTTCAGTCAAGATCCAGTGCCCTAACCACTACTCCACACTGCTGCCTTCCATTTTAAACGTTTACCGTCTTTCTTCAAAATCTCCAGTGCTAGTGTTATTCTGCCGCCGCAACAATTTAACATCTCTTGGGATCTTACTGTAAAACATATTTTCCTCATGTCGCATATAATAACGACATGATGAGCTGCAGCTACAGCGTCAGGGATGCAAATCATTTAGAATAGCAGCCTGTAATCTTTTTTTTTTTCTTTCTAAGAAATAATTTGTAAACAAACATGTACTTAAAAATAGGTAGATGTGGGTAGGTGTAGTTTCATTATTATTATTATTATTATTATTATTATTATTATTATTATTATTATTATTATTATATTCCATTCAGAAATGCATTCAGTACTGGGTAAAATAAATAAATAAATAAATAAAATAATTAACAAAATGATGAAAGGTATTAGAAACAATCGTGCTGTATATTATTATTTATATATAATCTCTTGACACTAAAATTGCTATACTAAGAAGCCTAAGCCGGCAGATCTCTTTCAATGGACATAAAACTGTCATTTCTTGCCACGACTTGACAAGCTGCCTTGTTCACTTTGAATTAAGGACTTTGTGGTATTGTATTTTTGTCTTTTAGCGAATGTTCCACGCTGGTGTCACATAATGACTTATATGACTAAATAATATGTGGTGTTAATGTTCTGATTTGCCAATTGATTATGAAAACTGGTATCCACAATTCTGTAAATTGTGTTGTTTACAGTGCTGTTTTTAACTTGATGGGGTTATATTTTACATAGCGACTGCAGTCTATTATTTGAATGCATTAAAATGCTCTCCGCGGAAGCATATATGAAATCAGCTGAACAAAGTCAATTTACTTTTAGTGTGTTAGCCATTGAGTGGGGGTGGTAATAACTATTTAGTGATTTGTGCCTCACCTGTCCAAAAAGTCACGAGCCGCCACTGACTATAGCTAATTTGTTACACATTTACGTAGGCTTTTGCATACTTAACGTTACATATCAAAATAATCATTGGTGAGCCCATAGGAAGTTCAATGTAAATTCAAACCACACATAACAACACCTGGTTTAAAAAAATATGATTATGTTTTTATTATTGATGCGATCTACAGAATACAAAACTACAACACTTCCATGACCAACCCACGCCGCATCAGCGGAACAACAATTATGACAACAAGTGTTATGATTGGTCCCTCATTATATCTTATTGGCTAGAATGTTGCCGCGTTTTTGTAGATCTCTTTCTGTACATAATCTAACATAGTTACACAATAACAACCATAAACACTTATTAAATAGCCTAGTACAGAAATGCTGAACTTTGAGCATACATTTGGAAAGGGGGAAAAAAATAATTATTGTAAAAATAATGCATAGATGTTTTCAGTGTAAATATTCTTTACAAGCACATGTCCCTGAAACTACATACCTACCATTTTTCGAACGCAACCAAGGAGATCTGTGGAAAATAATTGTGGGCAGATGTGGCAGTGTGCCCCGCCCATGTGTGTGTTATGTGTTATGTGTTATGTGTGGTGTGTTAATGTTGGTGTATAGGTATTGGTGCACGGGATATAAATGGGTCTGTGTAGCACGAGTGATTTAAAATATATAATTGTATTTAGGCACGGGGATGCATAATCACTTCACGTGCAGATAAAGTATGTGAGCACGGGATTGCACAAATTAGTTCACGTGCTGGGATTCAAGTGAATAATCAATTGGTAATTGAATCCCGGCACAACAGTATATATAGATGCACGTTTTACTCACTCGGAGTTGGGTGTTCAGTGTGGAGAGAACGGGAGAGAAAGCCAGGAGTAAGCTTTAAAAGGATAATAATAATAATAATAATAACTACAATTACAATTGCTAGACATGCTGAATTAGATCAGCACGATACTAGTTTATTTAGCGTTTGTCCACCCTGCTTGTTAGTGTTAGTCCGCTTTGTTTGTCTGTTTATTTTGGCTTCAAGTGCCGTGTGCTGTTTTTGTTTAAACCTTTTATGTTTACAATTAAACGCACTGAGCGCCACAGCGTCTCATTTTCACCTTCCAGTACTGTCTGTTGTGTGTGTTTCTTTCAGGCCTGATGTCACCCCTACAGCCAGCCTGTTCACAGCAGACCTTCTTAGTTACCAAAAAAAAACAAAAAACTGTTCAGTCTTATAGTGCCAATTGCATTGGTTCATTTTGAGATATAGCAAACAAACCTCACTCATATATATATATATATATATATATATATATATATATATATATATATATATATATATATATATATTTTTTTAAAAAGGTACCTTACTACAAAAAGCATTCTGGGCTGCTCTCTTGATCACCCATTCTCTAGTTATGGAAATTGACCCATTGT
Organism: Acipenser ruthenus; assembly: GCF_902713425.1. Lineage (NCBI taxonomy): Eukaryota > Metazoa > Chordata > Actinopteri > Acipenseriformes > Acipenseridae > Acipenser > Acipenser ruthenus. The sequence goes on from NC_081193.1 coordinate 33,630,447, forward strand.
GAACAGTGTACAGTACAGTGGCGGACATAGGGTTCACAGAAATGGTAGACAATTGAATATCTGAAGTAGGCCATTTTTATGTACGCTCTTTTTAAAAATATTTTTAATACCCTGGGAAATTGGTAGGCAACTGAAATAATTTAGTAGGCAATGCCTACTGTTGCCAACTGCTATGTCCGCCGCTGGTACAGTAATCACCCTGAGTTTATATGCTTCAATGAGAAAATGTATGTCTCTTAACATTTTTTGTTAATTTCCAATACATGCCACAGGATGTCGCAATTGTTTCATAACATTTGGTATTTTTTTTTGTCTTTCTGGATATGAGACTTGCAACAACATCCTAATAAAACTAAAAAAAAACAGTGTTAACATGTTACTGACGGGTAGTGTGGACCATGCATCTAACCGTACCCTGAAGTGCCAGTAAGTCTGTAAACTGTGTACAGAATTTGATGATCAACAGCATATGCACTGTAATGACTATGGATTGTGCCAGGCTTGCCAAAATATAATTCCAGTAGTTAAATTACTAGCAATCCAATTACATAAACATGACACAGTGTTGCATAAACATGACAGCCAGTGATACATGGTTCAAAATCAAGTAAAGAGACACTTAATTATTGTGCAGGTAATCTGCAGTCTAAATTTGTGAAAAGTCTGTTAGCATCTTTAATATATTACAGAAGCAAACACCAGCTTTGGGGTTTGGAGACCAAGTATACCTAATGTTCTTTGTCAAAAGAGTTGGGCTTTATTTATGGAGCAGAAAGACAGGCCTTTCTATTACTTTATTAATAACTTGAGGGCTTGCTCATTAAGGGGTTAGAGATGTACAAAGAAATCTGAATGTTGTGACTTCCACTTTGAGGTGTCATTATTTGCCGTTGATTATAGTGTTTCTTTATACCTGTGCTTGAAGATAAGTTAGTGTTCAATGGAAAGTCTAACTGAAATGGTCGACATGCACCTTAATTGGATTTTATTATTATTTGTTTATTTAGCAGACGCCTTTATCCAAGGCGACTTACAGAGACTAGGGTGTGTGAACTATGCATCAGCTGCAGAGTCACTTACAATTACGTCTTGCCCGAAAGACGGAGCACAAGGAGGTTAAGTGACTTGCTCAGGGTCACACAATGAGTCAGTGGCTGAGGTGGGATTTGAACTGGGAACCTCCTGGTTACAAGCCCTTTTCTTTAACCACTGGACCAAACAGCCTCCTTTATATGATGTAACATGTAGTTGCAGTTGAACATCACTAACACTACAATTACAGTGTTTAAATCTGAAGTTACATTGCAGCTATTGGTCCTAATTAAATGCACATTTATTCAAGTTGTTTGTCATATGATTTATTCTCACTTCCTACTCCAAGCTGTTAAACTGTGTCAAAGCAGGTCCCCATCAATAGGATGCTGCATGCCTTCCACCCTGTGTTAATTCACGGGTCGGGAGCCAGGCTACCTGTAGAGATGTCGCCCACCGTTGGGATCAAGCCCTCGGCAGGATGAGGTCCGAAGTTGTGGTGAGGTCACCGCTGCAGATTATGAGAGGGCTGCGTCATGATGTGGCTAATTCCAAGGCTGGGTGCTTTTCACCCTCAGGGACATAGAGTTTGTAAAAATTGAAAACATATAAGAGAGGGCCCGTCATTTGCTAAGGCCCGACATATAGAAGGGGGTCCCCGTCGCTTGGGGGACCAGACACACAGGGGAGATCCCTTGCACATAAAACATAAAGAAGGGGGGTCCAGACACACAGGGGAGATCCCCTGCACATAAAACATAAAGAAGGGGGGTCCAGACACACCGGGGAGATCCCCTGCACATAAATAGAGGCTTGAGAACCTGAAAGGAAGAAATAATTTGGAACTCTGGCTCGTTGAGAGCTGCCCTAAATGAGACTTCCGAAGCTGGGGCGGAGATGCACCCCCAGAGAGCCTGAAATGAGAAGATTGCCTCAAGTTACGAATGGAGAGCTCCTTCTACGAGGTTAGCTAGAATAAGCTTAGAGTATCGGCTTGCAAGGGGAGCGATAGCGCATGAGATGCTAAAGGTTGGGTTTGGCTGGGGGTCCCCTCTGACTCACTGAGAGAACCTCCCTTGTTAGGTAAAAGAAGCATAGCTTGCACAAAGGTCGAGAAAGTGCGATTCACTAACCCCCAAAAAGGATGGATCTCCGGCTCCCCGCTAAAGATTCCTACAAGTGCAGACAAACAAAAGAACCGCCAATGCATATACAGACAAATAAAGAAAGAAAACATTTAACACAACAAAGAAGGTTAGTTGATGCTACTGGTGTTTGATCCCTGTGGTGCTGATAACTCTATGATGAGATACTTTTTTCCTGACATTTTCCAAGTGCCGATGCCGATAGAGTTAATCCCGTAGATTGGAAACGGGGGAGCTGGAAAAGGGCCGACCATAAATCCTTTTTTAATCACTTTTTGGATAAGAGACTGTACTGTCTTGGGTTCTTGAATAGCAGAGTGGAGGTTTTTGCTTTGGAAGGAGGAGGAAGGGATTTGGCTGAGTCCGGTTGAAAAACCATTCTCTAGTCCATCAATTAAATAGTTGACAAAGATCTTGTCTGGGTGATTCAGAAGTTTATGTTTTAAAATGGGTATATTTATGGAAGTGGAAACTGTAAGTGTTGAAGAAAGTCACTTTGGAGCTGCTGGGCAGATGGCTTTGGAATGAGCGTCCCTGCAGAAACTGCACGTGTGATTGTTTTTGCACTGCTTGAATGAGCATATACTGGAGTTAAAATTAGTACACATTTGCTTTCCTCCTGCATATCTGATTCTTTACCCAAATTTATCTTCCCTTGTGGATTGCTTAGGTGGGGCTGAAGAATGGATAGAGATAGAGATTCTGTTTGAAAAGCGGAGAGGAGTGATGCAGACTGCTGATCTGGAAGTTGATGCTATAGCAGCTTTCGGGCAGAGAGAGGTTGAGTGGCCAGTGGAACCGCAGACCCCGCATGCGTTGGCTGTGAGGATGCTAATAATCCTGTTGAATATGTCTAGATCAGGTTGTGCGCAGTCAACGATGTGGTTATCTGTTGCCAAAATAGCTGCTGCTTTTGCTGAAAATGATTTGTGATAATCGAAAAACATGTCTCCACTATGTAAAATTCTTAAGAATCCAGTTCTTGTCTGTGGTTTGGGTATACTGAACATAGCACATCTCTGTATATAGCGAAGGCAAGGATGAATTTCCCGAGTTAGATTTTTCAGTAATCTGGGGTCTCTGGATTTTAGTGTGACTGATAAATCTCTGCAATCCATGACTTTATGATCCAGAAATTCAGATGTAGCCATCAATAGAGAAACCAGATTAACGTCTTTACCTTCAATTATGCTTCACCGAATCTGTGGGGATATTGAATGACGTCGAGCAGTGGTTGTGGAGGCGGAACCATATGCTGTGGCAGCTGCAAGATTGTAGATCAGAGGTTCGACCGTAGGGACCGGGGTTGGTATCAAACCGGAAGTGACTGTAGCTACGGTAGAGGTGACTGAGTTTACTGCAGGAATGGAGGAAAACATTGTAACTGCGGAACCTTGTTTCTCTTGCTTGATGTTAGACACCTGTTTATTCAAGTTGCTGAGTTTGGTATTGACTGAGGGTAAGGTATACTGCGAATGGTTGCATTACTGCTTTTATTTTGTTAAAAATCCAAGAATGTTCCTGCTGAGTTTCACTGACTAGAGTGGCTGCCTGCTGGCCTGATGTGCTGGCTACAGAGGTAACTTGTTCTGAGACAACTGCCTGCTGTCTGACATTGGGCCGCTGAACAGCCGAGTGCTGCTGGAGAGTTTTCTTGGGTGGAAAAATTGGTTCTGCCGAGATGGAATTACAATAGAGAATGAAAAGAGATTCCCGAGTTTGTTGAGAGTCCAGTCCTTAAAGTATAGTTGCTCTGGAGGTGTATCCTTTTGCCGTTTTGATTGATGGGGATTGACTCTTTGGACGGCGGGTAGTGGTATGGTGTCCTGCTCGGGAGGCACCTGTTCGGACGTTACTGAGACGCCTGATAGAGAGAAGAGTGGTGAGCTGACCAGATCCTGGGTTAAAAGCTCTCGGAGAATGTTGTGATACAGACAAGAAGTGATCTTCAGAGACCTCTGAATCCGAGGAAGAGTTGTGCGGTAAGTGCTCCATACTTAATATGTTCTTTTTTACACAGAAAGAAAGATTAGGTTAACAACCAAACGAAAAAACACAAGATTGAAGTATACAGTGTTGACTAATGGTTTAAATAGGAAGTAGATTTGATTGCTGATATGAGTTCAAAGGATAGGGAGAAGCCTAGCTCCCACCCCCCGAACCACACTTAATAGGTTAACATATAAAGGCATTTTGGTGTGAAATACTACATAGAAGTATTAATGTGGTTCTGTTTCTGTGCTCATGTTTACAATTGAACAGTAATATTTGAATAAATCTTTAAACAGCTGCCACTGGACTATTCAACAAGGACACTGCTTAAAATGTTGTCGAGTACCACTTTTGGTCCCCTTTTAAAACACACAGTTAGTGGCCTATATCAGGTTTTAAAAACTATTTGGCAACATAGTTTTTTACTCCTTTTGAAAAGCATGTTGAGATTGTCTAGCCTGAACATGTCTAATGTTGTACATGTAACATTATATAGAACTTTGAATTTGTTTGACTGAAAATAAGTTTAGGAAGTACAGTATCAAATCTCACTCCAAAGCTTTAAAAAAAAAGGATTTCACCTCCCAAAAACACTGGTAGTTTCTTGATTGTTTTATACACTTGCTTCTAAACAGGACCCTTCATTGACACATGAAACTTCATTCAATTTAAATATCTTTTAAACCACTGATTCGGTATGAGCACATATTATTAGGTAACTATGGTGGTAACAGATTACCACAAAGAGAGAGAGCTCCACATAGAAGAGAACTTCACTCAAAACAGCAGACCAGTAAACTAATCTAATATATATTACTGGTATGTGTATGTATGTTCATTTTTATTTATCAGTATTAAGCTATCTAATTAGTCATTCTTGGGTAGACTTTCTGCAAAGTTAAATAGTTCTGGGAGAATTCAACTGAAAGTGAAAATAAATAGTAATTCAGTATTTGAAGAAATATTGACTGAGCTTTGAGTTTCTATCTGGATAACCTGGTATGTTGCAGTGCAATGGAGTGCTGTGTCTGATTTTTGGGTAGGTAATGGATTCACCCAAGAGCATTCCAGGAGAAAAGAGTGATACACTTGATATACTCCCGGAGCAGTGGACAATCAGTGAGCAACTTTTTAGTTTGATGCACCCAGATTACTGTATTTGCATTCCTGATTTGTGAGAAATGCACTGTAAAGCATATACTTCACTGAATGCCACAAATGGCATTTCATGATATGGTTGTTGTGTTCTCACTGCCCTTATGACTTGAGATTATCACTGACCTAAAGAATGATGATGTCAAAAAATAAAACCTAAAATCACTGAAATAAAAACATTATTTTATTATTAGAATAATTAACTGTGTAAAAAAATGTTTTTGAACTTTGTATAGTAACATGTTAAACAATTTTTTTATGTAAAAACAATGTAAAAAACAGAAAATGTATGTAAATGACACTACCCAATTCTTGTTAAAGGGTATTGCACCTTGTGAAAAATACATATGACCTTATAAATATGAGTGATCCTCAATATGGTGTGACCTGCATGTAGGTTCAATAACCTTTCGTATCAAATGTCCATGCCAAGTTTTCAGGTGAACAAGCCAGAAATCAGTATTCACCATGAACTAGATTCATCAAAATTCAAACAATGTAATTAAAGCTTTCTGTAGATATGTCATTTATTTTTTGAACAAATGTACATCCAAATGTCTTTTAATTATTTTTTGAAAGGAGAACATTCCAAGTTAATGTTTTATAAAATCAACTGAAAGAGCCACAGTAGTTAATTACTAAATGTTTTTTTTTTTTTTTTTTTTTTTTTAAACAAGGAGTTAATTGAAGCCTGGAGTAAATGCCCCACCATTCAATTCATTTGAGCTGACTAGCTTTTAAACTACTGTATGCCCAACCTACCACAAGCTGCAACCCATGAATAAGTAGGTCACTCAATATTAAATGTCATCACAATTTGATGACTGGTTCTCTCGATATATCTAGATGTATAATGTGACATATTGTATGTACAAACAAACCTCCCTGGTGCCAGGAATATGTGTCCCTCGCTGGAGATAGAAAGAGACATTACTTTCAGTCCATGGAACATGACGGAATACACTAACATCCCCCCCAGTGTACGAGTATTATCCCTTTACTGCTGTAAACTAGAGACCCCCCCCTCCCCCCTCACTGTCCCTTCAGGCCTTCATGTGTCTCCACTTAGTTAGTTGTGTCAAGTATTTGGCCTGTTGTGAGAATGTAATGATACAATTGAGAATAGCTTGCAGTCATTAGAGATGAAAATCTGAGGCTTCATTTAAGACATGTTGTGAAAAGTCAATGCTAGTTTTTCTACTAAAATATACAAGGCTCAAAAAGATGTTTGAGGAATACACTTGAAATAATGATCCTAATTTGTATATTAAAATATGATAACAGATCACTGATCAAGCCCTTATTATTTGCTGCCAAAAACAATCTGTTTGAAAAATACACTTTGTTCTATATTTGATCCGGGACAAAGCATCCATTACTTGCAGTATGTATCTCTAATCCTATAACTTGTATTTTTAAATAAGTGAAGTGTTACATTTACATGAAGAGCGTTTCAACTTTTTCTATTAAGCAATAAAACCATTGCCCCAGTGCTTGGTGTTAACGCAATGTTCTTTAAGTTCATTGACGTTTCTTCGGCTACTGACCATGGGTGCCCTTGTTTTATGACGGCCACATCAAAGAAATGACTACGCCGTGAGAACCAGCTAGTATAAACCTGATAACCCGGGGATTTATTACCCAGTTCTGTTCCCATGATTGTCAATGGACAGCAGCCGCTGTGTGTCGTAATCCCCATTCTCTTGGTAACGCTGATACTTTTTCTCTTAAGGAATTTAATGGTCTGACAGTGATTTACTAATGTAAATCTCTCTAACAGACCCTGGGATAAAGAGAGTGGATTAGTACCACATAAAGGTCCATCTTAGAAGGAGGGACTGTTGTTGTTGTGCTTCTATGTGTTGCCTAAATTTTTAACAGTATGTTTAGGTACCTACAGTGATACCAAGAAGTTTATCTTCCTGATGAACTGTGTTTTACTGTGTTTGAATCTGCATTTTATTTAAAAGTTATCTTTTATGCATGCTTGGTCATTAAATATCAACTGAAGTCTGTGGAAAACATATTTATGTAATAGAATGAAGAAAGCATATTCAGGTTATCAAGCAATTACGTGATGAGTCCATTTTAAACTACAATATGTCATCGGGATGAAAGTAAGGTCATGTGTTTTAATGGGATTTTGGTGCTCCTAGGAACTGAGATTATGAGCAATGTTTGCTATTTCAAATTTATTATATTTCAAATAAAATGAACATCATTAATCCAGTAATAGCCTGACATTTTTCTCATTAACTAGCCTAAAAATGCCTACACTTTGTATGATACATGTATAAGCGTTTTATATTGTCAAGATAAGTAATTTTTATGTTTGTTTGTTACACTATAAAAAACATGGTTAAGTTTGGGCCCTATTTTGATGCAAGAACAAAGGTCAAATTTCACAAAGTTTGTGTTAAACATATGTGTCCTTATTAAGAAATGTAACATGTAACTTTTTTTTTAGAGTGTACCATTTCAAATATCAAGCTGTAATAGAAACACACGTTCACGCACTTTCACGCGCACGCTTATTCTTTTTTTAAAAAAAGACATCCTAGGCACCCACATGTTCAAAAAGAAGTTTTTTAATCAGTGATATTTGCAGACCTTTGTTTGCATAGAAAAAGGGGTTACAAATAATTGGTCAAAAGAAAGGGCAAAAAGCAAAGAAAGTTACAGTAGTGTCCTAAACAACAAATATGTCAAAGTCCTTTGTCAGTCATTTTTTCATGTTTAATTTACAGTCTTGTAAAAAGTTTTCAATGTTTTCTCCACACAGCAGAGAAATACAGTGCATCATAATAAAAGCAAGTATCTATATTTAATATAATTTCTAGCCTCTGTTCTCACATATTTACATATTTACATATTTTTAGTTCATGAGTTGAAGCATTTAGAGCTATTTATCAGAATCTTGCTAAATGATTATCTTAAAAAAAAAAAAAACATTTTTGGTTTACTGTCAAACTCCAAACTTCCCCCTGACTATTTAAAAGCACAAGTTTGATCAAATATATTTTTGTACCTTTTTGTGATTTTTTTAGGGGTCTAACACATGGACTGATACATTCTTGTATGTGAAATGCCAAATCTGGGGAACTGCAGAACAAGAGTCCAAATGGGTGTGATTCTAGTTGCTTATAATTTGTTTCTGTCCATTAATTTTTTTTTTGAATGACTGCATCTGGTATACCATTTTCACTGTATAACCTTCTCTTTCAAGTGTTTAAAAAGTGTGGTGACAGTAATCCAGCCCTCAATGCTGTTGCTGCCAAGTATCATGTGCACTTGTCCAGTCCAGATTATACAACAAAGTTTATCTTCAGACAAAAAGGTCACTCTTGCAAGAAGTTTAAGGGGGACAAAGGCTCTTTCTGTATGTTGTTTTTTTTTTGCTTGTGTTCCAAAAAATATATGTTTTTAATCCACTTGCTAATAACATAGTTAGTATTAGCCATATATAGTTTGTCCAGTTTGTATAATGCATGTAAACATTCTCCCATGTAAAGTAATGAGGACATACAGGTTGGTTACATTACTTGAAAAAATAATAAAGTGAAAAAATGTATTTATAGAACTTTTAAAATTGGAAGGAAAATGACCTTAAAAACACTTGTTGCAAAATCAACAGGTCGGCGATGGAAGATCTCAAACGAATATCTGAGTTGAAAAGTTCAATTTAGGCACAGACATTAAAATGCCCCAACTTCAGTCCCCCATGGTCGATAAGGCTTATTGCTGCCGCCATTGCTACTTTGTTGAGAGCCTGAAGTTGATGAGACTGACGCTGACGGGCTGACAGCAGCAGCAGCTACTGACGCTGCCGCAGCGCTGGGTGTGAGCATTGGGAATGCCCCTGAGAACGAAAGTGGGAAAGCAGAGGCTGCAGCCGCGGCAGCAGCTTGAACGGTGGCTGAGAGGGAAAGAAGGGAGGTAGACAGCGGTGGGACGCAGGGCGCGACACTGCCAGCTAGCGGGGCTCTGAGGGCCGAGTCAGAGTGAGCGAAAGTAGCTGTAAGCAGTGCAGAACCATGTGGTGAAACTTCTGAGATCCTGCTACTGGCGCTTTCCGAGGAAGGAAGTCCGTTTTGTTGAAAGATTGCTGCCGGAAGGTGATGAAAAGCAGCTGTCCAGTGATGAGGGTGCAGTGGGTGGTGGTGATGCCCCATGGATGAAGTCATTGAGGCTGCTTCCCGCTGGGAGGCACAGGTGCTGAGATGGGAAACCAAACGAACTCTCAGGGGATCAGTTGTGTCCAGCCCTTCAACCGAACTAAGGTACCTGGCGACTTCTGTTAGGCACTCTCTAAAACCAATGCTCATGAAGTCCATAGCCAGAGAATGAGCATCAAAAAAGCCTGCAAATGAAAAGTAAAAACAAACAAACATACATCAATATTTAGGTATCAGTGGCTCTAACGTTTACCAGCATTTAGGCTAATATTTATTGTAAAAAAAAAAAAAAAAAAAATAATAATAATAATAATAATAATAATAATAATAATAATCCAGTTCAAATATTCTTTAGTTATGATCAGTATGGAAGCATGTACCCAAACAGACCCCGCTTATGCTAAAATGTGTTGGTGTGTTTGTTTTGTCTCCCTGGGCACATTTCTGCGCTGTTCGGAAACCCCAAACAAACCCCGGACTGGGCTGCCTGTGTGAATAAGCCTTCTTTACTCCCACAGAGTCATGAAAGCAAACACAAGCTCAGGGTCAAGTGCTCCTTTTGTCCCAGCAGCGCTTTCCCACGAGTTCAATCCTGCCATTAGCATTGATTTCCACTCCTTTAATGTTGTCAAAGGGCTGTTTGCTCGGATTTCACTACAAAGTAAAAAAAAGAAAAAAAAAAGAAAGCCAGTCAACGAACTCCTTACCTTTACCTCCGGTTGCCTGGAGCATCTTTAGATGATCTACCGTCATTTGTAATATTTCCGCTTTCTCTAATTTCGCAGATCCCTGGAGATACAAATGAAATGAAGAAAATTAAAAATACCCTGTATGGAACTTTACTTTATCATTTTATGCATTTCATGTTCATGCACTGTTACACTGCATAGCAAAGTTCTTCTTGTGTGTTATAAAGCCTGTACTGTTTAATAATAATAATAATAATAATAATAATAATAATAATAATAATAATAATTTTGTAAACAAAAAAATACTTCATTTTTTGCAACTTTTTAACAATTTTGTATATACTTTTACACGGATATGAAAATTATTATAATATAGTACAACTGTGTTTTTTTTTTGTTTTCAAAAAACGTAACATTTAGCTGCATCTATTAACAGATTATTATGAATAGGAAAAAAAAAATAGTGTACAAACCTGTTTTTCAAAAGCTGTGGGAACCAATCGACGTAATTCTGATAAACTGTTATTGATACGATCTCTCCTTCTCTTCTCAATAATCTGCAAAGAAAAATCCAAGATGTCACCTTTTTCCAGTCTAAACATTAATTACACAAAAATAAATTAAGAAAGTTATTTCAACAATGAATTAATATATAGTCTACTTTATCGTTCGACCAAAAAATAAATAAATAAATAAATAAATAAATAAATCCACTGTCTCAGTATCTGAGAATAAATTTAACACGTACCCCTCTCCTTTTCTTTCTCGCCATAACTTGGGATGTTGTTGTGGGGGAGTTGGATCTAATGAGAGAGCTACTGCTTTGCCTGTTAAAAAAAAGGAAGAACTGCGTCGGGGAAAAAAAAAAACAAAACAATTGTGCTTCATAATCTTTATTAGATCTATTTTCTGAACTTGATTAAACGAAACGTGATCCTGAATCTCAAAGAGAGTGCCTTGCTTGGGAAAGATGACTACTTTCGATAATGAAGCTGATAAACACCTACTGTACATTCTCAAAGACTGAATTAAAACAATGACCTGAATTACGTATGTGACACATACAAAGCAAACATTATGGTGTATGATCATATTCATATATTCTGGTTATTGACACTTTTTGTCCGTGTGTCTTTGATTCTTGTCAATGGATGCGACAATACACCTTGTTTATTTAGTTACAGCTAATGAATAATTCAAATCATTTGGATCGGCAGCTGAAGTAAAGTGGGCAGCTCTAGTTGAGTTGGTTAAGGGGAATTGAAGTGACAGGCATGCTGAAGCATAAGCATTCTGCACTTGGCAGAACGTTATAGTTGTACTTAGGGAAACTAGCTATGCATCTCCATATACCTTTTTTTTTTTAATCAAAAGTGTACATCTTAACACTATAGTCATTTAAATGGTTGTAAACCATGTATTCCATGGAAGCTCTTTGGTAAATAGTAAATAAATGCAAAACTCAGCACTCACCCTGAATAGTTATTTTCACTCCCAACATCTATGTTTTCGTCCATGTCACTGTCTGAAGTAGTGTCCTCACAGGGTCTCTTCATCGTTACAGCGAGTTGAAAATGATTTTAAACGAAAATTGAAATACTGAAGCAGTATAAGCTGGTGCACCCAAATAAAGACTTGCACTGGTGATCTCACAAATTTCTATGAACTTCTTTCCCACGCAACAGCGGAGCCTCAATCACGGATTCAGGGAAAGCTCCCGCCCATTCCCTGTCAGTTACGCCCCCCCCAAAAAAACAAGACCACGCCCAAAGTACTCTAAATTTCATTTTGGCTCGGCCCTCGCCAAATAAATCTTTACTTTTGATTGGCTGTGCCTTATAGTGCTGGAGCCAAACACTGGTGGCTTTCAAGAAGCGTGGGAAACCTCAAAACACTGGTGTTTGTTTTAAAGAAACAGTACCTTGAAAAATATATCAAGCAGCGGACTTTCCACATTTTACATTGACCTACATACATTATTGTTTTCCTTATAAAGCTGTAATTAAATATGTTTAATCGTTAAATGTACCTTCTTAATTACTGTAACATGTGCGTATTTCAGTCTTAAATGAGAAAGGGCAGAGGAATTTGATGCTAGAAATTGTTCAATGTTAAACTATATTTATAACCCCAGTGTCCATAGTCAACTTAGAAAAAAAATGTACCTTGCCTACAAAAACACTAAAAGAATCATTAAAATAATATAAATAATTGTTTTCTTCTTTTGTTTTTACGTGTTAATGTTATCGTTTTGTAACTGTGTAATTAAAAGACAGTTATGACTCCATTTAAAATCTAATACCAGATGTTAAGGGGGATCAATCAACAGATGCATCTGAAACCCTAGTTAAACAGGTGCACACACGCACACCCCCATACACGCACACACACACACACACACACACGTTTGCATTCCTATATTTGTGGGGACTTTCTAACTCCACTCAGACAAAACTCCACACAGGATGAAAGTAGACAACAAACTAAATATTTTGGCACTTTTATTTATTTTTTTGAAGTCATATTTAGTTCTTAAAAATGTGTTTTTTCAGGAGTTACTATTTTTGTGGGGACATTTTCTCACAAACGGTGAGTATTGCCTTTTCAAGGTGCAGGTTAACTAAGCCTTTGCTGTTTAACTGCGGTTGGTCAGAAGCAGCGATGTGACAAATAAAAGTGGTTTTGTCCTGGATATGCCAGGGGGTAGGACAGACCCGTGTGAACAGAAATCTGACACTTTTTATCGTTGCTTGCCCTGTAATTTAAGCTGTCCGAATTACACAGTGTCTGCAAAAAGTATGATTTTCACACACACACACACACACACACACACAGATCAGGGCTTCTATCTACAGTGAATACATTTATCTGGTCATTACCTTTAATTAACAGAAAAGGCGATTTGAGTTCAGAAAGCTTTGGCGAGATGCATTGTGCTCTTTTTAATAAACATGATAAATAAACAGATAAATTCATCTCTTTAAGAATTTTAAAAAACACCTGATAAGCGAACAAAATAAAAGTAATTCTACACCAAATAGTTTTGATAGAGCTATGAAAATCCAACACAATAATAATTTAAAATAAATCCTTCAAGATATCCCTCTAAGCTTACAAATTGAACAAAAAATGAAGAAAAAAGGAGATGTTCAAAAATAACAAATAAGCACATTCAATCATAACAGCAACCCTGTGTGTACTGTACTTAAAACAAATCTAATGAGTTTATTTGTTTTCCAAGTTTGTGTTTCTCAGTGTAATCCATCATTGTTTCAAATATTATAGGAAAATAAAAAAGAAGCAAGGGATGTATCTGAGGGAAAGCCGCATGCAGTGTGTAGGCAGGTTGTTTCCAATGGCGTTATACGTTGCTGTGCCTGGCCTGCGGGGTATGGATACGCATCCTGCGCAATGCGTTATTTGGTTTCCTGGTGTGTTGGGTTTTTCCTGGGGATATATAAAGGTACTGAGAGGTTTCACACCCTACCCCTCCTGTGACCTCTGAAATGTACCAATCGTTTAGGAAAACCACAATGACAACTGTCGTCCACACGCAACAGAAAACACACAGGAAAAAGCAAATATCGTTCCCAGGGGATCAAAAAACCTCAGAACAATGGACAAGTTATTTGGACTGAAAGAGGAAGCACGGTTCACCTTTCATGTTCCGGGGATTATTGCGCGAGGGTACGGTTTGATGAGGCTGCGGTCCTGTTTTTCTTACAGCTGTTTAACACCGTCAATTTCATTATTATCTATCTATCGATCTGTTTTTATTAGCTGTGGATCTATGTAACTATTTTTTTAGTGTTGATGCCAACCAATACAGATATTCGGGTTTAATGGAGGAAAAATAAATGTTGTCGCAGGGCTTAAATTACCAATGTAACATATTCAAGGGTATTGTTTTCACACACACACAAAAAACATTACGTTTCATGATACATTATTTTACATTTGACACACGTTTGTGAAAAATATAAAGCCCTATTGCTGTGTAACCTAATTGAAATTAAATCGACTCTTAACAAATGTTTTCGAAGTAACAACGTTTTCTATTAGGAAATAGTTTGTAAATGTAACACCAACTTTTAACCTTATATCCCTGTAATTACGTACAGGTCTTATACTATAACTCAGTGGACTTTACATGTAGCACCTAAAGGTTAGGATAGTGGCTAAGCTATTGACATTTGCCAGACAGGTGATTAGTAAAAATGAAAGTCCCAATGCTGAGGCAATAATGTAGGCCCAATGTAGGCCCTATAAGGCACTGTATTTGTTACATGGTTAGCCTAAAGGTCATTTAAAGAAATCCACCATAGTTCTATATATATATATATATATATATATATATATATATATATTATCCCAAAATAAATGATTTTGTTCTAATAAAAAAACTTATAATTTATTTTCCTTCAATACTTAAAACGTTTTATTGGATTACTTTTACACTGTATTTAGTCTAAAAATATATAGAGAAGAATGTTATTTTTTTTATAAAAAAATAATAATAATAATAATTAAAATACAAACATTAATATTAAAACAAGGACCAGGGGTCAACAATGGAGATTAGATAAAGGGGCATTCAGAACAGAAAATAGGAGACACTTTTTTACACAGAGAATTGTGAGGGTCTGGAACCAACTCCCCAGTAATGTTGTTGAAGCTGACACCCTGGGATCCTTCATGAAGCTGCTTGATGAGATTCTGGGATAAATAAGCTACTAACAACCAAATGAGCAAGATGGACTGAATGGCCTCCTCTCGATTGTAAACGTTCTTATGTTCTTAAATATTAAATAACTGTTTTTAAAAAAAAAAAAACATTAAATAATTAAACCTTGCAAATCTGAAAAGGCTCTGGTCTTTGGTGTGCACCATGAAATATTTAAATATGTAAATTGCAGAAAGGTTCAATGAGGGTCACTCACAAGTCCCAGATGGAGACACGTGCTACTATTTGACTGCAAGACTCAGAGTACACAAAAGACAACTGTTCCTACAATAAATGAAACACTTAACTGGTAATTAGAGAAAGCCTAGCAGGACAATAGGCAGGATAATCTCTGCCAGAACTAGAATAACCACACATTAAATAACCACACATTAAAGGCCATGTAGCCTACTACAATACCATGATATGGATGAAACAAATTTAATCAAAAATATAATCATCTGGCACGCAAATTACGTTTTAAAGAACAATAGTCATAAACACAAGCTACATGAAAGTTGTAAGTATATCTTCTGGTTTTAGACCTTATTTTCTTCTAAATAAAACAGAGTTGAGGTGAGGGAAGCCATTCTATGTTATCTAGTAGGCTATACCTGTTTCTGTGGAATTGCACATTCGTTGTCTTATCTGCCTTGATCTGTTTAATATCTATGTTCTATATACTGTATTTCAAATAGCATTGTCAGGTCGGATGTAGAAATATATTTCAGCAGTTAAGTATATGCTGATCTAAAGGTAGTCACTGAAAATAACATTGCTTTCCACATACAGTTTCACATTTGTTTTTGTCGTCAGTGAACAGCATTGCACTATTGCAAATAAAATAAATGATCAAAACCTGAACCGGGTTTGCACAGTGGATATTTTGTTTTTAGTTGATAGCTTCTGACTCGCTGAGACAAAAAAATTATAGTTTATTTTGCCAAATTGCACCAGCCCAGAAAACAATCCACGTGACACAGCTTGGAATTTTGTATTTTAAATAAATAAGCAAACAATGTATTTAGAAATGGAAATAAATATCAGACTGAACATTTTTATATTTTTTTGTGCTACAGTTTATTATGTATGGTTTAATAATACATGTTTGAAACTTAGTACGTTTGTCTGTGAGGAAACTACTGTATCATAGTACAATTAAATATTGCTTCTCTACATTGTGCTGGAATGGTTAAGCAGAGATCTATGTGAGGTTACCAAGCACAGCTTTGAGGTTAGGAGGCATGAGCAGAATGTTTTTGATACATTTTCTTCATCCTAAGTACTGTATCTCGATCTGTGTATTTGTACATGCCTATCTGGCTACATTTAAATACAATTGAAAAATATAACTGTTCATTTCATGTTAAAGGAGTTGTAATTAAGGTTTTAAAATAAGTTGTCATATCAGTACTGGCAATCTTATAACTTGTTTCCCTTGCTTTGCTTATACTGTGGTGGAGAAAAGTATTGACACTCAGTCTTTTCAAGGTAAAATGTTCTAATTGATGTTGCTACTGTCAGGAAACTTTAATATCTGTGCAGCAAGCTGACTATATATGAACATTATTCTTGTCATTTTCAGTTATAAAATTATGTAAAGCATCTTAAATTGAAATTATAAAGTGAAAAATGAATGTATGCCACCTTTTATTATTTTAATATGTTACAGTTTTAAAAAACGAGAAAATAAAATGTTTTTAAAGTTTGTTTACAAAAGTTGTTTTGCGATGACATATCAATGTGAAATTAAGAGTATTTTGTATTGAAAAGACTATACTCTGTTACCAATCCAACTTATTTTTATAATTCATCTGTACAAATCATGCTCCTTTTATATGCTGCTTGTTATATAACTCACAGAATGACAAGCATAATATTCAAAGGATTTTATTTCAGTTTTTTGAAGTTTTTACCAAGCTAAACGATTGAAATAGTGCCTGCACAGCATTTATTTGTTTTATGCTAGTTCTAAAACAGTTTGTTTTTACTTGCACTGGAGGAAATGCTTAGGGAATTGGCCCATGGATCAGATGCACGCTATTGGTGGTTGTAATACATATAGACATACATAGATTTTCTGCCAGTTGGAGGCTCCAGCTGTAATTCGTTTTGCAGGGAAAGCATTGAAAACAGAGCATTGTTTTGAGCACAAATCCCCCCTGTTATTTGCTTTACCCCTGGTGGAGAGTAGTACTATCTTCCAGGCCTATTGCCAGTGTGATGACTCGTTCCCACAGCTCCCTTCACTCCAGTGTAACTCAATCACCGTGTGAGAGCCAACCAGAAACACAGGGAGCGACAGTGCGAGAGTGAGGTTACTGCTTAGAAACCACAGCCGAGACTGCTGCTGCTTACAATGCCATTGTTTACATTGTTTTTGTTTGTTGTATGGTGAATTGAGTTAACAATATAAAACCTGAGAAATGTGTCTCCCCAAAAGAACTTGCACGGCAGCCAGTATCATTTGACCTTTCACATATCATTTTTTTTTAAAGACATACAAGCAAAAGTTGAATGTAACAAATTTTATTTATACTAGAAGCCAGTTTGAAGGCAGCTTTATGACACAGTAGCAGTAGTTTAAAATGTACTAGAATTTATTACATTATTTGAAAAAAAGCCTAATGGTAGCAATCTTTTAATATCACATATCCCAAGCAGAGACCATTACTTGCACTTGCACTTATATTTCGCAGTCTGTTTTAAAGATCTAAACAGTTGCTGACCTAAACAGCTGTTGTTAAATGTATACTAATCCAGAGAGTGTTTTCCCTCAGTGGTGATTTATCAACAGGTTAAGTCTACCAAAAACTATACAAATATACTAGAAAGATTTCCGTACTATGGCAAGTTTACAAGGAGGCAGTAATAAGAGCCACAGGCCTTTGGTTCCATTCAGTGGCATCCCTCGGGCATTTAAGTGGGGTGTTAACACCCATCCAACATGCTTTTGATACTCTGCCAGTGATTTGACAGGGGGAAGCTGTCAGCAATAGGGCTGAAAATTAAATGTAGGCCTAAATGGTTAAACTACAGTTAAGCATCCACACTATATGTGTTCTATGTGTTCTATGTGTTCTACGTTATAACAAGATGTTTGTAAAAGAAATGGGGGTAACAATCACACTGGTTCTGCTCAAAGGGCCGTGCTATCGTGAGGGATACCTACGGTTCCCAGTAGCCATCTCTAAAAGAAAGGCAGGTATTCTGTACAAGCAAATCCTGAAGTCTTTAAAAAAAAGACAAATCCTTCCCTGCAGATATTGTAGAACACTCATTCAACAGCTTTTTATGATGCAGCATCAAATTCAGCCAATTGCTTCCTTAAACATAAAGCCATTTTTCCAGGAACAGTGGCTTGAAACCTGGTTCCAGGAGACCTAGTTTGAGGCAACTTTGCTGTATCAAACCCCAAATTTCCCCTGGTGTGCCATGCAGTGGCCTGAAACCTAGTCTCCTGAAACCAAGTTCCAAGCCACAAAGGGCAGGATTTTCAAAAGGTCGTAACTGATAACTCCAGTGTTAATCAACAAATCAGTATGTACTGTAGTATTGATTTTGGCATTTTCAAGCAGTCGTTATGCCTATTTCGTTATTAAATAATCATGCTAATGTGATTTCTGAAATTATGTTGACTTACAAAATAATGTTAATATCTTAACAAGCAGTGCTTCTTGCGATTATTTATTTTGTTTGCGTGGGAATTTAAAAGGAAATCTGTGTTAATTGACATAATTTATCAGCAGTTAATTTGCACTTGGAAAAGGAGGGTTTTAATCAATGAAAGAGTATATGACTCACCTTGAAACAGATAAGCAACAGACCGTGGCTGTGATGCCGACAATACACAGAGTGTACAGGACCAGGATTCATTTCTTATGGACTACCTTGATAATTCAATATTTGTAGTTATGAAAATATTTAAGACTTTTCCATACGTGGTTATGAATGAGATTTATTCACTTGTATTGCTAAAATGATATACCGTTATTTACACCTAGTGTATTGTTACAGAAATTATCAGTGCAACTGTAGCCTATCTGAACAACTGACCTGTACTGTAGATTTTATTTAAATGATACAAATAAAAACCTAAGAGTAAATAATGAAATATTGGTATAGAAAATGGCATACTAGATATTTCAATACAGTTTCCTTACAGGCAACAGATCATTGACATGGATTTTGCTTAAATGTATTTTTAATGTTGTCAGACCCCCCACACTTTATGTACAGTGTACACTTTCACCTTCATACGTCTTTATGCATATAAAAAGTTTTTATAATACTGTAAGTGTTCGGTGGCTACTTCTGATCATGTTGAGTTTATTTTTCGCAGAGGTGAGCAAAGAGTAGCCTACTAGAGAAAATGCATTCAACATGATTAGAGGAATTCACCGAACAATTATAAACAAATTGTGTATTGGGTTAGGGAGCTCTATCGTAATTTTATAAGCTTAATACATATATAATGAAGCGTTACATACATGGTATACATGTATAATAACAAATGGCACCTCATTTATAGCTTACAATCGTACATACTAAAATACATACAAAAGTAGATAGCATAAGAAAATAAATTCCAACCAAGCCTACACGGATGGTTTATCCCTGCTCCATCCAAAAAAAGGTATTTTTTTTTTCTTTTTAACCAAAAAAAGATTGCAAAATGCACATTAAAAGAGTTGTATATAGTAAGCTGTGTCAAAGTATCCCCCCCGAATGAGGGTAAATGACTAAGGGGGTTTAGTTATTTTTTTTTTTTTAATCTGTGAATTAGAAAAGTTATCTGACAAAATGTTTTTCCTGTTTTGTGAAATTTAGTCTTGATTTTCCTATGCCTTTTTGTTTCTTTAGGCAGTACTGAGGTACAAGGAAGAGAAACTACTGTACTTGGCCATGGTCACACAGTCAGTGAGTGTTTATGCAAGGATCAAAACCACGCTACTGGTTCTTAGGTCTAAGGTAATTCTACCTTTTTATTTGCTTAATCTAAGCACACAGTGACTTACGTTTGCCATACTGTGTTTGCTAATCTGCTTATGGGGACTCCTACTCATCTTGGGGTTTTGTAATAGCATATATTAATATTACAGATTACAAGACTGTACGTGTAGGATTTGGCATAATATCAAAATGTCTTTAATATGCCTGTCGAACACTGTTTGAAGTTGATAAAAGAATGTGTTAAGGTCTAAGATACGTCTACTGATGTTGTTATCAATACACTCTTCAAACAGACCAGGCTCTGGGTGGGTATTGTAGTGTTGTAGTGAACTCCAGTTCATGTTTTACATACATTTTACTAAAGTCAGTGGAAAGTATTCCAGTTCCAGGTTTTAGGAAATGCACTCAGTGCTAAGTGTGAAAGTGGAGACCAGCTCTGTGTGATCTGTTTATTGTTGTAACAATACAATATATTTAGACGGTTACAGAGTTTTTGTGCTTTCTTCTAACAGCCTCAAGCACGGCTCCACTATAGGTATGACTTTTATTTTAAATAACATTCTTGGTATCTTCCTTAGTGAGACCTACTCCTATTCATCGCCTAAAAAAGATTAAACTCACTCCCTGGTATCTCATTGTTTTGATGTCTTAACCTTGACAGATATGCAACAATTGGTTTAGAAGTGCTCCTGATATTTTTATTTAAATAGCATACAATGATGTACAAATAAATTCATGAATGCAAACTCCCCCAAGCCTCTTCCGAAATGTTTGTAAACACTGAGCCCGAGCTATACTGGTGGTGTAAGGTAAGTGCTTGCTGGTGTTGTTGTGCCCAGTGCTCTGGGGCTTTGTGTTTCTTCCCCTCTATTCCCATGCAGGGGAAGATTCCTGTCATCCCTTGCATATTTTCTCCCTGTAAAAGCCTGCCCTGCCCTGTGCTGGGTGATTCAGGCTGTACCCCTGGTGTGCCACACTATCAGTAGTTCCCAAGGCTGCCTAGCCTGGGAAAAGCTGCATGGACACGTTCCAAAATCAGCATTACATGCATTATTGTTCTTACTCTCCCTGAGTAGAGAGCACACAATGAAAACAACAGCAGCAGCCTCATTTTCTAACCCTCCTCCCAACACAAGACTGCTATTAATCCGTTTTTTGCTTGGTTTTATGAAGTTAACTGCTTCATGGCTGCAATACTCATGGCTGTAAAAATAGTTGGTTCAACACCCATTGGATTAAGCATAGGGAACTTGACTTTACGTTCTTGGTGGATAAATACCAGGTTTCCTTCCAAACTCATGACTAGATATTTTATTGTCTGAAATATGCCTCGTCTACATAGTACCTTTCAAAAAATCTTCTAGTTCAGGTTTTTATCGAAGTAGTAATGTCTTAAAGTGTTAAAAACCAAAGCTCATTTGTGGCATGTATTGGATTCTATTTTAAACTCCCTTTGCTGCATATACTTTAGGTGGTGCATGTGGCATCCTAATACCTGTTGCACATGTGGCAGAATAAATGGGATTGATTCACCCAATTCAACAAGAAAATAAAGTGTAGAAAGCTAAACAAACTACAGAAAAAATGCTAAGGACTATGGAGGTAAGAAAATGTTTTAAAGCCTTGGTTGCTAACTTAACCTCACATTTTTCCCAAGCCTGTGCTAATGATTTACAATGTATTTGTGCTTTTAAACCAAATATGTTTATACATTTAGTGGCAGCATTAATAAGACCTAGCCATGTTTAAATCACTTAAATAAACTTTGGTATATTTAGTTACTACTGCATAATACATGTGCAAGAGTCTTCAAAGCTCTTTGATATGACAGTAGTACAGATAAAGTATTTGACATTAAGTAATGGTGATTTTATCATATAATTAGTATATTCCGTTTTGGACAGGCTTCTATTGTAAGTTAAAAAAAATATATAAAAATAAACTTTTATCAAAAGATCACCATAATGGTCACAAAAATAAGTATGCTAAGATTTGCTGATTTGTGTCTTCACAATATTTAATTTTGTTCTTGGAATAGGAAAGGCAAATCCAATAATGGCGTTCCAGTCAATAGATTATGCTCCTTTTGACTCCTGTGTTGTGTTATAACTTCTTTATTAGTGTTTAAGGTCACTGAGAGACATGCAAGTGCATCCTATGTCAGGAAGTGTTGCATGTCTCAGGAGTGAAATATTTGGCCTTTAGCTGAAGCCGTGGCTGTGAATCGGAAATCCGGGGAAGTCAGTTAAATGCAGACAGACTCCAGGCGCCACACAGCCCAATGGCAGATAGAATGGAGTCGAATAATAGAGGCTTTCCTGCCATTCTCAATATTATGTTGTATTTCTGTCAGAGTTTTCAATATGAGTTGTTGGTTGGAGTTCCTTTCTGCTGGCCTTTCTGCAGACTCTTAATTCAAATGCACAAATCTCCATAGTCCATATATTGCTACTCACGAGTGAGTGTTATGTTATCACGTCATTTTATAAAAAAAGGTTGATTGCCGCCTCAGGAACAAAAACATGTTCTAATTATATCATTGTTTTCTCAAAGCAAAAGAAAATAAAGTGAGGCCAAATACTTTTTTTAGTTCCTTAAGAGAAAGTGACAGAATGCCGAGTAAAAGGCAGCTTAGGCAGGTGCTTATTTTTTGGTTCTGTGAGTTAGACATCTGACCTTCCTGTTTGTGCTAAGATAACTTTGGGGAGGGATCCTGATACTTTAAAATACTGAGACTTTAAAATACCTACAAAGTACCCCAAAGCAATAGTGCGCCTTTATGCTCCTTTGCATATTACAGGACTATTAATCATTGATGATTTTCTTTGTTTTGAAGTATTCCACGAGGGCAAAGATTCCTGTTTTTAATCCATGCATGCAAATATGGCAGATCTCATTCTCACGCTTAGCAGATTTTGAATTGTCTTTTAGTTTACTGCTACAGTATGTTTTTTAGCAGAATTACAGCTGCTGCATTTAAAACTTTGAATGCTGACCACGTTGCAAGAAATGGATTTGATGACACATTGACATTTATCTGTGTAATTACACACTTCCACCAGGACACACTTGTTTTTAGGTGTAACGGAACAGATAGCAGATTAGCAATTAAAGCCATACCCACAGTTCCATTAATTCTCTGTCATGCTTATAAAAAGGTAAATAAAAAAGTCTACAAATCTGCTGCATGACGTTCTGTCACAGCAAATAAACCTTGAAATGGGGCATTCCATTGCAAGAAGGACAAAGTGAGAAAAAAAAGTGACAATGGAAACAAATAAAAACATTTTGTTTATTACTATCAGGGTAATTCAGTTGAAAGGACGTGAACAATAACAATGCTTAAACAAGAAGCTATGTCCTGTAAATTTGAACAAAAAGGAGTGTATAATATTGTAGTATTAAAATGTCACAGATGCACAGAATCACGAAGACATTGAAAAATACTTCTAGTTGAAACTGTCGTTACATTTAAGTTTAATTTTGTATTTCTAAATATAGACTCACACTTATAGATAACAAGCATTCAAGAAAACAGAAACATAGGCTGTTATACAGTGTGCATGAAAATGTTTGCATTAATCAAGTTCACATGATATCATTGAAACATACTGTACACCATGTACGGTTAGGAATCTGAAATGTTTTAACAGCAATTTTTATTAAAGAATAGCTGAATAATACTGGGTTTAGTTGCCATTTTTTTGAAACAGTGGCTCTGATTTCCTCACTTACGTTTCAGTGATTGGAAGTAAAATACACAACGTGTTAAAAAGCAGTTAACTGCAAACAGCTCACAAGTAATCAAAAGCACATTAGAGAGATTACCAGCATGAAATTGCTGTCTCTGCTTAGGGGATATATCAGGAGTCTGGTAAAGTGATACAGAGAGATTTACACTTAACACATAGAAAATCAAAGCTACTGTGGGATGCAAGGAAACATCAATAACCATGTTGTTTGATGAGCATTGCATTTTTCCACTGCTGTTTCAGTAATACGCTACCTACAGTGCAGTTTATTTGTTTCAAAGTCCGAGCAGTGTTGGAGCTGAGTTCACATGGATCCAGAACCCAAGGGGGTGATGTTGATACTGTCACACCGAATTATCGGAGTGGCCTATTTCTCACAGCAGGTACTCTTCCACACAGAGAGATTGATTGGGGGTAGGTATCTAAGGTGAACTAAGATGGCTGCCATATTGGGTTCATACTATGATACACATCCAATAAAAATGAACTGCAACCGTCACACTGTTAAAACCTCCTGCTTTTACGTGACCCTGTTGTCAGGATCATCACCACTGTTGCTGTGAGGAAATTACCAATTTTTCTACACAGACCAGGGGCTTTTTAAAAAAAAAGGGAGAACATGTTTTAGGTATTTCAGTAGACTTTTATGTCTGTAAGCCTTAGTTAAATTATTTATATTCAGAATATCTGGCAAAGAATTAAGCAACTGTATTATTAATATTTGTTCTAACATATCGTTCCTCCAGGTTGAGATGTGTATTACATAATTGTATCTTTCTGGTGTTAATCAAACTTCTGAAACCCATGACATTTTTTTAGTTGAATGAAACTCCATGCTCTGTACTTTTTAGTGCTGTAAAGCAGTGGTTCCTTATAAAATGTTATAGCTAACTTGAAATCTGCAACTGTTTAAATGTCTAATTAAGCAAATGATCAATTTAATTAAGGGTCTAGTTAAGTAATTGAGAGCTCAGCTGGAATGGAAACCAGCAGACAAGGGGTCTCCAGGACCAGGGTTGGGAACCACTGTTCAAAAGCATGGTGTAGTAAGTATCACAGCCCCTGATACAAGTCCAAAAGGACATACTTGACCCTCAGACCCCATCTCACTTTAACCCTCAGCTGTTGTAATTATCTTTAACAAGGGTGTCTACTCTTTATGAGAATGTGACAGCACTGGGGTCAACTCCCCTTATCAACACCCCAGGTTTCTATAAAGGCAGACAGATTCTGGGGCTCAGGGATCAGTGACACGTCCACCACTCCTTCAGGCACTTCACGTGGGAAGTCTGGTAGAGTTGTGATTGCCGAGCCCCAGGCCTGGAAAATAACTGTCATCAAGGTCTTTATGTCTGTCAAAGGAATTTCACTACATTTACACTGGCTTGGTTTAAAAAAAGGGCTGCACTACATTTTTTGCAGATACAGAATGCTATTTAAAGATTTATTGCTTGATATGCCCCAGATTGAGGTTTTGCTCAGTGATATTAGTTAGAGTCAGTGCTCCAGATAAGGTTTTGGGTCTGTGAGTAACTTACCCTTTAATTTGAACACTGAGAGAATAAAATGTATTTTCATGGAGTAAAATGCAACATTACCTTGAATCTCGATAAATACTATACAATATTTAATGGTAATGGGGTAGTGTGACAGAAATACAACGATTCTTGGTTGTAAATCACCCTCCCGACCTTTGAGGGCGCTAAGCAGCGAGAACAGAGTTCCTTGGACAGGAAGGGGGTGAGACTCCGTTGCAATAACGCATTGACCCGGAAGAGAAAAGACGTGGCAGCCGCAGATTGGAGAGCCAGTTGCACTCGTTTACCAAGGGGTCATGTGTGACAGCATGAAAGGGGACAGAGAATCGTAATCTGTTCTTTCGCATTGGTTTTTGTTAATAAACTCTAAAGGACTGTCGTCAAGGGCCAGCACTAAGCCGGAACGGCACTTCACCAATAGTCACTAAATAAACTGTATCACCCACCAAGAGCACTACTGCACACACCCAGGACTGGTGACCGTGTTCGTATTATTGTGGGTCAGATATTGTGTTTATTAGTTGGGACTGCAATCCCGTTATTGTCTACCCCGTGCATTACACATTGATGTGTATTGCCGGGGGATTATTGTTTAGGTCACCAGACCTGGAATATAAAAATAAAGTTCACTGTTCCAAACTGGATTACAAGGCTCTGTCTATTTAATTACCGCACTGCATCACTCCTGCAACTGTTCCCACTCAGCCACTTTGTCACAGGTAGGCAATGTTACTTAGAACTACTTTACAACTACCCATGTATTCTACAAGGTTCTTTATCGACTCAGTGCATCCTTTTCGAGGTATCACACTGACTCTGCAAATTAGTTACTTTACTTTTATTTTATCATTACATTCTTAAACTCAGTGAACATGTTACAACTTCAATATAAAGCCATACAGATAAATAAAATAAGGAAATGCATTAATAAGTTATACAACAGTTTGTTAAATACTATAGGCACCTATTTTTTGGCGGTTGCCTCTGAGGATGGTTCCAGTTGGGTTTGTAGCTGGACTGAGGTGTGTAGCTTCAAAGACAACAGGGCTAGCCAGAGACTGGTTAACGTTTGTTGGGTTGGTTTTTCTTGTGTACAGTTTCCTAGTAACTAAAGACATTGTAGTCTCGGAGACGTAGTTGTCAGTGGAAGTTTTAGGGGAGGCAGGAGGAGAGGCAGACAAGCTGTGCAGCAAAATTGCTATGCCTATTTTTACATTCTAAATTTAAAATTTAGTGCATATTTCTGATTTTTTAATGTGGAAAAATGGCAGGTACGCAGCTTATCTGGACCACTGGGTCAAGCCATGTTGAAAATATGTTTTTCTCACTTGTAAATCACTTTTTGATCTTGATGTTGCACAAATAAAAATTAAAAATATTTTTGTGAGCAAATCCTGAGTTGGATACTCTTTGTTGCATATATACTTAATTTATCCAGCATCGGATTCTAGCGAGTGGCTCAAGATATTAAATAAAATGAAGTTGCTACAGTGAATATGGGATGTTTAATTCCCTGGCAATGCAGACAAAGCATAACAGGAGACAGTATAATTGGCAGGATTCCTGGCTTACAATTTGGATATTTGATTAATAAAAAACTTCCTGCATGCTTTTAAAAGTAATAAACACAAGCAGGATACAGGATTAAAGTGCTGTTCTATCATGTTTACTGGGATCATTACAAGCTTTTAATTAAACCAGTTTAAAACAATACATTATCGGCATAATTCTGTTTATAATTATCTTTTAGGTGGCATTTACAGTAGCTATCCAATTTGGGATGCAGATCACATGATTGCCAATAGTCACTCACACACTGCATTATTTTTCTGTTTGGATCCCATTCCGCTTGGTAAAGATCAGTGCTTTGACATTGTTTACCCATACGTAAGTTCTCCTCCCTTGAAGATGTAACCTGAATAGCTGGTGTTTCCTTCCATTAGGTAGCAGTAACCAATCAGCAGTGATGAGGTGTTGGCACTAAACAGAAAATTCCTTCAGTCTGCACGTTGTCATTGCCAAGATAGTAAGAGGTCTTGTCTGGACAGTTTCCAGCGCCTCCCTTGAGTATGTACGTCCTTCCTCTGCTGGTCCAAACCAGGTCTAGATGTCATTGTACAGTGAGGTTCTTAATGTCAATCATCCATGGAAAATGTTGTAATAATGATTTGCCTTTGAGCTCAGACTTTGTCCTTATGAATAGCTTGTGTCAGCCAGGAAACAAGAGCACACTTACAGTGGCAGTTATTGTGTTACATCAGAAAATGATTGATTCTTCTTTACTGGCACTCTTTGCACCGTGTAGTAAAGAGAGAATTCTTGACATGGAAACAAGTGTTAATAATGTATAAACATACCAATAAACACCAGTTGGTCAAACCTACTTATAATGACAATTCACTGGACTGTTTAAATTTGGGAACTATAGACAGTTAGTAGCTATTTTTAGGGGATTTACTGTAGGACATAAAGTACTATAACGTTGTAACCAAGACCCAAAATTGCTTTAAAATCCAGATGGAACTGGCTAGCTTAATCTTATACTTTACTAGTATTTTACAGGTCCATATTTGAATTTGATGAGTACTTCACATTGGACCATTAATGATGTAACAGGAAAGTGTTACGTGTGGGTCGTCACCGAATAATACTGAATCAGACACAGCCAGGGAGAGTTGACACGCTGCAAAGGCACGCAGATTTAATAACAACACAGGCTGTCATGAGAGTACGAGCAATGGTAGCCCTACTGTCAGATTTAATAAAGTAAACAAAACAAAACAAAGCTAGCCTCATTAAAAGAGATGTCCTGCTCCAGGAACCTAATACACTATGAAACCTTCTCTATACTGTTTGGGATCAACATCCCTTAAACTAACCTACTGCTGTTGCTCCCAAAGTCCCGGCCTCCCAGCGACTCTGGGTCATTGTGACGGTCCTGGCTGAGCAGAGCCTTCACAGGCACCGTCTTGCAGTTAAAAGGTTCCGTAGTAGTTGCTGCGGAATGGACTCTGTCCTCCTCAATGTCAACTAAGTGCCGCTCTGTGTAGAATGGCAGTGCAGTTGCCTCGAGCTGTGGCACAGACGCCTTTTGAGCCGCGTGCAGTCTCCTGAGGCACACACCCCCCGCCCCCCCCCCCCCCCTTTCAGCCAATACGGACTTCTTGATGAGCTCAGCGCCGGGTGAATCTAACTGCTCAATTTATTGCCCAGCAACGCTCTCCCGCTCATAAATGGCAATACTTGAGTCAGGAAATCCAGCAGGAATCTTAGCCAATTTTTTCTGCAGCATGGTACAGAGGTGGTCTGGGTTTATTGACTCTGTCATGTCAACTTAAGACTTCAAGCACTGCCATAAATGCTGTATCACATTAGCATATGGTCTCTGTTCCACTTGCAGCTTTAGACATTAGACTTGGAGACTAATGTGGTGCATTATTATTTACCATTATTCTTTTAATCTTGACCATTGGTTGAAAAAATAAAAAATAGACATATGGGTTATAGAAACTCCTCCAAGTTATATTTCGATGTCATCACTCCACATTATATTGTAACATTCTCGTTTCTAGTTTTCTGGATGATCCTGTCTTCAGGTTAGCTTATCACTTTTCAATTATTTGCCAGATTAGCATGCAATGTGTTAATTTTCATGTAATAATTTGAAAGAAACACCAAGGTTCTTGGTCCATAGCCCAGACATATCCAGTTCTTAATCCAATAGAGCTATGCTGGAGTTCAATAGGTAGACTTTTACCAAACTTTCTCCTAGAAAAAATTTGCAGCACACATATATTGTGCTAAATAGCTCAGGAGGCAAATTAAATTGCTTAGGACAGTTCCAGGCAAAAATAAGGACTATTCCTTTCAAGTGTTTGTCATTCGTGGACTAAGTGTAAACAACCTGTTAAGTCGTTCTACAGCTGCTGAAATGGGATTAGTGAGACGTGTAGAAGAAGTTTGTGGCATGTTTGGAGAAAATGGTTTGCTTGAAACTGAACCAGTTAAAATCTCCCTGAAAGAAAGTTCCCAGCCATATGCAGTCCACACAGCCCACAGAGTGCCTGTACCATTGTTGGCAAAAGTTAAATAAGAACTAGAAAGAATGGAAGAAAATGGCATAATTGAGAAAATAACAGAACCAACAGAGTGGTGTGCCCCTATGGTGCCAGTCATGAAAAAGAACAGGAAAATCTGCATTTGTATGGCTCTAAAAAAGCTAAATGAAGCAGTGAAGAGGGAGAGATTCATATTGCCTACCATATAAGAGATTATTTCCAAGCTGTCAGGAGCAACAGTCTTCTCTTCACTAGATGCTGCTAGTGGCTTTTGGCACGTTACCCTGCACTGTGACTAGACTGACTATGTTAATTACCCCATTCGGGGATATTGCTTCTTCCGCTTGCTTTTTGGCATTACAAGCACCCCAGAGATCTTTCAGAGGAAAATGATGGAGACACTACATGGAGTAGAAGGGGTTGCAGTGTATATGGACGATATACTTGTATATGGAAACTCCATAGAAGAACAAATGGCTTGACAGAGTTTAACAAGTCGTTGAGTCAGCAGGACTGAAACTAAATCAAGGGAAGTGTGCGCTGAGACAAAAATAACTTCACTTTCTAGGACACCTGATAAATAAGAAGGGTGTTAGACCTGATCCAGAGAAAGTAAAGGCAATAGAAGAATTACCTTCACCAGTGAATGTCCTGGAGCTGAAAAGAGTCCTGATCATGATTAACTACTTGGGCAAGTATATACCCAACCTCACTACCATTGGTCAGCCACTCTATGAACTCTTATAATCAGACATGGCATGGATGTGGGACCATGAACAAGAACAGGCCTTTAAATACCTAAAAACAAACAAACAAACAAAAAAAACTACAAATCAACTCACCAGTGCTAACATTCTGTGATGTGTTGAAGACGGCTCAAAGATGCTGAGACTAGGTACGCTCAAATTGAGAAGGAGTGCCTTGCAAGAGTGTGGGTGTGTGAGAGGATCGATAAATACCTGTATGTTTTAGACAATTTCAAGCTAGTAACTGATCACAAGCCTCTTGTGCTACTAATAAATACCAGAGATCTGGATAATGTTCCTCTGAGATGTCAAATAGTGCTCATGTGCTTCAAACCTACAGCTAAGTATGCACCGGGAAAGACACTGTTTGTTGCAGATGCTCTATCCAGAAGCCCAGTGAGTAATCTGACTGCGTTGACACCCATGAAGATGTGGAAGCTCACGTTGCTGCAGTAGTAAGCATTCTGCCTTCTTCACCACAGAAGCTAGAGAGCATAAGAACAGCCACAGCAGCAGATAGCCAGTTACAGACAGTGCTACAGGTCATAAAGAAGGGATGGCCTGAATATATAAAACAAATTCCCAGCGATGCTACAGACTACTTTCCAGAGAGAAGTCAGCTGTCTGAAATCGATGGCTTCATAACAAAAGGAAACCACATTGTCATTCCATCAGCCCTGAGGAAAGAAATCATAGAAAGAATACGTGATGGCCATCAAGGTTTGAACAAATGCAGAGAAAGAGCCAAAATGTCAGTTTGGTGGCCGAACATAGCAACTGACCTAAAAAACAAAGTGCAAACCTGTGAGTTCTGTTGTGAGACAAAAAGAACACAGCAGAAGGAATCACTCATTTCCAAAGAGCTACCAGAGAGGCCATGGAAGAAAACTGCATTTGACCTATGTGAGCATAACAGACAAGCCTATTTAGTTATTACTGATTATTTTTCAAGATTCATTGAAACACTGCATTTGCCAACTACAACCAGCAGGCAAGTAGTGTCAAAATTAAAGACTGTCTTCGCACATTTTGGCATTCCAAGCTCAGAGTTTCAAGACTTTGGGGCAGAGTTTGATTTCAGACACGTTACAGCCAGCCCACATCATACACAGAGTAATGGTCAAGCTGAGTGAGCAGTGCAGACGGCAAAAAGGATCCTGCAACAAAAAGATCCATTACTTGCGTTGATGAGCTACAGATCTACACCTTCCATCGTGACTGGAGTCAGTTCTGCTGAGCTTCAAATGGGACATCAAATTAGGACAACTCTGCCAACCTTGATGAAAAACCTTTATCCTAGATGGCCAAATCTGAAGGTTTGAAAAAGGGATGCTAAAGCCAAACAAAGTCAAGCATTCTTCTTCAATCGTGGCCATGCAGCAATATGAGTGGGAGAGTTAGCTAAAGGTCAGGGGTGACAAGCGCCACGACGGCAGAGACAGAAAGACAGGAGTTCTGCTTTATGCAGTTTAGCTGCACAGTTGTTAAAACGCAGTTAATTAGACAAGACATTGCTTTGCGTGAATTCATTAACCTGACATAGTTTACACTGAGAATGTGGTGGAAGTTTCAAATGACCATTTCCACATTTAAAAGCCATTCTGGTTTCCTGGAGCATTTTTTGACTGGTTTTTAAACATTTGTATAATAGGAATTGAGCACGTCTGGTGGTTTATTGTCAAAGATCTTAGAACAGTTAAAGCGTGAGGCTGTGATAGGAGGAGGACACTTCAAATGAGTTAGTAAAAGTTAATAGCAAGCTGCTTATTCATAAACAGGAATCAATTGCTGGTAATAAGGTGGTACAGCCCCTGTTTCCTTTAGATCAAAATTATAGTAGATTTTTAAACCTAAAACATTAGCCACTCATGTCTAGAAGGTGCCGGTATTTTCAACACAAATACAGCCTGGCTCTTTCATGTTGGGTGGATCATAGACCAGCAACCTTTGTATTACCAAAGCACTGTGTTATTAGGAAGTAACCTGATAATGTAACATTGTCATGCTTTCGCTGTGACATTTCCTTGAACTTTAATTAAAAGTCACCTTAAAGCCAAGGTGAATTATTTGTTCACAAACACTTTACAGAACTTAATTATGTATTTTTTGTGGTTGAAATGGTTACCACATCCTGCAATTCAAGTCAAATTAATTTTGAAGCAAAGTGAACAGAACTATAGGTTTTCAAAGCTGACTAGGACTGCCTTGAAAAGCAGTTACTTTTATCAGAAAAAATGACAGCTGTCAAGCATTTCATAAAGGGCTCATCTTTGAAGGATATAGTTTCAGTTCATTTAATTTGTGCTGTGTGCTATTTATATACTGTCAGTACATTGTATAACACATTTTTCTGTGTGCAAGTTTATGCATGTAGCTCTAAAACACAATGAAATCATGACACCTTAATCTCGCAAATCTCAAGCATGCACAGCACAAATAATGGGCTAGATTTACTAAGCTTTTGCTTTCGTGTTAATTTTCCTTTGCATCTGTGTTCTTTTCGTACATCTGTAAAAAGAGTTTTCAGTTTCTATGCACTGGAGCATAAACTTTAGATATCTGATCTAATGTCTACTGGGAAATTGTGATATATGTCATACCTGGAATTTGAAGAACTGGGACGAATAAAAAGAAGCTTAAAAATATGGAGGAAAATAATAATGTTACTTCATTGCTGCTTTTTCACACTGTGAAAGCTAACGTTCTTTATCATATTAGAAACCCTATAATACTACACTGCTACCACTAGTCTGTGAGACTGTATTGCCTCAAAATGCCTTTGACAATAATGATCAAAAGTAATATTTTCATGATGTTAGTAATCAATACAAATGTCATGAAAATATTAACACTGTAAACCAACAAACATGTACCATTTTCTACATTTGTGTGAAAAAGCTATTTAAGGGCTGATTGAACCCAGCCCCCTTGAGTATTCTCCAGGGGAACAGCTAACTGAGGTGGGAGGTCAGCTGCCTGGCCTGTATCTAACCCTGTTGATTTGTTTCACCTGGCCCATTGGTACACAGTCGGTCTGTTTTGTTTTGTTTTTCCAGTACCCATGAGACACCTGTTCACTCTGCTACATACAAGAAGCACCCTGCCTTGTGCTGCTGGGTTCTGCCAGCTTGTCTCTCAAAGGTCACGTTAGATCCTAACCCCATCCAGGATTTGAACTCTTAACCTTTTTGTTTTGTTTCCCAGACTTAACATACAGCCATACCAGCAGCATACACTACATGTGAACAGATTCTGTAGGTTTGATTTGGCAGTGCTGCAAATGTTGTTTTTTTTCAGTGTTTCTTCTGTGTAAAACACTGGTTTTATAATGGTATTTTTAAATCTTTAATTAATAGCTATTAAAAGCCTAAAATATCAATACTTTAAATGGAATGCTGTTTTGACTGAAAGCAAAATAATTGAATCAAAATAAATCATCTACTTATCAAAGCCATTTCAAGTATTCACATTAGTATGTCTTGAATTTATGATTGAAGCATACATCACCACTTATGTCACATCATGTACTACAGTAGTAGAGGTGAGAAGTTGAACATGCACATGTACATTGATGCTTATATACACATGCATAGCAGTATAAACATTTTACAGATATTTGTTCAGTTTCAAAAGAATGACAGCTGCAACAGCTCCAAAAACTTTCGAAAATTTGGATTAAATAAATACATCATCTTGTTACTCTGGAATTTTTATGGCCTATAAACAATTGGTCTCCATCGTGGAACTGCAAACAAGTGTTAACTGTATCTGTGTGTGTCTCAGAACTTCACTTTTTAAGCCTCCTTGTCCGTATAAATCACTTGGTCTTTATGTCCAAAGTAGAGAAGCAGGTGCAATTCACATGTCCAAACAGGTTGCAGCTGCCTTATTTTGCCATATTTCACCTGCTTTACAAAACATGCCCCGTTTATTACAACCACCTGATCTTACAAATGTATTTCCCTAGTAGTGGTAAGTTTGATTAGCAATTTACACAGTATTTATAAATTAGCCACAATATAATATAATAAGCTGTATTTTTTGCACTCAGGGTTGTCATATCTGTATGGTGACATACATGATTTTGACAGTCATTTTCTAATTTATATTCAATCCAGGCTTTAGTCAGTAGTTAAAATAAATCTAGAAACCATCAGATTTATAAACCAAAGTACTGCAACATCTCAAGGTTCCTCATCAGGGACAAGATGGGTGGTAAAATAATTTCTGGGTTGCACACTTAAGAGCTCTTTTTGTAATAAAAATAGTGTGGCTTGTCCATCAGGTATCAGCCTGATTGTAATTCCTATTATTTGACAAGATTTAGCTTTAAATGCATTTGGTTCCACCAACAGGCCTTATATGACTCTGCTTCTGCTTAACCTCTTTACCTATTTCAGAGTACTTGCTTCACACTATTGCACCTTTCAGCCAGTCAGAATGGGCTCAGTCATGGTTACAGCTTGCAAGTGTTGACGTGTTAGGCCCGTAAGCTTTTGTTTAAGCGGCTGGCCAATGTATATATAATAGCTGGTCTTCAGTGAGTTACATCATAAATTATGAGACTGAAGGTATAATTTTTTTCCTTTAACTCACTGAAGAGGCCCATCTATTATTTTTTTTTTATAATACATTGGTACCCTTGTGATGCTAATATTAAAGAAAATGAGGTTCCGCTGTACAGCAGTTTTTTTTCAAAACATAGTGTTTCAGTGCTGTACAGACGTTCTATGTCATTATCCATTAGTGCTTCAGCTTTTTATTTATTTATTTATTTATTTATTTTAATTTAGTCGTTGCCAATTATTTTTATTATTTTCTCCCAATTTGGAATGGCCAATTATTTTCATCTCACCGCTACCACTGCACTGACTCGGGAGGGCGAAGACGAACAGGCTGTCCTCCGAAGTATGTGCCGTCAGCCGACAGCCACCGAAGAGCTACAGCGTTGGAGGACAACGCAGCTCTCGGGTAGCTTACCAGCAAGCCTGCAGGCACCCGGCCAGACTACAGGGGTCACTGGTGCGCCCTTGCTCGAGCCGGAAGTCATCCTCATCCACGCTCAGTTTGGAAAGTGAAGCTTCCACAACGCCACTCCCCGTAACTATATCCCTCCATGAGCTTAATCTAGATCCCTGCTATCACTGGTTGTTTCAAATGTCTGTTAAAAGAAAATGATTGATTTTATGAACTGGAGTGATTTCACCTATTGCTCTCAATTAGTTTTTTTTTTATAAAACCTTGAAGCAGCTAATGATAGCCCTAGCAGGGATGGACTTTTTTTTATTTAATTATGATCAGCAATAATAAGCTCAGTTAAACAGAGATTGTTGACAGATCCCAGAGAGCTTGAGACTCAATAGAAAATCGGGGAGGTTAGGCAGGTATGGGTCACAGCCAGATAATATGCTTGACCTTGCAAGCATGAGCACCCTCGCTGCCTATATGAAAAATGCTTTCCTGTTAAAAATGTACTGACGGTACATTCATTTGTTGGAAAACAGTGTACTGTAGATGGTAACAGTAATCCAGTGTTATAGCTACCTATGGAATCCTTTCACCAATGTGTAATGTCTAGTGTTAAGTAATCCTGTAAGATTTGTTAGTTATAAGTGGTTGGGTACATTTTGGAGGGTGCTTTTGATTTAGGGAAGACAAAGCAAGGTTCCACAAACTACATATTATTTTGAAATGTAGCTGAAACTTGTTTCTCTGTACCATCAAACCTTCTCACATCAGTTTTATTCTGAGGAATTATTGCCATGAATGTAAAATCCAGAAATTATTTTTTGTGTTTCCTCAGTGATACTTGGTTTTTGTTCCATTTGAGTGAGCGTTTGAGGAGCTTGTTGGAAGTAGACTAAATGTTTTATGAAAATTGTATTTTATTATTCTTTTTTTTTTTTTGTCTATGATTAGTTTAATTGCAATGATTGGTTATAACAAGAGTAAAACCCTGAACTTACAAACACATAGGGATAAGAGGGTCTTCATAAGACTCAAATAACGGTAACTCTGGAAGGTCTACATAACATAAGGAATAATAAAAATAAAACAAAAAATAAGCCAGGAGAGCTGTGTTTAACTGTTCCTAGAGACTTATTGGTCTCTTACAGTCACCATAGGCCCTGTTTCAGGTTTCAGTCCGTAAGTGTGGGGTTTGTAAGTTTAAGATTGGGAAACAGGGTTGAGATAAAATAAGCATCAGCTTGAGAATCAGACCCACTGAAGCTAAGGTTATGAGTAACTCAGTGAAACTTTACCGATCAACAATGTACTTTTAAATTACTGTAAGTCATCATCCACATGCATTTGAGGGTCTCGCGAGTAATACACTGAGGCAAGATTTGCAGGTGAGCTGATGAAATAACTAGAAAACAGATCGTTTTTTAATCCTTTCTTCTTAGAAACTGCTGAAAATGTCTCCTCATAGAAAACACCTACTGTTTTGTGCAATTAATATTTCCAGTGTTAAAAAGCCTCTAATAAATTTAAACACAGCACCACATTGTTTTTCCTCTGGGGAGAATACCGTGAATAGGTTGGCATTTGGGAAAAGTTTTGGGGTGTTTTTATCTGTTTGGAGTATTCAGAAAATGGTTTTGGTACATCAGAAGGATTTACATATCTCCCTTATCTTTAGGATGTTAATCACTGGCCCTCAGTCCAACAATGTATACCTTTAGGATACACTTTAACTGTGTCCTGGCTGGTGAATTCAGTTTTGCATAGTTTCACCACTTTTTGTATCACTAAAACTTTTTTGACATTTGTTCAAATCGATATCCATTAACTAATACTGTACTAAATGAACATCACTGTTCAGGCATATCCTTTCCAAAGAGGGGTGTTTAAAAACTTCTGGTGTATATATATATATTTTAGCATTGCTATGTAAAAAGTCACATTTATTTAATTTTATATTAATCAATTTACAATGTGTCACCATTATACAGGGTTCTGTAGTTGTAACTCTTAAATGATTTATGATTCCTGGGAAAAAAACTAAATGTTACACCTTATCTGTAGTGAAAGCCTAGCTAATTATCTGCAATGTACTGAGAGAACAATGCAGATCTGAAAGCACACTCGAGACAAGTTTCTGGAATGCCCTCCCCAGGGAGATGCAGCTGCGGCTGAGGAGGTGGGGGGAGGGGGGTGTGGCAGTAATGGTGGTAGTGGTGGTGGTTTGGGGGGCTATCATCAGACTGTTGGGAAAATAATAGCCCCGGGGCAGGCCACGGCAAACAGGAAGGGTGTGGACAGGATCTGAGTGCAGCTGCTGTGCTGAGTGGCGTCTGTTCCCACAGTCTTTGATCTGCGGGCATACAACGCTCTGTGCCATGAGATAAACACTCTGGGAGAGCTGGTTTGTTTGTGTTACACATAACTCCTTAATGAGATGTGCCCAGGCCAGGCGCTGGAAGCCTGTGAGAACGCCAGATGGGGGAGAGGAGGCACACAAGCAGTGGGAGACATGTAGGGACACTGTCACCCCTGTGCTAATTGATTGCTGACAAGGACAGCATTGATTACACTGCGCTGCCCTACTTTGGTTTCTAGTTCACTAGATCCTTACAGAGCCCTTGGGTTCTGTTTAGGAACTGTATTTACAAGAGCATTTTGATTCGTTTTTATTTTATAGGAACAATTTATATTGACAACATGTTAAAAGTAAAATCCTGAAAACTCTGAAATCTGAAATTGATTGAAAAGTATCTATATATTTTCAAGCAGGACATGGAAGTGGGCAAAAAAGCTGTCCAGGTGCACATTTGCTTTACTGTCTAAGCGAGAACACCATACACCCATAAAAATGCATAGATATTTATATTTTTTAAATTACAATCGAACAGGGTAGGCAACACTTCCAGTGCATGTCATTTTTCCAACCATATTAAATTAAACCTATTGACCTTCTGACCAAGCATTAAAGTTCAAATTAATTAATTATACAGCAAACCCTCTCCCTTTGACAACCCCCGTCTAGCTCCCTATTAGGACCACACCCTCTCAGTCCCTATTTGTGTTGGAACCGTCTGATGATCACCTTCTATTAGTACCAGCTTTTTATTCAGGCCATTCTACTCAGTCCCTTTGTTGGAGGTAATAGAAGGTTTCCACTGTTGCAATAGAATACTATCGTACTGTAGATGGGTGGGGAACTGTGAACGGGAGATAAGGAATCTGAACTGTAAATCTACCTCCCGACCAGGAAGGGCGCTAAGTAAGGTTGGTGGTACGTCTTCACAGGGAAGGGCCCACTCGATGGTAGGACAGAACTGGAAGTTGGCCATCTTGGTGAACGGGCGTAGCTGTAAGACTACTGAACAACTCTGTTGAAATCAGCTGTGGGGCACATGGCGATTGGAGAGAGCGTGACGCCATACTGATCACAGGGAGTTTAGCGGTACCAAGGGGACACAGCTACGCGAGTACGGCCCCTTACGCTGACAAGCCAGAGTGCTGCTTGTTTGTTATTGTTTTATATTGACAGAGACTGATTTTGGGAGAGGGCACAGAGCCAACACAACCAACCGGAGCATCTGCACTACCACTCCACTTCAACCTGATACAGCACCACAGAGCACCTGCACCCTGGAACTGTATTTATTGTTTATTATTTTGGGAACATTTTTGTTTGGGACTGCAAGCCCTCTGTTGGTACCCTGATACCATTGCTGGTAGAGGGGATGGTTTATTGAATAAACACCAACGGATTGTAAATACATCCTCGGCTGTGGACATTGTGCTACCACACCACTCATATTCTGACAGGAACATTCAGCCATGTCATGCTGCTTCACACTCACTCCTCCATAATTAGTAAACACTATACATAGTGCTAATTTTAGAAATGCCATCAGAAACTTAATATATTCAACGATTAACTTTTTGACTAGAAATCTTTTTCAAAGACATGTTTTTGAAGACATTGAAAAAGACTTCTAGTAGAAATGTTTGTCATTGAATTTATTATGTTGCTTTTAGTATTTTTTAAATGCACGCTGGCTCAGATTTAAGAACTTTGTGTTTCTGTGTTTGTTTGTGTGGTATCTTTATTATGACTACCTTGTAACAGGAGAGACATTCTGTTTTTGTCATCCTCCTTCTTCTTCATCTTGGTCCATGATAAATCATGTGAAAGTAAAACTTTTTTTAGAGCTTGGTACCGATTTTAAATTTCCAAGTGTTTGTGATAGGAGAAAATGTTAAATTAAAACACATATGAATCATGGTGGTGGTTCATTTTGGCTTTTACCCTTAGACTTAAATCAAATGTTGTTTGCGAAGAACATTTGAATGAATTCATTTTATAGCAATATAATATCTGCAGGAGAATTTTAAAGACACTGGTGTGGATTTTACATCTTGTAACTCCTATGAAGCATGGCTTTCAGCCATCTGAGACGTCGCTAAATGTAGCGGGTCCTTTTTTCTTTGTGGGCCACATCACTTTACCACCCACCACTTCACCAGAATCAAAGATGAAGAGACACAGGGAGACAGTGTGGCGCTTCACCAAGCCTCTCTTTTTATATGGCAACTCTTTTGAACATAAAGAGTAATGAACATTCCACTGTCCCTCTGCATTACCAGCTACAGCTAGAACAGAAATGCAATGCAAATTACTTTCAATGTTTTTACACACAAGTTCATTACAACAGTTTGCAAACAGTAGAACACATTATCTGCGTGTCTGTGGCAAACGAGTGAAACATTGCTTTCTACCTTCATTCTCTACAGTATATAATGTTATGGAGAAAATATAATATTTAAAAGGCATGTTGCATGCAGACAGGCTAAAAGAATTGAATCTATTCAGTCTTGAACAAAGAAGACTACACAGTGATCTGATTCAAGCATTCAAAATTCTAAAAGGTATTGACAATGTCGACCCAGGGGACTTTTTCGACCTGAAAAAAGAAACAAGGACCAGGTGTCACAAATGGAGATTAGATAAAGGGGCATTCAGAACAGAAAATAGGAGGCACTTTTTTTTACACAGAGAATTGTGAGGGTCTAGAACCAACTCCCCAATAATGTTGTTGAAGCTGACACCCTGGGATCCTTCAAGAAGCTGCTTGATTAGATTCTGGGATCAATAAGCTACTAACAACCAAACGAGCAAGATGAGCCAAATGGCCTCCTCTCATTTGTAAACTTTCTTATGTTCTTATAAAGAAAATAATAAACAGCTTTCCAATATTTTATACCTTTTCATTGAGGTTATTAAACATAACTTTTTTCTTATATGGAAATAATAATAAATGTCAATGATAAAATTAAAACGCAACTCCAGCTGATTGGTCGTCTTTTTCTATACAGGGCAAAATACATCAAATTAAACTCAGATAGGATCCAAAATAACCTGTTAATATTTCGATTTACTTAACAATCTTAATATCCAGCATAAAACACCATACAGTGGCACCACCCGCACTCACACAGTTTGTGCTGTGCCAATAACTCCCCACCACAGAGACACAACAAATAAACCAACAAAGGGGAACAGGATCGATCTCTGATGTGCAATTTGGTGAAACTTCACAAACTTGTTCCTATCCACATTACACTAAGAAGAGTCTTATTTTGACCCTGTGTTATTTTGCCCTGATAATATGAGACGGGTGCTGGCCTTCCCAGGCAGTCAGACATGTTGTAAAACATTATACTCACCTTGGGAATAGAAATGGGAAAGAATGGCATGTAAAAAAAAACAGAGATAGACATCCTTTTCAAAGCTAAAAAAGACTTGCATGTTGCCTCAAGGGACTTTCTGCTGTCTGCAGAAACCCAAAATCAGTGTTGTCTGAATATAAACTAATCCCTTGTCAAAATTCCAGCAACTTCTAGTTAAACAAGTGTAGCACCATGCAGCCCCCCGGCTGCTACCAAAACCCTAATTCCCCTCAAACAGGAAATGATTCATTTAGATTCAGATTTACAATTAACCGGCTGTAACTGAATTTACCAACATGACCCCCTGATTAACCCAGTTTAGTACCTTTTAATTACCAGGTCCAAATACCTGAAACCAATTTACCTTCTCGCGTGCACAGACACATTTATTCAGAACAGTAAGTCCCAAGTGGTAGTGAAACAGCACAACAGTGTCAGATGCACTATTAATGTTTTATTTTATTATACAATTTATTATTCTAATTAAAATTCAATAAATACTAAAATAGAAATACAGATTTAAAATTTAGGATAATTTTAAAATACTAAAATAGGTCTATTCAATTAGTAGCAAGTCAGGAGTATAATCAAGTAGATCGTTGGTAAACATTTAAAATAATGCCAACAGCAGGTTTCAGAAAAATGACCAGAAAATAAACAAAAATAAAACACTGAAAACCAACTAGAACTAAATCATAGATGGTGTAGTGTAGCCGTGGCTGAAACACATACACTTCGTATACATACAAATGTAAACAATGTATTTGTGGCACAGCAAATCCCTGCCTATAAATAAAGTACAGTTTAGCACTCCACGTGAGAGTTTTTGTTTTTGCTCTAACTATCACACTGGACGGCTAAGCCATATACCAGTCAAAACCACTTGCCTCACACACAGTTTACAAGTTTAACCAAACACTAAGGTTCACACAGTACCATTTCTTTACTTTTTCCGCACAGGACTTTGGGTTTCACCCAGACAGCCTCTCGACTTCACACAGACTGCCCAGACCACACATTTTAACCTGTTTAAATACATGCCGGCTAATTACAGGCAGGTGACACTAATTACATTAATAATACAATTAAATAAATGATCAATTGCACCTTTAGCCACAAAACCCACATTTTCAAATGTATTTGTCAGGGACAGAAATTAACTCCATCCCTGCCAACCACCACCAACACATAACCCAACACTTTATTTACAGGCAGGGATCTGCCCTGCCACAGTATTGTATTTATTATTATTTTATTATTATTTATTTCTTAGCTGACGCCCTTATCCAGGGCGACTTACAATTGTTACAAGATATCACATCATTTCTACATACAATTACCCATTATACAGTTGGGTTTTTACTGGAGCAATCTAGGTAAAGTACCTTGCTCAAGGATACAGCAGCAGTGCCCCCACCGGGGATTGAACCCACGACCCTCCGGTCAAGAGTCCAGAGCCCTAACCACTACTCCACACTGCTGCTGCATACAATAATAGATGACACAGAGCTGACTACTTCCTCTTGAAAATAATCAATGCATTCTACAAAATACATTATCGGAATACACTCCATTGAGTTGAGTAAGATGTTCATAAAACATGAACTGGAATTAACTAGAACAATACAGGTGGTAACTAATTCAGTTGCCTTGGCGACCTTGAAAAGTTGCCACTTATGTTTCTTGCTCCGGCCGGTCACGCTATAGACATTTGTCTGCAAATTCCAGTGCTGAAACCTGAAGCAAAACAGCTTGAAAGCAAAGCCATTTAAAAGAGCAGGAGCTTGTGTAACGATAAGGCAGTGGCTATAACAGTATGCACTGGAACTCTCGGGGCACATAAGGGTCAAACGCGCAAATTGGGATTTCAGATAACTGCTGTTTATCAGCTGTTTATCAGCACCTGAGCATGTTGTCTGTTTTTTTTAGAGATGCTGTCCTTCCGATGAGCCATGAAATGAGGTCTAGTCTGCTTTGCAGAGGTTAACAATCTGGTTTTGAAGAAGGATATTAACCCCAGTGCCCTTTGATGAGTCCCCCAAGGACCTTCAGCATCTCACCTTCAGGGATACGGAGATGCTTACACACTGTATATTCCCTAACCCTGTCTCCTGTCATGAAGCAATGTTTAATTTAGAACTCTTTTGAGAAAAAAACATTTCCAACATTCTATGCAACAAAAAAGTCTTCAAGAGGCCTCTTTCTACCAAGTAGTCAGCTCCAAGTTATACTGAAGATTTGTTTTCTAGGTGTTATAAAATAGAGATTTCTCTTCAATTTAAACCGCAATGACGTGAAACTATTACACAGCTGAACACAATATATCCCTGTTACTGATGCCTGGATGGTGATGTCACAGACCAGGAAATACACACACAAGTACTGTTGAGTTGAGACACAAATGCGCTCATTTTTATTTAATAATAGAAACAAAACAAAGCATGTTCTCAAAACAAAAGGCACGATGGCCAAAACAAATATATAGCTATATAAAACAAAACAAGTATTGTTTTATATAGCTATATATATTAATTGTTTACCTTTTTTCTTTCTTCAACTCCTTCAATCTCTTTCTCTTTCTCTCCTCTCACCTCAACCCCGGTCAGCAAAAGCTACTGTTTTTATAGTGGTCGAGAGATTATCTGGCTATCAATTACCTCGTTTATCCCTCGACCACATTCTGCACAGGATTTCTAATAAGCGTAGTCAACAGCCAATTTGTCAATTAATTATTAGCTGCCGACTACGCATTCCTGTAGTTTGTCCCTGCCAAACTACATTTAACTATAACAATAAACAGAAATACATTTCAATAATAACAATACTACTAATAATAATAAATACACAAATAATTTTATTGAGTAAAATTCAGTAAAATGAGCAGAAGCCACAGTTCACAGGATTAAGGTAGTTTTTACTCAGCACAAGACAGTGGAATATATCAATCTTCTTTTGGTTATTCATACACATTTTCACTGCTTATTGCAAACATTTATATTTGACCAAAATCTTA
Source organism: Acipenser ruthenus (assembly GCF_902713425.1). Lineage (NCBI taxonomy): Eukaryota > Metazoa > Chordata > Actinopteri > Acipenseriformes > Acipenseridae > Acipenser > Acipenser ruthenus. The sequence goes on from NC_081193.1 coordinate 33,674,101, forward strand.
AAGAATCCTGTTAGCTTTTATAGGGCATTTTCCTGTGGGAACCTGATTGGTGACTGATGGAGTTTTGTTTCTGGGAAGCATAAGCTTCTTGATAGGGAACAGTTGCGTCCTAGAAGAACAAATAAGGTTTACTTAGCAATTAGCACTCATTTTCCCAATTATAACATTGTTCAGAGATACGTCTTTCTTGTAACACGTTATGCCAGTTAAACTTAAAAAAACTACTTACCGTCATGCAGCACACACATCCCTTAAAAGAGGCAGGCACCTTTGTAGTTAATTAATGGTGAATTCACATTAAAATGTCCGGCTGACAGTGGAACACATCACCCTGTCTGTGTAAATAATATTCCCCATTTCTCTTTGTGGTTACTGTTACTCAGGCGTGTGAGAAAGTTATCTTAACTAGATTTGATATCAGATCTGTTTGCAAAGTATCAATCACTGGTGGTCTGAGATCCAATACCCTTTTCTGCAAATTTTTTGGCAAAATAAATAATAACATAACCATGATATGCAGTTTGACAGTAGTTAATGCAGTGTGTAAGTGATTAACAGGTAATTTTTTTTTTTCATTATTATTACCCAGTGCTAAGAAAGCTAATTTTAAGATGATTGCTTCTAGAAATATAATATCCAGATACTCTATACATATTTGTACTAAGATTAGACACTGTTTGAAATGATACCCTTTACAGAGGGTACAGTATACAGTGATGTGCCTTCATCTAACTGCACAATCTGGACACGAACGGAATTTGGTAGGAACTAGTGTATGGCTGGTTTTCTCCGAACACTTTTGCCTTGTATAAATAGAACTTAACAATAATAAGCAGAAGACATTGTCAATGTTGCAGACCACATAAGTGTCCCATCTCAAAATGTTAAACAATTGTGTTACTTAAAGATAAATATGTCTGCAACAGATAAACCTGGTATATTACTTTTGTGAGATTGGTTGCGTTTTCAGTTGTTATTTACCTGTAACATGAAATGAAAACATGCCAAACAATATAGCTCAAATAATATTTGGGTACAAATTACAGAAGAAAATGGGCAGAATGGCACCTTTGTTAGACCAATAATAATTATGCGCTTTTTCTGTGATGTCGTGTCTCCATACAAATTTACAGTCATTTTTCAGTTTTTCATGTTTATACTATCCTTTTATAACTCTTGTGTTTCATCCGTATACAGAAAAGTGTGAAAAAATGTAATTGGGAAACCATGATAATACCAGTGTACTGAAGTAACCCCTGCATTACCAGTAATGGCACCACAATTAATTACGGTACCAAGTTACTACTTATCGATGTGTATTAGTTCTTACCATTAGCATGTCAAAATGTGTTAACATTGTCTTAACTTTACCAATACAACAACAACAACATGGAACCCATATATACGGTAGCACTTAAAGAGGGATCCTGCACCTTTTTATTTTATATTAATGTTGTGTACATATATTGACACTTAATGCTGTAATATATATGTACAACTTGTATAACTATGTATGAAATAATACAAAATAAGTGGCTAGTGTCAGCACAGCACTGAAGATGGTCAAACGACCGAAACGTTTGCACTGGCAGTGAGCACTTAATTTCTTTATTTGCTTGTTCTTTGGTCAAATAAAATAATGTTTTTTCGCTTCCTTTGATTATGTAGTGGTTTCTTTGTCGCCACTCTCCTGATCACCGTGTGCGGATCCTTTTCGACTTCTGCTACTAGTGTTCCTGTTTAACATTCTAATAAAATGGGGTCTGGCTGTCTTGAATCTCATGTTCAAAACCCGGGCCTTTAAAATGATGTGTAAGCTGAGTGTGCAATTTAAACACCTTTAATGAAAAGGGTCTTTCATCATGCATGGTTGTTCTATGCATGAAAGAGCCTGAAATGGGCAGACTCAGTCTATCAAAAGATTAAAAGGGATGATACATCTTGAACATAATAGGCTAACCTTGTCAGAATAGTTTAACATTATGCATAGCAAACACGTAATCACACCATTCCTCATGTAATAGTGCAATCTTTGTTAATGTGTTTAAAATGCTGAACCTTGCGTGATTCAGAGATTGTATCAGATGGGTGGCACTGTTAGGAATTTTAGGTTTAGCAAATTCTCTGAGATTGAAGGGGTGTGGGAAAATCTCAGGAGTTCAGATCTTTCTTGGATCAGCTGATTCTTTTCCCTTTTTAATTCATCGTACAGTTTCTATTGACACTGGGTCAATCTTCTGGGAAACTGTCAGGCAAAAGTGTGGAACGTGACTAGTGCATATGCTGCCTGCTCTTAACAGTAGGTTGTTTTCATTGAGTTTCTAATTTATTCTGGATTGGTCGTCTGATGAAAAAAATCCATTGTACCTTGTGCTGAGTTAGATATTCATGTTTGTCATAATAAGTTCTACTCAGTAGATTTGAATTTGAACTACTGTACACTGTAATGTCAAATATGTTCTACTGCATATCATTAAACTCATGTTTCTTCTATTTGAAGAAATTATTTGTGACCATACACAGCCAGGTTCCATGATTCCATTATATAGCATGCATTGAACAGAGGTATTTTTGTATTATTTTATCCAATTATTTCAAGGTACGGTACAGCAAGGTTATACTTTTCTTAATTTACTCTGGCTTTGTATTAGATTTTATAATATTAGTACAAGTTTTTAATTCATGCATGCAGGATTTGAACCAGGGACCTCATGAACTCCAAACAAACAAGTTAGTTAAAAATGGCCTGTCATTCCACTGTATCAGCAATGATTTACCACTAAAAAATGATAATGAGGATGAGGATAATGCTGATTGCAATTGTGTTTTAATAAGTCAGCAACCTCTTCAAGTCAACTTACAATGAAAGATGGATTGGGAATGAAACCATCCTAATGATGGTAATGATGAAGATGATAAAGGGCTACTACTATATGCAGGTCGATTTACAGCATTTTAAGAACAAAAGAAGTTAAGCATATTTACTTATGTAATATAGCTTTTAACATACGATAACTGTCAATTCAGCAAGATCTTAAAAAAGATCTTCAATAATCTGGGGGGTTTGATTTTGTTCCTTTTTTGTTTATTTTGTGTTGTGAGCCGCAATACATTCGTGAATCCATCTGTACCATAATTTATGCTTTGTGTATGATAATGAGCAGGGACTGTCAGCTTGAAAAGCACATGTTTTTTCCTTGAATAAACTTCATTTTACACATAGCCAATTTAGGATTTTTTTTTTTATTCCACTAGTACAGCATGCCTTTATGATTATATGCTGTCAATATCAGATGTGCTAAGCCAAATGGGAAATACCTTCATATTTTACATGTGAGTGCTGTGTGCTTACTGACAAGTGTGAGTCCACAGACAGCAGCTTTACAGCGTAAGAAACACAAGGTAAATAGTCCACAACCCACATATAATTACCTCTTGCAGCGCTAATAAATACAGTTAAATAAAATATCGAAATGTATTTATACAATGTGCATAAGTATACATTTTACAAGCGAAACCTTGTTATTTACCATTGTTTAATGACTTTAACATGTTATTTTTTACAGTGGGAATGTCACAAACATATTATGTCGGAGGTTGGGTATGTCAGAAATCTATTGTTTTTGAGGTTAGGGACTTTGAAATGGAATCAGCATAGTCTGGAGAAAATGAAGCAAACAGTATTTGAATCCAAACAACCTTTTGTTTTGTACCAAGACAGAATTTTTCTAATTATACATCCTGGTAAGATTTGCCTATACAAATTTAAATAAACCATGTTATTGTTCTCTTTTTTGTAATTAATTACAAAGTCCTTTGGTTGGACCCAGTCTGGTTAAACCTACATTGCATTCAAACAAAAAGGCAGACTGACTCACAGCCCAGTGAAACAGGGCAGTGGTATTCTCTTACCATCTGAAAGTCTAAACTATCCATGATGTTTATATCATTGCATGTGTCAACACTTTATTATAAAAACCAAATAACAAATACTTCTTCATATGGAAGCAAAGAGCCTTGTACGATTTCCATTACACGAGAGTAGATGTTAAAACTTCATGCTGATTTGAACTCGGCTCTCGCCAAAATAAGCACCAACTAAGACGTAGCTTTACAGTAAACTAATGTGATCCATATGTGTCTCCATCCATTTACGTTTCCTTCCATATGATGATGTAGATATCCTTCTGTCTGGTGTTAATGGCTGAAGTGTAATGCTGGCTCCAGGGATCAGCTTATTTTGCCTCCCTGGCGCATCAGCACACACAACGGCTGTGATGCTGGCTCCGGGGATCAACCAAAGTGCAGCCTCCCCAGCGCATCAGCATGACAACCGTCTGGATTGAGCTAAGTAGGGTACATCTCTGGGGTTTTCAAGTGGGCACCTTCCATCCTCAGTGTTTCGTCGACTAGCCCACGACACCTCAAGAGGGCTCGACGGTGATTCTGGCGTCCCAGCATCACCCCCCTCCGTCCCCCACTCAACTCAGCCCAGCTTACTTACCTGTCCCCAGCCAGAATCTTTCCGTCTCAACCACAGCCAGTTGCTGCTCCTCTCTGCTGCTTCAGATAAGTTCTTCACTGTGCGACGCAACTCTTGGCCACTGAATCCGATGTCTCTGAGAAACCGGGTTGTAGAGTGTGCCACAAATCCTCGACAACCCACCTCCACTGGGTAAACCAGGACTCTCCATCCTCGCTGTTCCGCTTCATACCGCAGTTTCTTCCTCTCATACACCTCATCTACAGTATCCTCCCATGGCACTGTTAACTCTACCAGGTGAACAAGGCGTGCTGATCCAGACCACAAGACAATATCTGGTCAAAGGTTAGTGGTGGCAATCTCAGGTGGAAAAAAAAGCCATTGACCAACATCTGCCAGCATTTTCCAGTCTCTAGCAGCTTCTAGTTGTCCTGGGCAAGGGTTGGTTTTAACACCTTTTCTTGGCAGTTGCTCTCCTGGGTGGAGGAATGGAATCTTTTGTGTGTAATGTTTTGATGGAAATGGTGGCAACTTATTGGTTATGTTCTGGTTGTCTTCCAATTCTAAAGCCAAACACCACAGCACCTGGTCGTGGCGCAAAGTAAACCTTCCTTGGCTAAGAGCCACCTTACATCCTGTCAAAATGTGCCTTAATGTTGCAGGTGATGAACACAAAGGACATGAGGGATCCTCTCCTACCCAGAGGTTTAGGTTCTGTGGTGATGGGAGAACATCATATGTTGACCTGATGAGGAAACTGATCCTGCTCTGTTCCATTGACCATAGGTCTTGCCAGCCAATCTTGCGTTGTTCCACACTCTCCCATCTCATCCATTCTCCCTGCTTGGCCTGGGAAATGGCCTTTATACACCTCATCCTCTCCTCCTGCTTTTGCACCTCGTTGACTACTAGCTTCCTCCTTTGAGCTGGGGCTGCCTTGTGCCATGTAGGAGGAGCTGAACTGAGACCAAGACCCCCTCTTCCATGCTGAACTTGCCCCATGATATCACTAATTCGAAGGGCAGCCTTTGCATCTTCCACAGCTTTCTTTGCCGCCCACTTTCTTCCAGTTTTCAACACAGGTGCTGCCTCCCTTACGCATTTATCGCGTGACTCTACTAATGTCATTTCCAGTCTGACCTTGGCGCACTTAAACTCCTCGGTTAGAGCAGAGACTGGTAGCTGCAGTATTCCTTTACCATAAAGTCCCACTCTGCTGAGGCAGCGTGGAACTCCCAACCATTTCCTGATGTATGAACTGATTAAAGCTTCCAGCTTCTCTACTGTTGTCAAAGAAACCTCGTACACAGTCAGTGGCCACAGCAACCTCGGCAGTAGACCAAACTGAAAGCACCAGAGTTTTAGTTTACCTGGTAGAGCGCAGCTGTCTATGCTCTTCAACCCTTCCACTGCTTGTTGTCTAACTTCTCCCACACGAACTGTGTCCTTTAGATCCCCGTCGTACCATCTCCCAAGACTCTTCACTGGCTTCTCAGACACTGTTGGTATTGCCTCACCATTAATGAAGAATGTTTTATCTACTACTTTGCCTTTAATTATAGAGATGCTCCTTGATTTAGTGGGCTTGAATTGCATTCGTGCCCATTCAATGTTATTGGTTAATTTGCCCAATAATCGATTAGTGCAGGCTACTGTTGTAGTCATGGTTGTCATGTCATCCATGTATGCTCGAATTGGTGGTAGTCGCATTCCAGAAGCCAAGCGCTCTCCTCCTACTACCCATTTTGATGCCCTAATGATTACTTCCATTGCCATGGTAAAAGCCAGTGGAGAAATGGTGCATCCTGCCATTATTCCAACCTCTAGGCATTGCCATGTAGTGCTGAATTCTGAAGTTGAAAAACTGAATTGCAAATCTCCAAAATAGGCTTTCACTAAATTTGTTATTGTCATCGGTACACTGAAAAAATCAAATGCTGCCCAAAGTAGTTCATGTGGCACTGAACCATATGCATTAGCCAAATCCAGGAATGTCACATGGAGCTCCTTCCTCTCCTTTTTAGCTGATTGAATTTGTTGCCAGATCACATTGATGTGTTCTAAGCAACCTGGGAAACCTGGAATATCTTGTCATTTAATACACATTATTTTTAAAAACAACATAAGCAGTTTTAGAAGCTCACTTGGCACATCCCATTTAAAGGTAACTATTTAATACCGCAAGCTGCATAGCTCTAAGCTGAATCCGTTTTTGTTGTTTTTTGCTTTTAGTGCTTTTGCAAAAAATATATAAAGCCCTTTATTCAAGTTTCAAACTTGGCTATAAGCAATGATACATGCTGCCTATATTGGTGGGATTGGAACTGCACGGCTTTTTGTTGGACTGCTGGGTGAATAATAAATAAAATAATGGAAATGCACAGAAACACCTTTAGGAATATTAGAGGGAATTGGTGGGAAAAAAAAAACAACAAGTGATGGTTAGTAGTACCAAACTGGGAAACAAGAACAGACTTAGGGCCATATTCATAAAGTATTAGCATGCTGCCAGTAAATAAAGGCATACACATGTGAGCTCCAATTCTTTATGAATATAAGCCTTGTCTCGTGGAAGGAGATCTTAATTGTGTGTGTTGTGGTCAAAAAGAACAAAGAAGTATAGTGACGGCATGAGTTCATGTCTCCATGGGCAGACAGAGTGGAGTCAGGCCATGGGCATGAGAGTGAGAACAATGACAAACTCAAAATGAAGTATAGTGACACAGATTGGAAGGTATGTGTAGTGCTGAAGGAATAGGTTGTAGATGGCTCCCAACACATCCGGTGCAACGACGTTGAGAATAGTGGGGTTGTAGGGGAACGGGAAACAGAGAGTTGTCAGACATAATTAAGAAAAGCTGTCTCCTAATGTCTGTGGTTGCTGAGATGAGAAGAAAGAGACTTATTTCCTCAACTCTGTAGTGGGGGTTAAAGGATTAATTGAGATACACTACAATGGAATTAAATATAACTTGCATCTATATATCAGAGCCCTTTGCATACACTTGGTGTGGTACTGTATGTGTGTGAATGTGTTCACAATGGAAGGTGATGGTATAAGAGTACACTGTTCTTTGTGAGAAAATCAGTCACCGCAGCTCAGTCAATTCTGGATAAATGATCATTGATACATTTTTTAATCAAAAGTAAATTTATTTGATCAAGGCTGTTCTTGTATTATTGGAAATAAACTTAAGTTCTATTTTGATTCTGGATTTTTTGTACCACCATTCATTTCGTGTTCATCAATGTGTTTGAACTTTCGGACTAGGAATCTGGTTTTTGCACTGAATCAGTACCAAATGTACTGCTCAGGGGGGTTTGGTACCTTGCCAACTGAAATGTCAGTTATATGCCCACCATTTAAACAAATAACTTGAGATAACATTGTCAGCTGCCTACCTAGAGTGTTGTCCTTTTCTTAAGTTAATATACAATTAGAGGTTGCAATAGACCTCAACATAGCAAGGTTCAAAATAATTCTAACCCACTCACGTTTATTGTAAAAAGGAGATTTTCTGGAATCTCAGAACTGCCTGTTGAAAATCCCACAGACAATTATCACCCTCACACACACACACACACACATACACACACACACACACGCACACACACGCACACATGTTTACATTCCTATATTAGTGGGGACTTCTCATTGACTCTCACTATATTTTTATTTACTATTTCTAACGCCAGTCAGATAAAACGCCACACAGGGTGCAAGTCGACAACAAACTAAATATTTTGGCACTTTTTTTTTGTTTGCTTGTTTTTTGAAGACATATTTAGTTCTTATAAAAGTGTTTTACAAAGTGGGGAAGTCACCACAACATTGTTTTTTCAGGAGTTACTATCTCTGTGGGGACATTTTCTCAAATTCTGTCTGCACATTGATACACACACCCTCCCACACACTTACTCATATCTTTCATTACAAGGGTAAATAAATCACTATGTTCATGTAAGTAAGCAGTAGTACTGTATGCCAACAAATAATGACTGTGAAAGTAAGAAAGCATAACAACCTGACTTCCTTTTTTGTTAGAAGAGAGACGTTGTTGAAAGCCAGCGGTCTAATGGTTTGGTATACCACAGGAATGTGTCAGCAGAACGAGCAATCAGCACAGGGTACGTTTACCTTATCTGCTGTCTGCCAAAGGCTGTGTCTTTTCCCCTTCAGGTCACTCACATGAAATCATTTTGGAAACTCAAGTGGAATTTGGGAGGGGTATACTAATAAGGTCCTGATATAATGTCATTCATTGAGTAATTCCTCTCCAGTTTAAAAACTGTAATTGTATTTGATACTGTAAACTTCAGAGCTCTTTAAAGCCCTTTCACCAGTGTTTACTCTAACCCTCTAAGCTAACAGAAAAACCTGTGCCTAGCTATTTATATAGACCAACTCACCATTAAGACCACTCTCTATAATCCTTACTGTGCCAACATGAATATGTTTCTGTTCCTACACATATATATGCAATAATGCGGCTCAATGTGTATTTTTAAAAAGAAAAAAATTCTGTCGTCTCTACGCTTTTGACAATTAGTTGAAATAACTTAATTTTGCTTAATACATTGATCATTTATTTCTGAAGATATTCAAACAGTAATTTAGGAATGTTTTTACTTCAGTTTGCATTTATAATGTTCCTGATTTTTTTTTTTGTACTGCTTATTCACATGTTGTTCATAGCATTCAAACCAAATATACAGTGACTTGATTCTCTGTTATGTCACAAAAAAAGAAAATCATCTTTCAACAATAAAAACATTCAGCTGTCCTGTGGTTTGGTCAGATTGTCTTGGGATCAGAAAATGTAATTGTTTATATACTTGAGTGGAAGAGGTTTATTCATTTAAAAAAACAACAGGAAGGTAGTTGGGCAATGCTTATTTTTGTGGCACTGTAGCAGGGCGGTAGAGAGCCCTGTACGTATTTATTTGTTTATTTTATTTTAGATCGGGGTCTCCCCTCCAACGGTGCAGTGTGCTTTTGTATTTGTTTTGTTTTGATGATTTATTGTATATATGACGGCGAGCGCCGTATGTTTTGTTATTGTTTGGGATTTTGACGGCGTAGCCGATTTATTTAGTAGCGTGGATGGGAAACCCCATCCACAGTAGTAATAATTAAACTCGTGCAGAAGGTGGCCATCTCCCGAATTAATTAAGTGATTTAATTTGTTGCTAATCGGGAGATGGTCACCTGTTATAAAAAGCCTGCAGCTCTCTAGCTCCGGGTGTGGGTGTTAGGAGTGAGAGGAGAGAACGAGAGGAGAGAAACAAAACGAAACGAAAGTAAAAGGATCAGTGACAGCTATTTGCCCAGCCTGACCTTTGTTTATATATTTTGTGTTTGTGATTTGTTTTTGTTTGAACCTTTTATTTCGCTCTTTGAGCAAAGTGTTTTTCTGTTTAAATATTTTATTTATTTTTTAATTAAAACGGCGCAAGCCTTTTTGAACTGCAGTACCTGGTGTCAGTTGTCCTTCCTGCTTCTGCCGTGACGTCACCACTCGTCCACCCTGTCACAGGCACATATATAAAGACAAAGTAACAGCAGCCGCAGCTCACAGAAAAGTTACATCTTTAAGAAATTATAATCATTATATCAATCATAACTTTGACAGTAGAACATGTTTGCCTTGGGAAGAAGCAACGGTAGTCATGCTAAAGCATACTCAGTGGTTCTGCTGCAATATAATAGGTAATGTTTGATATCCAGGCAACAAGGTAACCAAACAACAAACACAATGCAGCATCACAACCAGTTGGATGTTCCTCAAAAGAGATCATATGATTGCAATTCTACCTTCTTGACCATCTCACCCTCAGTGCAAATCCAGAGAGGACCCAATCTGCATCAAGACATGATGAATCTGCAGAGTTTTTATAAGCAGAGTAACATTTTTCTACCCTCAAGAAATAACCTGCTACTGTATTTATTTTGCCTAAGTATGTAACAGCCTATTGATTTTAAGATAACAACCTTGTGTAAATATTTTTCCATTTCAACAGTATACTGACCAGTGACCAGCAAAAAGAGCATGCCAGTTACAACATGGTCATGTATGATTAATAAAACCTGACATGTTTCCTCTATATGATTAATAAAACATGTGTTATAATCAGGTCTGGGGTAAATTGCTGTTTTTCAATTCCAATTCCATTTTCAATTCATTTTTAAAATAAATTCTAATTCCAATCCCCATTCCCTTTTAATCAATTCCAAAACATCATTGATTAATTCCAATTGCCAGTATTCTGTTAAAATTAGCATCTCACAGTGGCAATACATAACTTAAATTAAAGTCACTGTTAGTCAATTAAATTGGCTTCGAATGAAAGCAGATGAACAATCACAACACTTATAATGTCTCTAAAATATAAATTCCAATTCCAATTACTTTGAAAGAATTGGGAATTGATTTAAAAAAGGAATTGGAAATGGAAATTGAATTGAAAAACAGGAGTCGACCATTGCCATTGATTGTGAAGTATTCAAATGTACTATAAACAGACATCTCTTGTCTGTATAACATACAGTATTATTACAGTGGCACTACTCAATGTAGTATGATTGCTTTCCTTCAATTTTATTTTCTGATGCCTAACATATTGTTGCTTTAAAATGTTTTCCAAATTGTTTTCCTGACAAATATTTTGTTGCTGGGTTTAATATTTTCAGTCAATATCAGATTCCTTTGGAACGCATAAATTCCATAACTGGGGGAACAAAATCTGTTTTTTAGTTTGGAATGTTAGTTGAAGGGCACCAATGCATCAGCATGTGTTGGTTATTACTGTTTATTACTCACTTCTTAACACTGAACCCTATTGTTGCATAAACCAACCCTTTAAAAAAAAATAAAGCATCTTAGTTTATATTACAGACTTCCAAACGTGTATCCACCATCAATGTAGATAACCACGGAACTTTCCAATAGAACAACAAGCCTTAAAAAAACAAAATGGCAGGAAAGCAAAACACTGAAAAGATAAATAAACCTGTAAATAAATGTTTGAAATAATAATAAAGGCACTTCTTACAGTTTTCTATTCACAATAAAACCCCTATTATCAGGCATTACCTTGGTAGTTGTCCTTGTCTGTATGATAGTGGCCAACTACCAGACTGTAATGCCCTCTAATCAGGGGTCTACTGCTTATATAGTTAATACTGCCAAAACACAATAATATTCCTTACTAAATAACTGGATTCAATATTAGTATTTACAAAGGGTATTATCAAATATAGATTATCCCAATTAATTTAATTACTCTCAAAATGCAACTTTTTTAATGGTTTGATTTACAATGTATATATTTCTTAAAATTGGCACAACACAATGGATGATGCTTCCTGTTCCTTGTTGTATTTAAGAACTGACTGTTCTACATAGACAACAATTCATATATAAACCTGAAATCAAAGTTCCAAACACCCTAAAATATCCCAATAACTTGTTGCACACAAAATGACAATCTCCTAACTTTCCCACAGTTTTAATAATAACCTGTGGTGGTTGAGGTCCAAATGCTTTTCTTTCACCATTTCCCTTAATCACACAACCCTGTTTATTTAACTAGCCATGCATTTTAACTATAAATATCCATGCAATTTAACTATATAGATCTTACAGAGATGAGAACTACAAATGAAGCCATGAGAACCAGAAGCCACCGTGTCAAGAAGATTACAATTTATCTATGACAGTCTGACAAAACTTAGCAGAAGGAGCAGGAGGAGGTCATAGTCTCTCCATCTCTTTCAGCAGCCCTCTCGGTTTCCTATTTCTGACTCCATCTTACTGAACAGTGTCAGCAGGCCACAGAGGCTTGGCAGGAGTGATGCATTACTGAGCAGACAGCCTCAGGGAGGTGGAGGGAGAGAGAAAATAATAATGAGGAAGGCAGGAGCAGAGCGAGTGCATTGCGGAGCCGCTTCAGGGTTAGCGGTGGCAGGCGAAGGGTCCTGTGAAAAGGGCTGCCTCTACTGGCTGCCCTCCAACAGGAACTTCTCACAGGCTTGTTCTCATGCCTCCCAGTCCCAGGGTCTAACAAGGAGGCTTCAAGCGAGTTACATTTAATGAGCATCACAGAGGTCTTTTTGTGGGCCAGGCCTACGCCTGTCATTTGTTTTTGATCCCTTTAAAAAGCTGGCCTGGCTGCCCACTGGGGTTGCCCTGAGCCAGAAAACAGGTGCCATTCCCAGTCTGCCCCTGACCCTGAGAAACCTGCTGAGCAGCAACAACAACAACAGAGCCTCTGTCCATGCAGACAAACTAGATATGCTGCTCCCCTACAGCATTAAGAATGATAAAGGCATGTATTCAAGTTAAAAGTGATGGATTTAGGAAAGTTAAAGAAAAAAAAAAAATACATTACCTGAAGTATGTTCCTACAAGGCCTGGTTTTACTGCATTATGTGCTCTTATTACTATTTTATATATAATCATTACATATAAGGGTGCTAATGAAAGTGTGAATCAGCATCTTAGTAAACAGGCTTAATTTCATACACCTGCACTAATAATATAGAGATATTAAGTATACTTACATGTATTAAGGGAAAAAAAATAAAAAATAATATATATAATATATATATATTATGTAATGCTTATGATAACAAATGTTGCATTGCAGTGTTTGTATCCACAATGACAATATATTTGTATTAAAGGAGTGAGTGGTGATCAATATTTCAAAATGATTTTTTTTTAATATATTGAATATCTTTTGATTATGTCCTTGCTTCAATTCAAGATATTCAGATACAACACAACACAATAAAAACATGGCTGATGCTTCTGGGTACATGTTAACTCCCTGTGTTATATATTTATCACTGGTTACTGTGGCACTCTTTAGAGCTGTTAAGCCGAAAACTTTAAAAAGAACAAACAAAACCTTTCAACTCAACTATTATGACCCCTTGACCAAATGGAAGAGTGAATGGAGTGGTATGCACGTCAGCTGAAGTTAGGGGTCAACTGAAAGAGCTGCACTATGGTAACAGGAACCAATCTGATGTGCACAGTGCAAACCTGTGGGACTGGGAGCTGCCGCACGCACTCACACATACACCCACACACACGCTCATCCATCTTCTAATAGGGCCAGCTGCCAGTTAGTCTGCTGTGACAGTGCCACCTCTTCCAGGAAATTACACTAATACACTGTGTGACAGGTCATAGAGTACTGCAAAAAAATGCAGTGTAGCTAACACCTGTGAATGCAGAGCTAATAAAGTGGTATTGCATGGTGTATATTTCGGACAATCTAAACCTCTCTTAGACATAACTTCTTAAAGAAATGTAAATGGAAGATTGAATTAAGGTTTCATGAACTGTGCATAGAGCCCCATTCAACTAAGACAGATTTGTACAAATATTATAAGAAATAGTAACAAGAAGGGTGTTTGCCTAATGTGATTATGCTCATATATCTTTAATAGTCAGTGGGTGGATTTTTGGCGTGTTTTGGATGCACAGTTTGGTATAAAAATCTCTGACTGCTAGTTTCTCTCTCCTACCATTATGAAACTGATTACACATTTCCAGATCTATCTAGAAAGGTGTTTGAAAGTTACATGCCTCACAAGATGTCATCCAAACATGGAAATGTATAAAACCACATGCAGCTATAACATAAAAGTAATATCAGTATACCCAAGGCAAGATACTGTACCAGTCCCTGGCTGGATCTTACTAGGGTCAAATAGAGGGTGGGCGTGGGTTGTCATTGAAAGCAGGATATAATTTTTTTAATGTTTGTGGTCTCTGAGCTGGAGCCTTAAATAACTAAAACTAAATCCAAACCCCAAACTCAACAGTGTGGTCAAGAACCCCACCCACGCACACCACATGTGTGTAAATACAACAGTCATGTATAGAAAGGACAAAGCTGTTTGGAAAAAAATAGTCCAGCTTTGACAATGTTGTTAAGGGAATACCAAAAAATGTATATTGATGGGATGCATATTTGTTTCAGTTCCAAGACAAGTGATCATTATTACTAAGCATATTATATCATCTGATTACCGGTATAATGCACAATGCTTGTACCAAATGGGGCTTAGCAGTCATAAACAGACACTTACACACAACAACAGCATAGCCAGTCATTTCAATTGCAATTGGAACATTTCCCACTGTGGTAGGAAGATTGATCACCTCTTTGATAGGAAATGACCCCCCTCCCACCCCCTTAGTGCTATCAAGATCTGGACACGGTTTACTTCATGAGGCAGGCAGATAAGATTCCAAATCCCTGTTGTACTGGGTGGCAAGCTAGCAAGCTTTAAATGCAGAAAGTTACATTTATGGTCTGGTTTTCGTGCTGTACTTGAGTATTTAAAAACTTTAACGTTGTGTGGGCTGGTTTACAATCATTCCATTATTAGACACGTGTTCTTATACTACAATATCTTGCTGCATTCCTCACAAAACATACCTGAAAGGATGATGAGATACCTATTCTATGAAATATCACAGCATTTTTTTTTTTTTTTTACCATTTTACATTATAATACATCTTTAACATGCTGTGCTTTGTTCTTTGGCAATTGGGCTTGTGTTTTTGTCCACACGGGAGTCTGTTATCACTCTGTCTTCACTTCATAAATATCTGAAAAGAATCAATAACTATTTATTTATTTACAGCAAAGTACAAATGTAAATTAAAATATTTACAGTAGAAAGCTGCATTTAATATAGTAACCATAGTAAATGTACACATACTGTATATACAATAATGTATTGCATTTTACAGCAAAATACAACTGTGATTTGGAGCATTTACTATACAATACTTTGTTTGCCATCAAGCTGGATGGCTGCAGAGTGAGAGGACATCCAAAGAGAACGTGAGTGCCTCAGCCTTCCCTAATAATTGTAATCTACAACCACTTTAAATGGAAAACAAGACATTTTAAGATCCATCATTCCCACACAATGAATTAAGTCTATCATAGAAATTAAGAAAAAACAGTGTTAATGTAATAAATGTAACCAGTCCAGAACAATAAGGATCAGTCAGCAGCTTGGATGTACTAACGTTTAGTCTGGCCATAAGCAGGCAGGCATTGAGGAAATGCTGAAGATAGCTGAAGGGAGGCTGCATCTGGCCACTAATGAGCCTTTCAGAACAAGCGCCGTTCTCATCAGTCCTGCTTGTTTTCTCAGGCTGCCTCTTGTTGACTTTGGGACTGTTTTCATTGCCATGCAGTACAATTATTCTCAGGCTTCAGGCATTTATTTATTAAGTGACTGCCCTTTTCTTGTCTGGAGCACAGAACGGCTAAATATAACTTCCCTTCTGATTTTTAACACTATAATGGACTCTGCACACAGTTACCTTAACCCTCCCTCTCTACCTCTAGACCTATTGTTTTGGTTTGTTTCAGTCATGCTAGAGTACAGGGTGAGGTTGTCATGTAAGGAGGTGGGCTAGACAGCTGTGTGTTACTGGGTAGGTTCTTAATGCTAACATGCAGACAGGAAGTGTCTATGAGGAGCACACTGTGGTTCCCCCATATCTCACAGCAGGAGCCGGAACTGGCAAAACGGGAAGCACAGTATAAGGAGTGTTTTTTTATGTGTCTGTTTTTAGTGAGAGACACACATGGACAATGGAAGTATTACTGAAAATGGCAGACAAAACAATTATTGTGAAGGTGGTCCATAGGCAGCGTCAGGTCGCCGGTTCAAATCCCACCTCACCCACTGACTCATTGTGTGACCCTGAGCAAGTCACTTAACCTCCTTGTGCTCTGTCTTTCGGGTGAGATGTAGTTGTAAGTGACTCTGCAGCTGATGCATAGTTCACACACCCTACCTAGTCTCTGTAAGTCGCCTTGGATAAAGGCGTCTGCTAAATAAACAAATAATAATAATAATAATAATAATAATAATAATAATAATAATAATAATAATAATAATAATAATAATATGCACTTTGGATAATTTTCAGTTAACCATTTCATCCTCATTAATTTAAATAAAAAAGATTTCAATTTTATTTTTATTTAGTGTGCCCAATTTTGTAACCCCTATTTTCTCCCCAATTTGGAATGCACTATTATATAAGGTTCAGTGGGCGCCCTCCGATCCCACGACCAAGCCAGCTTCCTCTTTTACACCCAGGAACTCGAGAGTGGATGTGAGAGAGCTACCGGCCTCTGGAGGACAAAGGCTAGCCCTGCAGGTGTCCGCCTTTGAGCTCACTGGGCACCTGGCCAGCAGGGTTCGCTGTAGTGTGATGAGGAGAAGCATTCTCTTCTGGTTTTGTCTTCCTAACCCACAGGAATGCCACAGCCAATGCCACATTCCTGTTGTAATCTCCAGTGAAGACCGACGACTCTGCACAGCCAGAACACGAACCTGGAAGTGATTTTATAAGGACCAACATTGTAAAGAGTCCAGATTTCAGGTTGAAATACAGTTTTTTAAATGTGTGTGGAGCAGTGGAAATGTCTATGCATAAGACACTATCTGTCACCTTTGTTGTTCACAATTACAAGTGGTTCTAATATATATATTTTTTTTCACTTGAAAAACTCTGAGGGTACAACACTATGGAGCAACCCTTTACTCAGTGTTGGTCCACACCTATTTGAGTTTGCTTGCAGTCTTTGCTAGACAGTGAAAGTGCATGTTAGAACTCTACTTAACACATGCTGTGTTTTACTGCAACTGGGGAACAGGTGCTTGCCACAGGGTCAAATATTTCCTCTGAAAGGGACTGTCCCCAGAGACCACTGAAGGGACTAATGCCTGTTTATAAACATGGGACTGCTCTGTAGTGTTGTACCCAGTGGCGACGCGTAGGGGGGCACGTGACCAGATTTCTGCCAGGTAATGGCTTAGCCACTGCGTTATAGGAAAAAAAAAGTGCTGAAAATATATATATATATTTTCTTTGGTGGCCTCAAAGACAAATGTTTATCCCTGAATGGATTATATAGTAAAATATATCAGCCCACATTTGTAGCCATGTCTACCCTGTCTAGGAGACATTCTTTTTTGTCAGCCCTCTTCTCTTTCTTATCCTCCTCTGTGGAATTGTATGTTTGGAACTGGTAACTCATAAACAAGTTGACGAAATGTGGGCAGAGAGTTTAATGCAATAGATACCTATCAAAAGGCATGGCTAGGTCGTATGCTCACACCCTTCATCACATTATTAAGTGATACAGTTACACACACTGTGGTATTTCTGCAAACAGTGACCCTGAGCTCTTCCCATTTTACTTTGCAATTTCTTAAAATATATGTTTGCTTTCATTATACATTGATATATTCAGAATATACAGTGGCTCTCAAAAGTATTCACCCCCCTTGGACTTTTCTACATTTTATTGTGTTACAACATGGAATCAAAATGGATTTAATTAGGAGTTTTTGCCACTGATCAACACAAAAAAGTCCATGATGTCAAAGTGAAAAATAAAATCTACAAATGGTTCTAAATTAATTACAGACATAAAACAGAAAATAATTGATTGCATAAGTATGCACCCCCTTTGCTATGACACACCTAAATAAGCTCTGGTACAACCAATTGTCTTTAGAAGTCACATAATTAGTTGAATGGAGTCCACCTATGTGCAATTAAGGTGTTTCATATGATTTCAGGTTAAATACACCTGTCTCTGGGAGGTCCCACAGTTGGTTAGTACATTTCCTAACAAAAACTACATCATAAAGACTAAGGAACATTCAAAGCAAATCCGGAATAAGGTACTTCAAAAGCACCAATCAGGGGTAGGATATAAGAACATTTCCAAGGCATTGAATATCCCCCAGAGCACAGTAAAGTCCATTATTAAGAAATGGAGAGAATATGGCACAACAGGGGCAGCAGTGTGGAGTAGTGATTAGGGCTCTGGACTCTAGACCAGAGGGTCGTGGGTTCAATCCCTGGTGGGGGGACACTGCTGCTGTACCCTTGAGCAAGGTACTTTACCTAGATTGCTCCAGTAAAAACCCAACTGTATAAATAGGTAATTGTATGTAAAAATAATGTGATATCTTGTAACAATTGTAAGTCGCCCTGGATAAGGACGTCTGCTAAGAAAATAATAATAATAATAATAATAATAACTGTGAATCTGTCTAGAACAGGCCGTCCTCAAAAACCGAGTATCCGGGCGAGAAGGGCACTAGTCAGGGAGGCCACCAAGAGGCCTATGGCAACTCTAAAGGAGTTACAGTCTTCCACGGCTGAGCTGGGAGACACTGTGCATATGGCAACAATAGCCCGGGTGCTTCACAAAACTGGCCTTTATGGGAGAGTGACAAAAAGAAAGCCATTGTTGAAAAAAAACACATCAAATCTCGAATAGAGTTTGCCAGAAGGCATGTGGGAGACTCTGAGACCAAGTGGAAGAAGATTCTATGGTCTGATGAGACCAAAATAGAGCTTTTTTGCCTCAACACTAAGCTCTATGTTTGGCACAAGCCTAACACCACACATCATCCTGAGAACACCATCCCTACCGTGAAGCATGGTGGTGGCAGCATCATGCTATGGGGATGCTTCTCTGCGTCAGGGCCTGGAAAGCTCGTGAAGATAGAGGGCAAAATGGATGCAGCAAAGTACAGAGAAATTCTGGAGGAAAACCTGCTGAAGTCTGCAAGAGACCTGGGACTTGGGAGAAGATTCATCTTCCAGCAGGACAATGACCCCAAACATACAGCCAAAGCCACACTGGAGTGGCTTAAAAACAAAAAGGTCAAAGCCCGGACCTCAATCCAATTGAGAATATGTGGAAAGAGTTGAATATTGCTGTTCACCAAAGGTCCCCATCCAACTTGACAGAGCTTGAGCAATTTTGAAAAGAAGAATGGGCAAAAATTGCAGTGTCCAGATGTGCAAAGCTGGTAGAGACTTATCCAAATAGACTCATGGCTGTAATTGCTGCCAAAGGTGACTCTATCAAATATTTACTCAAGGGGGTGAATACTTATGCAATCAATTATTTTCTGTTTTGTATTTTTAATTAATTTAGAACAATTTGTAGATTTTATTTTTCACTTTGACATTATGGACTTTTTTTGTGTTGATCAGTGGCAAAAACTCCTAATTAAATCCATTTTGATTCCATGTTGTAACACAATAAAATGTGTTAAAGTCCAAGGGGGGGTGAATACTTTTGAGAGCCACTGTATCTACATGTATATATGAAACGTGTGAATATACTCCATGGTGAATATACTTCATGTATTGTTAAAAAATAAATAAAATGTTACCAATTACTGATTTCCCATGCTGTTCACAGTATATAGTACTGAGAACAGCAATCTCCTGGGGTAGACAAAAACTGACGAAATGTCAAAAAGTATGTGTTGTATTTATGATGTGGTTCATTGACCTCAGACTCCTTTCATTTCTCAATGAAGCTGGATTAGGGCCACAACAAATAAGCGGTCAGTACAGTTTGTACAGGTCTCTTGAATGTAGTTATTGCCAACTGGAGGTAATTGTTACACTCCCAAGGAGAATAGCCCAGAGTCAAATATGTCCTACTTTAATTTTGTTACTTTAAAGGGGAACTGTATATGCAAATGAATAACCATTTCAATAGAAAACATGTTAACTAAAGCTTTTGACCCCTTTTTCAGCCTCTCCTTTAGCAGTATATAGTATAAAAACCATTAAAACAAATTAACATTGAATGTATTGGAGCTCTCTTCCGTCGTGCTTTGTGTGGCGTCCTGTTGTTGACTCGCTGTATAGTCACACATAATATTCTATTGAGCGTGTGTCCCGTTCCTATGAAGCAATTGTTTTGTTATGGACGCCCTTTGTTGGTTTAAAGGCTTAGGCACACAAAAATACTTTTTGTTACTGTTTTCCTTTTGTTATTTTTGCACCCGAATGCTTTACATTCAGACATAATTCACCCTGCCAGCGTTCACTGGTGTGAGTGTCTGTCAACGATATGATGTAACAGCGGTGCCAAAAAGGTTCCAATATGGCGGTGGCCTGCATTTCCAGCTGACCCAGAAAGCTGACAAAAAAACTGAAATACTGGCCAAACGCTTGACTTTTTAACAAAATTGGTGCAGCGAGATGCATTTGTTATGTATACAGAGCATTTAGAGAGCCTTGTTATTTTGTGTACAGTTCCTCTTTAATGGTTTATTTTTGTTTCTCTCTTGAGATTAATTTATTTTACTTAATGATGTTATCAAAATATATGTTTTTTAGGCAAACTGTCCCAAACTGTCCCGTTAAACACGGAGCCATATGGTCACCTTATTTTTAGGTAACATGCTGTACTACCACATTAGTTGCTGTGCCACATTGTGTCATTCTTAATGCCCCCCACTCACCCACACATACACATTTGGCACAGAATGTGATCCACAACAAATTCTATATTGTCATTACAGTGAGTAGACAAGTCTAAACTTTTGTTATGGGATAATTCTAGAATGTACAATGTTATGCATGCATCAATTAAAAGTAATTAGTGAATGTTGGAGGGATAATTCCAAAAAGACCAATTGCAGTTCCCAGAAAATGTTTTTCTTTTTGTTGAATCCATACCAAAACACATTCTCAAGCCCCATCTTAAAAAACGCAGCTAAAAGACCCAAGGTTGACATCTTGAATAACAAAAACATATTTCTTTCATGTGCTCAGTGCACTTTCAGATATTGTTCAAAAAGATACTGTAACAAAAACAAAGGAGCAGAAAGGGATTACGTAATTTGGTAACCTGGTGTCTTTCTGTTTCCTCTATATCTCAGTCAGGGTTTAAAGGCATTCAGTCGCATTAATACGTAAAACAAAAAGAAGGGCAATGAAGATTGTTCATTGCCATGTTTAAATCAGATAACTGTTTAAATGACATGTTTAAGTCAGATAACTGCCAATAACTTATTCTAAATAATATTAATACCAAGTTTCATGACAATGGACTTTATTCACGCAACGGCCATGTTGAATTTAAAACGAGGCTTGGTGTGCAAGCTACTGTCATGGCCGCCGCAGCCACTGATACGTGGAGTAAATCGGTGATTTGTGTACCTCCAATAAAGCAGGAAAAAAATCGACAACTGGGCAAATAATAACGTGTGAATTCCTAAAAGCACACAACGGGTACAGCAACTGGATCGAGGGTTACATTCATGAAATCGAAGGTGAATTAGCAAGCGTCTTATTTGGCGATCGGAAAGTGAATACTGTACTGTGCTAACTTATATCCTCAAGAAAGTGTTTATCTGTCAGTTTTAGTTCGAGAACGTTTAATTTAACTAATATGTACAGTGCTGATATTAAGTTTTGTATGTACATATACCTGTTTACACACTAGTTTCTTTTGAAATGTTTATTTTATTATAGTTTTTCATTTTTTGAAGTAGTTATATGTAGTAAGTTAGAAAATAAACCCTTTTATGTTTAATTGTTCATTTAAATATGCAGATATTTGATATGATGTGCTTGAATAATACTTTTGAGTTGTAGTTTATTTTTTTAGTTTATCTTTCATTTTAATATTGATGATGTTTAAATTGTAACCATCATAATGACTGCCAGCTGCGGTTCTAGTGTTAAAAAAGCCTAAGTATTTTAAATTATATATATACAGTACTGTGCAAAAGTTTTAGGCAGGTGTGAAAAAATGCTGTAAAGTAAGAATGCTTTCAAAAATAGACATGTTAATAGTTTATATTTATCAATTAACAAAATGCAAAGTGAGTGAACAGAAGAAAAATCTACATCAAATAAATATTTGGTGTGGCCACCCTTTGCCTTCAAAACAGCATCACTTCTTCTAGGTACACTTGCACGCAGTTTTTGAAGGAACTCGGCAGGTAGGTTGGCCCAAACATCTTGGAGAACTAACCACAGTTCTTCTGTGGATTTAGGCAGCCTCAGTTGCTTCTCTCTCTTCATGTAATCCCAGACAGACTCGATGATGTTGAGATCAGGGCTCTGTGGGGGCCATACCATCACTTCCAGGACTCCTTGTTCTTCTTTACGCTGAAGATAGTTCTTAATGACTTTCGCTGTATGTTTGGGGTCGTTGTCATGCTGCAGAATAAATTTGGGGCCAATCAGATGCCTCCCTGATGGTATTGGATGATGGATAAGTATCTGCCTGTACTTCTTAGCATTGAGGAGACCATTAATTCTGACCAAATCCCCAACTCCATTTGCAGAAATGCAGCCCCAAACTTGCAAGGAACCTCCACCATGCTTCACTGTTGCCTGCAGACACTCATTCGTGTACCGCTCTCCAGCCCTTCGGCGAACAAACTGCCTTCTGCTACAGCCAAATATTTCAAATTTTGACTCATCAGTCCAGAGCACCTGCTGCCATTTTTCTGCACCCCAGTTCCTGTGTTTTCGTGCATAGTTGAGTCGCTTGGCCTTGTTTCCACGTCGGAGGTATGGCTTTTTGGCCGCAAGTCTTCCATGAAGGCCACTTCTGACCAGACTTCTCTGGACAGTAGATGGGTGTACCAGGGTCCCACTGTTTTCTGCCAATTCTGAGCTGATGGCACTGCTGGACATCTTCCGATTGCGAAGGGAAGTAAGCATGATGTGTCTTTCATCTGCTGCAGTAAGTTTCCTTGGCCGACCACTGCGTCTACGGTCCTCAACGTTGCCCGTTTCTTTGTGCTTCTTCAAAAGAGCTTGGACAGCACATCTGGAAACCCCTGTCTGCCTTGAAATTTCTGCCTGGGAGAGACCTTGCTGATGCAGTATAACTACCTTGTGTCTTGTTGCTGTGCTCAGTCTTGCCATGGTGTATGACTTTTGACAGTAAACTGTCTTCAGCAACCTCACCTTGTTAGCTGAGTTTGGCTGTTCCTCACCCAGTTTTATTCCTCCTACAGCTGTTTCTGTTTCAGTTAATGATTGTGTTTCAACCTACATATTGAACTGATGATCATTAGCACCTGTTTGGTATAATTGTTTAATCATACACCTGACTATATGCCTACAAAATCCCTGACTTTGTGCAAGTGTACCTAGAAGAATTGATGCTGTTTTGAAGGCAAAGGGTGGTCACACCAAATATGGATTTGATTTAGATTTTTCTTTTGTTCACTCACTTTGCATTTAGTTAATTGATAAATATAATCTATTAACATGTCTATTTTTGAAAGCATTCTTACTTTACAGCATTTTTTCACACCTGCCTAAAACTTTTGCACAGTACTGTGTATATATATATATATATATATATATATATATATATATATATATATATATATATAGTAAAACGATTAGACCCACTCGGGTTAGTTGCCCCTTTAAGAATACGACCCAGCACCCAGCTGACGCGCTCATTTTTAATAAACACAGAAATAAACAAAACACAAAACAAACACCTAACTCCGATTTGGAGCACTTACTACACAGGTATTTCCCTGACTAACTTGCAGGACGGCTAAGCCATTTACCTGGCACTACAAACACAAACAAACTTCGCAGGTCTCCAGCACTTACTTTTCAATGACTGCTTGGAAGCAGAGCACCTCTCTTCTGCTTCCTTCTACTCAGCAGCCCCGTGCAGCCTGGCTGCACGTCTTAAATACCCTGCACCCGGTTCTAATTTTTAATCACCCCCGGGTGCAGGGGATAATACATAATAACACAATTAAATTAAACAATAGAATAATTAACAAAAACTAATTAACAGAAAAGCAATACAATTAAACAATACAAAAGGTGCCATTTTTTTCTTCAGGGAGGTTTTAACCCCCTCCCTGCTGTCTCACATTCCCACTACCTTACAATATATATATATATATATATATATATATATATATATATATATATATATATATATATATATATATATAAAGAAATAACAAAGGGCACAATTCATACTATGACAACTACTGCTTATAATAATAATAATAATAATAATAATAATAATAATAATAATAATAATAATAATAATAATAATAATAAACATTATTAAAATTATAATCTAGTCTTTGAATCTTGTGTAGTTGTGCTGAATTCATATTAAATATGTTCATGATTCATGGGACACCCTATATAACCACCATATACCACAAACAGTACGTTTACATACAGGCCAATATTTTATTATTCAGAATCCTCAGTATTCCAAATAAGTACTAAGAAGTATAGTGTACAGTATTTGTAATAAGACCAGCAGTATTCTGAATATGAGTACTCCGAAAAAGACATGGGATTTTACGCTACATGGTTGCACACACTATAGGCTATAATTTGCAACGTATAATTGTACATTATGTATTTGGATTTATTTACAAAACATTTCCCATTTATAAATACTTTGTTAAACTACACAGCGCCCTGCACCAAGAACAAGGTTAAGTTTCTCATAATGTTATGTGAAGATACATCGGTAAACTAGATGATTCTTGTTATTTAACTGAAGATTAGGACCGACGTCTCTTCTTATTTTCTGCACCCACTCTTTTCTCATCTTTGCTTCTTTGGGAAAGCGATGAAAATATTTTTCTGTCTCGGGATCAGACACACAACAATGCAATGCCACATTTCTCTCAGACTACAACTCCACTGCAGTTTGACTCTGGTGGTCGGAAGCAGACACTGCACACCATGCCTTGTCTGCTGTGAATAAAGTCTATTGGATAAGTGGTTTTCCAAATACATAAAAAAATGTAAGTGTGACATACAGGATGGATGTACAAAGAAATACCATTTGCAATAAGCAATGTGTGAAGTGTGACTTATGTCCAGGCTACGTCCAAAGTACAAAGCCTCATAGCCTCACTTCACATGCTGCAATGGACCCAGGTCTGATTGACCAAAAGTGCAACTTTTCTGCCTTTACAAAGGCCCAGTTCTCGATGGAGCCTGGATAATTTTTATGAGCTCTGTGGTGGACTTCAAGTTGTGCAAGGCAGTAGCAAAGGTCCACAAAGGACAGTGTAGAGCACTGCAAGTTCAGTTGTGATTCATATCGTATTGTAACAAGGTACAACTGAACTTTTTTAAGATGGCCGTGACTGTGGCACAAAATTGCTGACGGAGTCGCTTCACCGTCGCCCCAAAAGAAACAAGCGTAGGGCACCAGAAATAAAAACACATAACAAGTTCAGTATTTCCTGTAGTCATGTAGTATACAGGAAATGTGTTGAAATAAATATGGATAGTACAGTACACCACCCCATAAAAAGATAACTAACAGCAGCAATAACAATAGAAATTTAGGTACAACCACTTTGCAGTGGTAGTATTGTTTTCCCAAGGCAAGCATCCAATTAATTAACACCATGCTAAACTGAACGATTTATCACCAACGTGGTGATGTCCTGCAGCGTATTCAAACATTTGCTTTCAGCAACCACACAGTACTGTAATTACAAAATATCACATGGTCATGCCTAACCACTGCATTAAGAAATTGAAGTAGTCATGCTCTGTGATTGTATTCTCCAAGTCACAAGTCTGACTCTTTTTTACCCAGACTAAAACTCTGAGGTACCAGTCCTCCGTCTTCTCACAAGGTCTGAAGTTCTTTTGTAGGGACATGCTCAGACGTGGACGTCTTTGTCCCCTGGTCTATTTCGGTTTTACCCAACCCCTCCTTTTCTATAAAAAAAAGCCTCCACATAGCCAACGCATTATGCAAACTGGTGGCCCAAGCCAGGAGGGTTGGCAAACAGTGGTGCTCTGTGCTACCTAGCAGAAAGCATGGGGCAGGCTCTTTCAGCGGTGCTGGGAGACTTGCGGCCTGGGGCTAGGTTTCAACCCTGTGGGCTGGCACCAAGCTGGGAACAGTGCGCTCTGTCAGGAATGAAGCCGTGGGAGCAGACCTTGAAAGGGTGATTGCCTGGTGAGACACTCCTTTTCTTCCCTTTATCTGTAAGTCAAAACTAAGAAGTGGGTCACTGACAACTGCCAAAGATAGAATTACAGTTAATTCCGCTAAGATGACTAACTGTTTTTGTTTATATCAAATATGTTATTTGAAAGGTTCAACAAAGATATATATCTATAAATAAAAAACAAACATTAACGAAAACAACCATATGTCTATCACTATGCGTTTGTTTTTGTTCTTATTTATTGGTGTATCAGATTTTCTTTTTACTAAAACAGTACAATCAAGTTACCTTTTAGGGATGAAAAATATAAGCTGTTGAACAGGTCTAGTACAGTACCATATCATACAAGAAAATAATGTTAAAACACATAATTAATATAATTAAATCAACTATAGAATTACTTGAACTATTTTAAAACACTTGGTAACACAATTTCAGGATACATCAGAACATGTGCATGATTAGCTGGAGGGCAATAAGCTCTGTCAATATCAGATGGTTTACCATATTTATGTAAATTTAAAATAACTGGATACTAACATGAATGTTTTTATTACAGTATTATTTTGAATTTCCCCTTTACTGTAAGGCAGACTTTAAAATTGAACTATTGAACTAAACACTATATATTTTAATAATAATAATAATAATAATAATAATAATAATAATAATAATAATAATAATAATAATAATAATAATAATAAAAAACGTGTTTCATTTGAATACATCAATGGTGACATTTCATTTCAAAATGTAAGCTTTCTTCATGTAATGGTGAATAGATTACATTGCATATTTTTTTGGTACATCACTGTAACAATTAGTTATGTAATACATGTAGCTTAGAAGTTCAGTTAGTGTAGTCTATGCAGTAATATTTGTTCAGTTCTATAATGTTTAAAATGCTGGGTAGCACTGTCACCCAACGTGTGGTAGGAAAGGCATACAGTCTTATAGCAGTGTAGGAAATAGGCTACATTGTCCTGTAGTAATTGTACAATACATTTACTTTAAATAATAAAATACATGTTTAGTTGGTTTAAGTTTTATTTAATGCAAGACAATACCAGTCTTCTTTCACTGGGACACATAGTGTGCAATGTCTGGGACTTTTCCAGAAAAGACATTTATAGTAAAAAAAAAAGACAAAAAAATGTTCTATCATGGATCATTTTGAGTGGTCTGAATATATTCAATTTTTTTCATCCAATTAGTGACTGATGAATAAAACAACTCATTTTCTAATTTGAAAGATTTTGAGCTGAAGTGTAACATTGCACAATTAGAAATACAATAAACATTTCATAACGCTGTGACAGTAACCGATTTCTTTTTGTGCATGCCTTCTCAAAAGCAGTAAAAACAACAAAAAACAAAACAAAAGGGGTCGTAAATTACAACCTTCATTGTTCTATTTTCATGTATCATTAACCCTAAAAAAGCTCCCTCTTTCCTGAGGAGTTAAATGCATCCTTTTCCACAGTGAACTGTCTTTAGCCCTGGCAAGGTCACACGCTTCAAGGTCCTGCTCCTTTGAGGTGCAGGGCACTCTACCACCAATCAGTGCCCCATGTTTCACCTGCCCTGGCCCTAACCTTCCTCCATTCACACGACCCACAGGAACAGAGGACTCTGCTGTTTGACAGCATCTCCACACAATGAGCTGACATGGGAGCGCAAGTGATGCCTATTTGTTTGCCACACATTCCACAGAATCAGCACTGAAACAAAGCTCCATTTGGCAAATAGTGTGCTACGGAACCAAGTGCATGCAGCTGGGCAGATTCCAGTGCAGTGGATCTATTACCTGTTGCTCAGGCAACCTACAAAATGGATGTATACTTTATTTACTTGTTGTTGCAATATTTGCCAAAAGTCTGTTTGACGCTGTTAAATTAGGAATATCACAGATAAGACGCCAAATGCCATATCAGCAACTTTATAGTGCAACAGACGCTACATGCATTTCTAACTTGCACATTCTTTAAAAATACGCAATCATTATTTTTACAGTATGAAACCAGAGACACACTAATAACAGAAGCCTTTTTATATCATGAATGCAGCAGATCACTGTTCGACAAGCTTGCATTATTTTTCATTTTGCCTTGACTAGAATAAACTTTGGAAGTGTGGTAAATAACTTTCAGAATAGACCATGCACAAAATTCTAGCCTTATATTTTGTCCGGAAAGGGTTTGATAAGAAATGTATTGTTAACTGTTACCATAACTACTTGCACTTTTCTGTCTGTTTATTCCGATACTACCAGCAGTGTAAGAGTTCAGCAGCATTGCACATGCAGAGTCTCCATGACAAACGGTGTGACCACTGACTGATGGGCTTAAATTGAAAACATCTTGAGATAACACATTTTACAACAAAATTCACAACAACGATCTTGCAAATTTTATGTGGTGGATGCAGGTTTCTGAGCAAAGGCATGGGCAAGGCAAACATACAGGAGAAAACCCATTATCTTGCGCTTCCCAACCTAGCGCACAAAAAGGGCACGTACAAAATGTGTTACTTCCTTCTCTCAGCATGGATTAGTCTCGTTCTGACTCTCAACTGTCCACCTCCAGCACATTATAATATTTTAACCATATTAAATTGATATTCCAAATTATCTGGTCCTCAACTGTATGTTCAAACCATTAACTAGTGATGACTTTTGCTTGTGGAATATTAAAAAAATAGGAACATGTCTTGTTGAGCTATATAGACAGCAGTCACAGACCTTTGATTGTATGGTTATAAGTGTTCGGCGGCTACCTCTGATCAAGTTGAGAGTCTATTTCTTGTGCACTCTTTGCTGTGCTGGGTCTGAGGGTGACATCTACACTCTCAGCGAAATGATATAGTTGCTGCTAATTGGTGCCAGTGGGGATGTGACTTATAATGACTGTTAGTGATGATTTGTACAGACATTGATCAGGCAGCAGTAAAGTAAAAGTTTGGTCTTCAGCGGCTGGTTAAGCACATCGACTGGTCATTACTTTGTTCATCTAGGCAGATCGAATCAATAAACAACATGATGAATAAGCAGGCAGTCCAGAGGACAAAAGGTTAGAATAACAACTAGCACATTATTGCCGGTCTGTGGTGCTCTATAAAACAGTAACTTAAGTGAAGTGAGCAAGATCTAGGCGATCACAATAAACATCCTCCACAAAAAACACAGGCGTTATTGGATTCTCATGAGAAACTGAGCAACATCAGACCATCAACGTCACACAAGTCTGCTGAAGCAGTCTCAAGATGGTTTGAGAACATAGACTACAAACGATTTCCCAGGCTGTTTGCAGTGCACACTTCCAATTTTAGAATAACTGGGGTCAGAGATGGGAGGTAAAGGTTGGACAGGGACAAAACAAGATGTTAAAAATAGGAAAGGACAATACTGTGACTTCCAGCCACGCTGCAAGATGAACAGCCAGCTACTATTCAGGGTTCCCTGGCTTGTCTATTTTCTGCCACAGGGAGACGATAGGAAGGAACAGCTTGTTTCCTGTAAATAGAGAGAAAATTACAGCTATCATTGTTTTGACAACGGAAGCTCAGTGGAGATTTTTTTTCTCTCACTTATGACTGCCGTCATATCTAACCTGCAGAGGAATATATCCTAAGGGTCCTTTGGAAGCCTTCACGCTTTTAAATTAAACGTCTCTTGGTGTCAGATGAAAATCTAAGTAGATGAATGGCACGCTGTTTTAAAGGAATGCAACTCATGTTTTGATAACTACTTAGAACAAGTATTTGCCGCAGCAAGAAACGTGCTGAATCTTGAAGTAGGAAATGTGTCAAATTGTTCATATGGAGAAATATTAATCATTTTTCCCTGAGTACAAATATGGTGGAGTTAGGTTTCATCAGATTTCACTATCTTCCATAACAGCAGCCTTTTTTGTGATTTTGGTGATGAAATGCTGACTGCTGCCCTCTCTTATTTAACCTCAGAGCAAATGTGGAAATGTGACTTTCGCTACAAGCTCCACAAATGTAACCCAGGTCTTTCCTAGAGAGGTCACCGTCTAAGGAGGTGAGAGAGCAGTTTAGTCTCCATGCCAACCCTATAAGACTGAAAATGGCACCTGGAGATAAAGTAGTGTACCAGGTCTAGAAACAGGCCATAAAGATGATCTCGGTAGGCTCTTTGCTATAGTTCAATTGTAAACAAATGCTACTTGTAAAAGGGAACCCTCACTGTTACACTGAAAACCTAAAGGTAAAACAATAGAACAAACTTCAGTGACCTCTTGCTAGATCACAATATCAGTACACACACATTTGCATCATTATTATGGGCTTCATTAATCTATAGTTTGCAAATTTGTATAAAAGTGTATTAGACTATAGCATACTGAGATGTAACCAGAAATGTCTATATGCTAGGCGTCTATAAAAGACTGTACAAGATCTGTGAACATTAAATTCAGTTATCGTCTTCACCGATGAACACATCAGTGCATAACAGTCCTCATTTTGAAAGAGGACTCTAATTTTTTTGTTGTAATAATTATAATGTGCATGCATGATCCTTTGAAAACAGGTATGATTTATGACATTATTTTGTTAGCTACAATTCCAACTTTAAATGTAGTATTATTTTGTAAAATTACTTTTTACACAGTTGTTTTATTCCTCTCAGTAAATTTGCAATTGTTTTTGCACATGCTTCAAAACAGGTTTGGTCGAGTATCTGCTTTGTTAGTTCATGAAATGCATTTTATCTGAACGTCAATCAGTATGTCAGGTAGACTTGAGGCTTCATACATTAAAATGGCTCTTTAAATATCTAAGGGTAATAAATCACATTACTCACACTTAAATTAGTTCATGAATCTATTTTAACAGTGCCTTAGAATTCTTAGTACAGTATTTGGACATGGACAGATTTTTAGTATTGGACATGGACAGATTTTGCAAATAAAGCTACGCCTTTTACTCAAATCACAGTATGCTTTGCACTTTTCTTTTAATTATACAGGACTGCCACCAATGGTCACCAAAATGTCTTTTATGTGTTATAACATCAGCTACCTGCAGTATATTTTAGTCAATAAAAATACGAGGTTGAATGAGACAAAACAAGATGTCAAAGCCTGTAATTTGGAAAATATTTACAGGAAGACCCTAGTTTCTTTGAAGGGTGTGCAGCACCCATTGCAGCGGATTACAGAGATAAGGTGGAAGAATGATGCTGAATACATTAGGAGGAAGAAGCTGACATCCAGGGTCGCCAACCGCAAATGAAATTAACCAGCCAGAGAGACACACAGCTAATTACACCACAAATAGCAGCACAGCTGAACTCATCCAGGAAGGAAGTTGTCTAAATCCATATCCACATTGAAGGGATGACACAAAGCTAAGGGTATGGGTAATGGACATGCAGCAAAAAAAATATATAAAAAGATTATGCAACAAAAGCAAACAATAAAATGATCTTACAATGAATATTGGAAACTGTTGCAGCTCACATTTTAGTTGTTATCATGCAGAGATAAGCAAACAGTTGATCGGTCAAAGATACACTTTTTTAAACTTGCCTCAAAAACTCTGAATAAACTAAAAGTAAAAACAGGTGTGACAACATGCATAAGCTGACAGAAGAAAACAAACAGTGTAACCAACTGGGGGACTCGATGGATTGAATTGGATATGAAGCCTTTGACCTCTAGGTTAGTGTACCATGCCAAGGTCTGTAGTGACAGAAAAAGTGCAATGATTTGTGATGGCCTCAGCCCAGGTGTCTTAGTGTCACCATCACAATAACCTCTATCACAATATCTAAACGTAATGCAGATCTATTAATCTACATACTGTATACTACCAGTTTTGACTTTCCACTTCCCATATACTGTAGTAGGAACCACATCTGTATCTTCGTGTCAAACACCTATTCTCTGCAACAGCACTTGAAATGTAACAATTCAGTCCAAACGTCTCTCTTCCCTCATCTATGTAATGTTCCAGAGTCTTAGTGTAGGGTGTTCATTTGTTTGGGGTCCAAAGCATGAGACTCACAATAAAAGAATTAAGGTCCATATAATCACTGCTGTTTATACAATAGAATAATATACAATATTCTACACATATTTAAGGAGAGCTTCGAACGCTGGGTATCTGTAATCTACAAAACAATGATACATTTTGTTCAGTTGAAATCAAGGACAAAGTGTGCTAAAACAGTGTCTTAGTGCTAAGGGGATGCAAAACAACATACCCAGTTACTGGAAGACTGCTGCTCAGTTTAGACAATGATAGTTCTTTACTTGTAAATTCACATTTAGATGCAAAAAGTTTTTGATTTGAGGGCTACTGGTCTTCAGCAACTGTTATCTTGAACAGTTACATGCATTAAAACATCAACATCAAAAGGGTCTTATCTAATGGACTCCACGTTCCTATTTAATTTGTATAATTAAAAAAATGTATGAGGTGTGGCTACGAGATAAAAATTCAAAGCAGTGAATAGTTTACAGTGTGTGATAGGTCAAAAGCTATCAGCTTCCCTAATATCATCACTGTTACTTGTTAGTACATGAGGGGCTTTGTGCTGTAGCAGAGAAAGTTTGCTCGTTGGTTTAGAAAAGAAAGCCTTGTGTTGTCGAGCACATTTGAGCGCAAAGCCTTGAATACTTTCAACCGTGGTCATTAAACATTTGATTTAATTGGTAAGAAAGGTCAAACAGTTTAAGGAATTCTTGTGCAATTCAAGGTTATTCTTACTCATTAAAACTGAGAATAGGGTATTCTGCCAAACATGTAACCTCAAACCCTGTGCCATCATAAAACAAAATGTCTCTCCATAATACGCCTGCCACACAGATACACTGTTGATAGCTAAACATGAGCATTTGTGATCTGACCAGTATTGAAATTGTAATCTAATTACAGGAACATTTCCACTTAGATGTTTTGAATTTGAGCTTTCTAACAGCAGAATAGTCCGTTTTTTTAAAATTACAACTAGAATGCAACTCAATTTGTTGATAAAAACATTGACACTATCTCACACTTAGCCCTTGAAATCAAATGATCACATCGGTTTTACACTGGTAAAATCATTAAGAATTACACCAGTATGGTTCATTATTTGTTTTGATCTGGTCACTTGGTACAAGTCTGAAATAGAAAGAATAAGGTAAAACAACAAAAACAAAAACAAACAAAAAACATATGTAGAACATTGCATAGGAACACTATGGTGGTTGCCCTTCATGTAATAATTGTAATCCAGACCCCTGTGCTGTACTGTCAACTAGAGTGGTACTCACGTGTGACTCTTCCAGTCCAAACCATTCCATTCCAGTCTTCCCCATGTCCTTAATTATTTAATTCAACAATCCCCACAGCCTTGTTGCAATCACACATTTGCATTTAAGGTAAACATGGCAATAGAAGACACATTCATTTCTAATTAGTCTTTTTTGTGTCAGTTATGTATTAGTACATAACAATAATAATTAAAAAGTGGACATATTACCAGGTCAGATTGACAGTTTGGAGCAAAATCTACTATACACTATTTGTTGTGTTCATTTAACTAAAACAAACTCTCTTTTGGCAGATTTGCATTGTGAAAGTATTGAAGTATGTTGTTAAATCCACTCTACAGTTTTATTTATTTATTTATTTATTTATTTATTTATTTATACATACTATGAATGCATATGCAGTATACCCAATATAAACATCAGCCACTCCCTGGCTTGTGCATAATGTGATAGGCACCGTGTCCAGCATTAATATATGTTGAAGATATTCTGATGATTTTTCTCTGCAGGGGAAAATTTGAAATGTGTAACGATTAGCATAGCATTAAAATTGATTATCTGTTACGTGTTTTTAAACAAAAGCCTACTATCGCTTTAAAAATAAACGTTCAAATACCACTACAAAACGTGTTAACTGTTATAGTCTATTGGACAGGTAGTTTCTATCGCTTTCTTCTTGGTATATTTTTGTCTGCAGCGCCATCTACTGTCCACCAGCTTTAATCCGTGCGAGTCTCTCGCTGTCTCAGGCTGCAAATGTTTACTTCCGGAGCATAGCAAAGACATGGCAGCCTCCACATCGAAAGCCAGCATGCAGAATTTACTACAGTTTATGAAACTTATAGGACAGCTAAAGGTGAATGATAAATAAAGAATCATACGTTAAACTTTTTCGGTGCATATAGATCAGTCGCTAAATTAGGCGAATTAGAGAAACGTTAGTTGTCTTATGAGGAAAGAATGAGTGAATTGGATGGATTGTGTACGTCCAGATTTGTAAAACGTAGTTTTAAAAACATTTTAAAAATTCGTTATATGTGTTGAACTTAAACTTATTTTGAAGTCTGACAGAGTAAACACTTCTTGTAAAATATGGGAGCCTTTGCTGAATAAATGAAAATCGTAGTCTCAAATGTAGTTCGTGATTACTAAAATGTTGTTAATGTTGTATATTTATAATTTACTATGTATAATCTATTTGTCTTTTGAATTATTCCTGTGTGTGGTTTCTTACGTGTGCTATAGTAAGCAGTGAAAATGTTAACATAATACGTTTTTTTTTTTTTTTTTCCTTTTCCATTTCAGAGAGTACCTCGGACAGGATGGGTGTATAGGAATGTGGAGAAACCAGAGAGTGTATCTGATCACATGTACAGGATGGCTATGATGGCCTTTTTAATTGGTGACACAAAGCTCAACAAAGACAGGTGTGCATGAATCATTGATTTGGTTTCTGTAGGTTGGGGTTGGTGTTGGTGTTGGTGATGACTTACTGCAGGTCTTTGAACCCAATTCAGGTATCGTCTTCCCCTCCAGCATCTACACGGTTATTGCATCTTATCTTTACAGAATAGGTTTGTGGTGTAAAAATAAGCAGCCCAGTCTTCAGTATATGCCTGTCTGAGTTTATTTAGGTCTCAGTAGCACTCAGGGTCACATACAGTAGTACCCTTTCAAAGATTTTCATTACAGTCATTGACTCATTTATGTTTGGTATTTTGTTATTATTTTACTCTTTTTTTTAAGACCAATATTATTTGCTGCTCTGAACATACTCTATATATAATACCTTGACAATTTATGTATGTGATATTTTTCAGATGTATAAAACTGGCTCTGGTTCATGATATGGCAGAATGTATTGTTGGTGATATAGCACCAGCAGATAATATCAGCAAAAATGAAAAACACAGAAGAGAAGAAGTAAGTGTTTATTATCCTGTGCTATGTATGTCACAGATAATTGTGTGTATGAGTGTTGCTGGGCTGCAAAGTGGTTTTGGTTCAGTACTTTTTTATATATAAATGTTGTACTAATCTACTGAAATAACCTCAATAATCATAAGGCCCTTTCACACTGGCATGCCCTACCCGGGTCGGAACCTGCCCGGTCAGGTCAGCTACGTGATTTCACACTGCTTTTGATAAAGCAGGGTTGACCAGGGTACACAATACACGTATCAATGCCTCGGAAGCAGCTTGTTACGGACGCGTCTATTCAAGCTTCTCTGGATTGAACCATCAGCCCAAATGTTGATTCGATCAAATGTTTCTTCATCCCTGCTGCAATCTGGCTTATGGTGGGTCTCAATCAACAAATATATGGCTATACAGAAATGTTCCTTGTGGAAGTGAAACCTTCACGCAGGCGTGGCTGTTTGTTACTGCTTTGGCTTATGAACGGCCGTCATGCATTTTGTCTCGCTCAACCTGGGTCAAAGTGTGTCGACCCACATCCTGAGGTGGGTCGCCGCGACCTGGGTTAACCCGGGTACGACCCAAGTACGTGGTTTCATACTACGCAGGATTGTGACCCGGGTAGGAGTGCCAGTGTGAAAGGGGCTTAACTATTAATTGATTTAAATGTTGATAAGCAATCAGATCATTTGTATCTAAATTATTATAATACTTATCTGAGTTCATGTAATCTACCTTGCTGGGAAATAGTGGAGTCACCCATACAGTATGTTCTTACATCACACACTTTAGAGTCTAGAGAACAGCTTATGCAATTGTTGGTTAGAACATTGTTTAGCACAAATTATCTGTATGTATGTCACACGTTTCTATTTGTTTATTGTGTACCGGTATTGCTAATTTTCAGGAAGCAATGAAACATTTGACTGGGCTGCTAAGTGAAGATGTAAAAAAAGAGATTTATGAGATATGGGAGGTGAGTGGTTGGTAAACAATTTGGGGTATAGTTAATGTCGATATTTTTCACAGACCTGTAAAATAGAAAGTTATAAACCATACTGAAAACTGAAGTTCAGCATTTGAACTTAATTGAAACGTAAGAGTTACATAGTACTGTTCAATTAGGATCTGTCTGGTCCTAATTCAAATTACAGGAGATATTTAGATGTTGATTGAAATAATCATTGCACGATTTATTTAGTATATACAAGTATTGGACTATTGAAACATACTAATGCTTTCTAGATTAATAACCTGCATCTTTTTACAGGAATATGAGTATCAATCCAGCCCAGAGGCCAAGTTAGTGAAGGAACTTGACCAGTTTGAAATGATTCTTCAAGCATATGAATATGAGGACCAGGAGAAGAAGCCAGGGCGAATGCAAGAGTTTTTCGATTCCACAAAAGGTCTACGTACAATCTAATCTTTTTATTATATCCACAGTATTTATAATGTGCTAATGTGGGACAGTGCAGAATGCTATGCCTTCATGATACCCACTCATCTCATGTAGGTCAACATACAGAGACTGGCCACAAAACTGGTGACCTACGACCAAAGCCCACAATGCACATTGTTGTTGAGGAAAACTGTGTGTCTTGTCCAGGCTTCTGTTATTTCGGCTACAATAGCATGTCTGTTGTTTGTCAAAATACACTGCACATATCTGTATGCTCAATCTGCCATAACCCGCATGCAAAATAAGGTTTTGAGCTAGTCAGTGTACTATCCTGATGTTGGGACGATCTTGCATGTTTAAAAAGTTTTTTTATATCTGAAAAAACGTACAGTGGGCAGTTCACAGGAAACTATGAGAAATGTATGTGCAAAGATGGATAAGTAAATTATGTAACATTTTTATTAAATATGTAATGGCATATATTTTACATTTTCAGAAAATCTCAAGTTCTGTATCCATTCACACTATAAATCTGTAGAAAGTCCAGCCAAAAGTAATCTTTCATTATGTATTGTGAAAATGAAGTCAAAATATGGATGTCATGGAAGAATTCCTGAAGGGAATAAATAGACGAGTCAATAAAAATAACCCAGTTGCTTTTCTTTTATAGGGAGATTTCATCACCCAGAAGTTGTCCAGCTAGTCAAAAGCTTAAATGAAGAAAGAAATTCCCAAATATCTGCTGCAGGCAGCAGTTCTGAGAGTTCCCTACCACAGGCAATACAGTCACAGCTGCCCAAAGAAACATTATGAGGAACATACACTTTTTAAATACATATGTAAAATACCTCACACTGCTTTTTGTCGTTCCATACACAACACCAGTTTCTGAGGTGCATAGGCATGGAATCATCTCGGCTTTTGCCATTTCAAGCATGTGTTTCAGCTGGGTTTTTATGCTCTTGCAGCTAGGACCTCCTGTAGCAAAGCATTTATTTTCCTGGAGATCGAAGCCCTGCTAATAAGAATAATGGTATGGTTCATTTGAAGAACCATCTTTGAGCTGATTGACCTTGCACATTGATTCTGGGGCCATGATAAAGCTACACTTGTATGCATCATTTCATTTGAATTACCTATTGAATTATTGTTAGTCATGATACACTGACTAAACAGCTATTCATAGAAACATTCCCCTCGTGCTCCCCCGCGAAGAGGATATAGTGGAGGCGGTCAAACGTACATATATCACACTTCACACATTTGTACTGGCGAACTGCCTATCCAATTGTCATTGTCATATTTAGTTTAAGAACATCAGATCCTGGTGATTTATGGAGGGGTTCTGCCAGTAAATCTGTCCATCTTTATGTCTCAGTTACATGTTTGCATTTATCTGAAGAACTTGTCCAGTTGTCAATTGTATTTAGCTTAAGTTATTAAGAATATCATATTCTGGAGATACATATGGATGTCTGTTCATCCATCCGTTTGTATGACATCTTTTTGCATTAATCTGGAGAATAGCTTATCAAATTGTGATTAAACATTTCCGTGCTAATTCTTATTAGAAGCATTCTGTAATACTGTTGTTTTATGTCATGGTCATCAACGTTTTAATAATACGATAGCTCTAGTTTTGAATTTACAGCTGTGACGGGGCATGTATGTTACTGACATACTTCTTCATATTAAACCCTTAAACAAGATTAACTCCATGCAGTAAATAAACACTTATTTTAAAATGTGACCACTTAATTTATAATGATGTTTTTCTGCAGTGCCTCTGCATAACCTTGCTAATTGTTTACTACATATTTTGGCATAGTTGCACGAACAAGGAGTCTCTTAAAAACAAAGAGGCCATAGTTCATGTTTTTATTTTGTCCTGGTGGCTCAGCAATTGCTGGAGCAACTGATTCTGTTTTTTTGTTTTTATTTTATTAACTGCCGAGCTATATTTATTATCGTACTTGGATGTAGGGTGTGAAGAGATTGAATTGCCTTTTTAATTATTAGTCAATACTTTTATAACATACAGTATATTTTAATAACATTATCATAACTGCATATTGTACATCTTATGCACAGGCATTGATATGGTTTGAGCTACAAGATGTTTTTTTTAAATAACACCACAACAATGTATTTTTTTTTTTTTTTTTGTGGTCACAAAGTCCATTGATCTTCACAATAAAATTCACAGGGCGGGAACCAGGGCTGTGAGAAGAAGGGAGTGTTTTGCAACTTGGGATTCGAGGCTCAGCTTCTAGAGCAAGGGAGAGAGAGAGAAGGACGGGCCGGACTCCAACCGAGAGAGCCTTCCCTATGGAGTTGAGGCTAGCCCTAATGGCCTCCGGGCCCCTGAAAAGACAGAGTCCTCTGACTTCTCAGAGAGTCGTTATAGGCTCGGCCTCGTGATTGGGTCCCAGTTAGCTTGATGTAAGGAAGAAAGAATCCGAAAGAACACAAATAAGTGTTAGTTATGGGACTCGAGCACTAAGATAAGGAGGGCCAGGTCCCAGAAGGGTAAAGGAGGAAGTAAAACAGCCTTCTTTTGTGAGGCAAGATATATAGTGCATGAGCTGCGAAAGAATAGTGTGGCCAGTGGTGTCCTCTGACCACATGAAGAACCTGCAGAGTTAATAGAACTCCAGGTCAAGGAAGTGAGACTCACCCCACCCCCAGAGGGGACCAACACAGAGGCCTGCAGCATATGAAAAAAGTGAGGAGGAGGAGGGAAAAGGGAAAAGGCAAAATGCAAGAGAAATAACTGAGCTGTGACTGTGATTAAATAGGGAGTCAGTAATGAGACAGGTGAAATTAGTCAATGATGATAGGCAGGTGAAATTAAGAAGGGGCAAAGCCCTGGTTCATGCCCCCCAAATTTTCACAAGTTAACATTAATAAGGACACGTGCAAACTTACTCTGCAATCCTAAAATAGATTATTGGTAAAAAAACTAACATTTAGAGGTAACCAGTGTTCAACCACATGTAAAACCACAACAAAACCTGAATGTTAAAATGACAGATTTATAACTATAACAATAAAATAATGTGAGCTAGTTTCAATATCCTTGGTAGACAGTAGTATTGGGACAGGTAACCTAGGTATAATATACAGAAATGTGTTGCTGACAAGTGAAAAAAAAACACATGAATTACTAACTTGTTGAACCCTATAAGGCTTGTCTGGAGATAATTACAGTGTGGCGTAGTGGTTAGGGCTCTGGACTCTTGACTGGAGGGTTGTGGGTTCAATTCCTGGTAGAGGACACTGCTGCTGTACCCTTGAGCAAGGTACTTTACCTAAATTGCTCCAGTAAAAACCCAACTGTATAAATGGGTAATTGTATGTAAAAATAATGTGATATCTTGTAACAATTATAAGTCGCCCTGGATAAGGGCGTCTGCTAAGAAATAAATAATAATAATAATAATAATAATAATAATTAGAGACCACTTGGACCACTCTCAAGCCCAGTTTAAGTGATCTGCAACCACAAGCTTCAAAATGCACATTTACACACTTTTAACAGTTTTTTTTGTTTGTTTTACCTGATTTGTTTCATTACCATAATGCATTGCTAGCTTTGACTCCTCTTCCCAGATTGGTTTAGCCACTTAACCATCCATAATCAATCTGTCAGAGTGATGTTGAGACATAGGTTATGGGCCAACAAATGCATAATTATGTGATTTTTTTCATGTTTTTATTACTTAATAATTTGTAGAAACACATTTTTTTTCTCTGCAGCAATTAGCATCCATAAATATGAAAAAAGTTACAATTCATATCTAAATACTTTAAGCATTAAATAGAAATCCTTTAATGATAGGAGCAATATAAAGCAACTGTAGCAGTAAATGTTCTTGTACATATTCTGGACAAAAATAAAAAAAATATCAGCAAAATTACATCACATGCTCAAAACTGGTTGTACAACACTTGATTTCTGACTGATAAATAATTACAATTAGATCATGAAGATTTGTTCCCGTTGTTTATTAAATAGGTATGTTTGCACTGAAAAAGGAATGTTTTTTTAAATATATTAATTTATACTGATAGGACCACTTAAGAAACATTTCATATTCAAAGTACTGCACAATTGTGTTTATAAATATATTAAGTAAAACTGCTTTTGCGGCCACTTTCTAAAGATATGTGTGAGCCTGATGCAAGCAATCTTTTTTTTCACTCTTATAGTCCTTTGTAAGTGACAACAGTGAGGTTTAAAAATACAGGCCTCTTAAAGTAGTTTTACTGTCAGTTGAACCCCTAGGCCTCGTCTCTCTTGGGATCCTCCACCCCCAGCATGTTCAGAATGAGTCAGTGTTCTGACACTGCTGCTCACTGCTCTCTATCAGCCTGGTAGCAGAAGCAGGGGTGTCCTGGGCACTGGCATGGGCAGTGGATGACAGGACCTCTTCAAAACTTCCTCCACTGTTGCTTGGAACTCCCACTTTGGACTGGTCATGGAAGAAACAAACAGAAATTGGATTGTACCTTTCCACGAAACTACCTTGTATATTACCACACTTGCCACATTATACAATGCACAGCCACAGTCGCCCCTTCAAACAGCTCCTCAAAAAAGTCAAAATAACTGCTTCATAATCCTTTTTGCTGCTGTTAATTTTTTAAAACACCAGTCCCCATGTCTCTAGAGGACTTTTACCATAAAAAAAAATAAAATAAAAAATGATAGCTATATATAAGAGTTAGGAAAACACAAAGCTACTTTTAATGTAGGCTTTTTTTAGACTTTTAATGTAGGTTTTTATTACTGACATATGATAAACTTTAGCTACTTTCTGAGGAGGAATATTCCTAAAGTGTGAAGTACTGGACTATACACTAGGGGGCACAATTGAGCCAAATTGTAAGACGTTAAAGTGCAATACCCAAGGCATTAATCATCATGGTGACAAGTGACAAGTCTTGAACACTAAAATATCAACAGCAAAATGGTCTTTAAAAGCATAGTGTATCTGTTACCTGAAATATTATTTAAATTATACTTATCTGTATTAAAATGTCATGTTATTTACATACCAGAAATATAAGACTATATAGACTGGTTCATGCTTTATACTTACCTTTAAAGTGGATACAGTGCTTTCAACCTTCTCTTCAAAGGACTTGAAACTAGGGGAGTTCCTGTGCAGACAAAATAGCATTCAGTCTCTCTGTCTATCTGTCTGTCTGTCTGTCTATCTATCTATCGGTTTTGCATAATTTAGTTTACTAAAGTATACCTTGACAGAAATATTTCTATATAACTGTAATCAACAAAGACTAGAGTGTTAAAGCTATAAATCAGATCCTTCTGAAAGATCCCCAAATACATTTAACAATGACACTTACACTTTCATTCTCTTTTATAAACAGAAAAAACCCAATTAGGAAAACCACTACCTCAATAGAATCTCTCTACTGGGCTGGATACATATCTCAATTTTGTCTACCGCTCCCTGAGGATCTATGTATGTTCTGAGTCCGTAGTGTGGTGCCTTCTCAACAAAATGCATGTGTATTATAGTGTTGTAGTGAGCCATGCATCTGGGGGGGGGGGGGGGGGTCTCTTTCCCTCAACATAATAAACACTAACCTCACCACAGAATAATATTCAGTCTAGAAATATATTGTACCTGAAAGTATAATGCAAGACACCGCAGCAGAATTCATATTTCTGAATAAGAGGAGGGCAGAGATGAAATGATGTGTGTACAGTATGTAGAAAGACACCACACACTCCACACATCAAAGGCAGAGTTTCACTATTAAGACAGTCTTACATGACTACACACTGGAAGATATGCATAGATGACTGTTACCTCATTGCCGGCATGCTCATTGAATGATGGACAGAGTAGCTGCCCCATGAATGCATTAACAGAGTAAAAGAGAATGTCAGCATTAATACAGTATAAAAAAGATGATGACTCGGGACAAGCATTATAATAAACATTAGCTTTGGTAATGCTTTACAAGATTCTCTTCGTTATGAACTAGGATTGGATGTCAAAGAAATGACTATGCACTTGTAAGACAGGCATTAGTACCATGTATTGTAGAATGTTGTTTGCAAGGAATCAGTGTGTGTTGCAGTTGGTACATAACTTACAATCTGCAATTCATATGGACACAAAAGGATTTCATTGTCTGGCACCATGACAGTCAGGTTTCTCACTAGAACTGAATATTTAACTAAGGTCTGAGAAATCCTTAGTCTACTCTGGTTAAACTGGAGGCTCTGGCTGTATAAAACTTTAAAGATTGTATGCCATATTATTACTGTACAGAAAAGTGTCAGTGATGGTGAATCAGTGAATCTATGACCCAGGATCAGTATTCCCATGTTTATCAATTCAGACCTGTATCAAGTCTATCCCATTTTCTTCCTCATTATCCACCCCTTTGCCCATAGCAATATGTAATTCCAAGCTCATCTTGAACCCACTACTGATGTGACAGAAGCATCACTTCTAGTGAAGTCTATACAGGAAGTCGCATTGTTTTGTACTGTATTACATTGCAATAATAATATTGCATCCCCAGAGTGAAGACTGTCATTCAGAGTGTGTATGTGATCATGTCCTACTGTAACAACACGAGCAAACCCATTTCACTTTTAAGCTAACCTCTTCAGATTAAAACTTTAGCTTAGCAAGTTCTGTGTGTTATATTGTGAATTTCTTTTCCGCTGTCAAGAAAAATGGGCATACAAGTGATTTTGGTAATTTTTGACAAAAACACAAGATTAAATATTTAGCTTTAGCATAACAATTTAATGAATTATTAAAACACTCAGGGTAGATGTACTAAGATGGGTCAATCGCAGCGCAACCATACTGCGATTTGCATTTTTCTTTGCGACAATTTGCATTTTGTTAACAGAACCTCGGTTTTATTTATACACAATATTTTGATTAAAATGCTGTTTTATTTTGACTTCAACATTGTAATAAGCAGCCTTACATTGCATCCTAGTCTACACCAGGTACATTTAGAT
Source organism: Acipenser ruthenus (assembly GCF_902713425.1). Taxonomy (NCBI): domain Eukaryota; kingdom Metazoa; phylum Chordata; class Actinopteri; order Acipenseriformes; family Acipenseridae; genus Acipenser; species Acipenser ruthenus. The sequence continues at coordinate 33,718,028 of NC_081193.1, forward strand.
GTCAGAGGATCAAATGACGTTCAAACGTCGCACATTGGTTCTCTGTTCACAAACACATTATCACCTGATTCTGTTGGCCAATCAAAGTCTGATTATTGTTTTAAGTGCTGGGCATAGTAACTAGCTTGAACAAAAACTAAACTGGATACACCACACTCAGTTACACGTCAGTCATGTTTCACCATCCTTGTATTAAGAAACAAATCAATTCCCATTTTATATATGTAACAAATGAATGTACTGACCCGTCACACGCGATTTCCGACTCCATCACCAGTTTTCTGATACAAAGCCCATCTCTTCAATGTTACAATTTATCCTTCACAAACCGTGTTTTTTTGGTGTACAATGCAAATGCAATATTATTTTAAATTGAAACTCAATGATTTTAGCAGGGTTTTTTTTATTATTATTATTTTTTTAACTTGGCCTACTTAGTAGCCTATACAATTAACACAAAATAGATCATGGTGCTGCATTGACAAGTTAAGATACTTACAGGAGGACAGTCAATTCTCGTTAATACGATTTTCTAGGGACCAGCAACAAATTTTGCATTATACCACTAATTAATATTATCATGAGTACATGTATACTGCCCGTTTTTATTTAAGTTAGTCAGTGGTGCAGTGTTAAATTGTGCACAATTGCAAACCAGCTGCACATTAATATAATAGGTGTGTTTCCTATTCATATACAGATGCTCAGAATGAGCTGGAGGGGTTAGCAGCACAGGTGTGCAGTTTATTGCTCCCAAAACACTGGGAAAACCAGAAATGTCATAGAAATGGTTTTCAAAGCTTGTAAGTATACCCTGCTTTTAGGGAAAAATAGGTATTTTGGGTGTTTGCCTCAAAAATGCATTGAGCACAACTGGCAATGCACGAGAAAAAGTGCACTGGGCAAAGGACCCAGAGGCAAGATAATGCAGGGTGGACAATAGTGTGACCACTGATGGGATAGCATTTTCTGGGTGAAAGGCTCCAGGTCATCTTTTAAATCAGACAGCAGCTCAAGAATTATGTGGCTGCCGAGCATGTACCTGTACTTAATTTGGTACGAAATACCCTTTCTCTTCTCATCCTACAAATCATTTGTTCTTGCTGAATACAATGTCTCTTTCTTGCTGCAATCACAGCGGCCATGGTTAGAGGATAGTGTTTTTTCATACTCCCTTTTAAAGGTTGCTAATTGTGACTGTTTAACAAATTGATGCAATTGTAAGTCTCGCATTTGCTGGCAGCTTTAATACATCTCATTATAATATCTGAGAACCTGCATTTGCATCTCCACCCCATTTTTGTGAATTTATGCAGGAACGCCCATAATTACATATGTATTTAAGGCAGAACCACAAAGAAAAACTGCTGCTACAAAGCATTCCCTAAAAAGTCAGTAAAACATTGTGCTTGTTTAGTACTTTTCACCCTAGACTTCCTACTCGTTTGCAACTGGTTTGCAACACTTTAGTACATCTACCCCTCATTCTTTAGAGACTGCAGCCTAATTATTAACTTGGTCTAAGAGGCTTCACTGTTTCTGATAGGGATAGGTAAATAATTAATCACAACTCCCAGAAAACATTTCTGCTCTTGTGCTGATTAAAAAATAAATACCTATTCACCAGCTGCTAAAGAAATATATTGTTGAAAAAGTCTTCTCTTTCTAGACAGTCACACAACTTTGAAACAGTACTTTTAAGATAAATGGCTGACTTTAGGTTTAGGCATCTGGTGTCAGCCTTCAACTAACGAAACAGAAAACAACAATCAAAATGAGGGCTCCTGGCCTAGAAGCCAGGAAGACTGGTTACAGCAGGAAAAAGTTTACTATTAGTGGAACTCAGTTTGGAACACAATCCACAATTGCAACATTATGATTGAAACACACATGTAACAGAGCTGGAAACCTCAAGGTCCACAAGAGAGTACAAAAGGGTCAGATCCATTTACATTGGGAGGTAAGAGTAATTATATCCCATTACCTCATCTTGCACAAAACAAGTGCACTGCCTAACACAGCACAGCCTAGTACTAGAGAGTGGCCTAGCCTCCTCAAGCAATAGAAAGTAGTTTGTACGCAGCTTCCACCTGTGGCAACCCACTTACAGATATTTGCTGTCTGACTGCTTTTCAAAAAAAACACACACACAAAAAAAACCCTTAACGTTGTTTAGTGACAAGGGTTTTGTGGGAAAATAAAACCTGAATTTCGGCATTATCAAAGGATGTCCTGAGCTACATAGAGAAGAGGATTCTATGGAAATAGTCCCAAATCGACACTGTCGACCTATTTACATAAGCATTTTGTTTAAATATTCCTGTCTTTTGTGTTTTTGCAATATTTGTTAAACAAGTGTTTCCAAAACTGCAGCTTATTTACTATACTTTGATAACACCCTGCTTTTAATGTACACCTCATTATAGAGATGCTGAAGTCTCTTAAATGATCAAGAGTATGGGATATTTTCCAACACTGTAAGGTATCAGACAACTTGCTTGAAAAATGTAGCATAACATCATAAAACTGAAAACATTACTTAACTCATTTAATTGAAAAATTGTAACTTACCCAATGGATTGTGATCTATGGCAGCAGGAGGAAAGACAGGTAGAAAAGCATCGAACACAACAGATATCAACAACTTGTACAGTTTTTGTTAACTTTACTCAAAGCAATAGGCCATATAAAGCATTGAAATACCAGTGTTTAGACCTTAAAGGCGTTTCCAGAAACTGCTATTCCTAGACATCTTTTGTTTAGAATAATAAAGATTACTGATGAAGTCAGGTATTTAAATTATTAATATATTTTGAACACATGTGTAAACCCTTTCACACTGAATTCACTTTTAACATAAACTTCTTCAGGGACTTTCCAGATATCTGGACATCTGCCCAATCCCATGCCCAGTCAGATTCAATTTGAAGTGTATTCAAACATTTCCCCCTGCAGAAAAATCAGACAAAAAGGAGTTCTACAGTTCTCTTTTAATTCAGAACGGAGAATCCGCAATGTGATGATATAATGAATTGCAATTGAACAGACAATTTAATGATGGGACCTTATCTATGGGTGCTTGACAGCTACCCGCACGCTGGCCAGCTAGGAGAAAACACGAACGATATCATGAATCCTAGTGCCGCAGATAGGAAGTGGCATGTAGGGCCACCTCCCCCCAAAAGATGAGGCCACCAAACCATGAATGGATAAAAATAATTATTGATGAATGATTGGTGGACTGCCACCTACCCCCAAAAAATATGGGAAAAGGATGAATGAAAGTGAAGCAGCTGAGATACGGGCCCGTCCCTAGAGCACGACTGCACTGGGGAACTAAATACGCCCTGCAGAACTAAATATGAATCGCTCAGCACTCAGGTAAGGGAAAAAACCCTACTCACATTATTTTTTTATTTTCTTTTTTTATGGTAGGGGGAAACCTCAGGGAATGCATGGCTGAGGATAGCCCTTCCTCCAGGCTCTAAGACAGTCATCTCCCGCTTTGGCCTCAGCACGCATGACTGAGAGGCCAAAACAAAAGAAGCGACATGATTGAAAGCCACATGGAGTTTTTTTGGCGCTTGGCGATGACGTGTTGGTTAGAGGCGGATTCTCCTTTCCAAAAAAGCAACCAAGTTTTCAATTCTACAAGTACAGGTACTGTAGGTCGTAGCAGGTCATGCATGTTTGGGTCAATGTCCCTGCAGCTGAAGATATCAAATTAAACCGACCAGGCTACTATGTGCTTGCAGGTGAAGCTCAGTCCACAGGAAGCTGGATTATGACCAAGGCTTCACAAGAAACAAACAAGTATGCCAGTAGCAGAAATCCCTTACAATGGGCGTAAATACAAAATGAGAATAATCAGCATTAAGACGAAGTAAATCAAAAGAATGTCCTTAGCAAGTTTCATAACACCTGGACAAGCTGCGCTCTATCACTATATGCACAGTGGAGGGTAATACAGTTACTTCTTGTAATAAGGAGCAAAATAAAAATGCAGTCTACACAGTCATCATAAAGGCTGAGTAAGAAACAAGTGACATTACTGAAGCACAAACTCTAGTTGGCTGCATTTAAAGTGATACATGGACTGACTAGTTTACAGGCTTTCACATGCATTCCAAACATAGCTTACTAATTTCAAACTGCACTCAATATATTAACTTAGAGTTCATTAGCTAGGCATTAGTAGGACAGAAATTAAATGTTAAATTTAAATGCGGACACTGAAGTCACTGGGCTGAAGTCAATACAGCCACTAGTACAGTTTTGATAGAGTTCAGGCAAATAATAAAGCTTTAATTTAATGAGTGTAACAAATAAGTTTACCTTAGCATTGCAACTATGATCTTAAATAATCACAAAAGCCAGTGCAACACGCCAAGATCGGCAACTGGGAGGGAATGCTGCTTTGGTCTTTAAATTCCTGCAGGCTTAGAGGGGAAACTGGAAAAGGTAAGTTCCAGCGACCACTACTGATCAGACTCCCAACAAGTCCATGAGGATCTATTCAGGCTGTGCCCTTGCCTTCAGGGTTTAGTAGCTTGGTAACATCCGTTGCTTAGGTTTGGTGAGTGAAAAGATGCGATTGGCTTGGCAGTGAAAACTGATGTCATTGATCTTCAGTTCTGATTCGTATGTGGGCTTCAGCAGTGAGGGAATTTTAGATTTGGTAGAAAAAACAGGAGTAAAACTGATCATTTTTTAAATAAAAAATAAAACTTAGTAGATAAAAGTTATTTGGCACTAGGAGTATATGCTTAAATAATCAACCAAACCACACAATTGCATGCCATTACAAACACATCAAACTCATGCAAGAAAAGAAACTTGGAGAATTTTGAAAGACTTTGATTTTGCAATGTAGCTATCTTTGAAGTTTATCTTAAAACCATGATTGCCACACAATAACTGAATACATTTATCTAAATGTTATTAAACAATAACTCTACCCATTACTTATCAGTTAGCCATTCCAAATTGAAAACTGCAGGGGGCAGTCCGCATTAATTAATTTCTATGCCATGTGTGGAATGTAAGATGCTTAGATATGAGCTCTGATCCCACCACTTCTGTACTGCAAAGCATCTCTAAGCTGAAAATGTCAAACTTCATAGAGACTACAGCATGAAAAATAACTCTCAAACTCAGAACGTGTATCTGTTACTTTCCTAGTAGTCTCTGTTACAGCAGAATGAACACTGATACCAGACCTCTTTTGAAATTGAAAGGTATCAGTTTCTCGTAGAACTGTATTGCTAGCATGCTCAGAAATAGGGATTCTTAGCCACAGCAAGCCTTTGAACTCCAAACCACACACATACATACACATTTGTTTCCACCTCACCTTTTAGGGAACAGAATATGAAGGCCATTTATGCTAGAGTAAAAAGAAAATGTTGACTTTCTTTAAGCTTTCATGATTGATTATGTCAATCAGACCCTTCACTGCATGACTGCACCAATAAAACATGACCATAACAGCCCCAAACCAGTTACTTTAACTAACCAGAATCAAGACTTGTCTGCACAAATAATCACGTAAGCATATATATATCAAATATACAGATGCCTCAGGGTGTTGTGAGGCATGAGACGAAGTCGAGTGCCTCCAACCCCTGAGAAGTCTGTATATTCAATGTATACGGATGCCCTGAAGGGCTTTATTGCATTTATAATCCAGGCCAAACAGTGGATTTGAAGACAAAAAAGCATAAATCATGTATAGGGCAAAAAAATAATTCGATTTTTTTTTTTTAATTAAATATTCTTACACCAATAAAGCAGTCCCATTTATAACTTTGAACTACACACTAAGTTAATCTGAGTAAATTCATTTTATTGGAACATGCAACAGAAAGTACATCTGTATTTTTGATATTGTGGACACTGTTTGAGCAGAACAGACAGGAGGAATAAAAATAAATACAACAACATCTCGGATTTCAATCATTTTCCAAGGTATGTGTCTGAGAGGGGTGGATATGGATGTGCAGACGTGTCTTTTTGTGTTTCTTTGTAGCGTTTACAAACCGCTAAAAATACATTATTTTATGTGACAAAGTCGGGGTGACTGAGTATAAAGACAGCGTTTTTTTTTGTTGGAATATATATATATATATATATATATATATATATATATATATTGCTATCTTCCAGTTCATTTAATTGTTCTTCATCCAAATCGGCTTGTCTACTTACTACTTTGGGATATTTTGCAGGTAATTGGTCAATCAGTTTCATAGCTGTAGATCTGTAACTGTAAAAGCAAGATGGCCACTGTCCGATACTTTAAATTCTGTGAGGCAGCACAGTGATTTAGAATATGTGACAAGGCTCCAACCGTCCATATCCATCCAATATACAGACAGCTGGAACCTTGCTCGACCAATCACATTGCTTGTTTGATGTCCCATTGCCAGCCCTGGATTATAATATATATATATATATATATATATATATATATATATATATATATATATATATATATATTCTGTAAAACTGCGGCATTTCATAATTTTGAGTTGATTGATGGGTTGTCAGGATTTGATTTATGGTTTACAGCCTTGTGGGGTTGTCAAAAATCTATTGTTCAAATAAATGTTCATAATGAATAATTTATATTTTCCTGAGGACTACTCTCGTACAGTAAAGCATTTTAATCCTTACTGTAATGACACATATGTCAGTAGTGGTAATTACATCACTGTGCATTTAGGATGACAGGACTACATTCGTTAAGCAGTTTTTATTTTGAGAGTAGGGATGAGAATAGGGATATAGAGTTGCAATTCACTTTAATGCATTAATCCTAGACTGCCGGGATCTGATTAAAATCAAGCCCACAGCAAGTCGATTAAACCTTCCAAGTTATGTAACAAAAATCATGACACTACCAGAAATCACATGTTTTTAGTACTTTCAATTTGTTTAATCAGTGGCTGGTGATTTAAATTAGAAACCTAGTACTGCTCCAATGGCACGTTTCTTCTAGACAAAACGTTTTTCTACTACTGTTAGCACATGTTACTAGATTAAGGCCTTCTACAAACAGATGAGAAATGTAAATAATTCTAAGAATATTACTGTGGTTTCATTTGTTCACAACAGAGTGTTGAATGCTTGAATTTTATGTACCTCATATCACCAAACTTCCTGCTGATTGCAGTGCCTACATTACTAAAAGCTGCTGAGGCCTTTTGTCCGGCAGTGCTTAGGGTCTCCTGTGTCTTCTTGTACCTGAAAAAAACAAAAGCAAATTAATACTAGTCAGTTATCAATATACATATTTTTTACTGTATTTAATGGTTTAATGAAAACTCAAAGGCAGTATTTATATCTACTGCTGTTTAGATCGTAGAGCCCTGTCACATTTTTGTCTCATTTTAGTTGGTAAATATTTCTACTAACAAGTTTATGTAGCTGTTTTGAACTTCTGCATTGCAGTTATGGGGTATAAAATAATCTATGCCACTGCCATTTGGTTTTTGCTGTTAAACATATGCCACAAAAGAAAAATAAGACAATAATGAATTTATATCAAAGGGAAATTGCTGGAGTCACAACACCCTTGGCACGCACATGGAACTAGCTTAACCAAGGGTAGTTTGAAAATTCCATGTTCATTTTTTATCCCATTTAACTGACTTCCTTCAAAATATACGTGTTTGTGAAAGTGCAGATCTGTTCACCTCTGACATCCAATGGTTTGTGTTTTGTAACACTGTTTTACTGATTCAACTACATGTGTTTAGAGCAACAAGAGGGATGCAAGGGTACTTCCAACTTTTATTTTAGTTGAAACCGCATTAACCTGTTCTAGAACTAGAAATACAATCTCTTGAATGAGACTAGTGCTGATGCTGATGCTGGGTTGTATATTGTTGTTTAGTTTCATAACCCCATAGAGAGCACCCCACCCACTGAGGGAGATGAGCCCTGCATCAATGGCTTTAAGCTCTAGCTTAGGTCCTCTGTGCCTAAGCTCGAGTGCAGGCGCCGGGTGCAGTGATGCACGGTACTTCTGCATGTTGAGCCACTGTGACTGCGTCAGAGTCAAAGGCTTTGGATGCAGAGCTTTTAGACACACACACACATGCGCGCACACACATCATCATCATCATCATCATCCCGGAAGCCATCTGCGTAAGGGATCTGCATGATATTTCTGTTCATTGTATATCTAATTTATCACTTCTGCAGAGAGACAACTAAACTTACAGTGGGAATGAAATTACCAGTATATATATATATATATATATATTTTTTTTTTCATATACATACTTTTTGCAAATAAAGTGCTTAACTTGTATCCCCCATACAAAATGTATCTTGATAAAATGCAAAATGTTACCACATGCTCAGTAGTTTGACACTTTACTGTACATTTGCCATGCTTATGCATTCAAAATGCTTTACTACAATTATCTGAGCTTTACCATGATTGCCTGTGCTTTCCTGTGCTTTATCTGTCCTTAATATGCATTTTCAGTTGTGAAAGCAATAATAGTGCTGAACAACACCCCTAGGAGTGTGGATATTGGACAATTCTTCTTCTTCTTCTTCTTCTTCTTCTTCTTCTTCTTAATAAATTATTTAGCACACGCTTCTATCCAAAATGACTTACAGAAATTAAACAAAATATAAAAGTACAGGGTGATTAGAAAGTAAGTTTACCATATCAACCTAATCACCCTGTATATAAGTTACAGCCAATAAAAATGCAAAACAAACACATATACAATATATACAAAATAAATATAAATAAAGGAAAATACAACAAGATATATAAATAGGAATTTACAAAGAAAGATTGAATAAGTGGGTTTTGAGAAGACGGTGGAAAGCAGTAACAGACTGAACAGTCCTGAGGATAACCGGTAGCGGGTTCCACCACAGAGGGACGAGGGAAGAGAAGGAGCGAGCACTGGAGGAAGGAGAGTGAAGAGAATGCATAACAAGTCGGCCAGTAGACGATGAACGGAGAGCGCAAGAGGGAATATAAGGAGACACGAGGGATTGGAGATCGGAAGGGGCAGTAGGCAAGAATAGCGCAAGTGTCTTAAATTGGATGCAAGCAGAGATAGGTAGCCAGTGGAGAGTGCAAAGCAGAGGGGTAGCGTGAGAGTAGGGGGGTTGGGAGAATACCAGGCCAGCAGCAGAATTTTGAATACGCTAAAGAGGGCAAATAGCTGAAGCAGGGAGACCAGTGAGGTGAGAGTTACAATACTCTAATCTAGAAAGAACAAGAGCTTGGACTAGGAGTTGAGTGGAATAAGTAGATAGAACAGGGCGTATTCCTTAGATGCTGATGAGAAAGAAACGACAAGTACGTGTTAGTGAAGAGATGTGTTGAGAATAGGAGAGGGAAGGGTCCAAAATAACACCTAGGTTTCTTACAGAAGGAGAAGAAGAAAGATTAAAAAGTGTGAGATATTTGCACAGGTTAGAACAATTGTAAGCCAATAAGAAGAGTGCTCCTTGCTATGTTATAAAACGCAACACTTGACTATTGATGTTAGTGATGTATGGCTGGCTGTATCCCCCTATTTTGCTCCGTTACTGGATTTTTCATATTGAGAGTAAAAGCTTCATAGCAACACGTGTCAGAGTACCAGAACATGCAGCCAAGAATGTAGAGAATCACAAGTGGCATGAAAAAAAGGAGAGTGTAGACAGCTGCAGCATTTCACAGTATCAACATAATACGTTAAAACATTTGCCACTTGAGTAACCCAGTTCCTCATTAGTTAGCCTCATTTAGTTATTTAATTACTTTGTTTCATATAAGAATCCGACACAAAGCACATTGCCGTCTCACATACATCATCATGGACTGCACAATACCTGGAAGGATGAAAATAATTGTCTCTTGGGAGCCAATTATTTCAGATTATGTGCTGACTTCTTTGTTTTTACTGTGACTGCTGATATTGAAAATCTTACTTCACGCTGGTGTTTAAGGTACCATTATGAAGGTCCAAAACGCAAACCTCTCAAGTAATCCAGAGAAAGTTCAGTTCTCCACTTAGAATCTACAGCTCCTTTGGGACACAGTAAACTAGGAAGCAAAGACTATACCAAACCACAGGACAGTATTTTATTTATGTTTACTGCTGATTTAGCTTAAAGACCTCAGCACATCTATTAATTTTTTTTATTAAGACCAAAAAAAGACTTAGTTGCCAGTAAAGGACCTCAAATGTTATCCTTTAAACTGTGTTCCATTTTCTATTTAAACAATAGGACTTCGGCTCGGGACATTTAACTGCACAAGGTAGGCCTTACCAGATGGTAAAGCCCCCTTTTTGGGGTCCTATTGCTTAAAAAGGGCTCTACCTAAATGTCGCTTTTACAATGACAAAAAGTGCTCATTGATGCATGTTGGAGATTGTTTTTTAGGTTAAGATTGTTTCATGGCATATCAAATACTGTATTTTTATTTTAGTGCTCTTGCAATTAAGTTGAAACACCAGCATTGCGAAGGAACACTTTACTGATAGTGAGTGTTAAACAAAGTGTATAATAATGTTCATAGTCTCAAAATGGATAGTGAGAAAACAAAATGATCTTAAGAGTAATAACTAAGAAAAACTGTAAGTATAAGTGGGTCTGTCTGTAAGAATAAGGTCTAAAACAAAGCTTATTGATTTCATGCTGGGTTTCCTCCCTCATCTCTCTGTCCTCAAGACTGTGGTTTAGATAACCTCAGCCCTGGAGTTTTTCACAATAAAATGCTTTTGAGTACAAACTGTATTGAAAGCAATACCCTGGCCTGTTCAGCACTAGCTTATTTTAATAAAACTAAAACTACATCTTGTCAATGTCTTTCATGCTATAGCCACTATTATTTTTTTATGGAATAATAAGGGCACACATTCTGTACTCACAGATGATTTTGTAATGTAATTGATACTGGCTCACATTCACTGATACCTAGAGACCTGTGCTGCTGTAATAAAATAAACAAACAAATAAAATGAACCTCAACTGCTTGTGTACCTGCAATGTCACTCAACAAATCCTTTAACTTGCAGATTTGTAAGTATAATCACTCTTCTGTGTGCCAGATTGGATTAGCCTGATAAGATGCTCAGTTAAATAATTCCGGGTTAAGTCTGCTTAAAGCATAGATAGAAAAAAGTATTTGAAATCAGAGTAAATGCTGATTTCAATGAAACTCGTTCCCTTCTGATAATGGTTCTAAGTGGGCAAATGTGTCCATTTCATATCACCTACCAGAGCTAGTTCAAACAAAGCACCTCACCTGACAGTTTTAGTTTAAAGCAGTGCTCAGTGATTAATTAACCCATTAATTCCCACTAGTATAATAATGCTCTGTAGTATATTGTTTTGTAAGCTTGCCAAACTCATAGCAGCAAGCTATTTTATGTGCTGCTAGCCGGATATGGTACTCGTTTTGTTTTATTCAGCTGGATTATTGTCTAGTTACATAAATATTAGTAATAGTTCTCCAAGGAAAAATAAAATCGAACCTAGCTGATAACAATCGAACATCACCTAGCAAGGTAATTAAACTAGGTGCTGGGGAGGGGAGGGAATCTAAAGAGGCATGTCAAATTCAGGTTAAAATATCCTGCCGTTCCCGCTACCCTGTGAGTAAACACAGAGGTGTATGCTACAGTAACCTTCATCAAATTCCTATTACCCGTGCTCAATCACATGCTCTTGATTGGACCAATTTACGCCTAGGTTTATTTAATGTCAGGTCCGTTAATTAGTGATTTTATTCAGGATTACAACATTGATATTCTCTCTGTAACTGAAACTTGGCTTGGACCGAATGACAATGTTTCCCTGATTGAGGCTTGTCCACCTAACTGTTCTTTTTTCCAGAAAGCTTGCTCTATTGGGCTGGACTTGCTACTGTTTTCTATAGTGAACTTAGAATCAAACAGGAAATTGTTGAAGATTATTCATCTTTTGAAGTTTTAACCTTGACATTAAACAGTCCATTACCTGTTCATATTGTAATTGTTTGCCAATCAAAACTCGGAGAGTGTCTTTTAAAAAAAAGTCCACTGTGGTTTAATGATACAACTCGTAAGATGAAATATGAGGCTCGTAAACTAGAACGCAGATGGCGGGAATCTAAACTGCATGTTTATTACATCGCATGGAAGGGCCACCTGGTTAAATATAGGAAGGCTCTGCCGTTGGCTAGATCATCATCATCAGAAATGAGATTCCAAGGGGCTCCCGAGTGGCGCATCAAGTAAATAGCGCTCCGCGTGGAGTGCAGGATGTGCCCTATAGCCTGGAGATCGCTGGTTCATATCCAGGCTATGTCATTTGCCGACCGTGACCAGGAGTTCCAGAAAAAAATATAAATGGTTCACTTTCCTCTGGTATAGTTCCCTCAGCACTTAAGGTAGCTGTGGTAAAGCCCATGGTTAAGAAACACAATTTGGACCCTAAAGTCCCCAATAACTATAGGCCAATCTCCAACCTACCATTCTTAGATAAGGTTCTAGAGAGAGTTGTTGCAATTCAATTACAACAAATTCTATTAATTGTATATTTGAGAAGTTTCAGTCTGGTTTTTGTGCTGCATATAGCACCGAGACAGACACTGTCAGCATTGTGAATGATCTGCTGATAAGCTCTGACTCTGGCTTTCCATCAGTTTTAATTCTTCTAGATCTAAGTGCTGCCTTTGATACTGTAGACCATTCCATCCTACTGAATCATCTTGAAAGCACAATAGGACTGTCTGGCCTTGTCCTATCCTGGTTCAAATCTTATCTGTCTGATAGGTTACAGTTTGTCTCTATTGGGGAGGTAAAATCGGCATTATCGGAAGTTGTCTGTGGTGTTCCACAGGGCTCCATTCTAGGTCCCTTGTTGTTTTCATTATATATGTTACCATTAGGTGACATTGTCCGCAGACATGGAATGAACTTCCATTGCTATGCTGATGATACCCAGCTATATTTGTCCCTAAAGTCAGGAATTTCTTCTGCCTGGGTGTTATTAGCTACTTGCCTTACAGACATCACGCATTGGATGTCACAGAATTTTCTAATGTTGAATTCAGATAAAACAGAGGTTATGCTAGTGGGCTCACAGAACCAACTAAAAGGAAATGTGGGATTACATGAGCTTGGCCCTTGTAGTCTCTCATCAAAACTTAAACTAGAAATTAAGACTCTGGTGGTCATCTTTGATCCTGATCTCTCACTTGAGAAGGGAAGTTACTAAAGTACCTTTTTACTGTTTGAGAAATATAGCCAAACTTAGACCAATTATTTCTGTATCTGATGCAGAGAGGCTAATGCACGCCTTTGTTTAATCTAGAATTGATTATTGTAATGCATTTTTTTTTCTGGTGTCGCAAAACGTATGGTATCCCGCTTGCAGCTTGTTCAGAATACCGCCACTAGAATTCTGACTAAAACCAGGAAAAGTGAACATATTACCTCTGTTTTGGCCTCTTTACACTGGCTCCTGTGCACTACAGAATTGATTTTAAGATTTGGCTGTTAACTTACAAGGCCCTGAATGGATTAGCACCTAGTTATTTGCAGGAGTTAATGACCCCGTATCTTCCAAACCTCACTCTGAGATCACAGGATGTGGGCTGCTGGTTATTCCTAGGGTCAACAAATTCAACACGCAAGGTAGGGCTTTTTCTTGTAGAAATCCAAAATTATGGAATGCTCTGCCTTTGTTAGTCAGGGAAGCTGGGACTGTTACAGTTTTTAAGTCAAGACTAAAAACACCCTTTTATAAAATGACTTTCTTATCTTAGTGCGTTTTAATGTAACTTTAAAATTGCTGCTTTTGTATTGTGTGTACTGTCATTTAAATACACTATTTAAATGGTCTGATTATGGCAGTTGTATGTGTGACATGCTATACAAATGTACTGTGGTTTGTTCTTTTTTTCTGATATGTACTGTACAGTGCTTTTTATAGTTTTGTATAAAAAGCACTATATAAATGCAATACATAAATAAATCAATAAAAACTGCTCATCCCATTATCATGAAATAACTCTTAGCACCAGTTATTTCAAGTCTTAGAATTTGAAGATAGCAGGAAGCACCTGTCTGTTTGTAAGTGACAGTACTGTACATACACTGGACATAAGTCATGATGACTTGTTCATGAAAATAATAGCTCTAATATTGTTTTTAATGTGGTGGCCGTTGACAAGCAGGTTACTGATAATAATTCCTGTGTTGGACCTGTTTTTTTTTTGTGGTGGACCTGTGGTGTGGGGACGGAGGACCTAGAATATTACAAATGAATGTCTGTGTACCCTTTTTGGAATACTAATTGGCACACAGCTTAAATGCTAGCATTGACATAATCTACGTCAGCTAATCAGCTACTGAATAAAGTACCGACAGCACTGGTGTTATTTATTACAACTAAAACCTTTCTCTGGGTCAGTGATCTGACAACTCAACCGGATTGACTTTGGCAGGCTGTTCTAGCATGTGGCAGCCTCTCCATGGCAACAGGGATCTCTCAAGGGAAAGGCTCATTAGAAGGTGCTGTGGAGGAATAAAGGGCCGTCCAGCCAAGGAACCTGACAACAAAGACAGTCCTACTTAGTCACACTGAGCTCTGCTATTAAGAGATGTCTGCCTTGCAGTAATTGCTCTGAGAAAAATGCACTCATGATGGTAAACAATGTTCTTGCCAGGACACTGTTGTAAAAGAGGCCTCGTCTCAATGGTTTTTTTTCCCAGTTAACCCTAAGCCGCCTACTAGGAATGACTATAAATTGTGCATGTATCCAACAACTTTCTATTTTAGCGCTTGTAAGTTTAATGACCATAAATCACAAATTAAAACCCAATATATCAACAGAAAGGTATTGAGGAGACCTTTCCAATGATATCATCTGTTTTGTTGTAGGGTGTTTTGTCTTATAAGCAACCTCTCCAGAAAAATATTGAAATATGAAATATGAATAATAATATTTCAAAAATTTGCACATTTTCATATTTTTCCAAACGATGTAGAAACAAGTTAGAGTTAGAGGATTTAGAATATTTAATCGGAATTGAAATTGCTTGTACAGTTGCAGAGCTACATAAGGTTTTGTAATGCAAAACAAATCCAAACAAAATTTGCATAAAAAAGCTGAAATGGCAGATGTAGAACTGAAAGTGAAACTGAAGAAACCTGGAAATATAATCCCATTTGTGATTAAAGTTAATTATTTATGTGTAGAGTTCTCAATATGTATGTGTGAGAGAGATCAAATGATTCTTGGTGTTAGATCTCCCTCCCGACCTGCGAGGCAGCTGCATAAAGGGAACAGAATACCCTGCATTAGATGGCACGACAGTTTATTCCCAGGGTTAGGTGGAAGTCGGCAATCCAGAAAGAGGTCAAAGCTATGGTATATGAACTCAATGACCCGGTTGGGAAACGGCGTGGCATCTGCGGATTGGAGGAGCGGATGCGCTCGTTGACTAAGGGGTCATGGGTGACATTATAAAAAGGGGACGTAGTGATGTGATCTGTTCCTTTGTGAATGGTTACGTTAAATGACCAGAAGGAGAACGTGTGAAACGTGAGTGTTTTGTTTGTTTTTGTTTGTCGTTAATAATACTGTTTGTAATTATTTGGACGGTGTGGCAATGTGCCCCGCCCCTGTGTGCATATTATGTGTTGTATGTTGCGTGCGTGTGTTAATGTTGGTGTATAGATTGGTACACGGGATATAAACGGGTCTGTGTTTAAAAAGGTAGATTTGTATTTAGGCACGAGGAGGGCACAAATCACTTCACGTGCTGGTTAAACGTAATATGTGAGCACGGGGTTGCACAGTATTAATTCACGTGCTGGGATTCAAGTGAATAATTAATTAGTAATTGAATCCCAGCACAACAGTATATATAGATGCAAGTTTCTTTCACTCAGGGTTGGGTGTTCGAGAGTGGAGAACGGGTGAGGAGAAGGAGGAAAGTAGTAAAGTGAAATAATCTAGAAGTGTTTGTACTCACCGTGTTTGTTTGTCTCTCCGTGCACCGTTTGTTAAGTGTTTAGTACGTTTTGTTTGTCTATTTATTTTGGCGCAAGTGCCGTGTCCTGTTTTGTGTTTAAAACCTTTTATTTTCTGTTCTGTTTAATTAAATGCTGAGCGAAAGCATTCGCTCAGCTTCACCAAACCACACCTCTCTGTCTGTTTATTTCCTGCTTCTGGTCTGACGCCACCCACTCTGGCCGTCTTTGTGACAACGGCTAACACGATCCGGAGCTGTCGCCAAACGCCAGCACTAAACCCGGATCAACAACACTGCACTTTGCTTGCACTAAAGAACGGTATTCACCACGAGCACTAGAGCACGCAGTGTGGACTGGTGTTTGTGTTTGTGTTACTTGTGGGTGAACTGAAACGGGACTGTTATTATTTCGGGGCTGCTGTATTGCTTCATTAAAATTGCTATTGTTTACTGCTGTTAGCCATCAGGCATTGGATTATACAATTAAACCTTCATTGCACCTGGATTATCGTTGTTTGTCTGATTATTGATCCCCTGCGCCTGCACATTGCTAACCACTTTGCCACAGTATGCCACACAAGATGTTGAGCATGTTTATTATTATTATTTTTAAAAGAAGAAACTTGCGAATACTGTATAGGGTAAAAAAAAAAACTACCAATAAACAAACAGCTAAAAAATAATAAAAGTAATGACTACAGCTAAATACGTATCCATCGTTTACACACACAGAAACGAAGTACACTAATAATGATCTACAAAATAATGATAAAACAACATTGACACAGCAAATATACTAAGTTAGCTAGCTAGAGATCAGACAGATGTCATATTTACTTTCGCCTCTGTCCAGAGAAACATTTTCAAAACAGGACACGAAATAAAAAATAAAACGTATATAATTAAAAATAACAGTAAAACATTTATAAGAGGGATGTTTTAGATGTCTTTTCAGTAATTCGTTTTTTGTCTCACTCGGCATCTGATGTGCCCTGAGCTGCACATAGAAACAGACACACAGCGGGGCGAAAAACATTCCGGAAGTAATTTTTTAAAAAGCATATGTAAAGTTATTGTTTAATAATACCATGAAAAAATAAAAAAAACAACAACTAGTTAGTCCCGGTTCTTAGCTTTCGGATGAGTTATAGATCAGCACTTTTGGGCTTATAGAACGGGAGAGTGTCAATATAATTTTCCATTGAAGTCAGAAAATTACGGATTAAAAAATGAAACACAAATAAAAAAAGCCACACCCATCGCAGCCCTAAACCAATTACATGCGGATATTCACTGTAGCCACGAGATAGTTTGGACGGCTGAGATATATCATGTTTCGTCATTGTAACAAAAGTTACGAAATTAGAGTGCTTTGGCAGCAAAGGGTTAAAGAATGAACAAATAAATATAATAAATAATGATCTGCTTATTATATCAAGTGAAGAGCAATCTGCATAGGCAATGAGGCTTCATGTCTTAATCTTTAACTCATTGGCTACTCTGAGAAAAAGATGACATCAGACCCGCGTTCCACATTTGGTCAACATGAAAGAACACAGAGAGACTGAGAACTGGAAAAGCAGCAATTGGTTACAGATGAGTTAGTTATTGCTGTTTTCATGAGCTCAAGACTCCTAGAAACCTCATGCCATGTCTCTCTTTTCCCAGTAACAAACTGCTGCTTTTCAAATGGCTCAGGTGTGAGCTTCTGAAGCAGAAAGGAAGGACACAAAGGAAATGCAGCATGGAAATATCCGGAAAAAGTGATCAGTCAATTTAGTTCATGAGTGAATTTGAAAACTAAAAAAAACAACCAACACATTTTCCATTATCTTTTAAATAGGATTATGTGGGACTGTAGCAGGGTTGAGGCGCTGCACATGAAAAGTGTGCTTTTATTTATTTTTTTATTTTTTTATTATTCATTTTTTATTTTTTATTTTTGTGAATTAGAATCAGGCGCTTCGTCTGGGACCTGCTGTGCTTTTCCCTTAGAGTGCCAAGTTATCATGCTTTTTTGTTTAATTCGAGAAAATGAAGACCTATGAACACTTGGCTAGAAAAAAAATTGAACCGGTATTAACCGGTATTTCATTTAGTTTGAACTGGATCGGAGCGAAATCAGCAGTTCGGAACTTTCAGAACTTTCGGAACTGGAGTCAAAATTTCCGGTTCGGTTTGAATCTCTGCTGCTGACAGATCTCTTGCTGCAGGCAAGGCCAGGATCGTCCATGCTACCCTGGACAACAAACCTGTCACAACAGAATCAAAGAAACGTAACCCTTCGACCACCGTGTGTGGAACTGGGGTTGGGGATTGTATTATGCTGATTTGGAGCAGGAATTAGTTTAGGGATTTTCAAATCCCACAAGTATAGCGAGGTCTCACAGCAACCTTTTGTTTGTAGTTTTGTTTTCACAGAATTTTTGTTTTGCATTTTTGTATTTAATTTTCTGTTGAGTTTACACTGAGTGTATTGTCACCCGTGCCTTACCATTGCTGGTATTGTCCAGGGTTGATTGTTTGTGTAAATAAATCCTGCGCTCATGTGATATGTGTCAACGCCACCTGTGTGTCTCTCCCATCTGTCAGCCTACCCTCCCCTTCTACAGGTACCGTTAGAAAAAATGGCAATACATGTAAGGTAAGATTTACTGAAAAGCTCTAAAAGAACAGCCTGTGCCCAAATACTTAAAGCAACAGCAGCATGGGGCAAACTTAACAGATAAAAACTGCAACCAACTCAACAGCTCCCTCAGGGGAGAAAAAGAATGGCACAGCTATTAAATAAAAAAAATGAGATCTCCTAAAAATTATGTTGATATAATGCTTACTGTGCTTTTCAGCAGACCTTCCTCTGTCCTCCACAAGTGCTATATAAAAGGTGATATCTTAAATGGGTTATTGTTGATCATTGCTGCTTAGTACTGAAATAGAATTCTGTCTAGTCTACCTTCTGAGAAAGCTGAGCTTTGTCAGGATTCTGTTTGACGACTGCAGTGCTGAAAGTGGCAGATTAAACATTTTAGTGTAGTTTTAAAACAGTAGTGAGAGGACTAGGGACGTCAATTAATTGTAGTTAACTTCTGCGATTAACGCGTTAATTTTTTTGGAGAATTTTTTTTTTTAACTCGCATTAATCGCACTGCTCTGTCTTGACCCTCTAGTACACCTCTGTCTTGACCCTCTTAACTCATTCCTTGTGTCACCATTTGAGTGCAGTCTGAGTTTGAATAGAAAGTCACATAACTGCATTACGGAGCAAAGTACTAAAAGTGAACGACTTGTTGTGAATGGGAAGTCTATTTTAAAAAAAAAAATCTGGTATATTTCCTGTCAAATTATAACTAGGCTAGGATAGGCTACATCTAATCTTTAGCATGTGTGCTAAACATGCTTTCACTTCTCAAAATACACTTTCTAGCAACAAACAACAACTAATGAAGCCCGTCAGTTTCGACAGAGTACACTTTTAGAAATTCAGGATCGCTGCAAGCTCATGAATCAAGCTATAATATATAACAATAATACAGTGACAATACAATACAAATTTCACTTCTATAGCGCTCTTCATGCAAGCATTCCAGAGCGCTTTACAAAATAAATATAAAAAGCCTGTGTCTAATATATAATCCAGCTACAAATAAACAGACCCAAACAAATATGTTTTCAAACAGGATTGAAAAGATTCAGTTGTGCTAACATTCTTGATATGAATCGGGAGCAAGTTCCAAAGACGAGGGGCTGGCTCTGACAGAGTTCAAACTAATTTTAGAGACACTCAGAAGATTAGCATTTTCCGATCTCAGGGAACGACCAGGGACATATGAGGTCAGCAGATCTTGAAGATAAGAAGGTCCAAGACCACGTAAGACCTTATAGGTAATAAGAACTTTAAAATAATAATAATAATAATAATAATAATAACAGCATCAGTAATAAAACAAACTTGAATGAGATGGATGCAGTAATTGTATCAATAAAATATGCAATTAAAACCAAGATTAACTAAGATTACATTTTTTAATTGCAAGATTAATCGCAATATATTTTTTAATCACTTGACAGCCCTAGCTTGGAAAATGTGTATAATGTGCTGCAGAAATGATGAAGTACTGAGGATTTTTGCCACAGCCAATGAATAGACCATGTAAGTGTTATTGACTGACTGCCTGATGCTTTTAGCAAAATGCCTCTTGTGACCATGCGGCAATTATATTTCTTGCTGCGTCACTTGTTTGTCTGAAATGCATCCCCAAAGTGGCGCCACTCATGCCGTGACTTTATTTTTTAGATGTCACAGGACACTAGAGAAGGGACCTGGGGAGAAGTGGACTAAGTGGTTTTGCAAAGACTGTACGAAGGGACCTTTGCTGAAATAAAGCTGAATAGAGTAAGAATTATGGGATTATACTGTATGTCAACGCTTACAAACCCAAGTTCACTGCAGTACAGGAATAAAAACCTCTGGGCTTTCATCGAGCAATCTCATCCTTCTTATATCTTTGCTGGACAGATGACAGATTTGACAGTTACATTCTCAGATTACCACACTTGCCAACATTACACAAGGGAGGGGTCATACGCAAAAAGGGACCATACAGGGACTGTTGGCATGTATGGATTACTGTTATTAAAAAAAAAAAAAATACTGTCAATCTAGTTGAATAGTTTCACAGATGGTTACAATAATATATAGAAAGATGTTTTCATTATACCCACTATATTATAGCATTGAGTTTGCAGAAGCATTTGAAAGAAAGACTATGTAAACGTGACCATAGTCCTAATGTAAGCTTTTATTTCTTTTTCCCCATCAATACAATCTCTGCCACTCTTGGTATTGTGCATATTTAATAAATGTTCATTATTGTTTTTTTATTTTTATTTCTTTAACTAATTGGTTTCTACTTTCATTTAACTATAGCACCTAAAAAAACGAGACATACTAAAACTCTCTAAATCACCAGTCAAACAGAATATGGTAGGTCAAGCTGGTAATTATCATACTCAACTCACTTTCCCTGCTGTACAGACAACTTGTCCTGCAGACTCTCTACAACCCCACTACCAGTGCCTCAGCAACTTGTCTTAGGGTGTAAAAGTCTTTCCACCCTTCCAATGACAATTGGCCTACAATCTGCCTTCTTGTTCTGACCTATTTCATCTTATTATTGAAATAACTAACCATTCGCAATAATTAATGCTCAATCAGCATTGGTATTTTAATATTTTAATATTTTGGTATTGTTTTTCATTTTGTTATCATGAAATCCTAAGAGATAATAATGTTCTGTACTTACGCTGTGGAGGTCTGCATTTCATGCCAGCTTTTATTAAAGTTGTGTCTGAATTCACTTAGTGGGTTAACTCCGAGCTTCTGTTTTAACTCGGCGTGGTGCTTCTCTTTGGCAGCCAGAACTTGTCTCAATGTGGAAATTTCCTCTTCTAGCTAGGAGGGAAAGAACAGGTGGGTTAAGCTGAAAAAATACAACCGACCCTTAAGACTACTAATTTATTGACATTAGCAATATTGAATAAGATACTGAACTGACCAAATATAGGGCTCGCCAGGAGAGTCAAATGAAAAAATATATTTCAGTTCTATAGACATCTGCCTCTTTAGCTTTTAATGCAAGCTATTTCACCAGAAAGTTGAATTAAACTGCATTGCCTACAGCACAGAAATACTGAAAAACATGAGACATATTGATAATATTGACATATTGTGCCCTTTAACAATACAGTGAGAACAGGGGTATACAATTTAATATAAAAAACAGGGTGAGGGGTATAAAATAGTCTCATTCATTCCACAAATGGAAATGTAGAGCAATTATACTGTAGTGATTGCATTTATTCTATACTTTTCTTAGCTATGTTCTTGTCAAAATAGCACTCACTTTTATAGACAGCTTGCACATTTAATTAAACCTGAAAATCAGAATACTGTACAAAGAGCTAAAAAATGTCGAATTGTGTTTTAATTCTACCTCCACTGTTAGAAATATCTTCGAAACACAAGTGAATTATGCAGTAATAGTTGTTTGGTTCTAGTTTTGTAAAATTAACAGGTGTACATTAAAAACTGGGGTAAATGCTTTGAAAATAGCCTTTTGTGAATGTAACAGGGGAGACCTGGACTGGCCGTCTGACATATGCACGATGCTGCAGGAAGAGGGCGGCAGTCCCGGGGAATCCGCCCGTCAGTCATGGCGGTGACACGGAGAGGTGGGGAAGAGGGTGTGTGGGCTTTCCCTCTCTCTGAGTGGCTGGGGGGCGGGCTCATGGGGATTGCTCGGCCTATAAACGGATACTTTGTTGTTCCCTCAGGTCTGCCCTTTTTAAATGAATGAGCCAGCAGAGGCGCTACGGACAAAGCGGGGCTGGAAGAGAGCCGCCAAATAATTACAAATAAGATACAAAGAAAAGAATATTGTGTAGTGGGGAAATGAATGGGCAGACCCCAGGGTTTGTATAGGAAAGTGAGGGAACACTGGTGAGTGTAGGACGGAGTCCTGGGCCGTGCGGGTAGCGACGGTTGGGGAATCAGCTGCAAAGTGCAGCACCTTTATTTTGTAGATTTTGGTTAACAGTTTTTATTTTTGTTTTTCTTTGTGCCTTCTGTTTTTGTCTATTATTTAATGCACCTGCGTGTGCGCTAGAGGTGAGCGGTGAAATACCTTTACCATCACTGGTAACAACGGTATCACAGTGCCACCTTGTGGCTGTAAATAAATCGTGCACCCGAGTGGCGTCTAGAAACCCAGTTTTCTGTCTCCTGTGTCAGTGATTTTCCCCCACCCTTCCACAGTGAAATATATCAGTTTTACAATGTGGATATACATGCATGCAATAAAGCGTATATGCATATTAAACCCAGTTAGTTTAGTCTTCTCTGTGGCTAGTGTTATTATTACACTAGAAATCTTTCTGATATCATTATGTCAATTTAAAAAAAAAAGAAAATCTAATTTTGACCATTTATAACAAAATCCTTCTTTTTCTCTCAATGCCCTCCCTGCACAGTATACCAAAGTTCACCAAATACCTTGTCTAGCTCTACTTGCATCTCTTCTCTTTCTTCATCAGAAACACTGTTGCTCAGGTCAACCTCTGCTACCATGTCTTCATCTACTTCTTGCAGAGGTTGTGTCTCCAGCAGACCTAAATATAAATATAAACACCTTTAACCTGTAACCCAAAACACTGAATCACAAAGTCACTCTTCCTCAGCAAATGTAATTCCTTAAAGAGATGCTACATACTGTATAACAGTTTTTTTTTTTTAATATAGCATGCACCCTGTGTATAGCATGCAAGACGGAGTTACATACAGTTAGAGAACATCTCTTGGATAATGTGTATCGCTTGCATACTACACTATAAACCAGTGCTGAAATTCTACCGGTACTCACTGGTACACCGTACCGGGACTTATTTTGATGCCAGTACTGGGTACTGGGACTTACTTAATCTGCTTTTCATCCAATGCGGATGCATTCCATCCACTCACACAGTCCTCTAGTGCAACGTTTCTCAAATGCGCTTTCATTCAGCACAGTTTGTGCTGTTTGCATTCTGTTTCCTCATACTGCTTCTGTTTATGTTAGCTGCTATGGCCACCATTAACATCAGTATAATCACTGCATGTTGATTGGCAGAGCTTTCATTCTGATCAGATTTCATTTTGGCAGGAGTCACAAATCTCCGCCCATTTCGTTTTGTGTCAATTTGTGCCATTGATCAATGAGAGAAGACCTTAGCAGTGCAACGTGAAAACAGCAGTGTGGAGTAATTTGGATTATTATGAAGTAATAATTATTTTCTTTAGTGCGGCGGACAAACTATCTGAAATATTTGAAACGAACATTGCTGCACATGAATTTGAAGGCAAAAAGCCACATCGGTGTTCTCCATAAATTACATTGTTGATAAATATTAGAAATAACACATTTGCCTGGCACCAATCTACCACATTGTCAGAATTTGCATGAACGTTTCCAAAATAGCAAGTGATGTGTGGGACAGTAGGGATTAACATTAAAAAA
The DNA here is from genome assembly GCF_902713425.1 of Acipenser ruthenus. Classification (NCBI taxonomy): domain Eukaryota; kingdom Metazoa; phylum Chordata; class Actinopteri; order Acipenseriformes; family Acipenseridae; genus Acipenser; species Acipenser ruthenus. Next base: position 33,742,071 of record NC_081193.1, read on the forward strand.
ACAGGATCAAGAAAGTGCTTCTTCAGATTTTGGTAAGCGAGTCAGAATCGTGATACAGATAGAAGTGTGCTTCACGCTTTTCAAACATGGGTCCATCTTGCAAGGTACCTGTTAAGTATAGTGATCAACGTTTTGTAGTGATCCTAGTATTTTCTGTTATGAGGATTGTAATGAACAAAAAACAAAACAGTGAGGTGCTTTTTCTTTGTGCAATGCCCCCTTTTCTAAAACAGTTTGAAGAGTTTATTTAAATTAAACATGAGTTTTCACTTGCATGTACATTAAAAAAAGCAAAAGTAAACCATAGCAATGATATTACTTTTTGAAAATGTGTCTTTTGCCACTTTGTGCAGAAACTGTAATACCAGGGATACATTTTTTTTTTAAGTCTACTGTTTCTGCCTGGAAAATCTTTTTATGGAATAGATCATGGTAATTAATCTACGCAGAAACACAACAGAGAAACACACAGAATATATTACTGTAGGTAATGTAATAAGTAAAAAATACATAAAATATATGTTCTAATCCAAGGCAATTATTGTAGCATAGCCAGGTCCTGTTGTAGGTGAGTACCCAGGGTCTGGAAAGTATGGGGATGATTGCTGAGAATACTATGGAGTAGAGGTCCAAATTAATAAACCCGACCTGACCACGAACCAACAATGATTTACCTGACCCGACCCGACCCGATGTAAAATTCTTGTTATTAGACCCTGATCCGACCCGGCCCGAAAAAATGGAACACTTTTCCTTTCCCCAGCTTAGTATATGCACAGACTAGGTACAGTATTAAAGCAGTGTTCTTTTCCAGTCAACCAGGAAATCTGGCTGAACTACAGACTACAGTGTTTATTCCATCGTGAACCTACACAGAGGACTGTAAAATGAAATATATAATATGCTTGTGTAAAAGATACAAAGATAAATACATTATGTGAAAATCAAATGAACTGAAGTACGATCTCGTAAATGCATGATTTTATTACAAACTTAATAAAAGCGCAAATGGAATTGAGATGTAAAATTTGTGTTTTACAAAACTTGTTTTCCTTCTTTGTCCACAATAACAACAAATGATTCCCGCATTTTTCTGTGAGCTTTTGTTCATGGAATTTGTTTTTCTTTCACGTCCTTCATAAACAAATCCATTACTCTGACTTTTAAGAATGATCTGAAAGAAACACCCTCTATATAAATATTTCTTAATGCTTGCCATTTAATATTTAACTTAAGTGTTATATTACAGTACATGACTGAGTGATACAACGGATACAGAGGATACAACGCTTTCAGTATTTTCAGCGTCCTTGTTTATGGTGAATTGTTTATAATTTATCACATATTTAAGGCTTATTTTGTATTTATAAATGTATCGTGTACCGATATGTATACATTTTAAAAGTATTTATTCATTGGCACTCAAATTGTCTCCATTTTTTAAATGTTTACATCCGGCTGTGCATATTGTTTGTTGAGAATGCTATAGTGTATAATATCTAGAATACTATAACCCTAGATTACTGCACACCTTGTATATAACAAACTGTTATAGCAAACTGTGTGTAAAATGCAGAAATCCTAAATGTATAAAAGAGTGCATGCTACAGTACACTCAGAAATAGTATGGATTTACCCAGTTAAAAAAATGAACAGGGAAATAGTGAGAAAAAACAGTTTTATGTCCTCTTCAGACCTTCTGAAGAGCACATAAAACAAAGAAAAGCAAGGAAGCAGACATAAGAGAAAGAATAACAAGCAAGCAGACACAGAATATGGAAAACATGTGCATTGTGGCTGTAGTGAAGGCATCCATAGAATCACAAAAAGGAGTGTGTTTTTCTATAAGCGCTTGTGATCAGGTAGCGTTGGCAATGAGACTCAGAGACCAGAAAGCAGCAGTTTAAGCACTCATGCATGTTTTATTTACAATACAAATTACCGAACACAAAACAACACCGCACAGCACCGTACAGCACAGCACCGTCCCTTCACCATCACTATTTCTACACTAACAGCTGTGATCACCTGTTTATACACCTGTGGCTTCCGCCCTGCCACAGCATTTTTGTCAGCTGTTTTGTGCCATGTGCTCCTATATATTAGAAGCCTGCTGAAGCTGACTGAGATCAGTTCACAGCAAACAGACCTGATAACTACAATTATATCCAGACCAGAACAGATTTTAAACAAGAATCACATGTTAAAAGACAATAAATACACAGCAGTCTTTTCTTCTACATTTAGAGGGACAAGGTCAAGTAAAGACCAGACAGTATTAATAACAACAAAACAAGTTGTCTTTATTTTAATCTTCCAAGGATCTAATTCAAATACTTGCTAACATTATGGCCAAATGCATGTTTGACTGCACAGCAGTAGACAATCTTCTCAGTGTTTTAAAATGCTACTCTGTTGACAGAGTATTTATAAATGACAGGTTTACATTATAAGGAAAGGTACAAATGGCAGGTGTAATTGTGTATGTATATGCAGCAACAAGTTTACAGACAGATTTTCTAAAATCCTTCAAATCTGACTAATTCTTACAATTGCAAATACATGCAATACTGGCAGTTAGTTCAAATAATTTTAATACTTTGGGTTGACACAATATGCAAATGAATTCAATCTTTCTCTGTTCAACCTCTGCATATTCTGCCATGGACAATCAGGTTTCTCATTTGCATGGGCATTTAGCCTGCAATACATTATTATTATTATAAGTTGGTTTAATGTATTTAGTACTCATTTGTTGTACAAAGCCAACCTCATCTTTTGACAATGCAGATTTAGAGAAGGGGGATGAGAAATCATACAAACAAAAGATTCAGAACCACAAAAAGAGTATCTCATATTAAATTAACCATCACAGCACTGCTGCCCTGGTACACCACAATATGCCTAATCACAGTAGGCATGGTGCATATTGGAAGCAAGGTTTGGTACACAGACAGAGAAAGCTTGACTGTTGTCAATGGCTGCTTTGCATTGCTCTGTACCACACTTTACCAGCGATTCAAAGCAAATCTTCACAGATTTTGTTTACTGCCTCTATAACTTCTATAAAAATCAACTGTTTCTCCCTTTGTTGTATGGCTTCGGTCCACAAGCAACGCACTCAAACACCCTCCCTCCCACACACAGACAGAAAGCAGCAGCTCGCTGAAGCGCTCTCAATTTAAAAATACATTTAATTACAAGTCACGTCCCCAATGGATACTATTAGCAGCAAATACACTTATCATTTTGGTACCTCAGGACCATTAGAATCGTTGATTCCGTACTGGGAATCAGAGATTTGTTTTACTGGGGAGTACTGTGATATTTTTTACTCTACGTGGTGAGCACGATGTGAACGCAGTTTTGTTATTCATTTCCTTATTTATGTTATTATTTATTTTCTTATTCATTTCCTTATTCATTTTCTTATTCATTTGCATAGCTAAAAAGATCATTTAACTGAGAGTGTGGATCGTGCACTCAGAGGGGGTGATTTAAGGTTATGCGCAAAGTGATTTGCGGGTTCAAAACACCCATCATGTTTAGCAGCCGTAAACTCTGATTTTACCAGCTGCAAAAAATGTGGCATATGTAAAGAATGGTGTTCACCTGGTGTTCTGCACACACTATCAAATTTGCACTTTGCCATCATTAATCCATTAAAATTATATTGAAATGCATTGAAATAAAGACAAGAGCATGGAATTGGGCAGGACCTGGATACTAAGGAGGTGCAAACATTATAATATGATGTAAGGATTTGACCTTGCACAGTCATATGGTTAAGTGTATTAGTGACCTATAAAATGGTCTGTAAAATTATATATATATATATATATATATATATATATATATATATATATATATATATATATATATATATATATATACACACACAGTGGCGTAATCAGAATTAATTATTCAACGACGTGGGAGAGAAAAAATTGTCTGTCACCTGCAATGCCTGTCCCAACCAATGTAAGCTCTGACACTTAAAATATATATCAGTCAAACACATATCAACGATTGGACAGTCCTGTGATTTTTGATTCAGAAATAGAGCAGTTTACTATGAGAATATAGAATGTAGTGTGATGCAAAGTGTTATTAGTAATACAAAAAAAAGGATCCATGGTTTCTGGTTACATAAGCAATGGATTAATGGACTGTCATATGAAACATGTGATTAGAGAACTACTGTCAAGGCCAGATGGGGTAGAAACCCTGTCTTTAAAGTATACTACCTTCAGTCTCACTGGCACCAAAAATGCAGTTTAAGTAATTATACTGTAAGTGGGGAACACGCCACCGCATTAAAAAGATACGGTACATCATATTCCCAAGAACAATAGGCAGTGCCTTTCAGAAGTGTCCAGGAGATTAGATACTGTAGTTTTTCAGTTCTGCTAGGCTGGAGTTAGAACAGCAGCACTGTACGCTCATTTAATGAACTGAAAAATGATGCCTCCCTCAAGCAACTGTCTGAAATATTTGTGTCTTTCAGATTCAAAAAGGATTGATGTACTCTGGGCCTTTTAACTGATGCCCCCAAAGCATAAAAAAAAAAATTCTTCAGACTGCTTTGTGTTTCTTTTTCTTTTTCAGAAAGCTGACATCCCGTGATGAAAGAATAACCGTCTTTCCAGTGCACTGATTGCTTCAAATATACAGGGGATTATAAGATTAGATTTTTCTACTTTCCTACTTTTTCTATTTTCCACCCTCCCCCTTTCTTTTATACAGGGCTAACCATTAAACAACAATAAAGCATTCTACAGTATGGCAGGATGAAACTGTCCCAACTCGGAAATGAAGAAGAATGCATATAAAATGCCACATACCTATATGCCAGATTTAGTTTTTTATGTTTTTCTTTATTTTATTTTAATTAACAGTGACTTAAAGGGCACATAAGACCTTTTTTTATTTAATTGTGTTACATGTTCCCATGTGCTGCTACAACTGTTCACGTAAGGTGTTTGTATTGTTTTAATTTTTTTTTCTTTACATTCCCTGCCTCTCAGAACTACATTTCCCATCATCCTCCTGCGCACATATGTAACTGAGATAAATGTATCAGTGAGCAAGGGGGTGATGGGAAATGTAGTTCTGAGAGGTCCATGGGAAGCCATCCTGAGGCAGGAAATGCAATTTAAAAGTTTAAAAAAGTGGTCAAAATGTAAAAAAAATAAAATTAAAACAATACACACACCTTATGTGAACAGTTGTAACAACACATGGGAACATATAACACAATAAAATAAAAAAAGGTCCTTATGTGCCCTAAAAGTAATGTCTCAGAGATTGCCAGAGTGTGACAGATTTGTTGTACAGAATTTGTTTTTTGTGATAGGGTGACAAATACTAGGAACAAATACTAATTCTGTACAAAAAATAAGGGAGAGCAAAGCCCATGCTACAGGATTAACTGCTTTCCTGCACCTAACAAGTTAGCACAGGCTGGGGGGAAGCCTGACACAAACTGCCTTGCATGTTGATTTTTGATTCAATGGTGTAATTGTTTTATTACTTAAATGGATAAAATGTAATTGATACCAATTAAAATGTTAAATATGTATGGGGTTCCACGTGCGTCAATTGGAGGTATTTAATTAAATTACCCCATATTGTAATTATTAAGACGGTTTCAGACCTACAAGTAGAAGGTCTGGGACACACAGAGGACAAAGAGAGAGAAAACAGGAGTGTTATATGGGTAGCAAGAGGGTTGTCACTGCATACTGACTTGGCACTGAGATACGGGAGACTGTAAAGGTATCCTTGCATTGTGTACGTGTGTGGTGATTAGAGATGGCTTCAAGCTAGGGCTTAAGTTGAATACTGATACAGATGGTTTCACAGACCATACCTAAAATAACATTATGTAGCCTAATATTAGTGCTAATCTAGGTCTATGAAACCAGCCAATAAAAGTGACATACAAGCTTTGCTACCGATATACACATACCTGCAATTGTTGCTGACTTGATGCTATTATTGAAACAATATTGTCATTTTCAGGCTGTTTAATTGTAACATTATACTTACAGTACTCTAACTAGTGAGAGCATTATTTCAATTACAACCGATTTGCTTCCTACGGTTTATGGTAAACAGCACAACCCTCTCTTCATTGTGAGGTTGGATTCACAATAACGGACATATCTTATGTTCTATAGGATTTGATGGTGTCCTCCAAAATGGAAGCAAATAGCTGAAATTGCAACTGATATAGAGGCAAGAAAAAATATGATCAAGCCTATACATTTATATTCACTTCGATATTACTGTGTAATCTGAAGCCAACTGCATTCGCCATACCATTTACATCAGCAACAATGTAATTATCCCATCTTTCACATAAATGATTTACAATCATGACAAGGTTAAATGCCAGAGTTATTGTATGAGATTAGTGGAAAACATTTTGAAAACTGCTGGACTAGTTTACACAAAACAGCCAAGCAGTCAGACAAGCATCTACGAAACGTGTACAAAAGAATGAGTCGCTACATAGACAAAATGTGAAATCTCATGCTTTACTTGTATGGCTCTGGCTCATTACCCTGTTGTGCCCAAGCCCTTCTTGTAGAAGGCACAGGTGTCGTTGTCCATCCATCAACAGTCCAAAGCACCTTTGACCATTGTTCCATAGTCCAATTTCTGTGTCTCTGTGCATATTTTAGCCTTCTTCCCCTTTCTTAACAGAGGTATTCTTACTGCAACACATCCATTAAGTCCTGATGGACAACGAGACCTGTGCCTTCTGTCAGTTCTGTTGTCAATTCAATGCTTGTCTTCTTTCTATTCCTTAAGGATATTATCTTCAAGTATTGCTCATCCTTGTTAGACAGCTTTTTGGGTCTTCCAGTCCTAGGTTTGATAATTACAGATGATGTTTCTCTGTACTTGTTGATTATGCTTCGGATATAACACCCTGAAAATCCAGTGATGTAAGCTATTTCACTCAATGTTTTTCCTTCTTTATGCAAGTCAAGGTTGTTATAATAGTAGAAAACACTAGTGGAGGCTTTGAGTAAATTGTTGATGCTCATAATGCATCAGAGTAGAAAAATGCAACATGTCTAAGACTCTTGCACAGCAGTGCATCTATCTATCTATCTATCTATCTATCTTATATATATATATATATATATATATATATATATATATATATATATATATATACACACACACACACACACACACACATACATACATACATATATTTCCTACTAGGGGTGAAATCCCCTCAGAAGGGGATAAGTTGGAGGTGTCGTGCAGATATAAATGTGTTCATTGTATTTTATATTTTACTTTCATAATATGCTTGCAATGAAACTGCATTATTCAAATTTCTAACTATTCTAACTGCCTCTTTTGTACTGAATCATTCCATTGATGGGTTCTGATAGCGTGATAGCAGAAGCACTGGTCAATAAAACCTTTGTACAGGTAGCAAATAAGATGCTGTCTATCATATACATTAATCCTGAAGATTTATACCAATAAAGTGCCCTCACTGCCTTGGATCTGCAATTATGCTGCTAGGCAACCGATTTCTCAAAACATATAAGACCCATCATTTAGGGGAAAAATAATAAAATCCACTGACTATTTATAGAACATGCACAATTATGCATTCATTATTTATTTTTTTATCATGTAAAGGAAACCAGAAGCCAACACACACTGATGATATGCTGGACTACAACAGTCTCCTTATTAATCTTGCAGACTGACTCCCTCATAAGTCACATAATCAGACAAGGAATGGATAACTGTCTGCATACATTCATTAATTTGTTAAGAGAAGAAGCACGAATATAATTATAATTTAGCCACTCGATTATAGGAAACTGTACCCCCCTTCCCAAATCATAAAAAGAATGCTTTACTCAAGCAAATTCAAATAATGATGGATAAAGGTGGCTGTCCCATTGTTTGGTCAATGTTTAGGGTATTCCTCCTGCTTTTTCCAAGTAGACGGTTAGTCCAGATGGCGAAAGGGCCTAATTTTTATATATTTTTGTTAAATACTGACAGTGCTGGAAGGATTGTAAGGAGCTGCTCACGTCTCTAGAGGTAAATGTAAGGGATAACTAATTAACAGCAAGCTACCTGAATACCATGCCATTATGAATACCATGCCATTATATTTGTGGCATTTTCCTGGTGTGTCAATCAGCATAATTAAAAAGTTGCCTGGTGCTGACTGATACTCATAAAGCACAAAGGGGTGGGCTGGAGCACCCGTTTAGGGAGAAGGTTTTCCCAGTCTGAAACCAAGGCTGTATTAAAACATTGTTTCTTTTTGCATGTTTTTTCCAGCTTGCTTGATCTTGTGATTCCTGCCCACTTGAAGTCTTACCTCTCTGTGTTACAGTTGTTAAGCAGCATACCTGGGGAAACTTTGTAATGATAATTCAATTCGGTATCAGAGCAGTCAACTCCCCCTTACTTGCCTGGACTCTCCTGTTTTTTTTAACACTTTTCCCAGACAACCCTTGGGACAGATTTATCCCATATTTTGCTCAAAATTCTACTGTTAAACCACTTTATGTTAACAAACCTTTGATTTCTGCAAAAGTCATGTATGGTGTGTGGTTACTGCAATCACCATCTGTACCTAGCAGGGTTTAGGAGGCAAACTCACATACTTGACCACCTAAGATGGCTTTGCGTGCGATAAGTCCTCCCGGTAATTAAATATTGATGCAATTTTCAAGCTTCTTGGACAACAACATATTCTCACATATTCCTAAGTAACATTGAGAAAAGGCATATTTTCTGTAAACTATGCAGGACTGATTTTAATGGTGGGCCTTGGGAACAAGAATGATGATGTATGTGGTAAGCACGAGAGATCACACAAACACCAAAAAGCCAGTGACACTCAGAAAACCAGCACGTCAATTAATAACATCTTATACTCTGTGCATAGGTAACAAGTCTATGAGTGTCTCAGTAAGCTCATGAATGGAATGGATCAAATTACTATGCAAAACCAGTCTGCTTCCATCCCTGAACAACCAGTCCTAAGCAAATCATGCAAGACCAGCATGGAAGAGACTACAGAAGTGTGCTATGCTTGACAATGTAAAAGGCTGCTAATTTGACTAAAGTGAGCAAATGCTGTGCTGCCTACACATTTTCCTGAAACGTAGAGGCACAGATGGGATAGCTTCAGATGATAGGTGGCTAAGTCATCAGGTGGAATTGAGGGTTTCATAAGTGCAAACTGTCCAGAAGACAACTATTTATACGTATAACCCAATTGTCAAGTTCAATAATAGGAGACCTCACTAAAGTACGCTAGGTGGGTGAGAGATGGCAGGTGGAGAGGACAAATAGCCCAACACTGACCCATAATGGTTTCTGGGACCAACTGCAAAGGTAATGCAACTTTAGAACAACAAGTATAGAAAAAAAGGGTAAACTGTTTTAAAATACATAGAATTTCATATCCAGGCTGTGTCAAATTCAGCCAAGCTTGTCTTTTGCGTGCTGTTACTATGTTTCACAATTCAATCAATCAATTAATCAATCAATCTTTATTTATATAGCGCCTTTCATAGTGGACCACCATCACAAAGCGCTTTACAAGATAGTGAGGAACAATGCATAATACATGGCTAGGATGTGAATTCTAAACATTGTGGATGCGTGTGTCATATGAATAACATGAAGCGAAACACCTGAAATAGCAATTTAGACAACAGCTAATAACAGATATCAGGCTTAAAAAGCATTGAAAGCAAGAGAGAACAAGTGGGTCTTGAGAGTTGATTTGAAGCGAGCGACTGCTGCACGCACTGAAGCTGGGAGAGAGTTCCAGAGAGGATAAAAAGATATCGGATATCGAACTCCATCCTTTCTCTGTCAATCTTCAGGAATTTAAGGGTGTTCTTTGGAACATTTAGCAAAACCTGGGCCAAGGCATGGTATCTGATTGATTTAATGAACAGGTACCTGTATGCAAATACTCTTATTTCATCATTGGTCAATACTGGCTTATGCAAATATATTGCATCAGTCTATGATACAGTGTCATACAAAATGCAATACTTCTCTAATCACAAGATGGGATAAGTCACATGACATAACCTGACACCCACAGTTCCCTTGAATACCATGATCTGAGCCAGTGTCACAAAACAAACGATGGGGGAGGAAGTGGTCAAAAACAACCAAGTGACTTGAGGTTTTGTTTTTTTTGTTTTTTTTTTACAGCAGGAGAACATGATCACATGCCTACAGATTGAAGTTGCTTAATTGGTTAAAATGTCCTAATTTGTTTAAGATGAACATAACTGGATTTGTTTTCAGTATGTTCCCATTGCACGATACCTCTCCAATTAAAAAAAAAAGAAAAGAAAACGGAAAACAAAGCAAAAAAATCAGCTGAAACATTAGAACTCACACCACAGACTATATTAGGCAAATATCTTAAGCGTTTTTGCACGAATTTGTAAGAGAACAAAACGCCAATGGAAATGTATTGACTTACACAAGAAGAAACAACTGGCATCTATGTAATACAGTATATGGACAAGGTTGCACAAAAATACAATGCCATAATATACCAAATACTCATTTAAGTGAAATAATATAAACAAAGCAAAACAATGTGGTTTTAGCCTATAGGTTATAACAACCTACGACAAAGTAAATGAAATTCGCACACCGGTAACAGCAGGTAGAAAACAAGAACATGGCAACTTGTATATCACCATAATAATTTATCAAAGAAGACGATGTCAAAACTACACTAATGTCTAATTTACATTGAGGGTTGGAGCCAGCAAACAGGTAAGTGGTGGAATATGTTACTGTAAACTTGAAATGCTAACACAACAGCAATAAAAACAAAAAGTTTATTTTAAAAAATGTATAATTTGTAACGCATCTTACCCTGTTGCCTGGCCTCCATCTCAGTGTTTTCCCAGTGTATGGTTCCTGTATTTATTAGATCAATGCTGTTCCTTTTTCTGCAGATATATTATCACGAACCCCGCTAGCAGCTGTCCCTAGCCTCTTCCCCTGACTCCTGTTTACTTCTCTGAGCTGTCATTCACATGCCCGCCCCTAGTGGGCGGATCGACAGACTGCATCAACAAACCAGAGACGACGACCTCTAGATAGGTCCACAAACAAGCAATGCAAACAAGTGCACCCTCATGCAAGACAGGTTTGAATTAGGTACTCTACTTTATCAAATAAAAGTGTCCGCCTGGTGACTTCAGTGAAATAGATTTTTATCCTTGAGTTATTTATTTATTTATTTTTATGAAGTTTTAATTATTTATGAACATTATGTATTTAAAAGAGTTAAATTTGTTTTTTGTTTTTTAATCTATTGTATTGAATATTTTTTTTTACTTTAAAGTATTAGTACCCTACTCATTTCTATAAATATTGTATACATAAGAATAATTAACCCAGCAATCCACATAAATACAGTTTAATGTATATATAGTTCATGCTAAATGCTTAAATGATTATTTTAATTAATTTCCAGGCACGAGTGACGGATGAAGAACATGATAACTACAATACAGCCAGCGACTGTAATGCATAGTGTTTAATAATACCTGGTGCATACAGGTTTAACCTATTTTCAGTGTCATTCAAGCAGCTGAACCTTTCAACTGATACTATCTTGAGGTTTCATTATACAAACAAACAACATTAGCTGTTTTGGCATTTGCAATTAAACCTCCCAGACCGATAGACTTTCCATATAAGCTGTTTATGTACAAAACATACACTGTAGAATGCCATTTATGCTGGTGGATCAACAACAAAAAAACTTTACTGAACACTACACTACTGTAAGGCAGTGAAGGGCAACTGAAATGAATGGGAGGACAGCATGTGTGGCCCTAAACAGCCCTAAGCCAAGTTAATTTTGTTATAACAATCTTTTTTATGATGAAAGTACATTTATTGGGTCATTTTTATTAGACTGCCACTTATTAAAAATGATGGTGACTCTTACTATGTATTGCATATTATAAACCACACACAGAGAGAAAATAATGCATTGGGTAATGTGTGATATGAGAATTTAATGCACCCCCGAGGGTGAGATGCTACATAAATCCTTAGGGTCAATTCTTATTTATCATCTTTGTCGGTGGATGGGAGATTTTTCGGGTGGCCGATTTATAAATGTTTACAGTGACTCCCTCATTGAAAATGCAGTTTGGCCTGAAGATTGAAAGCAAAGAACCTGTTGACGAGGTAGTTTCGATGTTGGAAATATGAGTTTCTCTTGGATTTACCTGATTTTCACTAGATCTGAAGTGGAGGGATCTGAAGTGGTTTCTTTATCAAGTACAGACTAGAGAATTATGAAGATGTGTTGCTGTTTGACAGTTTGAAAGCCCTCTGTTGCTGGTATTAATGAGTGCATGTGATATGGGAAATATGAGATGTCGAAGTTGAAAATTAATATAGAAATTATGGCCTCAGGATCATGCTATATGAAATCAATCACCAAGAACCTGGACCTCCATTGATTTGGATAACAATTTCCATGCATGTTTGCCTTTGGGAGAAGGGGATCAAGTGTAAATTCTAGGCCACAGTGACATCCCGTTCATGAGATACAGCTGACCCATTTTAGACCCCCCACCCAACCTTTCCATGGTCATAACTTCCTCCATAATTGACACAGAAAGGTAGTTTTGGTGTCATTTTAAAGCTTTCAAATAGCACTATCTTCTCATTCTATGGAAGGTTCTGTGAAGTATAAGATGAAAAAAAAAGTTGCGTGATTCTGTGACCTTTGATCTCACCCAGGTCAAATTGTGTAATCTTGGATTTTTGTCACTGTTTGATAGATTGTAGCCTAGACCCTTATCTACATTTTGTGCCTGCCGTTGATTGAGGCACAGTACAGAGTTGAATGCAGAGTGTCAGGTGAATCTTCTAAGTGAAGCGATTACACACCTAATACAATTAAACCAAAATATTTAGTTGTAATCGAGTATACTCACCTGTTAAATTGACGCTGCAGTGAACTGGTGCAGCTGTAACAGATTCATGTTAATTAATTAACCAATTTGGCCTATTAACACATGTGACTAAAGTGTAGCACAGATTAATTAAATACAGATCAATACTGAAATGTACCCTTTATAAAGTGAAAAACAAGAGAACCCAACTATAACTCAACTAAGGTGTGTCCTTAAACCTGGTACTCGTCCAAAAAACATTTATATATTATACTTATCAGTTTAACATTCTGGACATTAAATGTTTGTAGCATAATTTATTGCAGTTTTGCAGTCTATTTGATATTGAAGACAATTTGTTGTGGCAAGTACTTCCAATGACTTTCTTGGCGTTAAAGACATCAAAGAATGCTGTGACCCATTTGCAAAGCATCATGGAGTGTGCTGCACTAAAGGTCATACCTTAACAAAGAAGCAGATCCAGGACCACCAGAAGCTGAACTTTGTGTATGGCCAGAAGTTATGTTACCCTTGTATGAAGTTGCTAGCCCATCGTCCTCATGACCAAGACCAAACTTCATCTTCAACGCAAAGTGACCCCAAGGAGTCTAGTTCAGAAAATCCAGCCCTCTTACCGTTCAAGACAAACAACCTGAAAGCAAAATTTAATTCAAATATCAGTCAGTAAATTCATATTTTGACAGCTGTCCCAATGTCTTGGTCTATACGGAGGACTGCTGCTTAATTTGGTGCTATCTACCACATGTCCAGGACAGCCAAGGCTTTACAGGAAGAGAAGGGATGCCTATCATACCCAAATCCAAAAATTGAGGGGAGAACGCTAACAGAGAAGATTGCTCAAATGGTAAAATTGTTCTACAAGAGGGAAGATTTTAGTCAACTCATGGCTGGAAAGAAAGATTTTGTTTCTGTTTACAATAAAGAGTCGGGAAGGAGGGAGCACCAACAAAAATGGCTTGTTCTATGCAATCTTTCAGAGGCCTATCGTTTCTTCAAATTACAGCATCCTGACATTAAGATTGGCTTCTCCAAGTTTGCAGAGCTGAAACCAAAGGAGTGTGTGTTGGCAGGCAGTAGTGTTGCACATGCTGTGTGTGTCTGCACAACACACCAGAATGTAAAACTGATGTTCATTTGTTCTAAGCTTCCACAACTGAGTGACAGTAGAGAGGTGCCTTTGAATCACTGTCGGCATTGCTTATCTTATCTCATGTGTTCCCCACCGAACGTCTATTGCCACTTAGGAACGTGTGAAAATTGTCCATCACTTGAAGATTTCAAGAGTCATCTACAAATGCTCTTTCAAGATAGCCCGGTGGACGCAGTGGAGTATTGGAAGTGGACTATAACTGACAGATCCACCCTTCAGACAATCAATTAACCTGTCGACATAATTTCATTGCAAAGATGCAGACTGCATATTATCAACAGCTGAGTGATGAACTTCAAAAAAATGAATTCCTAGTTGTCGGTGATTTTGCAGAAAACTTCACTTTCGTCATGCAAGATGAAGCACAATCACACCATTGGAACAACTCTCAGGCAACCATACATTCTTTTGTTTGCTATTGGCGAGACAGAGATGGGAATTCTCAGCACATCTCCTATGTTGCAATATCAGAATGCATGACTCATGACACAGTCGCTGTTCATCTCTTTCAAAAGCATCTTTTGAGGTTCTTGGAGAACAAATTTGGGAGGCGCCAGAGAAAAATCTATTACTTCTCTGACTGGTGTGCAGGGTAATATAAGAACTGTAAAAATGTCCTCAACATTTTGTTTTGGCCCTTGTGCTTTATATTTTGACCAGTGTGATTTTGTTTGTGTTTGTACCATATTGTTTTTGTTTATTTGTTGATTAAAAAGCGCATTCGCACAATTTAACCATGCAGCTTTCTGGGCTGGGAGGCTACCGTGCCATGGGTGAATGTTCTCATGTATTTCAAGTCTGTTATTCCATAGAATACAGCTGTTATTCCATGTATTAGGGTTTTTAAGATTTCTGTTAGCCTTCGCAATAAACCATAATATAATATTAAAATTGGTACGATCTGTCCTAAGATTCTACAGTTCAGTAAAACACAACGATTGGGCATAACATAAACATCTAAACACCAGGTAAGGTAGGTTATTTTTTCTGTTATTTAATTTGTATGTTTGAAAACTGCATAGTAGTGATAAATGTGATTGTGAGGTGAAATATCATGGTTCTTAGGGTTCAAAGGATTGTTTTATAATCTGTGTACTTTTTTCTACTGAGATATGTTTATGTAGACATCTTGTACTGTTAACATCCTGAGCTGATAAGAAACAGATTGTTATTTTTATAACTTAAACATTCAGTCAGATAGCTTTTATAACTTTGTGAAGTTGCACAAAAAATATCCCTCTTTGGCTATACCCATTTAATGCTTGTTTGTGGTAAACTCAATACAATGCCTCAAAACGGTATTTTCATTTTCCTGATACTGCCCTCTGCTGTTCAACTTGCTATTAACAGCAACTTTCAATAGTACTGTAACTTTATTGCATAAAATGAATTGGCAACCCCAAAATACTGAGGACCTGTTCTAGAAAACATGCTACAATAATAATAGTTCCCTTTCAATTCGAAAACAGCCACCAACCAATACCTTTGGGATATGCCGGCACAGGTCAGGTATTCACTGAACATTTTATATCAAAGCTGCCTATAGGCCCCTCCGTGGAGTGACATCCTCGGTCCCGCCTCACCGAGGTAATAGTCACCACATGGAGAACTCATTCTCTTTTGCACTGAACCCGCGAATGCAAGTGATGCGACTTCACAAGGTTTGGTGGTCGTCTTTTCTTTCAGGGAACCGGGGTTATATCTGTAACCTATAGTTCCCTTTCAAATCAGAGATGACCACCAACCAATACCTTTGGTAAGGTACACAAAGCCGTTGCGAGGGAGTAGAGCAGACAGCATACGAGGGATGTCTTGCTACCACCAACTAGTGTTGGTGATGTGAGCGTGCAACCTCAGGGACCCTTGTGCCTAATGAAGGCATAGAGGGATTGTGGCAGAATGAGGGTACTGGCCTGTGTATATGTGTGTTTTGTAGTGGTGGTGGGTAATTAAAGGGTTAATTCACTAGCACTTTAAAAACATGTGAGAATGTGGTGGAGGGTTTAATTGATTAAGTGGGTGTAAATTGCTGCACAGGTGTGTGTATATAAGGGAGCACTGAGAGCACAGGTTTAGTTGGTGTTAGGATTCTGGAGAGTGTAGATCTCTGATCCTGTGTGTGTGTGCGTGAGATCTGTTTTTGTTTAAACTGTTTATTTTGTTTGTTTTATTTAATAAATACGTGCCGGAGCGCTTTTCCCTGCACATCCTGACTCTGAGTCTCCTTACCCCGGTCAGCCTGTCACATTTGGTGTCAGAAGAGGGATAGCGCCTCTGGAGACTTGGAGCAGGAGTGCAGGATTTTTTTGTTTTGTTTAAAAAAAAAAAAAAAAAAAAAGGAAAAAAAGGAAGAGAGTATAAGGTGGAAGAATGACCGGGAAGCAAGGGACAGGGAGGAGGAGGAGTACATCAGGGCCAGGTACCCGAGGAGCTGTAGGTCACCACTGTTGTGCCCCCTCTGTAACCAGCAACATCAGTTTGCCGCCTGTCCCTTCTGGTACTATGAGGAGCCCGAACATCCACAGCCCGAGTGGGAGGAGCCCGAACGTCCACGGCCCGAGAGGGAGGAGCCCGAACGTCCACGGCCCGAGAGGGAGGAGCCCGAACGTCCACGGCCCGAGAGGGAGGAGTCGGTGCGTCCATGGCCCGAGAGGGAGGAGTCAGTGCATCCACGGCCCGAGAGGAAGGAGTCGGTGCGTCCACGGCCCGAGAGGGAGGAGTCGGTGCCACCTCCACCAGCAGGGGAAGATTACCTGCTGTCTCTTCCTCCATCGCCGCCACCAGCAGAGGGAGCATGCCTGCTGGTTCACCTGCTGCTGCCGTCCCGAGAGCTAGAGGGGGAGGAGCCATTACTGCCGTCTCCAGGGCCAGAAGGGGAGGAGTTACAGGCTCAACCCCCTGAATTTTTCTGGGGGGGAGAAGGGCAGGATGCTGGTGTCCCCCAGCAGCCTCTATTTATGCTGCTGAAGGGAGCACGGCGCACACCAGCCCAGCCACCACGACAGAGGGAGCCAGCACCGCCACAGCCTCCCTCTGAGTGGCCAGCATCAGCCCCATCACCACTGCCGAAGGAGTCGGCAGCCTTTCCGCCACCTCCACTGCCAGTAGCAGAGCAGCAGGAGCTGCCTCTGTCTCCGACACCACCACCGCTAGGAGCAGAGCAGCAGGAGCTGCCTCTGTCTCCACCACCACCAGGAGCAGAGCAGCAGGAGCTGCCTCTGTCTCCACCACCGCCTGGAGCAGAGCAGCAGGAGCTGCCTCTGTCTCCACCACCGCTAGGAGCAGAGCAGCAGGAGCTGTATCTGTCTCCATCACCGCTAGGAACAGAGCAGCAGGAGCTGTTCCCGCCTCCTCCACCAGAGGGAGACGAGCTGCTGTTCCCGCCTCCTCCACCAGAGGGAGACGAGCTGCTGTTCCCGCCTCCGCCACCAGAGGGAGACGAGCTGCTGTTCCCGCCTCCGCCTCCGCCACCAGAGGGAGACGAGCTGCTGTTCCCGCCTCCGCCACCAGAGGGAGACGAGCTGCTGTTCCCGCCTCCGCCACCAGAGGGAGACGAGCTGCTGTTCCCGCCTCCGCCACCAGAGGGAGATGTACTGCTGTTCCCGCTTCCGCCATCAGAGGAGCTGGCGCGGGCTCTACCTCCTGTTGCCAACAGGGAAGAGGAACTCTGGCCGCTGCCACCCTGGCCGGAGGTTCCTGCACTGTTGGCCACGCCCGAGGTTGCCGTGCTGTCTGCTGCTCCACCTGAGGTTGCCGTGCTGTCTGCTGCTCCACCGGAGGGTCCAGTGCCAGTGGTTCCGGAGGGTCCAGCGCCAGTGGTTCAGGAGGATCCAGTGCCAGTGGTTCCGGAGGGTCCAGTGCCAGTGGTTCAGGAGGATCCAGTGCCAGTGGTTCCGGAGGGTCCAGTGCCAGTGGTTCCGGAGGGTCCAGCGCCAGTGGTTCCGGAGGGTCCAGTGCCAGTGGTTCAGGAGGATCCAGCATCAGCGCCAGTAATTCCAGCGCCAGCGGAGGGACACAATCCAGTGCCTATGCCGCTAGGGGCGGCCAAACTGCCTGGGCCAGCTGACGGGTATCCAGGAGGGACCCGAGAAGGGACAATAAAGACGTTGGGTTTATGGGGTAGGCCGGGGGTTAAACGGGCACCCCCTTACATAAGCCCAGGGGTAGTCATGGGGGTTAAACGGGCACCCCCTTACAAAAGCCCCATGGAGGTGAAGGAGTGCTGGAGAGTGTTGGGGCCAGCGGACTCCAGACGGCAGGGTGCACAAGGGGGCCCTGCATGTCTGGTGTTTGACAGGGGTCGGCTGGTCCCCAACATTTCCTCCCACCCTCCCTCCCAAATCTGGTGGAATGGGGGGGGGGAGGTGGCCCGTTGAGGGCCTGTATGTGCTACGCACATAAGGGGGGAGGAATGTGGCAGAATGAGGGTACTGGCCTGTGTATATGTGTGTTTTGTAGTGGTGGTGGGTAATTAAAGGGTTAATTCACTAGCACTTTAAAAACATGTGAGAATGTGGTGGAGGGTTTAATTGATTAAGTGGGTGTAAATTGCTGCACAGGTGTGTGTATATAAGGGAGCACTGAGAGCACAGGTTTAGTTAGTGTTAGGATTCTGGAGAGTGTAGATCTCTAATCGTGTGTGTGTGTGTGTGTGTGTGTGTGTGTGTGTGTGTGTGTGTGTGTGTGTGTGTGTGTGTGTGTGTGTGTGTGTGTGTGTGTGTGTGTGTGTGTGTGTGTGTGTGTGTGTGTGTGTGTGTGTGTGTGTGTGTGTGTGTGCGTGTGCGTGTGCGTGTGCGTGTGCGTGTGCGTGTGCGTGTGCGTGTGCGTGTGCGCGCGATCTGTTTTTGTTTAAACTGTTTATTTTGTTTGTTTTATTTAATAAATACGTGCCGGAGCGCTTTTCCCTGCACATCCTGACTCTGAGTCTCCTTACCCCGATCAGCCTGTCACAGGGATCTACCACATTAAGTCGGTAGAATCTGGTGAATGTATGTGCAGTAGCCCAGCTAGCTGCAGTACAAATGTCAGTCAATGAAGCTGTTCTAAAAAGGGCCCAGTCGTCTGGTTAAGCAGGAGAGGTGTACATCATACAGTCTTATTTAGCAGAAATATATTTCACATTCATAAATTCCTTTTAATTAATAATGTCCCTATTTACAAAAAAAAAAAAAACTCTGAGTCTGTCAATTTGATATCTCTCAGTAACACCTTGACTGGAACAGACCCAAACAGTACACCATGTCAGGCAATATTACCTTTAATAAACTTTGCTGATTCAGTAGACAGGAGCTCATCCCAGTTCTGAAAAAGTCGATAATTGCGGCAAGATTTATACTGAATGCCGATTACAACCAGCATCAGTGTACTCTTTATGAAACTTTAGGGTGGCTCAGTCTGGAGAATAGAAGGCTCTGTTAGAAACTCTATTTATTTTATTTATTAGCAGACGCCCTTATCCAGGGTGACTTACCATTGTTACAAGATATCACATTATTTTTACATACAATTACCCATTTATACAGTTGGGTTTTTACTGGAGCAATCTAGGTAAAGTACCTTGCTCAAGGGTGCACTAAGACCAAATGATGTGGCTACTTTTAAAATCCCCAAATCATAGACCGTCTGCATTATAATTCAGTGTATCATACTGCAAACACGAAACGGCATATAAACGAGAGGCTTCTCTTCTCATCCTTTCTAACTGTTTGTGCAGCTCCATGAGCTGGGAGCGGAGTAGCCCATTCTCCTTTGCCAGGGCTACATTTTGTTTCTCAGAAGTCTGTGCTGCTCAGCCTTTAGCACTCTCTCTCTCTCTTTCGCTGCTGCTGGTGGAACAGACCAACTTCATCTCTGTTTATTAAAAAAAAAGAAATCAATATAACCTAGCTCTCTATTATATGCTTCAAAATCAGGCCCATAGTTATAATTTCTAAGAAACATATTGCCCAGTAGTTGTAAGTTGAACCATGTACAGAAATACTAATTTGATGTCCTATATGTTAAATGTAGTACTTTAAAGCATTTCCAAGGGAAACCAAATGCTGTATTTATAACGTAAATATTATTAAACAGCAGGAATAAATTAGATTAATTCAATCATATTTTTTGTGGCAGTCAAAAAAATCAAGAAATGTCATTTTTTAATTTTTTTTTTAAACTTTCAATGTTATACTAGTTATTTATTTATATGTAACAGGAAAAACGATGACAAGTCACAGGACAATGGGACCCTCATCACAAAACTGAAACCCATAAATTAGAATATTATTTCAAAATCTTCTTTTATGAAGAAGAAAAAAATGAAGTTTGATATTCTTGATAACTGTTCTAGACTGTTGTTGCGGTTTCTTTAACCTTTTAAAAGTATAATCCCATTCAATAACAGTAATTAGCTGTCAGAGTAACAACAAAAAAAAAAAGTGCAAATTGCGTTTTGGTGTAAATACCTTTATTAATAAGGCACAATCTGTTTTGTATAGAACCTTCATGATGTGGTCATGCATAGCAGCTGTTTAGTAGTATTTCTCTACGCAGGGCTGAGTGCACCTTCAGCCGGTCCTTTTCTGCGAGATGCATCGCCACTATTTTGTATTGCTCTTCTCTCTGCTGCAGCTGGAGCAGGGCATATAACAACACTTAAAACTGAATTACTGACCAGCATATTATCTGGACTTTTTTAAATGTATAGCTCTTGCATAATAGTTACTTCCAAACGGTACTAATTAAAATGCAATTTCTAGAAATGTTGCCATTTATGGACAGACATTTGCAAAATGTCAAAGGTGTATTTGCTAAACACAAGTTTAGCCTGGTACCTCCTGCTGTAGTGTTGTGATTTTGTGCTCATCGTTTTTCAGGTTCATTAGCTGTCGCTCCAGCTCCTGCCTGGTCTGTAGTATTTCCATTTCCTTATGCGAGACCTGTCTGTCTGTGTGCTCCTTCAGTTTCTTTAGCTGTATGATCTCCTCAATTATAGACTGCTTCTCCTAGAACAATAGTATACATAGAGACTAGTACTGTTGAGTTCTAAAATTTGTGAAACGACTGCCATTACAGTGCAGTACTATATGGTTTTGTAGTTTTTACAGTATAGTCACAGAGCAACAATGTGGATTTTGTCACAACATTTCAACACAATGACATGCTTTGGGTACTTTTGCACCCTCTGTTGTCTGTTTGACAGAACAAAATATCAAAGGAGTCCTGTAAAAAAAACATGTTTATAGTCTTTGAAATGGTTTGGCAGCTGCTGGCTATTTTTTTGCTTACATTTGTTTAGGCTCGGAATTCGTTTAGGAAAGGGTTTTGACACCTCCAGAGCCGTATGATAGGAAGACATCCTGGGAGAGAGGGAAGGCAGACTGGGAGAGATCCTCCTTATCATATAATAAAAGACCAATATCTTGCAGTTAAAAGTTATTCAGTCTATGAAATGCACTGTACAGTCATAATGCTGATACCAACCTTGTTTCTCCAGTGAGGGGATAGTATGGAGCAGCATCTGTTGAGCTTGCATCAAGAGAAACATACAAATAATAAAAAAAAACGCCATTTTAATAATATCAACATTGGAATAAGATGAACATCATAGTAATTCTATGTAATTAAAATATAAGCTTTTCATTGCATTTAGTTGTTTAGCAGCTGTCTGAATAGGTGCAGACCTGTCAACTGTCCATTATTTGCCAGGACTCTCCCATTTTTTGAACACCTCTCCTGAACAACTGGGACTGATTTCCTCCTGTATTTTGCTCCTCTGTTAAACCCCCTTATGTCAGCAAACCTTTAATGTCTGCAAAAGTGATGGCCGGTGTGTGGTTACTGCAATCCCCGTGTGTACCTAGCAGGGGAGTCCTGTGCAGGCATGCATTTAGTGCGCGAGGCAAGCTCACATACTTAGCCATGCACCTGCAGCGCCCCCCCCCCCCCCCACCCTCTAGAGGGGAAACAGTAAAAAAGGTATCACAGATTGCACCCCCCACTCCTGATTTTGCATTTTCAAAAGTTGACAGGTATGTAGGAGATAAAAATAAATATGATTCAGCTTAACATCTAAACTACATAGACTAGTTCATACAGTGCCATGTTCTTGTTTCTGTTTAAAGACATTTATAATAATGTCTTAAATACATAAATATTGCCTTCATATTAAGTCATGTCAAGGCCATTGAGATGCTTACATAAGGAATGCTAAATAAATCTATGTAAATATATGTATTGATATCACCCCCTCCCCAATAAAATGATGTCCACTCTGTTATTGTGGGCTTCATGATGTCATTCCATCTAGGCCTAAAATTGAGGGCACTGCAATCCCTTGATAGCTTGACTTCCATATCTCTAGCTGTTAATGCCTTATCGCTTTCAATAAAATGTAAAAATTCCAACAGCACTCTATTGGCTCATGTAGGCAAGCATCGCAGATGTACGAATCATACAGTGCACCTGAGATGGGCCGCTGATTGATTACTCTGCGACTGCAGGTTAAAAGGAGAGCACATGACAGAAGCTGGGCAAGTAATCAACTGCATGGCTCTGCCGGAGAGTGACTCATTCCAGAGGTACCTTCTGGTAACATAGCAGCCCTGGGGAGTAAACATCGCCTCCGTCAGCGAAGAAGAAAACAAGGCTTTTTTCATCACTATATTTTTAAGCTGACATTCAGTGTCCAGGATGTTAACCCATCTTCTGTATTGCAGAGTGGCACATGAATGTACAGTAGAACCTTGTTTATCAACGGGGTCAGCCATATTGGGCATAAACTCTCTATTTTATACCAACAATTGCCATGTTTTTCATGACTGAAGGTAATAAACACACTAAATTGTTTAGTCCTACCTGCTAGGCCTTATAATCATACATTTGTTTAACTGCCAGGGGCTTTGCTTTTTAAATCCACATATTCTGTACATTTTACTCCACCACCACATCTCTACAAACTGAAGTCTTGTTCTGAGCTGCTAACTCTTGCCCTCTGTTCACCTCTTACCCACTTCAACCTCTATGACATCATCAAGGAAATCACTTTTAATATAATTTAATATAATATAATTTTAAGATTATACACTTTATAGGCACCATACTGTACCACATTTTGTTTCTCATGTGTGGCTGAGTGTATATTTTCAGCATTTACATTAAACTTTTCGTGATGTATATAATTGAAGGGACACTGAAAAGCAAGCACATTCTTTTGCATGAAGTATGACAGTGTGTGTGATACAACAAAGCTGTTGCAAGTTTTTAGAAAGGCAAGTATTGGACATGCACAGAAGGGACAAGCTTCCCTTTACTGTGTGCTTGGTAATTTTGCAGTTTATCACAATTATCCTATACTGTGTATACATTTACAGCACAATGCATTAATATGTTTTTTTTTTACATTGTCTTAGCATACTCTTCTGGGTTTCTATGCTTTTACTAATGATACCACTTTTTACTAGCTTGAGGTTATAGGTCCTGAGTCAGCAGATTCAGCTGAATCGCCATTACTTTGGCAGACATTTTCAAGACACACAAATAGAATTGTTTTAAAAGCTGAAAGACTGTTTTATGCATGGCACCATTCCATGTTCAATAAAAGCATCCATCAAGGATAGCTCTATGTGGCATTAATGCCTTCATAAAGTGGACCTTGGGTTTAATCACTGAATGGCACCTTCTTGGCTGCACTGTTATTGATTTACTATATGAATACTTCCTGTGATTAATTTTTAAACACGCAAAAGAAAATATCCTTAACAACCTTTATTACAAATGTTTAAAATGCACGTACGGTATTATTCATGGTATAGCAGCTTCTGACACTATACTCCAGTGTTGGAAATTGACAAGTTCTGGGAGACTACAGCATACTACGTTGGAGTTTTTTCTTTTTGTGTTTTTAGTTGTCGCCAATGGTTTTTACTCCGGTTTTCTCCCCAGTTTGGAATGCCCAATAATTATTTTTACCGCGGTTCACCGCTGCAACTCCCGCGCCGACGGGAAACGGCAGCAGACACACGTGTCCTCCAAAACGTGTCCTGCCAAGCCATCTTTTTTCACGCTACAGGTCTACTGTGAAGCCACCAGACCCATAGTGCCAGAGGACAACGTAGATCTGAGTGGCTTCTACAGCAGACCCGCAGGCGCCCTATCGGCCACAGGAGTCGCTGGTGCTAATATATATATATATATATATATTTTATATTCAAAAGTAATGCTCCACATCTGTCTAGGACTCTAGCACAAAATAGCACAATTTGACCCCAAAGATCCTCAACTCCAGTGTTCTCTCAGGAACCCAGATCCAAGGATTCACTTTGCACTTGTAAATAAAACAGTACATAAAACCATTCCTTTAGGAGACCATTTGTCCATTGCGCTATATTTAACATTAACCCTGATAAGGTAACCTGGGGTCCATTCGGACTCCACAGTGCTTTAGTATCAGTTATTATGTGGATCTAGTGACTTGATTTTTGTTTGCTTTTAGGTAGTTGTCAGGAACCCATCCTGTTACACTATGGAAAGGATAATTCTAGTCCAGGCAGTCTGGTTGAATTTCCCAAATTGTTTTAGGTTTGGGGTCTGTATGGACCCAAGGCGTAGTGTATCGGCGGCCCAACCTTCTCGTGTGAATATCGCAGGCACCGTAATAGCTAGCTTCCTGGTTTGTTTGAAAGTATAGACTTGGAGCTTTCCAATGATGTATCGTATGTCTTGAACACACGTTCCTAAGCGAAACTACAGCAAACCGAAACTAAGGCTTGAGTCACGTGACATGAGTCAGCTCCTAAGTTTTGTTTGTTGCCTATTACTCGGTCGCTTCAAAAGATAGTGTTCAGGTTTCAATGTCATTTAAAAGCACAGGCTTTGCGCTTTCCATTGATGTCAGGCATGCCCGTATGCATAGTTTCTACCACCCCCCCATTCAGTGCTCCAGTGCTGTGACGCGCAGCAAATCGGTAGGTTTGTTCAAGTGCATGTAACTCGAAAACGGAAAGAGCTAGGAACACATTCAACATACCAATGATATCTCACATGCCTGTGACATGTTCCTAGAATAAACTACAGCATCCAGAATACAGTGGTGCCGTCACTTGCTAGGAGACAGCTATGCGCATTGGGCATCTTATCCATTTTGCATAGCATAAACAACACATTATACCAAACGATGACTAGAAGTAAAGGAAAAGCAAAATGAAGTGTTCATATACACATTTTCATTAATTCATTTACTCCAGTTGTTAGTTCTATGTTGTTTTATTGCTGGGGTCCGGTTGGACTCCAGGTTACCAGGAAAGTCAGTTTTCCGACGTGTCCTTATGAGGGTTAAAAGCAGACATTCATGTTGTTATAAAAACAGGTATACAAAAATAAAACATTAAGTAACATCAGATATTTAAAACAGGTGTTGTTTTTTCCTCAGTCCTGTCCTGCATTTAATGTCGATACCACTGAGAATTTGGAAAGGGTGATATATTCTATTAAGGAGGCTTGTTACAGTATTACCTATTAGTGCCTCTAAGGCTACTATGGAGGTCTTTTCTTTCAAGAGCTGACAGCTCTGATTCAGCACATGAGAACTAGAGCATGTTCTTTTGACCCCATTCCTACAAAATTATTAAAAAACACCCTTGGAGTTATTATTACCCACATTTTAAAAATTATAAATATTTCTCTTTCTTCTGGTATTTTTCCCTCAGCACTTAAGGTAGCTATAGTAAAGCCAATGCTCAAGAAACACAACTTGGATCCTAAACTCATTAATAACTACAGGCCCATTCTTAGACAAGGTTTTAGAGAGGATTGTTGCATTTCAGATTTTTTAACTCTTAATGGTGTATCTGAGAAATTTCAGTCCGGATTTCATGCTGCACATAGTACAGAGACAGCCCTTGTCAAAGTTGTAAATGACCTACTGATAAGCTCTGACTTGGGCTTTCCATCAGTTCTAATTCTTCTTGATCTAAGTGCTGCTTTTGACACCGTAGACCACTCCATCTTATTAAATCAGCTCAAATACTTAGCGGGACTTTCTGGCCTTGTCTTATCCTGGTTTCAATCTTACCTATCTGATAGGTATCAATTTGTCTCTATTGGGGAGGAAAAATCAGCATTGACCAAAGTTGATTGGGGTGTTCGACAAGGTTCTATTCTGGCTCCATTGCTATTTTCATTATATATTTTACCACTGGTTGATATCGTCAGGAAACATGGTGTGAACTTCCACTGTTATGCGGATGACACCCAGCTGTATTTGTCTTTAAAACCTGCTGATACTTCTGTCAGGGTGTTATTTGCTGCTTGCCTTGCTGATATCAAATGCTGGATGTCTCAAAACTTCGTGATGTTGAATTCAGGTAAAACATAAGTTATGTTTGTTGGCTCCCATAACCGACTAAAAAATGTAAGGTTGCATGAGTTTGACCCTAGCAGTCTTTTATCAAATCCTAAAACTGAAATAAAAAATGTGGGGGTTCTCTTTGATCCTGATTTATCATTTGAGTCTCATATTAGGGAAGTTTCTAAAGTATTCTTCTATCACTTGAGAAACAGCCAAACTGAGACCTATTATCTCCTTATCTGATGCCGAGAGACTAACACATGCCTTTGTTTCTTCAAGAATTTCACCTAGCTATTTGCAAGAGCTACTGACCGTGTATCTCCCAAATCGCACTCTTAGATGACAGGAAGTGGGGCTGCTTGTTGTTCCCAGGGTCAGTAAAATCAATACGGGAGGTAGGGCTTTTTCTTTTAGAGCCCCTAAACTATGGACTGCTCTACCTCCATGTGTTAGGGAGCCTCGGTCTGAGGGTATTTTTAAGTCTAAACTTAAAACACATTTTTATCTTAGTGGTTTTAATGCAACATAATTGCTAGCTTTTAAGGATTATTTTTATTATTATTATTATTTGTATATTTTGTATTTTTATGTATTTATGTACAGTGCCTTGTGATACTTTGGTATGAAAGGTGCTATATAAATGCAATGGAATGAAATAAATAAATAAATAAATAATAACTACAGTGGATCAACAGTTCTTACAAGTACAATACAAAATAATTTGAGATGGGGAGTAGGGACCAGTTGTCCATTTGATGTGGAATTACCCCATTGTAAATAAAAGTACAGATATCTATCTTAGTTGAGGTTTAGGAGGTTTATTTTGGATAGAGACAACCTTGTTAAAATAAAGTAATAACAAAGAAAATGATACTGGGGGAACTAAATTACCTATAATGATTTTGCCACATATCAATTGAAGAGGAGTAGCAAGTGGAGCTGAACAGAATAATAGGGAGTCAAACGTGGGGATGAAAAGGACAGTTTCATTTTGTGTGCTTCACATCTTTTTTGATGACCAAGTCCAACCCTAGCATATGGTAGTACCCTGATCTTCTGACCAACACTCCGGGGCCATGAATTGGATTTTGTTCAGAATTTCAAAAGGGGACTACAAGAAGAAATGACTATTACATTTTATCATGTATTGTTACCTTTGTTGTTTGTTACTTTTCACTATTGATATATTTTGTGCCATTCAGAAGAATGACTATGCACATTTTCTATTTTAATAATTTACACAGGAGACGTAATGGTGCAGGTTAATGGACACAAAACCTTTAGAGAAATTAGGATAATCTATTTTAAAATCAATACATGTTTTAAGTGCACACATAAATAGTAAAACCCAGTTTAACCAAAAGGTATTTGTAAAATAATAATCCAGTTCAGATGAGCAGTTCAGGCTGGTGAAAAAAAAGAACTTTTTCACAACATATTATTATTTGTTTATTTAGGAGACGCCTTTATCCAAGGCGACTTACAGAGACTAGGGTGTGTGAACTATGCATCAGCTGCAGAGTCACTTACAATTACGTCTCACCCGAAAGACAGAGCACAAGGAGGTTAAGTGACTTGCTCAGGGTCACACAATGAGTCAGTGACTGAGGTGAGATTTGAACCGGGGACCGCCTGGTTACAATCCCCTTTTCTTTAACCACTGGACCACACAGCCACAACATATAGGGTGACAGACAGTGTGTGACCATTAGTATATTCTGAACTTAAAAAAATTAAATGTAATAATATTGTATTGTCTCTCCTCCTAAGTAAGTTTGGTATGCAATCTATTTCCTTTAATTCTGGTAGACAAAAGCCCTGATAACAATGCAAGTAATTGCTGTTAACCAGTTCTAAACATATTTTTGTTACAACATTCTTTCCCCCCCCCCCCCCCCCCCCCAAGTCACGACAAATGATTTGTATTACTCAGTAAGGGATTTACAATGTCCACAACAAGTAAGGCTAGAATTCTACCACAACAATTAAAATTAGGCAATTGTATAAAAAGGTTAATTATTTTTTTCTTTTCCTTTTGGGGTCCTGTCTAGCAGGACTATTCTATTGGCATAAGATAGTGTTTATTTCATTAATAGTGCAAACATAAATAAAACTTACATGTCTTAAAGGAACATTTCATATTACCTGTAATACACTCACTGCATCAAGTTTTAAACTGGAATTGAGTGGGTATAGTTTGTTTGTATGGATGCATGGTTACAATACCATTACAATAGGCCACTTAAAACAAAAGACATCCAATGGAGTGCATCCTTGTTATTTATCGATTCAATCTGTTTGGTTGTGTTGACACTTATACTATACACTGCATAAGAGTCCACTACTAATTCACTGTTTTCAACAAAGTGTGTAGGCCAGATTGTGAAATAACACGGACAGCAATGGACAAAAGTTTTGCATCACCCTAGAAGAATTAAATAATTTTACATAAGGTAGAATAAAACCTGCTGAATAATGTTATGTTAACATATTGAATTACATACCGCTTTTTACATGTGACATTTTTAAATCTAACAAGAAAAACTGGACTACTATTATGGCATCCGGTAGACTTTTGCAATATAATTGTGTAGTTTCTTTGATTACATGATGTTAAATAAAATATCTAAATTATGTTCATATAGTTTTTTTGTTTGTTTGTTTTTTATTTATTATGTCTCAATCCAACATTTCTAGGTGATAGAAATCTTTTGCTCATAGCTGTATTTTTAGGTTATTTAACTGCATACAGATTAGAATGAACAGTTGGGGGCAGTATGGTACAACAAATTTTAACTGCAATAACACCACTGAGGGGGAAGAAATCAAGCTTTCTTCTTTTAAATAAAGCACGAAAACTGATTTAAACATATTGCGTAAAAAAAAAAAAAATTACTGGCAGATATGCAAAAGAGGTGTAACATTTCTTCAATGTCACCTTTTTCAGGAACCTTCTTGGTACAGACATAATGTGATTGCTAAAAACCGACAGGGTGCAATGCAGAAGTGTTGATGCTATAGTAACCCACACCCACACCGCCCTGATGTCAATACACATGTAAGCTAAAATGCAAAGCTACTTGTATACTCAGAGCATGCTACTTACTTCCACTCGCATACATGTACAACTAAACACCAACTTACAAAACAAAATGTGTTATGCAAATTAATGTTACGATGATCTTCTCTGCTTGAACCTGCAAGGAAAAAGTGATCTATGTAGACAGAGCATACGATTTCAATACATGATGCCCCTTTAAAATCCGTATTTAAAATGGTGAGAGTTTTAGGGAACAGTTCATAATTCACCTGTTATATCAAATTAAAATGATGCTTTCCCCAAATAAAGTGCACTGGATCATACTCCAGATAAGGGAACTAACCCACATACTAAACTATACATAAAATGTGAAACAGACTTATGTATTTACAAATGTAGTGTTGATTCTTGTGCACTGCTGCATAAAGACTAGCTATGTTTGTGTAGGAAGTCATAACAATATCTATTAGACAGAAAATATGTTTCCAGTCACTTGGAAGCATTTGGAATTAGGACATAAAAGGGACTTGAGTATTTTTAGACTTTCCAACCACAAGCCAATAAAAGGTTCAGGATATGGAAAACTACCAAAATATGTTTGTCAGGCAGGAATGGAAAATACAGGAAGTGACTGGCAGCTGTAAAGTACTGTCTTGTCTGTCACACTCCGCATCTTACAGAGACTGTATAGCAGCTAGTAAATCTTTTATGCACTGCAACAGAGCAGTATGCATCCATTATACAAAGCTACATTTGACACCTGTATTTTGAAAATGTGGGGTACCCAACTAAACTAAAACACGTTTAGTTTACAGAGTGAAAACTACTTGTTTTATTTATATCCCAAATGGATGTGAGTACACAAGGTGTCTAAAAAATGCATGAATTAAAAGGCATATTACTACAGTATACAGGTCTCAAACACAAGACCTAATTCAAAAACATGCAAGAAAAGTGACTGAAAATAAGCTTAACATCGTATGCCTATTTACCCTGTAATAGTTACCAAAAGGGCAGTTTAGAGGCAACAATAATCAGTCTGTCCCTTACACAGCTTTTACAGTGTTAATGTATAGCATACCCTCATTACAGTATTTCTTGATAGTTATATAGTGGGTTGAAAATTGACTATTTACATTGTGGAATTCAGCCAATGAACAGCAGTCATATTTTAAGACAGTTTTGAACTCCTACATTGTTTATAGGTTGTTTATTACCGCTGAGACTAAATAGACAACACAGTGGTTTAATAATAAAAGTATTTGAAAGTCAAAACTTTTGAAAACTAGACATACAAGTTTAAGTTTTCCTCAGTGCTACAATATAAAACATTTGATAGTTATAATTATACATGAACATGATATATAGACAATGACTTCTTCTCAAGACAAGAGTTCTAAGGACCATAGGTTGATCATTTGTATAGCTTGTTCAAATGACATGATCTTATTGAGTAAACATTAGCATAGTGGGGCCGAAATCCGCTTTTACTGTGTTAAAATAGTACGTCCTATAATCCCTACATTACTAACCTGTATTTCAGGATCAAGAAGTAATCAATGCCACATACATAGTGCAGCAGGTGTGCCAAACAATGACACATTGACAATAAATACTTCTTGTTAAATACCATGGTTTTTCCATACCAGTTTTTCCATACCATGGGCAGCAGTGTGGAGTAGTGGTTAGGGCTCTGGACTCTTGACTGGAGGGTCGTGGGTTCAATCCCTGGTCGGGGAAACTGCTGTTGTACCCTTGAGCAAGGTACTTTACCTAGATTGCTCCAGTAAAAACCCAACTGTATAAATGGGTAATTGTATGTAAAAATAATGTGATATCTTGTAACAATTGTAAGTCGCCCTGGATAAGGGCGTCTGCTAAGAAATAAATAATAATAATAACTTAAAAATGTTTCTGACTGTTTTATCAATGTGTGGAAAAGTGCAGTTTAACTTTCAGAAAAAAACTCCAGTCTTTGTCAGCAGCTTTCACTGATTTTTTTTTAACAGCATTTTCCTCTCTGACTTCTATACAGTACATCTATATATTACAAATCAAACAAAAAGATAAATTGGGAATATAGGGATGCACTGATCATCGGACCAAAATCAGCAGCGATTACAAATACAATACCATAATCTGTAATTGGAGTTTTACTGTCATTATCACCAATTATTACTATTATAATACATGGTGAACAATAATTTTCCTATAAACCTTGGTGTTTAAAGTTTAATTATACATAGTGGTGGTGCTAGACCCGTGTATACTAAGATTAGGTGGTAGCATGAGATTGCCTGTGTATAATATGGTAATCTTCATTTGTAAAACAAACTCTGACACCAGTACATGAACACAAAAAAGGACATAATCCAACTCCACTGCTGAAAATCCAAACAAATTTTCTACTCTGATTCTTAGTAATAATTTATGTAGTTTTCCTGCACACCACCCCGCCCTCACCCCAGAAATTGTTAGTGAAATAAAAAATTAACTACTAAAGTTTAAAATGCATTGTTAAAAAAAAAAAAAAAAAAAACAAACAAACAAAAAAAACTATTAGTTATTCTCAACACTTCATCAATTGTTTAAAATAAACACTGCCATTTCTACAATTTCTGTCTGTTACGTCACCATGTATTATAACAAACAATACACTCCTGTGCACATAAGGCTGTAATTCTATCTTGGGTTTTTAGGTGGCACTGATAAATCACAATTGTATTATTAATATTGGAGGGGGGGGGGGGGGGGGAAGTAGCATAAATCGGTGCCTCCCTAATGGAAAGCCAAACTGGAAATGAAATGTACAGCTCTTTAAGTCTAGTGTACTTAACATGTATAAATCATCAAGTCCTGCTCGTCTAAACTTCCAATTCGTGTATATTCCTCTCTTGTCAGGAATTAAAATTCAACAACAAATATTCCAGCATTTGTCTTAAGAGGGGGGAATAAATACAATTTCAAAAAACAAAACACATTGCAAAATATGAGCATCACTTATACAGTAAAAGTACAGTTGAACATGTCCCTGATGACAATTTTATTTGTTCTTGTTTCATATAAACTTTAATTGATTGAACCTGACAAATAACTCAAAAGAAGACAGTACTGCACAGTGACCTACTGGGAGGTTAGGTATTAAGTCACAGAGCACTGAAATGTGGAAGGTGGAGTTTCCACATGATATACTTCCATTCACCCAAATCATGAGGCTACACCTCTACACCTCATAACTTTTCTCAGTCATTTTAGTCAGTAAGTAACATATGATTAGGGCTTGAAGTTTTGGGGTTTTTGGGCCGATTCTGTTTAGTAATTAAACTCAGAAAAAGCTGTTAATTACAAAACAATGTCACTTGTTTTTACTTTGACTAAGCATTCTTGCAGTCGCCTAGTTTATGGATGTGCTTTTGTTTTTTTCACTCCTTTAACATAGTTGTCCCGACAGATTTTCTTTTCAGCATAAAATACCCAGTACGGTGTGTAAACTGATAGCAAATGCATCTTTTAAAATCTCCTTGATTTGTAGCAAAGGAAAAAAAAGTCTTAAACCCAGTCTTTAATTGGTATTTTTCTCTTTATTGGGATGCAGAGACAGCTTAACAGGTACTAATTAACATTTAAAGGGAGGTAGAGATTTGAAAAATAAAAACAGAAAAGTCCAAGCCCTATATATGATATATAACCACCCTGTACTGTACAGCTCTGGCCAAAAGTTTTGCATCACCCTATATAATTAACAAATTTGGCTTCATAAAGTCGAATGAAACCTGCTGAATAATGTTACATTAACATAATGAATTACATACCGCTTTGTAGTTCTCCATATACAAGAAAAATTGAAAAATGATGTTTCAAAATCTAATATGAAATACCGTACTACGATTATGGCTTCCGGTAGATTTTTGCGATATCATTTTGTAGTTTCTTTAATACATGATGTTAAATAAAAGATCTAAATTATGTTCATATAGTTTTTTTGTTTTGTTTTTTATTTATTATGTCTCAATCCTAAAATTATAGGTGATGCAAAACTTTTGGCCATAGCTGTACATAAAATACACACATTGGGCATAGCTCTGAGGCCTGCATCCCTCTTGTAACTACCAGCATCCGTAGTATTCAAAATGTTGAAGTAGATTTTCTGAATTAAAGCCAATAGGATGAGTGGCAACAAGCACAGAGTTGTGGATTCTTGGTTTCCAGGTATGGAAGACAGGGGATTTGTTGTGAGGTGTGGACATTGAAGGGACTGGCTGTATCCATTTACACAGAGTGAAATAATAAATTAAACAAAGACATGTCAAAAACAAGCCATATGGCCTTTGTCTAGCAATGACCTCTGAGTACACAAGAAGTGGTGCTACACTCCACTGCAGTGAACTCTTGAGACCAGAACTGACAAGAGTTGATTTCAAAGATGTTGGGTGGGTATTTGGTTCATACTATTGCTCTCTGTTCTACAGGTTCATCTTTTCCTTATGAGGCCTGTTTCCATCATCAAAACCATCTCCCGCTACCATGAGACCTTTTCCTGTGTCTTTTACAAAGGTAGTAGATAGGAAAGACAATTAAACCTGTCAAAAGACAAAAACACAGAACATTAATTATATATAACATTGTAAAATGTTTAACAAAACAAACAAACACACAATAACACTGGTTAGACCAACCTTCCACCTATGATGTACATGTATAGATTTACTGTGAACAGCATGAATGTTGTATATTAAAGTTTAGTTTTAAATAATTTGTTATTTATAATTTGTCACTTATCTTCTTTCCATTACGTGCGAGGACTATATGATTATTGTGCTTGAGTCCCTCGTGGGACATGAAGCAACCTAGTTATTGCAATCTCTCTCCCACACACTAAAATCATTCCAAGTCTGTACAGTTAACAACAAAAGTATTCAACAGGCCATCTTTATCATGTGAAATATAACAAAAAGAACACTGCCCATTGATCATTAGATCTCAAATCCTTATGCAGAGTCACGATGACACAGAACACCACAATACAGTAGTAGATTACAATGCAGTACAATACAATTACAGTCCACACTGATGGCACAAAACAAAAGTCTTTTAAAATGATAAATACGGGGTAACCTGAAAAGAGTTCTTTCATCCAATAATCAATAGCTGCTTTCACCTGACAAAATCTGACCCATTTGTACAGGTGACTGCAATAAGCAAGTCATTCCATTAAAAAGGACATTCACTGCTGGAGAAAAAGTGAGTCACTCCTCTCATTTTAAATTAAACCATGTGCTGCAACACACTGATTGAAACCATGTAATACATTTTTTTTCAACAGATTATAAGTGAAAAGGTAAGTTCCACTTATTTTAACTGTCAGACTAATACAGTGCTCCAAATCTCGAAAGCAGATTAGCAAACCAATCACCATACCTGTGGACCAGAGTGCAACAAATAAAGAACTGCACACAGAGCATTCAGCTTTTGGTTCAAGGTTCATCCATACAAAAAATGGGTATCGTACCAAACACATTTGTAAAGCTTATGGTACAGAGCTGGCAGAGGTGTGTTTTTTATTTAAATATCTTGTCTGTTGCAGTTGTCTTGCTCTATTTATTACTGCTCTGCTGCCTACAAAAACGCATCAACCTGATAAGTCACTTATTTTTTTTCTTTTATTTCATTTGAAGCATAAAAAAACATTGATTAGGGTGACAGAAACCTAATGAGAATTGAAAAAAAAGGATTATTCACATGACTGGGTAAAGGAAAAAAAATCCCATTGAAGTCAAACAAATAGCCTTTGTATGCCACTCAAGCTCAGAGCAGCCAGTATAATATTTTATATATATATAAAAAACAAAAAACCTTAATTCTTACATTGTCAGATCAAAATAGTATTTTACTAACGGGTTTCAACAAACACATGTCTTCATCAGAGTAAATGGTAAAAAGGTGCATCTCAGGCATTTTATACATACCGCCCTTGACAACAATACTTAATCATTAGTAAAAGTCTTGATCTCAATCCCATTGAGAATCTGTGGCACTATTTGAACATTGCAGTCCACAAGCGTCATCCAACCAACCTGAACAACCTGAAGCAAATCTGCCAAGAAGAATGAGCCAAAATCACTGACACTGTGTGCAAAGCTGGTACATACTTACCCCAAAAGACTTACCCCAAAAGCTGTTATTGCAGCGAAAGGTGGCTCTACCAAATATTAATGTGTGGGGGTCGAATACTTATGCAAGCAAGATATTTCAGTTTTTTATTTTTCTTAAAAATATTTCCCGACATAAAACCAATGTCACCTTACAATAACTGATTTTGAGTTTCAGTGTTTCAAAATAAAATATCAAACAGAACAAAATTTCAATGTACCATTTGTAATTCAGTAATATGAGAGAATTGGTCAGGGGTCTGAATACTTTTGCAAGGTATTGTATATATATATATATATATTTTTTTTTTATTATTATTGTGAAAGATGGTACTCACTCGGGTTCGTTTGCCCTTTTAAAAACGGGACCCAGAGACAAGATTTGCATGTAACTAACAAACAGACAGCTGTTTACCGGTTTCGAAATACAAAATCAATTTAAGTACAACAAAACAACAAAGGTTCACACAGTACCTTTTTTGCTAAATCTTCAGTGTGACAGCCTTGTTTCACACAGACTGGAGACTGCCCAGAACAAACATTTCTTCTGACTTAAATACATGTCTGCTAATTGCAGGCAAGTGATAATTATTACAGGCTGGAGCCAGGTGAACCCCATCCTCCCTCCCATGATGTTCTGTGGGTTGTAGTCCTGCAGCTCCCTCCTTGGACTACATTTTCTTTCTCCTTTCTCCCCCTATTCTGTCACTATTATAAATATACACACACACTAAATATGGACTGGAGAGGAGGGCTATAGTGGAAAATTATTCCCCAGAGGGAAGACTATTGTTAATGACAGGGGGCTATAATACCCTCAGCCACAGGCACCCTGCACCCTGGAGGTAACAATAGTTTTCCCAAGGGGCATTTAATTTTCCACTATGAGCGGAGTCTGCAGTACAGATTTAATATATGAATCAGTCAAAATAATAAGTGAGGCAAGGTTGGATAGTAAATATTACTTTATATACTTTGTTTAACATAGCTGATACAGTATAAGTAAATAAATAGATAACAAAAAAGGTTTTTGAAGTTCAGTTTTTTTGGCGTACAGCTGTCCATCTGATTTGCCGACAATTTATATCCTGGCTGTCATATTTGTTTACATGTCGAGTTGAATTTTTTTGAATTTCAGAAAGTCAGGAAACAGCGACAGTGATGTTTTAATCACCATTTTAGTGTTTGGAGCATCTTTCTTTTGTAGTATGTTTTGTAATTCATTTTCTGTTAAATCACAGAATCGCTGTTTAGCAGTTTTTTCATTCAGCCATTTTCTCTTGTTGTTTGGAGTGGAAGTGAAGGGCGTTCCTTTGAAACGGGGCAGGATTGACAGTGATGTGAACCAATCACATGTTAGAGGGAGACTACTGCACGGTGGTGTAAGGATGTTAGGGCAATAGTTCAATCTATTTGTGATGAGGTTTTAACCAATCACTGGCCAGAATGTCCAAGTACTGATAGAGATAGATAGATAGATAGACAGATAGATAGATAGATAGATAGATAGATAGATACAGACATGCTCAAATTTGTTGGTACCCCTCCACAAAAAACGAAGAATGCACAATTTTCTCTGAAATAACTTGAAACTGACAAAAGTAATTGGCATCCACCATTGTTTATTCCATATTTAATAGAAATCAGACTTTGCTTTTGATTTTTTATTCAACATAATATTGTAAATAAGAAAACAAATGAAAATGGCATGGACAAAAATGATGGGACCGCTAACCTAATATTTTGTTGCACAACATTTAGAGGCAATCACTGCAATCAAGCGTTTTCTGTAGCTCTCAATGAGACTTCTGCACCTGTTAACAGGTAGTTTGGCCCACTCTTCCTGAGCAAACTGCTCCAGCTGTCTGAGGTTTGATGGGTGCCTTCTCCAGACTGCAATTTTCAGCTCTTTCCATAGATGTTCGATAGGATTCAGATCAGGACTCATAGAAGGCCACTTCAGAATAGCCCAATGTTTTGTTCTTATCCATTCTTGGGTGCTTTTAGCTGTGTGTTTTGAGTCATTATCCTGTTGGAGGACCCATGACCTGCGACTGAGACAGAGCTTTCTGACACTGGGTAGTACGTTTCGCTCCAGAATGCCTTGATAGTCTTGAGATTTCATTGTGCCCTGCACAGATTCAAGGCACCCTGTGCCAGGCGCAGCAAAGCAGCCCCAAAACATAACCGAGCCTCCTCCATGTTTCACTGTAGGTATGGTGTCCTTTTCTTTGAACGCTTCATTTTTTCGTCTGTGAACATAGAGCTGATGTGACTTGCCAAAAAGCTCCAGTTTTGACTTATCTGTCCAAAGGACATTCTCCCAGAAGGATTGTGGCTTGCCAATATGCATTTTAGCAAATTCCAGTCTGGCTTTTTTATGTTTTTCTTTAAAAAATGGAGTCCTCCTGGGTCTTCTTCCATGGAGCCCACTTTCACTCAAAAAGCGACGGATGGTGCGATCAGAAACTGACGTACCTTCACCTTGGAGTTCAGCTTGTATCTCTTTGGCAGTTATCCTTGGTTCTTTTTCTACCATTCGCACTATCCTTCTGTTCAATCTGGGGTCGATTTTCCTCTTGCGGCCGCGCCCAGGGAGGTTGGCTACAGTTCCATGGACCTTAAACTTCTTAATAATATTTGCAACTGTTGTCACAGGAACATCAAGCTGCTTGGAGATGGTCTTGTAGCCTTTACCTTTACCATGCTTGTCTATTATTTTCTTTCTGATCTCCTCAGACAACTCTCTCCTTTGCTTTCTCTGGTCCATGTTCAGTGTGGTGCACACAATAATACCAAATAGCACAGTGACTACTTTTATCCATTTAAATAGGCCGAATGACTGATTACAAGATTGGAGATGTGTGATACTAATTAAAGAAACAAATTAGTTTGAAATATCACTATAATCCAATTATTTATTATCTTTTCTAAGGGGTACCAACAAATGTGTCCAGGCCATTTTAGAATATCTTTGTAGAATAAGCAATAATTCATCTCTTTTCACAGCTTCTTTGCTTTATTCTATGACATACCAAAGGCATGCAAGTATACATGATAAAATAGCTTTTAATGTCATCACTTTTCAGGAGGAATGAAGCATTATTTCAATGATCTGTAAGGGTACCAACAAATTTGAGCACGTCTGTATATCATGGGTGTCGGGGTCCAATATAAAATCACCTATATATCAAGGGCCATGATATAGCGAGAGACCCTGAGAAAAACAAATAGGCTAACAAATACTGTACAACCACTCCCTCGTTTTATCAGGGGCGTCAAGGTCCAATATAAATCCTCTACGCAACTCGCTTTTTCTAATTTTTCTTATAAAAAGCAGCAAACCATTTTAATTCATACTGCAGAGTATAACTGCTTCTCATCAACTTAAGTCTCCAATTAATTTCATGAGTCTTTCTGTCCTTTCTCAAATTCACAAACCCGTTGCATTGAAAGAATCCATTCCCAACATAGGAGGCTTGTTGCTAGGGAGCTGACGTCACTGCCCTGTGACTTTTGCTAGTGCATTGCTGCTACTAGTGAAAATCTCGTTGGCTAAAAAAAACGCCACTATGCTTTGTTTGTAATTGTTTTGTATATTTTTGTTTATGATGTGCAGTACAAAATAAAACAAACAGTAATTCTAAGTGACATTGCCTATGTATATTGCAGCTAAGGCATGCGCAGTTAGACTGTAAAAATGGGGAGTCAACCACAGGACCACGATATATATATCCGAATCTGCAGTATAGCGAGGGGCGATATAAAAAGGGGTGGGTGTATATAGTAAGTTTTCTGATGCACAAATTATATTTTGGTCTAGATCTATTTCATTTTCATATTGGTATGTTTTTTGTGA
This sequence comes from Acipenser ruthenus, assembly GCF_902713425.1. Lineage (NCBI taxonomy): Eukaryota > Metazoa > Chordata > Actinopteri > Acipenseriformes > Acipenseridae > Acipenser > Acipenser ruthenus. The sequence continues at coordinate 33,781,583 of NC_081193.1, forward strand.
AATAGCAAATTGCAAATAGCAGACACAGGTGTGTCTTTCTCAAGTAAAAAAAAAACACAAAAAAAAAACAGTTGGTATTCTGCTTACCTATTACAAGAGATACAGCTCCAATCACCAGCACCAGCACTATAACCAGAGGAGCAATAAGGATTTTGCTTGCTGGAAAAGAAATGCCAAAATAAGAAACTGTTAGTGCAAACTGTCATTGAATTTTAAAGCACAGTAGTTACATAAGGTATTGGCTTAGTGCTACAGCGTTACCATTCTCCAGACAAAGAGATCTTGGTCTTGAACTTGAGCTCCATAAGTGACACTGGACTCAAGTCACTAGACCTTGGGTTTCATTCTATACATATGCAGTGTGCAGAAGATTAGGATCATTGATTTAACTTTCCCTTAAATAATTACATTTTCTTCATGAACAACCAAACAAAAGCATTCACAAAATAAAATTTAAAAATTTTAAAAACTGTCTGCACTTTCTGGGTCACTTCACTGCTTCACTGGTTTCCTTCCTGGCAATAACCATGTCAGTCATTAGGGTTTGCTTTCCCTATTAACTGACATGCTTTCAGCCAGTTAACACAATTTTACCCATAAGAAATACTAAGGAAGTAAAGCAGTAATAGACTTCCTGAAAGGCAAAGCAAGCAAACTGGGAGCTTAGGTACCATGGGTCTGTTTTAAAACGAAAATACAAGTTTGCTATACAGTAATGTAGGCTTCTTTAAAAAACACACACCTGAGACCTATGTAGCTAATGGAAATGCAAGATGGGTAAGATTCATTGAATTATTTTGTTAGCTACAATTACTTTACATGGGAAATGGATAGTCGTTTTAAATGGAGAACACTTCCCTAGCGTCAGCAGCTTGGTAATGCCCAGAACACCCAAGGTTGAATAGCTTTTCAACTGCATAACACATTTGCTTAGGTGTTCTCCTTTTAAAACCTGAATATTTTATTTTTGCTTTGTTATTTTATGAATGTATTTTCGCTTACAGACAATGGCAATGCTGCAGTTTGGAGGTGTTAATGCATAACAAGTAATCAATATTTTAGTTGGTAGGTGCTGGAAAAGTACAGTAAAAGGTGCTTAATTGTACCAATGTTTAAAGAAAACCACAAGTACCAGGCTATCTGCTCTGTTGGGAAACTGAGAAGACTGAATCAGAGATACTTCACAAGAAACTGCCCATTACTGGTTTTGTATGTGCTTAATGTGCTTTAACCTGAAATTATGCAATTCAGTTTAGTGTTAGCAATGAAGAGTCGACTGGTCATACAGTAAAGGGAAAGTCGACCTCACAAACTGGTAGTCCACGAATTGCCTGTCACATGATTGTGAAGTAATTGTGAAGTAATTGTGAAGTATGCGGTTTCAGTTGAAAGGGAGTGCAGTTGCAATCCATTAACATATAAATGACATTTTAGAAAATGAATACATTGTTAAAAGCTCGTGTCATTTTTTAAAACAATCTAGTGCACAAACAGCGAAGTGTTATGAAACAGTGCGTTCACAAACAGCAAAGTGTTACGAAACAGTGCGTTCACAAACAGAGCAGCAGACATTACTTAACAGATATTTCTTTATTTTTTTTTTTAATGCAGCAAGTAAAAACTATTCAACTACGTTTACCTCAACTTTTTGAAATTAATAGTCGTTCTACTACTGCTAGATCTGGATGAAAACGGGAATTAGGGGAAAGGTTGGACAATGGTGTTGTAATCCCTTTGAAGTTTTCTTTATTGACAGTTGACAGTGTTAGTAAACAGAACAAATACTGTTCTATCCCCCTTTCTTGTAGAAACCCAAGACTAACACTATCAAAGTCTGGACAAAACACACAGTTTTGCTCTTTATAGAACATGTGCACTCAGAGGTTTGCGTAATGGTAAACAACCGTACACTGTTCTAGTCAATAGTTTACTAGTCAAGAGTTTGGGTTGTAGTTCCTATTTACCTTTAGATGGAGGCCTATTCTATTAAAATGCCTCACCATGTAAAAAAGGCTAGATGCCAAACAAATAAATCAAAGAAAGTAAATAACACTTCGTTTTTAGTTATTAGCCTAAAAATGGTGCGAAAAAATGAAAAGCATTATCTTTTGCATTTGAGTCTGACAATAACTAATTAAACTGCTTTGTATATTAAGTAACTATGTCATACAATACTGTCTAAATACCTGCTATGTCAATATGTCACATGGCAAAGACAGTTCTGGGGTTAGGTTGACCTTTCAAGGTTTTCTCTATTATATTAACAATCACCTAATAGTGTTACAGACTTGCAATGCACGCCAAGCCAACAGCCATTACATATTCACATTCAAGAGGAATAAAATTGGTGAAGCAAATCAATCTCCAGCAAGGAGTGGGGACACTAAATTGGCAATTGACAAGAATGTGCTGACCTGTAATTAAAAACCCTTCTCCTTTTACTGAGTTACTGGAAAACACACCATGCAACAATGCACAGCAAAGTGAACTGATTACATATTTAAGATATGACTGGTGCTTAATTACAGCACATCAAATAACCTTGAGAGGGAGCACAAACACGACTATTGTTTTGCACATACAGTTACTACAGTATAGTGTGAAAGGGAAAGGACCATGCTAAAGAGGACAAGCATTTACAGTCTCAATACTCCATTGATTAAATTATCAATCCATGCAATTTGAAGTTACTCAGTAGCTTACTTGACATTTTTAAAGAGCCCCCACTGGTCAACATGTAGCAATGCTAAAGGGATTTTTGCTGAGGGGTTGGAACAGAACGGTACGACAGGAGTGTGAAGTGCAATGAAAAGCAAGCTTACTTACCACACACAGAACCACGCACTAATCTGCGCAGATGAGGTTTCTCTGGGAGGTAGCGGAATTTACAGCCGAAAATGCTGAGGTTTGAGGTATGATCACCAAAGAAGCGAAGCTGGCGGTATCTCTCTCCACAGCGGTAGCAGAAGTTAGTGTTACACTGGGAACAGGTCATGTGATCACAGCCTTCCGTCCTCTGGATATGGATCTGAGGAACATATTACAGAATATTAGAAACTAGAGCTACATCGGATCATCAATATGGATTGAATATTATAGCAATTACACGTGGGTGCCCGACGGCTACCTGCGTGAGGCCGGCTGGAAAAACCCGAACAGTTACATGAATCCCAGTGCCGCAGATAGGAAGTGGCTGTAGCTACCTCCCCCCAAAACGACGAGGCCACCAAACCACGAATGAATAATAATAAATAATTAACACGCTCCACAGTGGCGCCCTGCCACCTATCCCCCAAATATCGAATTTAATGAAAATCAGCAGCTGAGACACGGCCCGTCCCCCAGAGCATGACTGCGCTGTGGGAGAGAGCCCAGCCTGTCCAACCCAACCACTCATCCCGCAGAACTAGAGACGAACCGCTCAGCACTCAGGTAAGGAAAAAACCCTACTCACATATTTTTTAATTTTTTAGGGGGAAACCTCAGGGAATCCATGGCTGAGGGCAGCCCTTCCTCCAGGCTCGAAGCGGTCAACTCCCGTTTCGGCTCCCCAGCGCTTGACTGAGCAGCCGAAACAAAAAGAAGCGACATGGAAGAATAACACACAGAGCTTTTATGCGCTTGCTGATGACGTGTTGGTTAGGGGTGGATTTTCCTTTGCAGAAAGGTTTACAATTCTGTGATTTTATAGTGTTAATCTTTCAATTAAATTAAAACAAAAATGAAGTACCAAGTTTAATTAACATGATAGGACCATTTGTAGCTTTCTGATTAGCAAATTATGGAAATGTGACTCAATTAATGTAAAGTTTGTGAGCATTCAACCTTACAGAACCTTTAGAAACAGTTCAGTGAAACTTGTCAATCTTTATTTATACTAATAGTCACTACAGTTCAGACCTACATAGAAGTAGTATATGGATATACATCACATTATAAGACAAATGTTCTTCTCCTTCTTTAATTGCCTCTGTGTACAATTCTTCAGTTCATGTACAATATAAATGCCATACTATAATCATGACCAGTGATACGCCCTGAAATCCAATTAACATGGTGTATCTCTAGTCAAACAAGGGTAGCTGGAACTAACCGAGTTTGTTGATTATGAAAGAAATGTTTCAAATATCACATTGAAAAGGGTCCTTTTCTAGTCATAAATTAGTTTTGCTGATAAAACTGCATCATAATAGCAAAACTGCAGACTAATACAATTGTCGTTTTGTTATTTAGGCATCACTGTATGCATTTTAAAACAGTCTTGAAAGGATCTGAACAATAAGATCAATTACATTGATGCTTTAAATCAGTATACCAGCTTTGTAAATTATACAATTAAAAAAAAAAAAACATTCTAGAATTGGAGCACGAAACAGTGTTATTTTTAGTACTCTGTTGATTTATCTGCATAGATTAATTGATCCTACTTGACTTGTACACAACCCCAATGTGGTTTTATGGTGCCAGTAGGTAAATCAAATATGAGCACAAGCAGAGAACATTGTCAACATTAATTGTTTCATCTATGATCCATTTTTTTTGCTACCCACCTTGCACCTGGGACATTTCTGGGCATTCCTCTGTCCATGTTCAATTTCACCGGCCCAGTGGTGCAGCAACTTGTCTCCCTTCTTGTAGTCTCTACAGTTCAGACCTTCATGCCAAGGTGAGTGACACTTAAAACACCATACAAGTTGGCACACTTCACATAGGATCTGAAACAGAAGGATGCGTTTTGAATTAGAAACACAAACCTAGATTGTACCAAAAATACATTTGCAAAATAGAGACAGATTTGTTAACTATAAAAAAATATATATATTCATTACAAAAATACACTTACACAGTATGCCCACATTTCGATTAAAATATCAATATATAGAGGGAAACAGTACCACACATCCAGAGACAATAATGTTCTTTCAAACAGTGCTTGATTGTATATTGACCCCAGCACAAGTGGGTTTTATTTCATACATTGTATACTTCACAGTCTATATTACTGGAGCAGAAATGTATAACAGTAGTTTAAGGTGTGTGAAATGTATTTCAAATCGATTTGTTCTTTTTTTTTTCTTTTAGGCAGCAGCAAGGCCATTTCAAAACTGTACTGTATCCAGCTGGTGAGAGCAGAGACCTGGCTGGAATGAGAGAAATTACTGTTTTTGTTTTCTTCTTTTAAAAAGTAAAATGAAGAAATATATTTACCTTGTTATTTATTAATCACAAGTTCACAACGATTCACACTATGTTGTGACATATTGCTTAATTACTCCACTACAGTTGGCCTAAGTCAGCATGCTCTCCCCATATTATTACCATTATAATAAAGTAAAATCTTAGTCTCCTCTGTTAAACAAGATTAAGAAATGAATCCCCATTAAATGGATTATTTGAATGAAACAGGAACTAGCTACAAATATACACCCCTACTAGTTTCTAGGCAACCCGCTATTAGTTCAGTGATGATATACTGTACACATGAACAATATATATATATATATATATATATATATATATATATATGAGAGAGAGAGAGAGGATAGTATAAATCTATATATATATAAAACATTCTTAAATGGGTGACAGTGAAAAACAACACAAAAAAATTATATTTTCAGCCTTTCTCCTGAACCTACAATTGGACCAAATCTTTACAATTCCCTTTGAAAAAAAAAAAAAGCGTGAACAGAGATAGAAGCCCCTAGAAATACATGTACAGCACTGTACTGTTAGAGGAGGCGTGCTCACTTTGTACTTGTTTTCAGCTTTGCTAGGGCTGTGAATATTGCCTTTCCTCTTGAGGGTGGTGAAGTGCTTGCACTGTGGACAGGGCTTGGTGCTGGAGCCCACCCTGCTCAGCTCCAGGAAGTACTTATACTTAACCACCTCCTCATTAGGCAGGTGAGCCACCACCATGCTCTCCTCCAGGTGCGCACTGCACTCCGTGATTGGACACTTAACATCCGCCTGCCCAAGCTGCACCTGCAGATGACAAAAGAAACTTTCAATCGTGTGTTGTGTTTCATCCTGGAGAACAAATATTGTACAGCAAACTTCCTGATGTTTTGTTAGAGAACAGGGGCCCTAGTCACAAGGTTATAAAGTATTTTAGCATATACTGTAACAAGTTGACATTTGTGAATAGTATCACAATGAAATAATAGTGCTAGAAACATATTCACCACGTAAACAATAGTTTACTCTCTTAAAAGGGGAGGTAACCAATGACTTACGGTGTTACTGAACAGGCTGTAGGTTTGAAACATAACACATTACTTTCCCTAGCTTTCTGATTTGTTGTACGTACTGTATTACTACAATATCTTTATAATCATGGTGGTTTTGATATTTTCATTAGCATATCCCTTGTTAAAAAAATCAGTTTTGATTACTTATTTTCATTTTACAGCGGTTATACAACAGGTCTCCCTGTCAAAATGTCTTCTGAATTTAACTCATCGTCGGCTTCAATCTGACTTGTTCAATCAGAAACATTTAATTGGTTCCCAACACAAACCTCAGCATTGTCATTGGTTCATCTGTCCTATCTGCTCATTCCGGCACAGGTTCAGAGGGGAGGGAACAGGTCTATGAATATTCACAACAATCCCCATATAATGGCAATAAATAAATAAAGACATTATTTTGATCAGGGTGGAATAAGAACCAGTAATAAAACCTTAAGTGAGAACTCTACACGCTAAGCAACACAATATCACAGACAGCAGATTTCACTGCCTAGGTTATAGTTTATGTTTATGCACATATTGAATAGAAACATAAATATTCATATGGTTGGAGGTACACCCCCTGTGCATCTTGTACAAACCACTCTAACCGGTTGGGGATTTGTAAAGCGGATGTTGTGATTATACAGGTTCTTGTCATGCATATTAAAAAAAAATGTGTTCCCGCCCCTCTGAACCTGTGCCAGACCGAGCAGATAGAACAGGAACCAATCAAAATGCTGATCTTTGGGAAAGGGGTCAGGAACCAATGAAATGTTTCTGATTGAACATGTTGAATTATTGCCCTATGGCCTGTACAGTAACACTTTAAGTCATCGGTTACCTCTACTTTTAAGGCACTAAACTATTTTGATATTAGCATATCAACAATCTCAAAGGTCTCTTCCTCATTTACTCAAGTTGCTTTTTTGTTTTGTTTGTGATATATTTATGCATTTCTTTTAAAGGAACAACTACAGTATCCTCAAGCTCTCAGGTTCCAGCTAGTGTTACAGGTAACCCACACTAAGCCAGGGGTTCCCAAACTTTTTTTGTTGCACCCCCATTCAGAGTTGTTTTTGTTTTGCTGCACCCCCTACTAGGAAACTCTAAGCTATTGTAAAATATCTGTGCTAAATTAGGTCTTTTTTTAAAATCATATTATCAGCCCAAACAAACTGTCAACCCAGCATCAAAACAAGTGAGGTGTGTGCATTGCAAATGCCTTAATAAAAAGAGCCCTTCACATTATAGAATATACAGTACTGTACAACTGTATGAACCAGGAGGAGGGTGGATGGTTCATACAGGGTAGGCTTAAGGTATACTCCTGAGAAATACACCTGGCTAGCAACACTCACTGGAAGTCATTGTTCTGTTTTTTAAAGAACATCTGCAGTTTTCAAAAGACGTGGTTATACTTTACTACATTACGAAAATGACATGTTTTGGAAAAGATCCCCCTTCGACAGGTGTATCCTACAGTCCTTTTTAAAGAAAGATTCACACTTTAAACTTTGTCCTATCTTTTGAATCATGTTGGTGTTAGTTAGTTACTGTAGTTGACTGTAAACTGAGTAGAAGCTAAAGGCCTATCAGACTTTGAAGAGACATGTGGAAATGTAATGTATATAATTCAAGTAAATTATTTTACCACAAGTCCTTCAAATCCTAATCGATAAGCCCACCAAAGGTCAGTTTGTTAACTTGTGTCCCACAAGGGGCTTCAGCCCTTCAAAGATGGGGCAATTTTCGATACTTTCATCCTGAAGTCTTTTTATTAAATAAGACAGTAATGTGGGTAGACAGTAGTAGAGCTGCATACAGAAAGCCAGTTAAATTATGAGCACACCTAAGCAATTTGAAAGTGATAGAAACATGCACTTAAATTCACTCAGGAATTTGACAATTGGACAATGTTTCAATTTTAAAGCCCCCAACAACACAGAAATACTAAAGTGATCGTACTTATTTTGCATTTCTACAGAAGACCTACCTGGCTATCTGTACATACGCATTCATAGGACTACTGACATTCTAAATATCATTTTTTGATCCTCAAAATCACTGCAAAATGAGACGCTTTTCAAGTATGACTACCCCTCCCCCCTACACACACAAAACACGGAATGACCCATCAACATGTTAAAGTGTACTGTAATCATAATGTTTTCCCCACCAACACAAAACAAATCTTAATTAATATCCTACAATACAGATAAGCATTTAGTTTTGAACTGGTCACATTGCAGCACTTGTAGAATGAAAATTGTTGATGAAGGAGATGCTGGAAAGGTCACTCCGTTGATGGCTCCTAGCAACCAACATTAAAGGAAAACAGTCTGTGTATTGCCAAGGATCCAGACATCCAATTCATGTAATGCAGTTTAGAGCAGCATAAAAATGCCTTCAAACAAACGATTCAGAGATCCAGCCAAGATCAAGACAGTTTGGAATCAGAATACCTTGGGATGAATCATGACTGGCAAACAAGAGCTGCTCATTGCACTATCCTGTAATTAATCACTGAAACAATGGCGCTGAGCATTCAGGTTGTTCTGTGTTTTACTGTAAACTGCCTTTTTGTAACCCAGTGGAGAATCCACAATGTTATCAGAAAAGAAAGGTCTCGGTGCATTTGAGTAGATGATTGTGTACTCAAAGGTTACTGAGTGACTTTGTAACGTATAGTTATTTCTACAGTATATTAGACTTTCTTACAGCCCTCAAGTTGTTTGTTTCAATTTTTTTTTTTTTTCAGCTGCCCTAACCTGGAATGCTCTCCTTTAAAAAATAGTTAATTCAAGACTGGTGTAAACACTGAAAACAAGCTCATTGTGGTTCTCAATCCTCATTACTGTACATACTGTACCAAATATATATGAGAGAGTAATTTGCTAGATCATATTTTCATACCATGGAAGTACATGTAGGCCAATTTGAAGATTTGCAAAAGTCCTTTTTAGGGGAATTCCCCCAAAGCTGGAATTTATTATAAGCATTGTCAACTAGTTCTAATACAAAAGGAAGATGGAAATAAATGTTAGACTAGTTTCTCTGAGCAAAGGCACATTACAACAGTTTTAGAAAAGTCTATATGTATATGTTATTCTGATTAATTATCTTCATTTTATGAAAATATTTCCGCTGTAAATAGGTGGCAGTTTCTGTAAATCCTGAATCATTCTGGAAGTGTATCAACTTGCATGGACCTACCTGCCAAATAACTTTAGGGCTGTCATACATGTAATACATTACAGTGTATCTATATGAAAATCTTATGCTACAGGAAGATGCTGCCTCAAATTTGAACTACTGTAAGTGACAGGCTGAGAAAAAATAACTGTTTCTGCAGTATATCTCTTGATTGCTAAATAAAATACACCATTTCACATCATACATGTATCTCTAAGGCTGCCAGTGTACCATAAAGATCTGACATTTTCATTCCCCCAAAAAATAACAAAATTAAATGCCTGCTTTAAATGTCATGTTTTATCAGATAGGTCAGACAGTAGTTTGCTATAATTACAATGTAATCCAATTAACCTGTAAATCAGACTGAAACGACACGCTACTAAACTACTTCAATGACCATTTTGTGATGCATGCTTTGGGGACTGCATAAGTGGCTACCTGTACATCCCTGTGTGTACAGTAGTGCTGCAGTTCATCATTGTAAGAAGAAGGATGCCATGAATAAATACTAGAGTGAATGCTAATTCAGTGGTATGGAGCAGTATCTTACAACTTTAAGTACAATAAAAGTAAAGTTAAGAACTTTAATAAAATAAAATAAAAAATAAGCTTACTATATACTATAGCTTGTTTACAGAATCACCTTATGTAGAAACATCAGTACCTTTACAGTACATAGGTCTATAATAATAATAATAATAATAATAATAATAATAATAATATAATTTTTTTAATATAGCACCTTTCACAATAAAAAATTGCCACAAAGCAAAAGAATGAGCAAGAATGCAGGAAAAGCAATAAAAACAAAAGAAACACATAGAACAGTAAATAAAATGAACATCATTTTACCATAAAACACTACATTATAAAAGTGTGTTTTTAATCTTGTTTTAAAAGCAGTGACACTTGGTGCTTCCCTACAGAGCGAGGCAGGTCATTCCAGAGTTTTGAGGCTTGTGACTAGGATGGCTGGTGAGACGTCAGACCAGCAAGTTAGACAGTCAACAGTACTGGTGTTGGATGCACTGGTGCGCGAGTTTTATTATAAATAAAAGATCAAAACAAAACACTGAGACACCAAAATAAACGGTGCGTTGGCCAAAACAGACAGACACTAAACAAACAGGGTGAGACAAACCCGAAACAAGTAACGTGCTGATTTACAGTCAGCATGAATAGCAATTGTAATTCTTTCTTTACCTCCCGAATCCCGTTCTCTCCTCACTGAACACCCAGCCCTGAGCGAGTGACTTGTGCTCCTTTTATCTGCAGCTGTACCAGGGCTCGCTGGCTAATTAATCATTCACTTGAATCCCAGGCACACTCTGCATGTGAACTAATTTGTGCAATCCCCGTGCCCACATACAAATACACACTTTACTCTGTAGGTGAAGTGATTGTGCAATCCCTGTGCCTAAATACAAATAGGGCCTATACATTTTAAAATCACCCGTGCTACATAACCCACACTCCATGCACCACTACATACATACATACCTACATATAAACAACACACCACATGAAACACAAAATACACACAGGGACGGGGCTATCATTTACAGGGAGATCGTGTCTAACTAACCTGCTTGATTTTTTTTGAGGATGCAACATTGACATGGTTTATTTAGATTTCCAGAAAGCTTTTGACAAAGTCCTGCATAAAAGATTAATTCTCAAACTGAACGCTGTAGGGATTCAAGGAGATGCATGCACATGGATTAGGGAGTGGTTAACATGTGCATGCATCTCCTTGAATCCCTACAGCGTTCAGTTTGAGAATTAACATAGAAAACAGAAAGTACTGATTAAAGGAGAAATGTCAAAATGGAGCGAGGTAACCAGTGGAATACCACAGGGATCAGTATTAGGTCCTCTGCTTTTCCTAATCTACATTAATGACTTAGATTCTGGTATAGTAAACAAACTTGTTAAATTTGCAGATGACACAAAAATAGGAGGAGTGGCAAACACTGTTGAAGCAGCAAAAATGATCTAGACAGCATTCAGAACTGGGCATACACATGGCAAAATACATTTAATAGAGAAAAGTGTAAGGTACTGCACACAGGCAATACAAATGTGCATTATAAATACCATATGGGAGATACTGAAATTGAAGAAGGAATCTTTGAAAAAGACCTAGGAGTTTATCCTGACTCAGAAATGTCTTCATCTAAACAATGTGGGGAAGCTATAAAAAAAACCAACAAAATGAATGCTAGGATATATAGTGAAAAGTGTTGAATTTAAATCAAGGGAAGGAATGTTAAAACTTTACAATGCATTAGTAAGACCTCATCTAGAATATTGTGTTTAGTTCTAGTCACCTCGCTATAAAAAAGGATATTGCTGCTCTAGAAAGAGTGCAAAGAAGAGCGACCAGAATTATTCCTGGTTTAAAAGGCATGTCATATGCAGACAAGCTAAAATAATTTAATCTGTTCAGTCTTGAACAAAGAAGACTATGCAGTGATCTGATTCAAGCATTCAAAATTCTAAATGGTATTGACAATGTCGACCCAAGGGAATTTTTCGACCTGTAAAAAGAAACAAGGACCAGGGGTCACAAATGGAAATTAGGTAAAGGGGCTTTCAGAACAGAAAATTGTGGGAGTCTGGAACCAACTCCCCAGTAATGTTGTTGAAGCTGAGACCCTGGGATCCTTCAAGAAGCTGCTCGATGAGATTCTGGGATCAATAAGCTACTAACAACCAAATGAGCAAGATGGGTCGAATGGCCTCCTCTCGTTTGTAAACTTTCTTATGTTCTTATGTACCCCACCACAGGGCCCTAAGCTGAATGCTCTACCACCTGTGTGTTTTCAAGCATCCATTTTTTTATGTCATCAAGACAGGTGCTCAAAATATTTACAGCCCAGGTGTCACCCTGTTTCAGGGATAAATATAGCTGTGTATCATCAGCATAACAATACAAATGAACCCTATAGCTACGCATAACATTGCCCAGAAGCAGCATATACAAGGAAAACGGACTTGGGCCAAGAATTGAGCCCTGTGAGACCCCGTATGTAACCTTTGACAAAAAGGAGGTCTCCTCCTCTATTTTAACAAATTGCAACCTGTTTGAGAGATAGGATCGAAACCAAGACAGAACACAACCTGACAGCCCTACCAGATTTTCAAGGCAATCAATTGAAACAGATTGATCAAATTGTCAAATGCAGCACTTAAATCTAATAGTTTAAATCTAAGCGAAGGTGTGCCCGTGTCAGACGATAACAACACATCATTAACCACTCTAAGTGATGTCTCTGTGCTATGATAAGGCCGAAACCCAGCCTGAAATTTCTCATATATATGAACTGCAAGAAATGTGATAAGTTGCTCTTTCTTAAACTTTAGACAGAAATGGAAGATTTGAAACAGGCCTGTAGTTATTAAGAACATTGTGATCTAAGGTAGATTTCTTGAGCAGTGGTTTTACTATTGCAGTCTTGAAAGAGTTAGGAACAATACAGTACACAGGTAAGTACAGAAGCAAGTCATAGAAAAGTGATTTAGCGGGAATACACAGGGTACTATTATAGTGGTCACTTTACAGGTGATTTTTAATGCATGTTTGACTATTTTGATTTCCCAGATACAATACTGTACTCACTGCACATTGTAGTATTGCAGTTTTAAATGTGTTTGTTTAAAAATGACTAAAAAACTCAAATATTGAGTGAATATACTGGAGCTAGACCAAAACAAACCTTTTACTACAGTACAGAATGTTATCTCTTAGCTAAAAGCTACTGTGGTTAAAGACAACTACTGTATAATGAGATAAATCTATACTGAAGCAACCCAACTAACATCTCTAAAAAGGTACTGTAAGGGACAGGAAACAAAAAAAATTAAAAAATGCATTAGAAGCTACTGTTTTGTTATACTGTCAAACACTACTGTGAAACCCTGCATTTAATATAGTAAATACTGTACCGTGTTTCACAATAGGTATAGTGTTGAAAATGAACCAGGTGCCAGAAATCAGATCACTGTTCAATCAATCATCAACTTGTTTAATAAACTGCCCCCTCCCCTTTTCATACAGAAGCTACCTAAACAACTCCTAAAAGGTTATCAATTAGTGTAATCACCTTTTGTAACACTCTACACACTGTAGTGCTGTATGCTGGGGTCTAATTTCCAGGCGTATGGCCAATGAAACAATATACCTACTGTAAATGAAGGACAAAACTTAGTCCGAAATCAAGACCTGGGTGCAGGGATAGTGCTGGTGTCTGGTAAAAGTGCAATTCAATATAAAATATGATAGAAACGTTTTTTTGTGGTTGTCATTTTTTCACCACTGTGTACAGCCATAGACTTCACATGTTGCTGCACAGTTAAAATATAACATTTGTAAAAATAGAGTCAAATAGAGTTAAAATATAAGATTTATTTTTCTTCAGTCTGAACTCTTTTATACAAGATTTTAAAAAAATTATTATTTAATAGCTAAAGGAAAAGCATGAGTCACTGTACTCGATCGGAAAAAGTCTGGTTATTGCACTTCATGTTACTTCAGAGTGGTGTGAGCAGGCAGGTCCTGGTGTCCCTGTGGCTAAATTGCAAACACATAAAGCTTTGCTACAGTGTCAGTTCCCCTAACGGCCTGCTCCTGGAACATAATTAGTATATCTTGCAAGTGTTATGGAACACAATGATTGTACTGTGGCACCAGGAATCACCTCTGCTGCAAATCATTTTACGTCAAATTTTCCTGGGCAGGACTTCAAGGCAGTGTACTGTTCAGAAATATTCAGCACAGCCTGATGGAAATTCTCTTTGAGCTTTGCAATCTGTATGTCAATGTCTTTTAATGCTAATGCTGTTTTTTTTTATTATTATTTATTTAGCAACACAATAATAACAGTAAAATAAAAAACTGATTACACAATATTGTCAGTCAGCAAACATACCGTGCTTGGCTTAGACAGAAATTAGGATAGAATATCAGCTAAAAAAAACAGCATGCCTTAATGAAACTTGTAACTTGTAATAGCAGCAGTGATACACATACAGTAAATCTCTGCATGCTCTGAATCTGATGAGAGTGTGAGAGATTGCTTAGAGTCCACTAGTCAACAGGTTAAGTGTGGTATAGTTAACATGGGCTTTGTCCAGTTTTCCTAGGATATGGAAGGACATACCAGTAATGCCACAAAACTGCCTACAGTACATCAAGAGTTAAATGGAACAGCTGGCAGCCTGTATGAAAAAAACTAAATAAACATACTGTACTATTAAGAAGGGACCACCCCCTCCCCCTCCAGATTATAACCCAAGTAATTTGGGGAAACTCTGAGCTTCTGTACAGAAAAATGTAATATTATTCTTTCAAAATGTCAGTGAACAGTAGCAGTGAGAAATAAAAGGCACTCTAAATTCTTAATTATTAAAAAAGGAAGTAGAATTTCTCAACTTTAAAAGACATTAAAATGGCTGGGTTATGGTTTTTGTTCTTCTGCTTCACTGTTCTGCAGCAACAGGAGCTGTGCTGTAACTAACTTGGAGTATGACAAGCGATACTACTGTACTGTGCAAAGTAACACATGCCTGAATAGAAAAGAGGTGTTCGCTTTTTAATTTCACCTCTGCAAAGCCTGCATTACAGTGCAACTGTGGCCAAAGGGGGTTAGTAAGGGAGTTAAAACCAAATGAATGGATTTAAGTGTAGAATAATAATTAGACCTACAGTATATTGCTATAAACTGTTTAAGATTAGTTTGGTAAACTCCTGGGGACTGTACAGTTCCCTGTAAAAATCCAGAATCTTGGACCACACATTATTGCACAGTTAGAAAATCATTATCCACATTCTTAGCCAAGGAACATTATGTGGAAATAAAATTTAAAAAAAACCATGGCGAGTTAGTTGACTGTGCATGAGTGCCAATTACTCATCAGTCCACTGAGATACGTTTTACTGAGTGTTTTTGGGCTTACCCCAGATTCCATAAAACCAAAATTCACACGTTGTATTTAGTATTATATAATACAGCTAAATCAACAGCTATTTTATTATTACTTGTTTATTTAGCAGATGCCTTTATCCAAGGCGACTTACAGAGACTAGGGTGTGTGAACTATGCATCAGCTGCAGAGTCCCTTACAACTACATCTCACCCGAAAGACGGAGCACAAGGAGGTTAAGTGACTTGCTCAGGGTCACACAATGAGTCAGTGGCTGAGGTGGGATTTGAACCGGGGACCTCCTGGTTACAAGCCCTTTACTGTACTGTACTGTAGACAATGTAGCTGGCATGTGAAATGTATGGCATGTGAATAAACAGGCGTTTACCTGTACAGTATTTACAGTACAATACCACAAACCTTTAGCTTCAACGTTTCTCATTTACCAGCAAATGCTCCAATACTGTAGGTGATCTGCAGCTAAGCAAAAAATTAAATGGATTTAAAGCTTTGAATGGATTACTTGTGTTCCAACTCAGTACAACACTGGTACATGGATCAAAATAACTACGAGTCTGGCTTTTTAAGGCTACCAAGAGGATTTCTGTATTTAGATGGTGGCCTCCTACATTATTCATACAGGTCTTTGAGCAAATACCAAGAATCCAAAGGATACAGCAGCAATCCAATAATAACTCATAAAGAACATACCCAAGAAAACATTAAGACAGTTCATCTTCATAGTAGATGGAGAGCTACAAATTATCCTTACTGTAGAAATACTCTGCTTCTGGTTTGTGACAATTTATTTAAATACTGGGCATTTTAGACAACGTTATGTGCTGTACAGTACTGTGGTCTACAATCCCCAGCATTTGAATAAATGATCACAAACCAGCAAATAATCAGCATACTTGTTCTGGTGTAATTTTCCCCCCTTACCACTTTTCATTGAAGTACGCACAGACCTGATCCTACTAACATCTCTGGTAAGTTTTACAGTACGGTCAGTCACCCTTTTGAGCCTTGCCTGTATTATGAAAATATATTTTAAAAACAGTACCCTTTCCATTATACTGTATATAGTACTAGATTAAAAAAGAAAATTCTCTTCGTTAAAATTACCAATCAGCTTTTTTTTTTCTATAAATTTAGTCGTCGCCAATTATTTTACCCCGATTTTCACCCCAATTTAGCATGCCCAATTATTATCTGTATCCCCGGCTCACCGCTCACAACCCCCGCGCCGACTCGGGAAACGGAGGCTGGAACACGCGTCCTCCGAAACGTGCTCCTGCCAAGCCGTCATTTTTCGCACTGCAGATCCACAGCAATGCCACCAGACCTATAGTGCCGGAGGACAACACAGATCTGGCGGCTCCGCTGCAGAGCCACAGGCGCCCTATCGGCCACAGGGGTCGCTGATGCGCGGTGAGCCGTGGATTCCCCTGCCGACCTAAGCCCTCCCTACGCGGGCAGCGCTCAGCCAATTGTGCGCCGCCCCCTAGGAACTCCCGGTCACGGTCAGCTGTGACATAGCCTGGATTCGAACCTGCGATCTCCAGGCTATAGGGCACATCCTGCACTCCGCACAGAGCGCCTTTACTGGATGCGCCACTCGGGAGCCCCCATTAAGCCATTTCTAATACAGAAATGTGCACAAATAATAAAAAAGGAAAGAAAGAAGGGAAAAAAGGAACGATGTAGTGTAGACAATACAACCTCATTGTTTTTTAAATGAATGGCTGGCACACTAAATGGACGTGGAGATTGTTCCTGGAGGTACTGTAAAACCCAGCATACAGTACAGCAGGTCATATTCAAAATAGAGAAGATACAGTACAGACCCTGAACTGCTGGAAACTCCCTGTGAGGAACTTGCTTCTGACAATGGCGAGTTAGTTGACCGTGCATGAGTGCCAATTACTCAACAGTCCACTGAGATACGTTTTACTGAGTGCTTTTGGGCTTAGACAAGATTCCATAAAGCAAAAACATTAGTCTAGAACTGCAAATCTAAATGTCATTTTTTTATAATGAAGTCTTGAGTAGGCCCAGGTGGCTGCATACTGAAAGAGTATTCAACCCACTGTTCACCAAATGCAAAGGGTATTGTGTGCAGCCATTTGAACTCCAATGATTGTTTTTAAATCACAGTAATTACTTACAATTACGGTGACTGACAAGAATGCAACTCCAGCAAGTCTGTTTCTACAGACTGCGTTTGTATAACATCATAATTCAAACTCTACCCTTCCTTTGAGTGCTGGAGACAAGTGATAATGCATTTAAAAATAGTGGGCGAATTCATTAGGTTCAACAGCAACATTTGAACATGTTGATCTGCAATACACCAGGTCGATTTTTAAATATTGCCCCTTTGCTGCAAGGATGGAGAAATCAACCATCAACGAAGCACAAACTAAGAAAAATATACCCATCATAGCCAGATTACAGACCAATTATAGTGAAAGATCAGAACTGAAGACATTGTAGGGTTAATGGTGACATTTTGCTGCAGAGAAAGACTTTTACTATTATTCTGCTTGTTATGAATAGTGACTTTGCCTTCCCACTTATGGTGAGGTCCAGGGAAGGAAATTGTGACTCCCACTGCACAGGAGGTTAAGTCATTCCCATCCTTGAAGTCTAGTTTCCTGGGATTAAGAACTGTTTTCAGTTTGAGATATTTCAGGCCATAGACATTTTTTTTAAATAAATCATACCTGTTTTTCACTTCTGCTAGCTTCTGTACATGCTGCACTGTAATTGTAAATGAAAGACACATGGTATAGCAAACACTCATTTTAAAACATGATATCTGATACTACATTAGGTTAAATTGATACCAGGGTCATTTCACCTTATAAGGGAAGCAACTGGCTGGTTTAATGACGAGAACGATTACATTTGTTTCAAAGCTGCATACAGTATTTGGGATCTATTTAATGAATGGAAGTGCAAAACAGGTTTATAGAAATAATTTCATTAGCTGCAATCACTTTAACTATTGCATATGCCATCTAAAACGTGCCCTTTGAAAATCATATTCTGCATGGAATAAAAAGAATGAATTTTAAAATGAGTATTTCCCTTCAAAAGGTTGAGGTTGAATGCAAGATACATACCTAAAACAACCTAATGAATTTGCATAGCTTTCATCTGTTTAAAAAAAAAAAAAAAGAATACTGCGAATTTAAATAAAACTGGAATTAAATGTCTGTAAGTTGAATATTTATAAAGATTCGTATAATCAGAAACATCAAACAGCAGCAAAAAAATACAGAGCACCGTTGTGGAAAGAAATTATTACTAAACAAAACCAAAACATAAAACTTACCATATACAATCATAGAACACAGCTGTGCACCAAACATTAGGACAAGAACTCAAAGTGTACTGTCCTACAGATCTACTGTATAGACCTATAATTAGTGCCTTGTGTTTTACACTTGTCTTTTAACCTGTAATTTAGTCCTATAGACACAAGATATAGTCTCCACAGTGAGCCACGCAATGAGAAATCATTAAACAAACATCATCCCATTACGTTACTTTAATTATCTGAATTGCTCATCCCATTACTACAAAGTACGTATAAGAATTAGATTAATAAACAGAACACTGTAGATGGCTATTGACATTTATTTAACCCATACATCCCTGTGAATACCTATAACAGGATTTTAAAAGGATGTTTCTTTCAATATAAGTGAAAATACATTATTTATAGGTTTTAATTTTCCAGTACCCTTTTATGCAAATCATTTCGTAAAAAAATGATTTCCATTTTCTTTATATCTGTATCTCACTGGGCACAGATATATATTTCATCAATAGAAGAGAAGATATTGTTTTTTAATAGATTTCCCATTCCTGGCAATGATCCCTGAACACTACAGATATTAGAACATAAGGGCGTAATATTAGAACATAAGAAAGTTTACAAACGAGAGGAGGCCATTCGATTCATCTTGCTTGTTTGGTTGTTAGTAGCTTATTTATCCCAGAATCTCATCAAGCAGCTTCAACAACATTACAGGGGAATTGGTTCCAGACCCTCACAATTCTCTGCGTAAAAAAGTGCCTCCTATTTTCTGTTCTGAATGCCCCTTTATCTAATCTCCATTTGTGACCCCTGGTCCTTGTTTCTTTTTTCAGGTCAAAAAAGTCCCTTGGGTCGACATTGTCAATACTGTTTAGAATTTTGAATGCTAGAATCAGATCGCCGCGTAGTCTTCTTTGTTCAAGACTGAATAGATTCAATTCTTTAAGTCTGTCTGCATATGACATGCCTTTTAAACCAGGAATAATTCTGGTCACTCTTCTTTGCACTCTTTCTAGAGCAGCAATATCCTTTTTGTAGCGAGGTGACCAGAGCTGAAAACAATATTCTAGATGAGGTCTTACTAATGCATTGTAAAGTTTTAACATTCCTTCCGCTGATTTAAATTCAACACTTCTCACAATATATCCGAGCATTTTGTTGGCCTTTTTTTATAGCTTCCCCACATTGTTTAGATGAAGACATTTCTGAGTCAGGATAAACTCCTAGGTCTTTTTCATAGGTCCCTTCTTCAATTTCAGTATCTCCCATATGATATTTATAATGCACATTTTTATTCCCTGCGTGCAGTACCTTACACTTTTCTCTATTAAATGTCATTTGCCATGTGTCTGCCCAGTTCTGAATGCTGTCTAGATCATTTTGAATGACCTTTGCTGCTGCAACAATGTTTGCCACTCCTCCTATTTTTATGCCGTCTGCAAATTTAACAAGTTTGCTTACTATACCAGAATCAAAGTCATTAGTGTAGATTAGGAATAGCAGAGGACCTAATACTGATCCCTGTGGTACTCCACTGGTTACCTCGCTCCATTTTAAGGAATCTGTGCATTTGATAGATTCTGTAACATATGTAAACTGTGTTTATTTATTTCTTTGTTTTTTATTGTTTTGTTCTTTCAATATAACATCAAAAGGTTGTTCATAAGAAGCCCATAAGTGTTACTTATGTTTGCATGAAAGACAAAAAAATTCCATTCTCAGTTCTTGTGCATTAATATTTTGCTATTAAACGTAAGCATCATTTGTTGGTTAGGCCGGTCTTCTTTCATGGATTGACGTTGCTCTGTGAAAATGTGTCCATATGAAGAAACACTTCTTTCAGCATCCACAGATTGGTAACAACTGACAAATATATTTTAGCCTTTCTTGCTAAATTGGGAAACAGTTCTGCATTTCTCCAAAATGCAGTCAAAGAAATTCTGCTACCTTTTTCTATTGCATATAATTGCTATCCCTCCATTTCTGATTTACAGTAAGCATCAAACCCTAGAATACAATCTAAAGTGAGGGGTTCTTTATCCAAACTTCAAACATGTTGTGGGTCTAAAATCTTCACTGCCTTAAAAACTTGTGATCTGGTTAAATAAAACCTAGTTTTATTCTGCATTGATCAGGGTTGTTGTAACTCGTCAGTTAACAACACACTTTGTTTTAACAACGCACTTGTTATTCTGTCACATGTGCTGTGCAACTCTTATGCCAGTGCTCGGTATGTATTTATTAATTCTGCAACTTTTTACACGTTTGATGAATTTCTAATGTTACGGCTTTCAAAATAAGTTATACAGCACACCAGGTGGATATTGCCGAGTGCGATCTCTCAAAAAAATGCTTTTCGAGTTTGTTGGTGCAACTATTTGTTCTTTAAACGCCTCAGTTTCTAGAATGTCAATTATTGTCCCTCGTAATTAGCCAGAATTTAATGGGTTGATTACGTAATTATTGTTTTGATCAGTTTAGCTGGAGTGGCTACACAGACATCTTGAGGTTTAGTACTGAATTGCAGGTTAGTCATGTTGTTCTAATCTTCCTGTGAATTTCACAGGGCCCTACCTATAATGTCTTATTTTATCAATTAAGAATGTAAAATATTGACCAACTCAGACAATAAACACAAAGTTTTCTGCCTGCTACAATATAGAATTTATTCCTTCCAGTATAATACACCATCCTTCATTCCTGGCTGGTCTCACAGACAGCAATTCGCCCCTTCCTTGACGACTACTCCAAACAGCTCCTAGTTCAGGCTCTGGTACTGTCCTGCCTTGACTACTGCAACTCCCTCATGGCCAGCCTCCCTGCCTATGCTATCCATCTGCTCCAGCTCATCTAAAACGCTGCTGCTCGCCTTGTCTTTTTCCTTCCTCATTTGTCCCACGCAGATTGCAGCAGGGATGAAGAAACATTTGCTCTAATCAACATTGTATACAGCGATTCAATCCAGAGAAGCTTGGATGGACGCATCCATAACAAACTGCTTCTGGGGTATTGCACCACTCGTTGTGCATTCGCTTGTTTCACCCAGGTAGACCCTGCTTCTACAAAAATCACGTAGGCGACCTGCGACCCGAATTGGGTCCAACCCGGGCAGAGCATGGCAGTGTGAAAGGGGCTTAATACATCTCAGAAACAACCACTTACAATGATACAATATTTGATAGCCATTTAATAATAAAAGATACAAAATATATTTTTCCTGATATTTTCCTGACAATATTCAAACGGCATCTTGCAAACAAATAATTATACAAACCCCACTGCTATTAAAACAGCATGCTATTAATCTTAATTTTATTACAACTATTAAAATTAAAATGATAAGTTAAATTCCCAAGAAATTAATCTAATTTCCCTTTCTTACTGCCTGAAATTTTGACACTCGCTCGCACCGTCTTCGGAAAATTCAGTGTTTTCAGAAAATTACTGCATAGCAAGCATTCAAGTTAACTAATGAAAGCACGTCAATTATTGATCGCTTTATTTATGTTGCATAAGCATCTTCTTAAGCCCCTAATTAAAAGTGTAGCACTGCGTCTAACGATGTATCAACAAATTCTAACTCCGATGTGTTTAAATGTAAATGAAAAGAAAATTAACTTAAGTGCATATCCAATGTGGTATCTTTGAGCGGCATGCCATACAGTAGGTGCATTTCTTACGATTGGCAAACTGTTTTTTTTTTTTTAAAGCCCAAATAAAAGATCTTTGACAAGCTTGATTTCTTTGGCTAATTTACGGTGCTTGAATAGTTTATCTCTCTTATTTCCTCTTGCCGTTTGTTGTTTTGTCTGTATGTCTCTCGCTGCCTGCGGCTATTAATGCTGAATCACTCTTTACCTCACAAATGTGCATGTTTTAAATAAAAGGCATAATCATGGTTCTCTAGGTAACCAAACTAACGGTGTTTAGCTCAGTAAGTCAGCGGAGGCAGGGACCTTAAGGATAGATAGAAGTTACAGGAGAGGAGTAATTATTTGGAGAAGTTAAAATAACAGTAAACTTTAAAATAGTAAACTAGAGTTTATTGATTGGGGTAGCTTACATACTGAGTGAATTGTAAATAAGGAAGGAAAAGGATTATTACCAGATAAAGTCCAGTGCTCACTTGCATTATGACGTGTTGCCAAAAAAATAATATATGCTTGCTAGGGGACACAAATGCCCTGTAGATACTGTAGTAGCAACCTTTCAATCTTGCGTTTCTGCAATTTCAGCTTTTGTAATGAAGGACAGCTGACGCTCGATGGGCCAAATGGAAGGCTCTCACAAACCAGATTGGACCTGCAGGCCGTCAGTTGAAGAACACTGCTGTAGATAAATACTGTAGATATAAGCCCAGCAGTTCTGTCTACATAAGATCTATAAAATGCCTCTCAAAAAGGCATGCTGACAGTAGTAGGTCATGCAACCACTTCTTTTGATTTTTCTTATCCTAGTAAAATGAAAGACCCTGCTGTACCAGACTGAATCAATAAACCGCTAGGCTCCTTAGAGAGCCCCAGTTTTAATATCTTATAATCTCAGCCTAAACCGGAACACAGGAAAAATAATCTTTTCAAAATGTCTTAGTGATAGGTTAGGTCAGCCTCATCACCACCAGATCTACTGTGGTTCAGGCTGACTGCAGATGAGATGGAGCACAGCAATATTGTATGTACAGTGTTATATCCAGGGTATACAGTGTTATATCCAGTTAAAGAATCTGAATACAGATCCACTAAGTGTCAAATCACATCTATTCATAAGCAAAACTAAACCCAGTCACTTATCTACTTACTGTACTATTAAACGACAGTTACAAATCTCATTTTCCTTTGTAGCAGCTCAGGATGTTAACACTGACAGGACATGGGAAGAGATACAGTGTGTTCTACTGTACTATACAGCATATAAATATCTATTGTACTGTAGATGACAGCATTACAGTAAGACTGTGTCAAATGAGGGACTTGGCATAAACACGCAGGCTGGCATCACATACTGTAATGATGTTCATGGGTCATTAGTATTTACTGTACAGTACAGAGTTTGCGTTAAAAAAAATAATAACCGTGCATTCACTGTATTTTGAACCTTTTCATGTGTGGAAAAGTACTTTACAATGAAATACTGTACTCTTTTTAAGTAAAAAATGAATAAATAAATAAAATAAAAATAAAAAGTACAACAAAATGGTACAAAAGTCAAATGTTGGTAAAAGCTAGGCGGTTACCAGCTCCCTTTGTATAAACAAAAGACAGGGAAGCCAGGAACAGTAACAGCACTGATTGCACAGTGCTCACAAAACACGGACAACTACTATAAAGAACTCCTGCAGTATGTACTGTAAGCAAACGGGCCTAACCGGTATACAGAACTATTCACATCTGCTTCCAAACAACCTGCAACATCAGTTAGGATTTTGTTTCAGTTTTAATTAATAACAAACTATGACTACAGTATGCCATCAAGCCATCAACGGTCTCAATGTCTGCAATGCACCCCTAACATTCACAATTTAACAAAAGTTAAGGTGAAATATTATTCAGGCTGGCTATTTCCAACTGTCCATTGTTCACGCTCTGTGCAGTCTACTTCATCCAGTTGGTTAGATTCACCGAAAGTAGCCTCAGCTGCAGGCTCACAAATTTACTCCCAGAAGCCCTGAGTTTTGACACACTGGGGCTGATTCAATTGATCTTAATCCATCTGATACAAGATGATGAACGCTACATAACAAGGCTGTAAAGCAAACCAGGGCAATTGAACACCCATATCAAGTATCACTTTTATATGCTTCAGTACCCCAGAGATAATTCTATTTTGATTACAGTGTGCAATGTGCAATTTCAGGTATTTATTGAATCACAATCAATAATAAAAAGTTAATATAGGGCCCACACATACAAGGTAAGACATAAAACTTTCTGGGTGAAACTGCCTTTTTTTTTTTTAAAACTTGGTTTGGTTTCACAAAATCAGTTCCATATGGAGTGTTAAAAAACTAAATCGGTCTGTCGTTTTAAGAAATCATATGCCATTTCATTTTGTCTGCACAAAAAAAGAAATGCAATTTCTTATTCCATAATTAACATTGACGTTCAGGAGTAAGCCTGTACCTGTATCATAATTCAGTGGATAGAGGCCAACAGATTTTTCTTTTGTAAAAGAGTGTGTTTAAGGTTCGCAGTCTGTATGGGTCAGTTTTATACAGGTATCCTGAGGGAGGTCGCAAGTACACCTGTTTATCCAAGACAAGTAGGACCCAGCAGCATACCTACTGTTTCACCAAAACTGGACAAGCACCAAAGATAATACTTGCAATACTTCAGCAAATCATGAGGCAGTAGTTTGTAAAAGTTGTTAACTTTGACAAAGTATATTCACATGGAATAATTTGTTTCCTCAAACTGTACGTGGCGGTACTTAAAATACGCTCGTAATGCAACCAAACCAGTAGGAGGCTGTGTGGTCCAGTGGTTAAAGAAACCGGTTCAAATCCCACCTCAGCCACTGACTCATTGTGTGACCCTGAGCAAGTCACTTAACCTCCTTGTGCTTCGTCTTTCGGGTGTAAGTGACTCTGCAGCTGATGCATAGTTCACACACCCTAGTCTCTGTAAGTCGCCTTGGATAAAGGCGTCTGCTAAATAAACAAATAAAACCAATCAGGCACCAGTAGTACTGAAAAGTAAGGAAATGCTGGGACCATGAAATGGTGACCTGCGCGAAGCTGGGGGTCCGAAGTTGCACAGTTTAACGGTAGGGGAGGGACGATTATGCAATGAAAACATTGACCTGCACAATCAACACGTCTACTGTACACTAATAGGGTGAATTATGAAATTTGAGTAACTTACATTAACAATCGCCATACTTGTATCGGACCAAATGCACAAGCGTGACTCAAATCGTGATTACCTGTGAGCTCAGGTACCTTTTTAGACACTCCTCACACACT
Source organism: Acipenser ruthenus (assembly GCF_902713425.1). Classification (NCBI taxonomy): domain Eukaryota; kingdom Metazoa; phylum Chordata; class Actinopteri; order Acipenseriformes; family Acipenseridae; genus Acipenser; species Acipenser ruthenus. The sequence goes on from NC_081193.1 coordinate 33,807,225, forward strand.
GCCTTCTTACAACAATGAAGCGGTTTCATATGCTTGTCTTCCAGACAAACGCGACAAGTCAGCACAATGAAGGGCTTGTAGTCGCCAGAGTAAAGGTTCCCCAAAGAATTCGTATCAATCACACTCGATATGGTGAAAGGCTCATTGTAATAAAGATCCAGATCCGACTCTGTCTGCAGATGCAAGTTCCCATTTGTGTGGTTGCTCACCGGTGATGGTAATATTATTTGCCTTTCCTCAGACATACTGTTTTGTTCTCTTAAACTGTATAGCAATGGCGATCTCCTGTAATTGTCGTTTGCCATGCAATACACAGTGCAGTAAATATGTTCCTTATTGGTAACACAGTCAGTATCAGAGTCTGTGCAAGTCCATTTCACTTCATCATTAGAAGTCAGTGCGACATTTTCTAAATGGTCTCGATCCTGTTCTATACAAAGTTCGTTTTTGATTCCACTTTCTCTACATTTCCCTTGTTGGTCTGTTCCTATTTTAAGAATTAAATCCACAGAAACATCCCGGCTTTCTATTAAATCATTAATATTATTACTTGTTACAGGTGTCGATGTTCCGAAGTCTTTCTTTAAAATGTCAACAGCTGTTTGTCTCCTTACAATTTCCTGATCACTTGGTTCATCTTGGTCAACACAATTTTCTAACGTGTGTTTATGCACATCCAGAACAACATCGGGTTTTATAACTTTCCTTTGCCTGCCGTTGTTTACAAAGTCTGTATTTTCTATCCCAACGTCGACAGAATCTTCTTTCGAGTTCCTGGCTCTCTCCAGTTCCAAATCGTTCGAGCCAGTAGGCATTTCTTCCTCAACAGCATTTACAGAGATTTGCTCATCTTCCATTCCTGATGTGTAACTTCCCATCTATGCTCTGCTTAGTTACTCCAGCTGAGTATACAAACACACAGAAGAACACAATAAATAGCAATGCTGCTTCTGCTTCCGGGTCCCTGCTATGTTATGACAAATTTAATCCACTCCGAGCTTTTTTTTAATTATTATTATTACTAGAAAGAAAAACCTGCTTTTAAGCGACCATAAGTTAATTTTCCAAAATTAACATAGGCCTTTGAGCACTTCAAAAAAAGTGACCTCAATATTCAAATGCATTTTTCTCTCCATCTTTTACAAGATCATTAAAGAGGAGAAGTTTATATAACGTTCGGCAATCTCAGGAGTTCCTGCTACGTTGATACTTTCGTATTTCAGTATTCTGCAAGGTAATTATGTGTTCTGCTGTTCAGTCTCCTGGTCGTATTATCTATAATATAAGCGCTCGCAATAAGAATGCAGTATATTGCTTTGCACTATAACTGTTTTTTGGTGACAAGTTAAAAATCTGTGTTCTGCTGCTCCAATGAGAGAGCTTTGCTCTTAAACAGAGTCATTTCTATTTATAATACTATTGTGTGTAGACAGAGAGGAACTCTGCTGTGTAAAGAATAAGAACACAACTTTTTAAGCATAACATTTACAGTATTAACCAAGCAAATCAAGTGCCAGTTCAATTAAATTTAACCCATGAATATATTTCTCTGAGGGCATCACAGTTTGGCTGTACAAAGCTTTGATGGATGATCAGATTGACATTCTCAAGTACACATATTTTCATGACGCGTTTCACGCTTATTCACATTAAATCCTTAAAGTAGCTTGACATGTTATTTGAATTGCTATAGTTTACATTGTTTGCAATCATTCTGAGTGGTTCTAGATTCTATTGCTCCAATACTGAGTTGTTATCATTTTTTTCTTATCATGTATTACCTGGGTTTTGTCCCTTTGTTTCCCTGCCCAATATTAGCTTATATTGCTTTTACTTTGGAAAGTCACTTTTGTAACAATATAGAACATGTTTGTCCATATCTGCTTTCTTTTCAGTCCCCTTCCCATAGCAAAAAAAAAAAAAAGGATCATGTTAGAAGCAAGCAAGTCACACAGACCATAAAATGCACATGGATACAATTATATAAGAATAAGGAAGATTCCATGTACAGCTTGCACAAAACTTGCGTAATCCGTGTAGTCATTTTTCAAATCAAGTCAAGTTCAGATCTTGCAACCTCTCTCACTTCTTGGAGAAATGCTCAATAATCTTATTGTCTTCTAATTTCTATCTGGTACGTGTCTGAAATATTCCAGGAAAAACATTACCGGAGAAACAAAATGAGAAACAGACCTCTATTTCAGACCAGTGGCATAGCCAGGATTTTGTTTGGAGTGTGTGTGTGTGTTTGCAGATAGGTAATAATTAGGGCTGTCAATTAATCACAGTCAACTTCTGCAATGAACACGTTAATTTCTGAGGAGATTAATTCGCACTCCTGTCTTGTCCCTCTTAGCAATATTCTTTATTTCCTTGGCACAGGTTTGTTGCTTTTAGTTACAGCACTAGAATTAGTGCTGGGACAAATATCGAAATATTCGAACGAATATTTTTTGACATGTATTCGGATACGTGAATCTTGTATTAGCTAGAAATGACAAAAATGCCTTGCACTTATTTACTGCCTCACCAGAAGTTGCGTGACAGTTTTAAAAATGGCAAATGAAAAAGAGCTCTGTGTGTAAAAGTTTTAGACAGCAAAAGTAAACAAAAAAAAAAAAAAAGCACACGCACGCATAATGATCTCTATGGAATGCCACCTGGGTCTAAAAAGCATTGTGCTGCTTTAGAGCGAGTCAGAATCTCATGGGACAGAAAAAAGGCAAGCACGTCATTTGAAATGCGTCACTTAAACAGTGTCCAACTTGCTGGAAATGTTGTGTAGTAATTTTTATATAGATTGTATATATTACATATTTTTTGTTGTTACTTTCAGTTATGTGGAATGTAATAAACGAGAACCAAAACGTTGAGCTTTTTTTCCCTTCATGTTACAACTCCATTTCCACGTTTGTTTTATTTGAAGTGTTTGGTTACATTTCAGTTTTAGTTTGTTTGTTCAGCATCAAAAAGGCACAAGTAAACCTCATGTTATTACCCATACGGAATAAAAATATATATTTAATATATAATAAGAAATAAGATACTTATATTTTCCCAATATCTTTCTTGAATTAAATAGAATATAATATACACTACCGGTCAAAAGTTTTAGAACACCCCCATTTTTCCAGTTTTTATTGAAATTTAAGCAGTTCAAGTCCAGTGAATAACCTGAAATGGTACAAAGGTAAGCGGTAAACTGCCAGAGGTTTAAAAAAAAAAAGTTTAGGTTACCAAAAACTGAAAAATAATGTACATTTCAGAGTTATACAAAAAGGCCTTTTCCTACAGGTGTCCCAACTTTTGTTGATTACTTACAAACCCTCTGTCTGTATAAAAGCAGTGTTGGAACAGACTGTGTTACTACACCCTCTTAAGCATTATTTGGACAGTATTGTACTGCAGGAAGTAGTATATTGCTCTCATAATGGCGAGAAAAAGGCAAAGAAAGCCAAGGTGTCAGTGAGTACAGTTTCCTACACCATCAAAAGGCACTTGGAAACTGGAGGAAACTCTGACAGGAAGAAGTCTGGCAGACCCAAAGCCACAACAGAATCAGAAGACAAGTTTCTGAGAGTCAACAGCTTGCGTGATAGGCAGCTCACAGGACAACAGCTTCAAGCACAGCTTAACACTGGTCGAAGTAAGCAAGTCTCAGTTTCAACTGTGAAGAGAAGACTTCGAGCTGCAGGTTTGACAGGTCGAGTGGCAGTAAGAAAGCCATTGCTAAGATGACAAAATAAGAAAAAGAGGCTTGCCTGGGCCATGAAGCCCCGCGACTTGCACAGAGTGAGTGGCACCCTGAAACAAAACTGCTACCACAGCATTTTGCAGCACCATGATTTCTTTTTTATCTCCAATTGTTTATTTGTTCTATGCTTTAATTTCAGAGTACATTGAGACATTGAGACATTAAACTGCGTAAATTTCAATAAAAACTGGAAAAATGGAGGTGTTCTAAAACTTTTGACCGGTAGTGTAAATACAGTGCCTATAGAAATTCTATACCCCCTTGAACTTTTTTCACATTTTGTTGTGCCAGTGCCTCAGAGTTTGATGCATTTAAATGAGGCTTTTTTCCACTTATCTACATACCATACTCCACACTGTTAAGGGGAAAAAAAAATTTATTGAGAAAAAAATTATATATTAAATATAAAACTGAAAGATCATAATTGGATAAGTCTCCACCCTCCTGAGTTAATACTTGTTGGAAGCACCTTTGGCAGCAATTACAGCTGATTCAAACTGTTCAAGCTCTGTCAAGTTCCTTGGGGAGCGTTGATGGACAGCAGACAACTCATGCCACAAATTTTCGATTGGATTTAGGTCGGGGCTCTGACTGGGCCACCAGTGAGGACACTGTACAACTTCGGAACTGCGGGCTTCATACTGAATGGTTGAGCAGTTCATTCCAGGGGCAGTCGGAAGCTGGCCATTCAGGAAGAGGGCGGCGTTACGGTATCTGGAGTCATCGCCCTAGTACGGTGAGCGAAGTTTCAGTCATGAATTGGAGGAGACGTGATTGAACTAGCTATCGGAGGGGGCGGGGCTTAGGGTACTTTAGGGGGACGTGGCGCCGTAATCGGTTCCTTTTGTTGTGGTTAATGGGAGGAGACAAGGACGGGAAAACGTGAATGAAGTGAATTTACCATTTTGTTCCTTAGCCACTCCAGTGTAGCTTTGGCTGTGTGCTTTGGGTCATGGTCATGAGTTGAGTAATGACTTTCTTCTTGCCACCCTACCATACAGGCCAGATTTGTGGAGTGCTTGGGATATTGTTGTCACATGCACACTTTGACCAGTCTTGGCCATAAAAGCCTGTAGCTCTTGCAAAGTTGCCATTGGCCTCTTGGTAGCCTCTCTGATCAGTCTCCTTCTTGCTCGGTCATCCAGTTTGGAGGGAAGGCCTGATCTAGGCAGGGTCTTGGTGGTGCATTACACCTTCCACTTCTTAATAATCGTCCTGACCCTGCTCGAAGGTATATTCAAGGCCTTTGATATTTTTTATACCCATACCCTGATCTGTGCCTTTCAGCAACTATGTCCTAGAGTTCTTTTGAAAGCGCCTTGGTGCTCATGGTTGAGTCTTTGCTTTGAAATGCACTACCCAGCAGAGGGAACCTACAGGAACTGCTGAATTTATCCTGAAATCATGTGAATCACTACAATTTAACACAGGTGGAGGCCACTAACTTGGTGTGTGATTTTGAAGGTGATTGGTTACACCTGAGCTAATTTAGGATTGCTATTACAAGGGGGGTGGACACTTATCCAATCAAGCTATTTCAGTTTTTATTTTTAATTAATTTTCTACAAATTTCTAGAATAGTTTTTTCACTTGGAAGTTGTGGGGTAGGATGTGTAGATAAATGAAGAAAAACTAGTTTAATGCATTTTAATTCCAGGCAATAAGGCAACAAAAGGTGAAAACTTTGAAAGGGGGTGTAGACTTTCTATAGGCACTGTATATTATCAAGATATTTTATATGGGCTGAATGGCCTCCTCTCGTTTGTAAACTTTCTTATGTTCTTATACATTTTTAATACACCAAAATTGTCCCCTTTTCTAGATATGAAAAATATATGATATGGTAAATAAATGTTTTATATATTTAAAATATAAATGTGTATATATGTTAAATATGTTTCATGTATTTAAAATATATAAATGTGTAAAATATAACATTAATGCTTTTTAAATATAAAGTAAATACATTGAGAAATATACAATTCATAAGAGAAAAATGCATTATGTATACACTTGAAATATGATGTTTAATATACAGTATGTACTTGTGTATGCCACATAAAAAACAAACAATATTGCAGACATGCAGGGCACTTAAAATCACTTTTATGGATTAATAAAGGAAGCAATACAGATCTTTTTATAACACCAGAGGCAGAGATTGCACAAACACCTGCACACAGGCACCTCCCCACTCTTGTGGAAGCACACACCTCTCAGGGTGATTTTCGCATAATAAGTTAACGCAGTATTTAGATGTCACAGTTCGGCGAGTTGAACTCGCCCCCACCAGTTGTGAAAGCGCAGCAACAGGAAGCCAGAAGATTGCAGTACTGAGGCACAGCGCTCGCAGTTCCTGATGAAGCTGTCTGGTCACCATGGCAACTTACCACTCCCCACAGTCACTCAATGAGGGCGTTGCCGTGGTAACCATGGTCTGTGAGGCGCCGGTGGAAAAGTTGCAGTACAGCAGTTGGAGCATGTTATGATCAGTCAAAATCACAAGCTGCCACTGGTCGAAATGGAGTTTGTAACGGGCTGGATAGGTCTTTTAAAACGTTGAACATAGCTGATGGAGATTCAGGGCAGGATCTTCTGATGGAACAGTAAATTGTGCTGGCTCTGTGGGATTGGGGGAGGGCGCCTGATTGCCGAGAAGTAAAGGGGCGTTCACACCGGACGTGGCGCGCATGCCACCTCCTTGCGCGTCGCTCTGCAGTCCCCGCAGACCACTGTTCACACTGAACGTGGCAGGGGAAAGTCAGTGGGCGGTGTGTTGTTACGTCACAGCTACATGTACAAGCAACAAACAGTAAATACCACCGGGAAGGAAAAACGTTAGGTTGCTTCCGTAACCCTGGTTCCCTGAAAGAGAAGATGACCACCAATGACATTACGTATGGGATACTGCATACCAGAGCCGTTGCGAGGGAGAAGGAACGGCAGCATATGAGGGGCGCACAAGCACTGTCTAACCCAAAGGTTAGCGGTGTGAACTTACACCCTCAAGGACCCTTGTGCCTACAGAAGGCAAGGCAGGGTCTACCACATTTTATTATTAGTTTATTTAGCAGACACCTTTATCCAAGGTGACTTACAGAGACTAGGGTGTGTGAACTATGCATCAGCAGCAGAGTCACTTACAACTACATCTCACCCGAAAGATGGAGCACAAGGAGGTTAAGTGACTTGCTCAGGGTCACACAATGAGTCAGTGGCTGAGGCGGGATTTGAACAGGAGACCATTAAGACGGTAGAACCTGGAGAAAGTATGCGACGTAGCCCAGCTAACCACAGTACAAATATCAGAAATCGAGGCACTTCTGAAGAGGGCCCAAGATGTAGCCAACCCTCTAGTGGAGTGTGCAGCTACCCTACCAGATGGGGGCAAGCCAGCACCATTATACGCAGTCGAGACTGTATCCACAATCCAATGTGATAGACGCTGCTTAGACAGTGTCTGTCCTAGGGTCCATGTCCTGTGACAGACGAAGAGCTGGTCAGATTGACACAGAGCTCTTGTCCTATGCACGTAGCATCTCAATGCCCGCACTGGGCAGAGGAAATTAAATCTCTCATCCTCTGTTGAAGCAAACGGAGGAGGATGGAAGGACTGTGGCCGCAAGCCTTCAGGACCCCTGCTGGGGCTGCTGAGGCTGGGGCTGCTGAGGCTGGGGCAGAGGCTGCCTCGGGCAGTTCTGCATTTTGCGTTCCCTCGTCTTTGTTGCTGGCTCCTTGCCACGGAGGCCTGGAGGTGGTGCCTCAGGTCGCCCTGTGGTGCCATAGGGATCAGGATAGTCCAGGTTTCTGTGGTAGCATTGCAGCTACCTGCCGGGGCGCCTCTCGCACTCTGTGAGAGCGTTCCAAGATCTCCTCTACCACTGATCAAAAAGTGTGGTTAGAGGAGATAGGTACATCTAGTAATGCGGACTTGTCCGCATCCAGGACCCTCGCTTGAGACAGGCAGAGCTGTTTGCACACCATCACCAAGCTTGTCAGGCTTCTGCCCAGGACTTGGCCTTGGAAGCCTGAGATTTATAACAATGTGCCAGAGACTGCGCGTAGCTCTGAAGCTAGTGGCTCGGGGAGGGTTACGAAGAGCAGTAGGTTGTTAAGGTAGGCTGCTAAGAGGTCTCCTGTGTTCGCCAGACATGTTACCTGCGCTTCAGCCATGTAAGCCTTCTTAAAGTGGGCTTCCGTGATTCTGCATTGGCCATTAGGGCATACAGGATTCTTGGACTGGCCCACTGGGGGAGCTCACACTAAGGCCGCTATGGTGGAGTCCACCAGATGGAACTGTGCGAGCCCTACCGCCTCTGCTCCCTCCATGAAGACAAGTGCAGCTGTGCACTTGGACACGCTGGACGCTGAGGCCGGGTGTTGCCAAGAGGATTTGAGCTCCTCCAGGAAGTCCGGGAATGCCAGAAAAGGCTGGGGGGTTGAAGTCTGCGCTGGTCTAAAGAATAGTGCCATTCTTTTTTGCAGGGTGCTTTCTTTGGATCCACCACAAAAAGAGCAGGATGACCTGTCTGTCAAGGCAGTAGAGGCGTGCTCAATGCCCAGGCACCTCACACACAATCATGTGTCACAGAGGCACCGAAAAACCCAGAGGGGATCGAGTGTATAATATATATATACTCTAAGCACACTCTTAATGTTCAGGAGGACATAAAGATGTTTCGGACTCCTGTAAGTGTATCGTTTGTGCACTGGGCTTGCAATGTATCCAGATGACTTTTAATAATCAAGAAATTCACACCGACTCATTTGATTTGAAGTTTTAACGAATCAGAGTAGTATTAGTACCCCTTCGGTTTATTAAATGCTTAAAAATGGATTGAGTAATTAGAGACTACGTCGAATCCCAGTTGACAGGCAATCTGGGCGGTCCAGTGCCTTAACAGGTATAACAGCATTAATATAATACTTCAATATATTTATGGTTACAACATGTTTTGCCCTAAGGCTATGCATGCATGGAGCTAAAAACGCCCACTGCTAAATCCTAGAACATCCAATATATCACTCTCTTAGACTAAAACATAAGTCATATACCTTATAGTGATGCATCAATATAAAAGAGATATAGATTCAAAATAGTTCTTACCTTCCAAAATATATATGGAAGTGTAGAATATAATGTAAGGACAGAAACTATCTTCAAAGGCAAAGACTAAATACAACACCAGCAGCAATCAGCTCGATCAGAGCTCTTCAGAGCATGGATCACATCAGCTTGTAGTTAGCAAGTTGAGTGATACTTGACTAGGGTTTTTACCTTGGTTTTTACAGAGTTTTTTGCCTCGCTTCTGACGTCAGAAGTCTCAAACATTAAGTCTTAAACATTAATCAGCCTTAAAAGCTCCTGTCTCTCAAGTCAACAACATTCCCAAAACATCCGCAACTCCCTCCATAAAATTAATTAGCCATCATTAGTAGAATTTCTCAGACGTATGGCATAACATGGTCATATGCTATGGTTCCCCTCACTTGTTTTTACCAGGTCTTCATTAATTGTTATGATTTAATGAATCCATATAGTTCACCACCCTTTCCTGTACCAAGAGGTATTTCTTATATGTAATAGATCACTCATTATAGAAACCTTGGATTCCAAACCCCCCAAACATTGAAACTTGCATTAGTTGCCAAAAGTTATTTGCTTCAGTTACCCCCTATCTGGTACTGCAAGCAAGCAAAGGTTACCAAGATTAATTACCTTCTCTTTGGCAAGCCTACTATATGCTTGACACAGACTGGTACCATTCTGCTTTGACTGAAGTTTTTACTTTAAGTTAATTTCTGCACTATATTCTCTTATTTTCAAACTTAACAGTTCTTCTGTTAAAATAAAACATTTAGACTTCTATTCTGTTTGAATTATTCTAGAATACCTGTGTTTAGCTTAAACACTACTTTCAGATCAAGCTTACATCTTTAAATAAGAGACTTGACTGTGAACGTTTGAGTTAATTAAATTAGATTCTCGTTTCTGCTTTTCTCCTCAAGGTTATAAACCTTGGCACCAGTAGCTCAGACAAGTACAAGCTTAGCTCATTTCACAGGTGTTTTTTGGTCAGCATGACCCCAACCTAGCTCCCTTTTTACTCAGACTTACAAAGATACAATAATATTTGTCACTGTTATAACAGAATAAACAGGAATATAGAATGCTCCCACATAACTATAGGTTAATACAGAGCATATTATAACTTCTTGTATCAACAGTGTGTTTTAACAATTTGTTTAGTATTTCTGCTGGCTTTATATTCTTTAAAACACAGTACAGTTATTACAACAATTTAACACACATGCAGTTTCACAAATGTTCAATTTGTATTCCAAAGATCAGCCTGCTTCCAGTAGCTGTCACAGTCTTGGGTCAGTTTCTGCTCTCAGTGAGTCTGTCAAAGCCACCACAGGTGTGTCTTTAAAAGCCTGTGTAACAGGGGGAGACCTGTACTGACTCTTCTGATGTATTCGAAGTGCTGTAGGAAGAGGGCAGCAGCTCGTCAATATTCGCCTGTCAGTCATGGCAGTGACACGGAGAGGTGGGAGAGTGGGTGTGCGGGCTTTCCTTCTCTCTGAATGGCTGAGCGGCGGGTCTTGGGGGATTGCTGGCCCTATAAAATAACATTCTGCTTTTCCCTCAGGGCTGCCCTTTTAATAAAAAGACGTGCGGACGCTGTGGTCCAGGTCCAAGACACGGCTGGGGAGAAAAACCCCAAAAGCAACAAAAGACAAAAAGAAAGAAAACAGGGTTAGCGGGGAAAACCGTGGGCAGACCCCATCAGTATTTGTTTTAGCAGCCTGAGGCAGCGGCGAGGGTAGGACGGAGACCCGGACCGTGCGGGTAGCGACGGTCGGGGTGAAGCTGCCGAGAGCAGCACCTTTTATTTGTAGTTTTTGATTACTGTGTTTTATTTTCCTGGTTCTTTTCTCCTTTTGCTTATTTTTTGTTCGAGCACCTGCGAGTGCGCTTATAATTTAGTACGGCACCACCCCTGGTATCTCTGTGGCTCTGTCTATCATTGGTAATAGGCAGACCACAGACAACAGCGCCCTCTGTGGGCCAAAACGTGGAACTGCCCCACTAAATAAAACTGGGCACCTGTGCGGTGCTGTCAAAATCATCTGTGTCTCCCGTGTGTCAGTGAATTACCCACCACCCTTCCACAGCCTGATACCTGCAAAAACTTAAATCTTGTTAGCAGAGCTTCCATCCCTACATTCTCATTCCCATCATCAGTGGGAAGACTTCAAATAAGTTAAACTGTTTCTATCAAAGAGACATCTATGTCTGCCGCATACACCTTTCACTCAAAAAAGGTGATTGCACCTTGTACAAGGGAAGACAGGTTTTAGATTCGTTCGTGACACTGCACAGGGCTTGAAAAGTGTCGAGGCACCAAAACGCTGAGGCATATCGTCCTCAAGGTACCGAGGGTGTCGAAGCACAGAGGTACCGAGGTCTTGGGCTAGCGTGGCAGTGAATGCGCACTGCACAGGGCTCGAAAAACCTTGAGGGGTCGAAATGCAGAGGCGTGTAGCTCTCGAGGTACTGAGGATGCCGAGGCACCGAAGCTAGGAGCACCGAGGCACGAAGCCACCGATGTCGGTAAGCACTTGAACACGAGGGCACCGAGGCGTCGAGACTTTAGAGCACTGAGGGCGCCGAAGCACTGAGGCAACGAGGCTCTGAGGCACCGAAGACCTGAGGGTACTGCGGGCGCCGAGGCCTAAACAAGGGGGCGCCAAAGCACCGAGCACCGTACCTAGGGCAAAGCACCAAGGTACTGGGCTGCGTGTCTGTGTCTGGGCTGCTTGCAGTCACACAACCAGGAGCAGCACATAGCTTGCAGACAGTTGTCGTGCAGTCACACAACCAGTGCAACGCAAAGCTTGCAGTGGAGTGGAGCACCCAAGATGGCATCCGGACCTCATGGAGCATGCAACCGGTGCAGCGCGTAGCTTGCAGCGAGGTAGTACAGTCACAGACCTGGAGAAGGGTGAAGAACAGACAGAAAAAGAAAGAAAACACAACTGTTTTTTTTTTTTACACATGAACACACTGCTTTATGGGTGAGTGGTAATGCGCACAGTCTGCTCAACAATAAGGCCAAGGCCTAATGGAGGAAGCGCGCGGTTGTTGTTTATCTATTTTAAACTGCAAGGCAGTAGTACAGAGACACTTGATAGTGCTTTTTTTTTACTGTTGAGTAGTAAAATACAATAGTAATCAACAACCTGTAAGGGCACTAGGCTGCGCACACCGAGTGGGCGTACCGAGGTCGCCCAGAGCCCTCGGGTCAACAGTGGCTGCACAGCAAGGCTGGACTCGCTGGAGGGTCGTGTTCTCCCTTCTCTTTTATTTTTTATTTTTTTACAGCTGCAAAAAGAAAATTAAGAAAGGAACAAGCAGCAAGCTGCAGAGGTTAGAAAGCAAACTTCAATTGCCGAGTGACGTATATTTTCCCATATCTGCAGCCAGGTAGTACAAAGCGCACGGTGGCCAAAACAGACAGACAAAACCAACAGTGAACAAACACTAAATAGAACAAATATCGCGCTGGTGTAAAGCCAGCATGAATAGTAATTGCCAGCATGAATAGTAATTATTTCTTTTAGTCTCACTCTCTCTCGTTCCACCTCAAAACACCCAAACCCGAGTGAGAAATTTGTGGTGCTTTTAAGCAGATGTGCAGGGACTTGATTGCTAATCATTCAATCTGGCTCCGGGACAGTCTGCACGTGAAGTAACTGTGACATCACCATGCCCACTTACCAACATATATTTTAACTCACCCATGCTACATTCCCCAAACTATCCCAAATAAACCTAAATACACCCAGGGGCAGGGTTTGCCTGTTACATGGTCCCATTGTGTCTTACTAAAAAAATGAGTAAAACTACCAATTGTCTCTTGCTTGGTTAGGGTTTGAAATATCATAGTTATCTCACTAATGTATTCTTCTGAAACATTAGAACCATGAAAAGAATATAACATTACCAATACAACACAATGGATTTGCACAAATATGCGCAGTGGTCCTAATACAGTAGCACACAACTGCTAAAATAATGCTATCATAAGGGTTCATTCAGATGACAATGATTGAAGATATCTCTTCAGACTGGGGGTAAAAAGGTGGTGGAATCCGCTGTGAGTGACTGAGAGAGAGACAGGCACAGACTTCCAGGTTTTATTGTTTTACAGCACAGAACACAGTGCAAGGTGTAATTGCAGACATCACCACTGAGCTACAGTACGTCCCAGCACCAATTGCTGGTGCGGCTCTCCCTCGGTTGCTGAGGACTGGTGGAAACTATAATAAAATCCAAACTTGAAAACTAACTATATGGTAACAGTATCCTGTTAGACTGTCAGCATGGTTTTACGAAAGGGAGATCATGTCTAACTAACCTGCTTGATTTTTTTGAGGATGCAACATTGACAATGGATAATGTGAAAAATAGACTTAGTCTGTGTATGACATGGTTTATTTAGATTTCCAGAAAGCTTTTGACAAAGTCGTGCATACAAGATTAATTCTCAAACGGAACGCAGTAGGGATTCAAGGAAATGCATAAGTTAACATATAGAAAACAGAAAGTACTGATTAGAGGAGAAACCTCAAAATGGAGCGAGGTAACCAATGGAGTACCACAGGGTTCAGTATTAGGTCCTCTGCTATTCCTAATCTACATTCATGACTTAGATTCTGGTATAGTAAGCAAACTTGTTAAATTTGCAGACGACACAAAAATAGGAGGAGTGGCAAACACGGTTGCAGCAGCAAAGATCGTTCAAAATGATCTAGACAGCATTCAGAACTGGGCAGACACATGGCAAATGACATTTAATAGAGAAAAGTGTAAGGTACTGCACGCAGGGAATAAAAATGTGCATTATAAAAATCATATGGGAGATACTAAAATTGAAGAAGGGGTCTATGAAAAAAAAAATCTATGTTTATGTTGACTCAGAAATGTCTTCAGCTAGACAATGTGGGGAAGCTATAAAAAAAGGCCAACAAAATGCTTGGATATATTGTGAAAAGTGTTGAATTGAAATCAAGGAAAGTAATGTTAAAACTTTACAGTGCATTAGTAAGACAAAGGCTAAAAGTATTGAATATATTCAGTCTTGAACAAAGAAGACTACGCGGTGATCTGATTCAAGCATTCAGAATTCTAAAAGGTATTGACAATGTCGACCCAGGGGACTTTTCCGTCCTGAAAAAAGAAACAAGGACCAGGGGTCACAAATGGAGATTAGATAAAGGGGCATTCAGGACAGAAAATAGGAGGCATTTTTTTACACAGAGAATTGTAATGTTGTTGAAGCTGACACCCTGGGTTCCTTCAAGAACGAGATTCTGGGATCAATACGCTACTAACAACCAAAAGATCAAGATGGGCCGAATGGCCTCCTCTGGTTTGTAAACTTTCTTATATTCTTATGTTCTTATGTACCAACAATATCCCTTCCTCCGTGTCAAGAGGTACACACACCTTACATTAGGGCTTCTGGTTTTCTGTGTTTTTGTCTGACTTTTCACCTCTCCTTTACAAATTAATTTCACAATTAACACATTTCTCAGTTTTAATTCAGAAACCAAAACACAGTAAACAGCACTCAAAGTCATTTTAAAAGGAAAATAGTTGAACACAGGGACAGACTGGGACTAAAAATCGGCCCTGGCATTTAAAGCACACAGACCCACATTCAGGCTGTGGGCTCCATGCCAAATTATTTTTCTGTGCTAGGTCTGTTTATGTCAAAACATTTTTTTAAAAGTGTTGGCGTATAATGTTTAATAAAAATATGTATATAGTTAAAACATGAAGTATACACACCAGAGGAACGCGCCTGTCTACTTTTATTAATATACATCTATTTGATTTATTTTATTAATATGAAGGCCTATCTGTAATAGAACCTGATAATTGCATACAATTGTGAAGTACATTTATTTAGAAAAATGAATGTTCCTTATCCTGGTTAAATGAAAATGTGTGTTCCTGTGGTAAGGCTGGGTGCATTGTTAAATTCACCGCTGCATGCACCGATGTAAAGCGGATTCACCGAACAGTTGTTAAATTCACCAGGAGTTGCTGAACGAACTGTTGTTAAATTCATCAGGTCAACATATGATGTCCTCCTATCACTACAGAACCTAAACCTCTGGGTAGCAGTGGATCCCTCAAGTCCTTTGTGTTCATCACCTGCAACATTCAGGCACATTTTGCCAGGATGTTAGGTGGGTCTTAGCCAAGGACAGTTTACTTGGCACCATGACCAGGTGCTGCGATGTTTAGCCTTAGCACTGGAAGACAAGCGTAACATGACCAATAAGTTGCCATCAGTTCCATCAAAACATAATGCACAAAAGACAACATTCCTCTGCCCAGGAGAGCAACCGCCAAGAAAAGGTGTTAAAACCAAGCCTCGCCCAGGACATTGTGCAATCCCCGTGCCTAAATACAAATCTTACATTTTAACATTACCTGTGCTACATAACCCACACTGTGCACCACTACAATAATACATATAACAGACAACAGTAACACGCCACATACAACACAAATCACAATAATACGCACAGGGGCGGGGCACCCCACCACAGTTCCTTATTCGGGTTAAATGCATAAAACTGTGAGGCACACAGGATATGCAATTCACAGGAATCTACTGCATGAGCATTTTCATACCTTATGGCTGGCTACAGCCCTGGTCTACATAAAGAACTACTATTACTGTTGAAAAATGTATGTTATTATTAAATAATAATAATAATAATAATAATAATAATAATAATAATAGTTATTATTATTATTATTATTATTATTATTATTATTATTATTATTATTGGTTGCTTAGATTGACGGCTTGCCATTCTGGTTTCTGAGAAAAGAAAATTGTAAATTTCATAAGCAATATGTTTTGAGTTTAGATTTAAAAATACTGACAGACACAATTTGGAAGAGTTTTCCAGTGAAAAATGAAAGCCCTTGGACCATATCAAGTTCTTGGAATAACTAGGACACCAATGTTTGTTACGCGTCGGCTTACACGGAATAAGTAACTCATGCAAATAGCCTTGTAAGTGAGAAGCAGCGTTTTGAAATCAAAGTGCTGATTCACAGGAATCCAATGCAGTGACCTTAAAACTGGGGAAATGTGAAAAATAGACTTAATCTGTGTAGGTATGCTTGCTGCAGCGTTTTGTATTATCTGCAACATATTCAACGAGGCACCAGGGAGACCAGCAGTGTAGTTGCTGCAGATATTTTAAGTACTGGGCAACTACTGGGCATAGCTGATCCACTAAACTTTGATAACTTTAAATTGGTCATTTTATTTATTTATGAGGACACAAACAAATTGCAAAATTGATACAAACATACATTCCATTTATCACGATTATGTCATCATGGTAAATGTATATTAGACATATATGGTTGTTGCAATAGAGATTTTTTTTGTAATTAATTAATACGGGTTGCATCTCTTAAAATCACAATTTGTTCCAATTGTAGGAGCCACTTTTTTTCTCCAAATCCATGTTTTATCTTTGGGAATTAAATGTAGTGTATCACAGGATCTTCTAACATGCAAGAAAAGATCTAAATGATAACTTTACTCATTTACAGGTAACTAATACAGACTTTTATTGCACCATCAAAATCACATGGTCACTACTGTGGTGGGGGACCAGGAGAGATTTGCTTAACACACTGTAAACCAGGAATGGAAAACAATCCCTTTGCTTTAAAGTATCAGTAAATGAGTTGGAGTGGTGAAGTGTGAAAGTACTATGTCACTTCCAAAATATCATCCCCTCCAAAAAAAAACAAAACAAAACACCTGTACAGTAGGCATTTTTGCTTTGCTTATTTTGTGTTTCAAGAAACCAGGACATTCATTTCAGTGGGGCAATTATTAAGATGTCACCCACAGCCATGTTGCTGTTGTTGCAGGCCTGGGTGACCTGTTAAAAAAGAGACGTGCTACTGTAATGCAGCACAATAACGTATTTACTATTTATTTTCCAGGCAGAAGGATTTAAATCACTGGGTGTGTAAAGTACATTTTAGTAACTGATTCCAGGTCTGAATGTCTAAGTCACTTGGTTCAACTATAGCAAACACTTTCATTGATGTGTTCTGTTGTGAAATGTGAAGCAGTCTACTTTTTCATTATATTCACACACAAAACACAAAATTGTTCTTTAAATGGAATTCCTTTGGGCCCGAAAAAACAAACCATGTAAATTCTTTGAGGCAGGAAATCAGGACAAACTATTATGGAAACACAAGAGGGTGCTATAGCATTACTTAATTTCATTCCATTTCAGGATCGGTTTCATAAGCATGTTATGTCACTCTAAAGAGAAATAGTCATCTCTGCTTTATATTGAACAAGGTACAGACATACAGTCTACGGTTAAGTCTCTCTTAAACACTGAGGGACCAATGAAAAGTATACATCTATTTCTAAGACCTTGCATTTTGGTATCTATTACTGTAGCTATATACTTTTCTTTACAGGTGCAGGGGGTAGGATGGAGGAGATGTGTTTGTGCATTTAGAATGCTGATGACAAACCTCTGTAGTCAACTACCATAGATGCTTGACATAGCGCCTAGCCTCGACTGTTTGCCATTATTCATATTGGCGCCCAGTTTTACTGGCCAAAGGTTAATAAGCGCCCAGGTAAAGAGAAGATTGAGAAAATAAGCACCCAGGCACTATTTCGAGCAAATAGGGTACTTGAGTTGATTGTCTACAGTGTATGAGAATGATTCACCCTTGAACAAGCATTGAGTTTCAAATATATGAGACCCATATGTAATACGAACACAGAAGATTATATCATCCTGCAATAATTGTGCTCATTTTATAACAAGGTCACACACATACACAAACAATATCCTGCCTGAATTTCCAGTAACATTTTCTTCTTGGAGTGAGAGGAATCTAATTATTATATTGCAGGTGAATAAACAAGTTTACACCACAGGTATTTTATCAGCTGTTAGAATGTGTAATGTTATTACTACTGCCATCTCTTTTTTAATACAATATTGCACATTTTTTTGTTCATGTTTAAACTGGTTTAATTATATCATATTTTATGCAGAATGCATTGCAGACTAGCATTTTGTAATTAATGGCCTAAGAACACTATAGAATACTGTAAAGACAGAGCTGTTTATGAAATATGAAAACATAAATAAGGCAAAGGTACCTGGGGTATACTTTGCTTAGCTTAGGCTAAAATATATATTTTTTTATTTTATTTTTTAATGGCCACTATAGACTAATTTAGGCATGCTGACAAAGCATGCCTTTACCCAAAGTAATCTTTTGAGAAACTAATATAGGTTTTCCCAGTCTAAACGGACCCTTGTGGTTTTGGTAGTTCAGTACAGAATACATCCCTCGACGTCTATAGCATGGTAAAACCTACATGATATAAATGTAAGCTTTAGTTTTACAGAGGCAGCATTTTCTGCTATGTGATCCAAATGGCAAATCACAAGTCTCCTGCACTGGAAGAGGTGGCTTGTTTAAATGTGTATTAATGATAAAATAAACTGAAAAGGATGATTTTGTTTAGGAAGACATTTTTATAGTGTTTAGGTTATATTTTATACTGTATTCATTTAAACTGGTCAATATTTAATTCATACTTAAAGTTTGTTTCCAGACTCCCAAAATTCTCTGTGTAAAAAAGTGCCTCCTATTTTCAACATTGTCAGTACCTTTTAGAATTTTGAATGCTTGAATCAGATTCAATTCTTTTAGCCTTTCTGCATATGACATGCTTTTCAAACCAGGAATAATTCTGATCGCTTCTTTGCACTCTTTCTAGAGCAGCAATATCCTTTTTGTAGGTGACCAGAACTGAACACAATATTCTACAGTCCAAGGGTTAGATGGAAGTCAGCCATCTAGGAAGGCGGCGGAGCTACGGTACACCAAGTCATCACCCCAGAAGGGAAGTGATGTGGCAACCATGGATTACAGGAGAAACGGTTGCATTCGCTAACCAAGGGGGTGTGACTGACAGTACAAAAGGGGACTTGGCTAGGCGATCTGTTCCTTTTATTATGGTTAAGAGTGAACCGTGAAAGGGAAAACTGTAAACTAACCATGAGTGTTTTGTTTGTTTGTCGTGTCTAATAATACTTGTTTGTTCCTGTTAGGCGGCTAACACGATCCGGAGCTGTTGCTTAAGGCCAGCACTGCATACCTGTTCACAAATAAATTGTATTTCACCAATCTCACTTCAGCAGTCACTCTGGACTTGGGATTGTATGTGTGTCTTGTGTGTGTTTAATACTGTGTTTATTGTTTCGGGACTGAACCCTGTGGATTTAACTGAGCAATACACATCATTGTGTATTGCCAGTTCTCATTATTATTTACTGTTGTCAAGTGACTTTGGATTACAATTTGTCATTCTCTTGAGAACTTTATGACCTCTACACCCACACTCCTGTATGGCATTTATAATGGACATTTGTATTGCCTGCATGCAGTACCTTACACTTTTCTATATTAAATGTCATTTTCCATGTGTCTGCCCAGTTCTGAATGCTGTCTAGATCATTTTAAATGACTTTTGCTGCTGCAACAGTGTTTGCCACTCCTCTTATTTTTGTGTTAAATTTTGCTTACAGGGGAAAGAGTGTGATTATTTTATGTTTGGGTACATCATATTTATATACATCAAAAACATTTAAAATAATTATATATATATATATATATATATATATATATATATATATATATATATATATATATATATATATATATATATATATATGGAAATGTAGTAGAGGTATTAGAGTTAGAATCAATTAGAAATAAAAAATAAATAAATAAATAATAAAATAAATAAATAACAAAATTGTCAGGCCATTACCTGGATTGTGCAAAACAATTTACAAAGCTGGCTTATAAATATGGTAATTTCTGAATAACAACTTCATTTAGATGTTAATGATTGTGGAATTGCTTCAGCCGCCACTATCCCAACAACCAATCCACTAAAAAGTATAATCAAAAGATCTTAATGCACCATAAACTTCAGACTATGTTAAAAGGTCCCCTAAACTTCAAACTTTGAGACCCTCTAAAGTACCTTCTGTCTGCCATGGCATATTCGTACTGTGAAATAATTTGTGGACACCAAACAATGGCAATTCAATTCATGTATTCATAAATAAGAACCCCAGGGTGCTATACAGACTGTGTGTACAGGAAGTTCAAATGAATTGGTTCCAGTTCTGAAATGCATTCTCCTTGATTTCCACAAGTCAGTAACACTAGAGTACATATTAAAGTGGAAGAAAAAAATGGAAATTAATGTAAATCTGCTGTGAAGGTGAAAAAAGCCCTGATTCTGGAGGGACCAATTGACTTTGAAACAGTAATAAGACTCTTGGAGGACTTCCATCTGTTGTTTCTTTCAATGAGATTTGGTTTCCAAAGGAAATGCAATTGCACTGCGCGACTGAAAAGAAAATGCAAAAATTAAACAAAAAAAACAAAATGTAAATAAGCTGGATTTATTTTTCATATGATTTATGTTTTTACACTTTAGACACTCTCCATTTAGCAAATGTACACAATACCAGATTCCTAATGATACATATGGGCAGCTCTCTGGGCGTTTTTTGTTTTGTTTTTGTGAAATGGTATCAGAATAAGAAAGAGCACACCGTAAGAGATGATGAGAATGTGAAATGTCAATAGAAATCTAATACAGGGGTGTGAAAGTAAAACCTGAATAGCAATGCACTTATTTCATTTTCTTGAAACTAAGAAATATTCC
Organism: Acipenser ruthenus; assembly: GCF_902713425.1. NCBI lineage: Eukaryota > Metazoa > Chordata > Actinopteri > Acipenseriformes > Acipenseridae > Acipenser > Acipenser ruthenus. The sequence goes on from NC_081193.1 coordinate 33,827,829, forward strand.
TTATCAAACAGGGTGACATAAGGATAACATATAATAAACAATAGGATCACAGTGCAGCCTTCTTAGCATGCAAAGACATGCAGCAATTGTTTTTGAAAGCCCTACTAGGAATAGTATCTATTAAGTTTAAGGTTTAAAACCTCATTTCATTAAGCATAATGGGTTATGATGACCCAAACAACCATAGTTTTAAATTCAGTTTGATTATTATAATGCTTATAATAGCAGCAGTTTCAATGTTATTAAGATAAACAGCTGGACGCAAAACAATTGTATTTTACATTCCGTTTAAAATGTGTTGATGCATATCATTTAAAGACTCCTTAGCTCTGTATAACTGTAGAGTTGATTACCTTTTGTAATCTACAGGTAAACCCTGCTGGGAGAAGCCTATAAACTTTACATTTCATTTAAATTGTTATTGCCCAGGGCTGTATTGTTTTTTTTTAATTCCTTCTCATTATTGGGCTTGGAGGAAAATGAATGAGGTTGTTTGTTACGAACATAATTTTCACAAAAACAGTGGAGAATCCACTCAGCTGCATTTGGCCATATTGTCATTCATACTGGTGTTGAATAACAATGTCATATAGCTGAGTGACCCGTTGAATAATTACAATATGCAGTATGAGGGTTGGCCTATTTTTATCCATGTCTTTGTCAATCTACCATACAATTCTGTGCATACATCTACTTTCTAGGTATTTTTTAAGATTTGTTGAAGCAGCTTGTACGTTGTAAGACAGGTATACTGTAGGGCCCATTTTGTTGCATGCTTAACCTTCTGTAAATGTAATACAGTTCCATGGAGTAAAACATACAATAGCCTTGACAAGGGAGATGTTATTGGCCCTTGTTTCAATTTTTGTATTATTGTTATAAAATGGTGCAATTGCACTTGAATTTTCACTTGAAAATCTTTGTAAAATGTTTAAAATATATAAAAAAAAATTGTATTTTTTTTATTGACTTCCATATTTAAAGATGTATATGGTATTGTAAGTGTTACGCGCGTGGGTCGTCACTGAATAATAATAAGTCAGACACAGAGCTTTGGGTGGTAACACGCCGCACAGGTGCACAGATTTATTTAACACAGGTGCTGCCACTAGGGTACCAGCAATGGTAACCCTAGTGTCAGATTTAATAAAGAAAACACAACAAAACCAAGCTAAAAATAAACGTTTGCCACACAAGGCGAGCACTAGTCTCACTAAAAGAGACGTCACGCTCCAGGAACCTACAACACTTCGAAACCCTCTCTATACTGGTTGGGATGAACATCCCCTAAACTAACCTATTGCTGTTGCTCCCAAAGTCCCGGCCTCCCAGCGACTCCGGGTCTTTACGACAGTCCTGGCTGAGCAGAACCTTCACAGGCACCGTCTTGCAGTTGAAGGGTTCCGTAGTAGTTATCCTGCAGAGCGGATTCTCTCCTCCTTAATGTAAAAGCACCCCTCTGTGTAGCATGGCGGTGCAGTCACCTGGAGCTGTGCGCAGCCTCCCCGGGCACCCCCCCCAGCCAATCCGGACCTTTCGATCAGTTCAGCATGTTTCAGTGGGAGAACCTGTGTGAATACTTTTCTACTAGTTCTTTTTTATGGACAGCACAGTTGCCCTAAATATGTCCTAACTTCTTGTTTATTTCCTCTTAATTGTTTGGTTTATTTTGTAAATATTTAATTGAAAGTAACGCAAAACAAGATTCATTACCTTGGTTCAACAAAGTGATAATTTTTAATCTGCTCTGTCTCAAAATGGATTGATGACAAATTGCCTCTGGTGTAGATTTGTTTTTTATATGAAAAAGCTCTAACAGAGAGATTTTATTAAAAACCATTAGGTACTGAACCTATTTAACTTTTCTTTCAGAATTTTCATTTTAAAATCGGCCTATTCTCCTTTTTGAACGTGGTCTGAGCATATTTAAGTAATCTGAGTAGCGCCAGAGAAAACATTCACACACTACTCAGATAGTTAGGTTTAGTCCTCACTTGAACTAGTGCTGCTCTGAGGTTGGTGTCCTAAGGCTGTAAACATTCACAGTGCAGTTCTCTTACACATTTTCCGTTTGCTTAAGAGAACATTCTGATTAATCTGAAAACTCTGAGGTATTAACGGCAGAATAAAGAAAATCATATCTGAATATTTTTAATTGGTGGACCGGGACAATTAGCTAAACACCAACTACACAATACAGCACATCCTTTGCTGACTTGGTGCAGCAGACACAGTATATTTGGATCTACAGTGGATGTGGATATGGTTTTTGGTGTGATTTCTTCCTGTGCATTTCTGGTCCAAGGATTGTGTCTAAATTCCACTCAGCATTGCTTCTTGTATGCCAAGGTATTGGTAGGTAATCAGGTGGATTTATTGTTCAGAATTCACTGATGGACATGCATTTTCCTTTTTACCCCATATACAGTACAGTAATTTGTGGACCATGTTTGTATTCCACTTGAAAGCATTCAGTCAAACATATTCTTTTTTTAAAAGCTCACTTATCTCCTTATAGGATAAGAAAATCGAGCTATAGAGAAATTATCTGCTACATTACTCTTTGCCATTTCATTTCTTTCCATTTTAACTTTTCCAGTCCAACTGCATACCTCACTGGGCTGATTTGAAACATCCACAGAGCTTTAGACTTTAGTATTAATTGGCCTTCAGAATAATAGATAATACCTCAACCATATAGCTGTAATTTTACTTTATGTAATGTAAAAGTACAGCAATGATATCATTCAGTGGTTCTGTGTTATGCTGTTCCTATATTGAGTTATAATTGTTCTCGATATCTGTCTTTACTTGGCTTTGCTATTATAAAAGCTTACCACTGGAAATGTGCCATTTCCATGGTTATATTATGCAATTACAATAGTTTACCATGGGTTGCCATCTTTTTTTTTAATGTTTAATCATACCTCTCTGGGATTTACAGCACTTAACTATGTTTTATCATGATTTCACTCTGCTTAACTGTTTGCTATGATTTTATGAGAAACATTGGTTATATTTTAAAAGAGGTGTGCATGAAGCCGAAACATCACACAAAATCAGATCATGACCTACCTACCTATTAAAATGAAAAAAGATATATAGGAAGATATAAAGTACCTCCTAAACATATTGGCTTATATGCATAAAACTTACCGTCTCCTATCGTGCCAGTAATAGTGTTTAACATGACAGTATTTAATCGGATGATGCATAAACACCGTCAATAAACATCACTCATCACAGTATTAGAATTACGTGCCCTTAGAGACCAATTTTCTCATTAGCATGTTATTCTTCTGATTCATAAATCTGTATTGTGCCATTAATTGACCCTTACCTGTAATAACAATACTGAAATAATAATAGTACAATCAGTTTAATTTACGGGGTTTGGCTGTGAAACAATTAAATGAGCTTTTAAATCCTCCATGTCCTTACTTTCTCATTTAAATGTGGAATGAAGAATGAGAATAAGTGACTGTATTGATGGTGGTACAATTACGAATAGTGATTGTAATAAAGTGTATCCATCTTTAAACTATATGTAATTCTTTAAACAGTATGTAATTCAGTATGTTAACGTAACATTATTCAGCAGATTTCATTCGACTTTATGAAGCAAAATATGTTAATTATATAGGGTGATGCCAAACGTTTGGCAATAGCTGTATATGCCTAATTTAATGTGCAGATTTATATTTGTACATGTGTACGGAGAATACATTTATGTTATCTCAGCGCAATGATTTATACATTTAAAATAAACCGACCACTATAAATATGTGTGTGTGTGTGCAATTTATTTGTACTTTTTTTAACCTGACGTGTTGATATTTTGGACAACCTGTCTCCAGACATATCCATTATCCATAACGTGACGGTGTAAACAGACGATGTATGCCATTGACGTCTTAAGTAGGGGACACAGCTCATTTGCATACCTCTGACAATTGGTTAGATACAATCTCTCGGTAACAATCCGTGATGGTAAATCACATCTAAAACCAATACTGGACAGTAAAATAACCGGGCAGTAGTTTTATAAGTCACATGTTAAATACGGCCCAGTCATTTGTTTTAATGGCTGAAAATTACCGCCATCTTTCGTGCATATGGTCCAATATGTGTCTCACCTAAAACGGAACACTATGTGCTGCTTTGTGGTGCTAAGATTGGCATTTGTTGCCTGTTTTTCTGAGCCTGCTTTTCTAATATATTATTTTAATAAGCAAACTTTCTCACAGGAGCTGTGGTCCTGTAATCCAAAGCTATCAGTGTACTTAGTAAGATGTCCTACAAGCCCAGTGACAACCCAAATTGTATTAACAACCAAAAATAAACTACTGGGTGGGATATTTGTTGTTCTTTAACCCAGATTGGTGAATGCTATGACTGGTATTTTGGTGGTGACAATTATCTATTTAGGAATACCAAAATATGTGGGTAAATGGGACATAAATGTACCACCTTGTCATAGCTAAAACAATGTATACATCTTGCAGTACAACAGTTCTTCTGAAATGACTTGACTATACTGTATTTAAGGAGCAGAAAATTATCTTTTCATTCCAATATATTTAGTAAATAATAAGTGGTCTGAGTGGTAAGATGATCAACAAAAGCACCACAAACCAGCACATTTTTTATTTAAGCATTATGGCAGGACAAGGGGTCTGATTTACTATATGAAGCACATTAACTTTAATCCTTATACCAGGTGATTATACCCTGAATTTGCATTTATGCTCTTCATAGCATAAGTGCTGATCAGCTGATGTAATTGCTGTTGTTTAGCCTGACATGGTTAGCCGTACACTTCTGGAAAAGTCATCATCAACAGGAAGATCAAACTACTGTAAACCCCTTTATATCCACGGCCTCCTTTTTAATGATTAAAACAAAAAAAAAATGGTATTGCATATGATAAGTGGAATCTCTTTGCCATTCACTTTTATTAGGATTTCAAATCTTATTGTGATAATACAACACAGTACAGTTTGGGTAAACAAAAATGGCAAAGGCTCCCATTTCAGCCTGCTACTGATTTAGGTCCATGAGTACATGAGTAACTATTTAATAAAGTACAGAACTTTAAAAAAAGAAAGTCCATATATGTATTATGTGTACTCCTGTTACCTTCTTGTACGCTCACTGCTGTTTTTAGTTGTTAAATGGACAATATGGGTAACTACAATTAATGGCACACCAACAAAAGGGTGTTACCAGTAAGATAAATGGAATCAATCTTACCTGTCTGACAGATCACAGCTTATAGCTACATGTCAATACAAAGGAGTCTGTAACAGGGGGAGACCTGTACTGACTCTTCTGATGTGTTCATAGTGCTGCAGGAAGAGGGCAGCAGCCCGTCAATATCCGCCTGTCAGTCATGGCAGTGACACGGAGAGGTGGGAGAGTGGGTGTGCGGGCTTTCCTTCTCTCTGAGTGGCTGAGAGGCTGGTCTTGGGGGAATTGCTGGCCCTATAAGTTAACATTCTGCTGTTCCCTCAGGTCTGCCCTCTGAGACGTACTGAGCGTACGGAAGCGCTGGAGCGAGAACTGCGGGGACGGAAATCCCAACAAGAAAAGAAAAAAAAAAAGAAAAAGAATTAGCGGTAGCGCGGAAAACCTTGGGCAGCCCCGATAAACATTGTATAGCAGGCTGAGGGAGCCGTGAGTGTAGGACGGAGACCCGGGCCGTGCGGGTAGCGACGGTTGGGGTGAAGCTGCCGAGCGCAGCACCTTTTATCTGTAGTTTTGTTTATTGTGCTTTATTTTCCCTGTTCCTTTTGCCTTTTGATTATTCTTGTGTTTGAGCACCTGTACTCTGTACTGCTCCCGGTATAGTTGTGGCTCTGTCTGTACCATCGCTGGTAAGGCAGACCACAGACAACAGCGCCCTCTGCGGGCTGAAAAGAAATTACACTCCCTTAATAAAACTGGGCACCTGTGCGGTGTTTCCAAATTACTTTTGTGTCTCCTGTGTGTTAGTGAACTACCCACCACCCTTCCACAGAGTCCCACAGATGTTCACTCTGGGCCCTTGGTTTTCAACACCTTTGTAATGAAATTCCATCACTTAGTCAGTTTAGCATTTTTCATTTCTATGCTGATGAGACATTTATTTACATTAGCTCAAAAGGCTGTGCCTGCCCTAGGTACTCAGGAGTAACACACACACACACACAAATACTTGAGTAGGCTACACAAATAACTTGACAAGAACTATTCTAAAGAAAAAACAAATTACATCTGTCAATTTCATATCATCATTCCACTTAATACATCAACTGCACCATCTGTAAAGCTAGCAATATTTTGTGAGAACTCATTAACATGAAAAAAATAAGCAAAATGACACTTTTGGGCAGCTACATGTGCTCTATGACAGGGGTTCCCCAACATTTTTTTTATCTGAGGCCCACCTGTTCAACTGCATTAAGCACTGCTGCTCACTATTTGAACTCATTAAATGAGGAATGAAAAACATTTTTAAACCTGTAACACCATAAATAAACGTAATCTAAATTGTCCTTTTTTATTCTGAATCTTATTTTTTTCTTCATTTGTATGTTATTGTTGCGCTTATATATATATATATTACTAAGTATAAATAGAATGCCATTGCTCCCATGGCCCACTTGGGACTGCGTTGTGGCCCACTATTGGCAACTCCTGCTCTATGACTTCCTCTACTACCTCCACTGGTTTTACAAAAAAAAATATATATATCTGGTTCTCCATCATGTGGGACTTCCATAATTTTACAATCGCCCTTATTTATTGTGACACGGTTTATTCCCTTTTTGTGTGGTATAATCTATTTCAATACCTCCGATGAGGCTTTCTGCTTTAGGAATAATCTGATTCTGATACTGCACGCTGGTCCTGATAAACCACTGTCACTACAACATACCATGTTCGGAGTCTGACATTAATGGAACGTGCCACTCAGTGGTGCATGGGTGCCTAATCACAGTCCTGGAGGGCCATTCCTCTCCAGGTTTAACAAGTAAAATTAAATATTAAACTTATTTTGGAACTTGACAGCGGTTTAATTGGTTAAATAAAAGTATTTAGAATAGGGTAGGAACGACGACCAGGACTGTAAGGGCAAACTTAATGTATGCAGAATGGGTTGCATAAGTACACACTGTAGAAAAAAATATTTTCAATAAAAAGAAAACCAGCACAGCCTTGAGACCTTTCACAAATGGAATTTATTATATTTACAGTAGTTTTAAAAAGTAACAGAAATAGAAAAATAGCTAAAACTAATTAAAAATAGAAGTTAGCGCCGAACCCAAACAAAACAACTGACGTTCTTTTGAAGATAGACTTCAAAAGGAGTCTTCTTTTTCACTGTATACGCTTGAAGTATATTTGAATAACTATTGTATGCCACTATATGCATGTAAAAAGATTTCCTATTTGGGATTAAAAAATTAATTCTAGAATAATCGCAAAACATCAGAATTGGTTTGGAATCGTTTATTTACATACTGTAGTGATACCACCACTGAATATAAAGGGTGTGGGGCATTCAATAGCAATAGTGACTTGCTGGTGCTCCTGATAACTTATTTTTCATAGCTTACAAACCTAAGGGGATAACTCTATGTTTGAACTATATTTATATTTCCATTGAGGATAGTGCATACATAGTTTATATATACAGTACATATAAAAAGACTGAGTAAATTATACTCAGACATGAGTGAGTGATTTATATAGTATATGCAGTTGTTAGTATATTGCACAATAAAATGTTAAATACATAATTTAACCCCAAACATTATCTGACTACTGTAAAGCGTAGAATTGGCACAAAGGACTACTTTCGCCTGGAGCTCCCTCTGGTGGTCACTACAGACACAGATGTTCAGCACCCATCACAGTAAAAAATAATAATAATCTGGCTCTTATTGTTTTGGAATGTTGAGTACAGCATTTACAAACACCTCATTCAAATCCTGAACTTGTCCTGGATAAACTCATGGCTTCTAGGCTAATTATTATTCTTTTTTTTTTTTTAATAAAGTCAGCAGGGCTTGCATCAGCAAATAAACATAATCTGCAGGCTTCAGATTTATGCTTAGACAACATTTTAATGATGGCGGTGCTGTATAAATTTGATGCCAGAAATTCAGATAACAACAGTGAACTACAGTAAGAACTTCATTCAGAGCAGGGGCCTGGACAACTTCAAGCTCAGTCATGGAGGTATAGCGCAAAACAGATTACACTCAGTAAAAGTAGTCCAGTAATAAAGTTCAGAAACACTGAATGCAAAAGATCAACAAGGCTTTTGGGCTGACATATCTTTGTATGATATGCCCCTACATTTTCAGATTTTTATAACACAATGATCCACAACTATGTACTACATAATTCATGCAGTTTCTCTTCCCACAATTTAGACTGGGGAGAATGTATTTGCAGTCAGGTTTTCTGACACTTCAGCCTTTTTGTTTTATTTATCACTTAAGGTACTCCATTACTGGAGGCCAATTTAAATTCCCAGTTTCGATGAGAAGCTCCTGGTTTACCATTAAAGAACAGGTTGGAGAATTACTGGGGTCGTTCCATATGTTCAACCTGAAAGCATTTGCATTTTCACAGACTGTCCACCCCAAATGGATACAGGTGCAGAAATTTGCAGTGCAAGCCCTCATTTACAAACCCTTTCATACACGGAAAGAGATCCCTGGAGGAGAAGACAAGCGCAAAGAGCTACTCTTCAGTTCTTCATGGTTTCGTGCCACCCACTACACAAAGCACAGTTTTCAGCCACATCACATGGAAGATAAAATACTCACTATCACACACTACTCCGCCTCTTAACACCATATTATCAGGAAATCACTAATACAAATACATTTTTTTTGTTTTTTTACAGCTGTAAGAAAAAAGGCTCACTAACACAGTATAATAATAAACTTATAAGTTAACTATAAAAAAGTAACAACTAAGTTGGCCTGTTAATAGAAATTCACGTTTTCCCTAAGTCATTTCATCAGGCATGTCTGTGCACTCATTTACAACAACATACAATGACGTGTATTACCCGATACAGAGAAACTGTGAATCACCCACGTTTTCATTGCTAATTTATAGCAGGTTTGCTTCAGAAGTTGTGTGCGCTGTTATTTTATGTCCATCTTAAGCAAGATATTGTTCTGGCCACTGCAAATAGAGAACATGTCTAATTGTACTCTGAAAGGTGCACTTAACTAGTCAGTATGGACTTGTCTGTTGCCATTGGACTTCACCTTGAAAACCTTTTTTGGTTTAGTAGAGTTTAAATCAAGACTATTTTTTGCCTAAAAGACATTCATTAATCCTCTACTCTTTGAATACATCTTGGCACTTATAGTATTACTCAAGCTACAACAAAAAAGAGAAATGCTTTTCTTTATAAAATCAATATTATTAATGACCTTAATGATTCTGGTTATTTGATTGAAAGCAGCAACAGACAGACTGGAGATATAGGTAACAGCAAGGACCATGCATCTGGAGGGCACTGTTCTGCCGGATCCTCTCAAGTCCATCTGGTTTAACTTGCTACTTGATTTGTTGTGTACAGACAAAGGAAAGTCCAGTGCATTCTTTTTTGTCATTGAGGTTAAACAACAGGATCTTTTTTTTCTTAAATCAGTTAAGACACTGTAGCATTTTTTAAGACATATAAGCAAAACACAGAAGGTCACTGTTCTTTGTTGTTTTTTTTTCTTAAGGCAGCCACCTGGGTTACTTTGACCTAAAACAAAAAGAAAGAAGAAAAGAGAAAGAAAACATTACTGCTGATACAGTGCTCAGACAATGTTAACTACAGAAAAGCACTTTTGTTTTAGCTGTGTTCTTGGTTAATGGACCAGAAAGGCAATGGTACGATTCAAATTAGAAAAACAATATACACCAAGATGTAGGTAAAACGATACTCAAAACAACATTTCAAACTTGAATTTTTCCAAAACACAATTAACAATGAGAATCAAAATGAAGTACCCTTTGGCATTGAAATAAACATATAAATTAATTTTATTATGTGCGTAACATCAGTGACACGCATATGAACACAACCTATGGTAATCAAAATGCCTCTGGGCTTGGTCTCTGGAGATCATTCTTTCTTACAATTTGAAAATGGTCCATATAAATGTCTCAGTATTAAGTGTGGGCTCCTCTGGTGTTGATGCACTCTCTACATTGATGGGGTATGCTTCTAATCAGGCAGCAGGTGACATTTTGGGGTATCCTGTCCCATTCTTCAGTCAGTGCAACACCAATCTCTCTGATGTCATGTGGAAAGTCACAACGCTGACTAACAAGATGTAAAAGAAGGTCCCAAAGGTGTTTCTATGGTATTAAGGTCTGGACTTCTTGCTGGCCAGTCCATAACCTCTATAATCTCTTGTTTAAAATATTCCATGACAATCCTGGCAGTATGACAACAGGCATTATCTTACATCAAAATAAACTCAGGATCCAAATCTATGTAACGCAGAGCTATAAATCAGATCTTGGTAATACAATAAGTTCTGTGTGACCTCCAATGCAGAGGCCTCCCCACACCATGTGGAGTCCCCTCCAAAAACGGTCATAATTAACAATGTTGATCCAAATGTTAACAATGTGGACAAAATGGGTGCCCAGTGGACAATTATGGAGCTGTCAGTTTTGATGATCAAGGGAGTAATCAGCAGTCTCTCTGGTAGCTGGTCTTCTAGACCTCAAACCAGACTCATGCAATCTGTTTCACAGTTTGGTTGCTTATGGTGACTCTAGTTGCTGTCCTGAAGTGGATATTGAGCCCATGTGCAATGAACTGGCAATTCCTTATCTGGACTTCAGTCTAAAATCATTATATGCCACCACCTAGCATCATTAAAAGCCTTGATTCCCAAACCAACATCAACAATTAATGTTATGATGTGAGCAGCCACCTGACCATATTTAAAGTTAGCTTCTTTTATACAAATAATTGTATATAAATATAGTTTAGCTTGACTCTTTGATTGGTTGTTGTTATACATTCACAGTCACACACCAGGCTCTGCAAGTGTTGCATGAATAAGTATGTTGTAACGTGTGTTTTAAATAAATGATGATGATGATGATGATGATGAAAGGGGACACTTCCTTTTGAGCTTGTGTAAGGCAAGATTAATCATACTGCACATACATTTTATATACTGTAGTCAATTATATACTATCTCTCTAAGTCTCCCTTTCTGATCAAGACCCTTGGCCTCTATGATGTCAGATCTAGACAAGCATTTCCCCTGAAGATGTTGATTAAAGCACTGGCAGTACTATTCTCTTGTATTTTTTAAATAAATTGATGTTGTTAACATTCTTCCTTTACTACTGTAGTTTTGGTTGGCAGACAAAAATCACCATGAATGAGGAACTCAAAATGACCTGAGTAAAGCATCATAGGTCATTGTATCGGAAATTAAAGAGGCTCAGAATGACAGAATAGATAGAAGATTATAAAGTAATACTTACATATACATAGGCTGTAGTTGCAAATGCGAGGTCTTCTGTGGGCCCTGATAACCGTAAGAATCAAATCCTCCTATGAAATCAACTGAGACAAAAAAAGAAAAAAAAAAACTTTATTACTGCAGCATTAAATATGAGCATGAACTGCCATTAAAACTAGTCTCATCCACAATAATTCAATGCGGCAAATATCAACTGATTAATTATTGGAGGGCAGTATGAAGGGGTGATATTTCTAGAGCACTAACATATGAAAAAATACCTCTTGGATCAGCAGACAAGTTTCTAACAAGACTGTACACACTTGAACAAGATTATCACAGTGCAGTCTGCTGTTCAGGCTTTGCTGTTTTATCCATGCACTTTAATGGTTGTACAACGAGTCCTAGCTGGCTTTCAGAAACCAAAAGGCTGTCAGGCTTTTAATAAAAGATCAGCTGTAGCCCTGCATAAAGTGATTTGTTTTTCTTCAAACAAATACTGTAGCTGGATAAAAATAATATAGTGATGGCTTTCTACTCAGAAAATGAAGGGCAGGATTTTAATAAATATGACTCTACTAAATACTAATTTCCTTTCTCTAGCACACAGTGACTGACAGAAAAGTACAATTTCTCCAATTCCACTGAAGTGTGATTATCCCCATCACCTTTCCGATGGATCATATTTAGCTGTGAAAGAGTCCTACTTGAAAATGTGACCCTCACAATACCACCACTAGCAGTGTGTTAATTCGAATTCACAGGCTACAGCATTACTAGCAATGATAACAATGGATTTTGAGTAAATAATCCACAGTGGTCCTATGACAATGCAATGAATTACAATGGTGTATCGGGTTGTGCTATTATGATACAAGTGTCAGAATATGAAAAGTCTAGCTTTATTACATGCTGAAAACATGTAATGACAAAATACATCCACAGTGCATGCCCTCTTTAAGGATTGTACAGAAAGAATGGGAATAAGTATTTGTCACATTACACAGTGGGACTGTCTGGCCTTGTCCTATCATGGTTCAAAATCTTTTTGATAGGTTTCAGTTCATCTCTATTGCGGAGGTATAATCTACCGTTAGGTGACATTATCCGCAGACACGGAGTGAACTTCCATTTCTACGCTGATGATACCCAGCTATATTTGTCCCTAAAACCAGGGATTTCTTCTGCCTGGATGTTAATAGCTACTTTCTTACAGACATCAAGCATTGGATGTCACAGAATGTTTTAATGTTGAATTCAGATAAAACCAAGGTTTATGCTAGTTAGAACACAGAACCAACTAAAAGGAAATGTGGGATTACATGAGCTCGACCCTTGCAACCTTTCAGCAAAATTTAAACTAGAAATTAAGAGTTTGTGGGTCATCTTTGATCCTGATCTCTCATTTGAGACTCATATTAGGGAAGTTACTAAAGTATCTTTTTATCATTTGAGAAATATAGCCAAACTTAGACCAATTATATTGTATATATTATAAATGCAATAAATAAATAAATAAATAAATAAATAAATAAATACTTGTACGTTTTGGGCATTTGGGCATTTCCACAAATTAAAAAATACTAAAAATACATGTTCAGTGATAACAATAAATCGAATACAATACCTACTGTGAATGCATAAACTGATGTGTGAAGATATCATATTAATCAAAAATGTGTACTATATTTAAATGTATTAAAAAATAAACATAAGTGTACTTTAAAAAAAAAAAAAAAATCAGAAACTGAGGTAACCTCAAATATGACTTCTTCATTTTATTTGGTTTCTTCAGAGCTCAAGCATAACAAGTCCTGTAGGAGATGTAGGACAAAATATTAGCATTCATGAACTTGGTGAAACACCTTTTTTTTCTTACAATGTTTTTGTCTAAAATTCTACCCAAGACTCCAAGGATTACCATTCACATCAATGTAATTTATTTACAAAAACAGCAATCCACAACCAATTTTCTTTTCTTGTCAGGCTTCTTCGTGTATAAACGTAGCCCTTTTGTGCAAAACATTCACACAATTAATTCAGCAAACAAAGAGAATGCAAATCCAACACTGATGAGTGCCTTAGCTAACCATTTTGGGCTTTCATCTGCCATCTATTATACTAAACTTGATTGCAATTCCCATTCCGGGCCTAACCTAATTTTCCAGCTATAAAAGCAAAAAGCCTCTAATGCATCTTGTGAATTCTGATAGTAACATCCCAATTTCCTTCTGTGGAGAAAATGTTTTAAATAAGGGTTCTTATGGACCCCAGGAAATTGACCTTTAAATTAATTGTAATTATAAATGCCATAGTTGATTAGGTTGCACTCCAGTGTACATTACTTAAACATGCACAGAAATGCTTTATCTGTTATTTTAATTAGAATTAGGATGACAAGGAGAGAGCCTTTATATGGCTGTTAGTATTCTGGTTTACCTTAAAAATTAACAGTATTTCTAATTGGCAAATACATTATGTAAGAGACTCTGTAGATTCTAGAAAGGTGTTTTTATTCCCCACACAATTTGAGGTTGGTTTAAAATAAATGCAGCTTTGTTGGAGAACCTAACAAACCATATATTGTCAAACGCCCTTTGCGCAGAGAATAAAATATGAAGACAACTTGTGGTAATTTAACAAGGGCACTGGGTACAAGTACAGTACCAACCAAAGAGAGGCTAGAACTAACACAGAAAGAAGGTTGCCATGACCTAAATCAGGGATTGGCAACAGTCGCCCTTCCTGACCATGTCTTTGTTCCAACTATGTTCTTAACTGTGTAATAGAACCAATTAAACATCCATTCAGGTCCACAAACAGTTAACTACATCTTTATACCTGTCAAATCTGGTGTAGAACTGCCTTCCAGTGCCAGAGTTGCTCATGTCTGACCTAGATTCTGAAACCCTACAGAATTATTCCTCAGAAATGTTCCTGTTAAGACTAGATAACTGATTTTAAACATAGATGTACATTGACGTGTAAGTGTGATATACTTCTGAATAAAATGAGCAACACCCGTTTTCAGCATCTGGTGTCAACACCATATCAAACGTGCGTTTAATTTCTGAAAATACCAGATAAGCAGGATTTGGGCAGAGGTGTAGCAGCAGACTGGGACAGATGAAGACTCCAGGGATGTTTTTGGAAAGTCACACTTGGACAGCATGCTTGCAATGAGGTCCTGGATCTGACATTGTGAAAGCAGTTCCTGATACAGCTATTAGTGCAGATTCCAAGCTCGTCCCATGTGTTTTGGATGAATGAAAAATGATAGGTCTGTGTTTGGCTGTGTGAGGCAGAGAATTGTCTTCCTGGAACTAAAAGCGCTGATGCTGTAGCAGAAAGAATACAACTACCAGCTGAAGCATTTAATCATAGCATGGTTTATCCACAAAACACTGACAACTGAGTGTAATAAAGCACATTGATGACTGCAGTGTAATAAAACATGGTAAAGCTTAGGTAAGCATTGTAAACCCCATATACTGTAGGTATGTTAAAACATATTAAAAACCAGTGCAGTGCAGGTCCTCATAATCCTGCAATAGGCTCACAATAAGTGGAAGGTTATAGTCAAATGCAATCTAATACTTCTATAGCAGGCTAGGAGTGTATAATATAAATAAATAAATAAACACTGGTGATTATTGGAAGCAAAATCAAGGCAGTTATCTTGTCCATTGTGTAGTGCAACAGACAGGCATGTGGGTTTAGTTAAATATTGAAATAAAATGTAGAACTCAATTTGTTTATTAAAGCTATTATAAACAAATTGGTAATTCAAAGTAATAACGAAATTATACTATACACATATAGTATCTACCTTCTAACAAGACCATACAACCATGTTTGTAAGAAATGCATTTACTTTTCACATCAATTCAACTTAGCATCTGAACCGGTCAGCATCAACAAAAAGCGAATACAGCTTGAAGAGAATCCTCCTGGCTTCACTGATGTTTCACTGTATTTATTTAGATTTTGTGAGCATCTCTTTAAAAAACTTTGCATTGGAAACGAGCATAAATAACTGTCACTTACATCATTAAATAGTGTAGACGTTGCAATC
Organism: Acipenser ruthenus; assembly: GCF_902713425.1. Taxonomy (NCBI): domain Eukaryota; kingdom Metazoa; phylum Chordata; class Actinopteri; order Acipenseriformes; family Acipenseridae; genus Acipenser; species Acipenser ruthenus. Next base: position 33,843,399 of record NC_081193.1, read on the forward strand.
ATTTTGGACATTCTGAAGAACGAAAGGCTAACGTTGACATCAGTTATATGATATGTATGCATGGTTTTACATGTTGGAAACGACAATCAAATAGCACTTAACTAGCTTCCCCATGTCTTTTTACTTTGTAGTCTGTTATGTGTATTGCCTATTAACAAACAATAGTGTTTACTGCAGACCCCTGCCTAACTTAAATAACTTCTGACCACTCTGTACAGTACTGTTGTGCACACGCATTAGGCAGATACGGAATAAAGTGATGATGTTATGCTTTTAGACCGCTTTAGGTGAGAAAGTGCATGTACAGGTTTAAAATATTAATATAACATCAAAAGTGTATCGGATTAGTACCAAATGCAACCCAAAACTTCTATAGGAGGCTAGCAGTGTATGACACATGTTTAGTGAAGTCTGGTGCAAAATTAAGGCTGTTATTGTGTTCACCCGGTATGCGCTTGACAAATTGACAGATTGAAACAAGCAGTGTATAAGGGTCTCCATTTTTTATAAGAAAACATGGCACACTATGGTAAATGCATTGTATAAGCATGGGCTAAGCATGGAAAAACTGCAGAATTACTGTGCAAATTTACTATGGAAACTTCTATAAGGGATAACATCACTCCTGCCAGTACAGGGTTGCTGAATCTGAATGGGATTATAGCTTTCTCTGTCATGCTTGACTGGTAGTTTGCTCACTCAGTATTTCTATGTTTACCAACTACAGTTGTATATCAAATCAAAAAGTGTTTGATTCAGTGTTTATATACATAAGCAGGTAACAACACACTCTATTAAAGGTATATCTGGATCCAGTATGATACTTAGATAGATAGGTAGAACAAGGTCAGGTGAAAGAATAACCGTGTCAAACTGTTCCAATGTCATACAGCACAATGCAGCAGTCCTTAGGGAGATGTTGTCTTCCTGGTTAAATCTGTCAGGAGACACTGCTCTAAACCAGGGGTGTCTA